>NC_083352.1:101146050-101813550 GCF_030254825.1 Meriones unguiculatus
GCTGTGGACAAGCGTGTCAATGACCTTTTCCGTATCATTCCAGGCATTGGTAAGGCTGTTGTGGCCCAGGGGGTGTGGCTGATGACCCAGGGGGACCCAGTCACATAATGCCTTTTCTTTTTGCAGGAAATTTTGGTGACCGTTACTTTGGGACAGATGCAGTTCCTGATGGCAGTGATGATGAGGAGGCAGCCTCTATGGGTTAGTTCCCTGTCTGAGCTATTGTTATTTCTACCCAATCTCCTGTCTCCTGGTCTGGAATTGCAGAGACAACACACTAACTTATTTAAATTTAAAAATGTTATCAATGCTATTCAGTTTACACATTTTGTAAAATAAATAAAACTTTAGAAAATGATGGTGTAGCAGCAGGTATTCTGGATGGGCTCAGCTGAGGCAGTCTTCAAGGTACATGAGAATGAGGTAAAGGGTCTGTCTTCTGTCCGGCAGGACAAGGCAGTCTCAGCTCTGCATTCTACTTTCCTTACAGTTGAGGCTTATCCATTCACTGCCTGATGGAGATAAGAGAAGCGGGGCCTCCAGGTGAACCACACAGCCTGAGAGCCACACAGCTCAGTGCTCACTTGACCTGGAGTGAGAGACAGGGATACCTAGGGCTCTGAGTATTATGGGAGGCAGCCTCTCTGACCACTTCCTTCTAACCACATTTGTACTACCAAAGGACCCGGCAGAAGCTGGTGTGTGGCAGCTGTGGCAAGGATTGAGCAGTGGAAGGAGACCCAGCCCCAAGAAGACCATAGCCTCAGGTTTTTAGAACCAAAGTCTCATGTCCAGCTCTGCCTTGATGCTACTGGGCTCTAGAGGTTAAGAAAGGCTTCTCTGTCAACTTCCAGGCATCTGCTCATGTTGATTCTGTCCCAATGAGGTGACAAACATGCACGTGGACAGCTATTGAATATGAGCTATGGGTCTCTGAGCTGTGTCAGGTAATCCAGGAACCTAAAACAGGCCCCCTCAAGCCCCATTCAAGCCTCATATGGGCCTTTTTCCTGCTTGTCATGGAAACACTGGTCATGAGATAGGGACAAGAAGTTGTTGCGAAGGCCAGCCCATAGTGATGGGGAGAGAAGGTGAGCAGTTTGTCCAAGGGGCAGCCAGGCACTAGAGAGAGACAGGACCAAAGCTGATGTCAGGAGGACCTTCTCCCATCTCTCCAGGCTCCATCCAGTGGCTCACTAATTCCTGCTCTTTATGCTGAGAAACTGAAGAAAGACTTTTCCTCCCAGGTGAGGAATTTAGGAATATTATGAGAAGCTGGATAGGGACCAAGTTCTTCCCAGGAGGGATGGGATGGGCCCTATTGCTCCACCTCAACAGGCAAGAAGCCCCTAGGAAAGGTAGTTTCTTACCTCTTCCTGGAGGTCAATGGAACACAGAGAAGAGCCTAGAGCAGGAGACCTAAATCTCAATGTCCTGACTAGACCTGTTCGTCCATATGGGATGTGCTATTGGGAAATCTCAGACTTCAGTGTCCATTTTGGGGATAGTCTGTGACCTGTTAAGACAAGGCTACAGGTTAGGAGAGTTCTTAGGCTTATTCTAATTAGGATCCTGAGGGTGTTAGAAATGGGTCCTTTTTTAAACAGCTAAGGGAAATGCATGTTTTAGTCCTTGAGACCAGGGCACCCAAACCCTAAGTCCTCATGGGAACAAGCTTAGCACAACTGCTTGTGCTTGGAGCTTCAGTCCCAAGTGAGGCAAGACCAAAGCTGAGCCTGAGTGAAATGCCCAAGGAGCACACTTAGGGCTTTGACCTGAAGCTCAGCCTTTGTATCTCTAGATGTCTGGGTCCCTCCAGGACCATTGCAGGCTAGGGTAATGTGTGAAGTGGGCCAAGGACTGTAAACACAGGGTCAAGCCGATGGACTCAGAGTGTGGCAGTGGACGTGGAGGCTGGATATGCACCCAGAGTGGCCCCTCACACTCACCCAGAAATCACTGTGATACTCAGGTGGGCCAGTTTCCTTAGATGTTTCTAGGACTGTCCAATTTGAAAATGCTGTCTACATGGTCACTGTCAGGTTTGTCAGCCTGTGAGGTGCCGCTCTTTCCCCAGCTCAGCAGTTTCAGGGTGACACATCCTTGCCTGGGTGGACCAGAAACCTGGAGTTCGGAGCAGGCCAAGTATGTTGAGATGGTGGGGGACCCCGACACAGGTGCAGAGTATCTCCGCTCAGCCACCTGGAGTCAAGAAGCAGTAGGCAAAGATGGCCAAAACTGGGCCACGGGGCATGTCATGTGTCCGCTGTTCCAGAAGTCCTAAAACAAGAGCATTGTAGGTAGGATATCTACAGGACTGCACAGTTTAGCACACCAGAGGAGGAGAGGCAGCCAGAGAAAATTCTGCAGGCTGAGGGTTTGGTCTAGTTTTTATTTTTATTTTTTTGCAGGGGGTCAGGGAGACATGTCTCACTTTGTAGCATTGGATGGTCTATGGTACAGACCACGCTGGCCTCAAACCTAGAGATCTGACTTCTGCCTCCCAAGTGCTGGGATTAGAAGTATGCATCACCAACCATGCCCTCCCTGCAGCTGTGAGGTGCTGAGGGTCTCCAAAGTCAAGTTCAGGGCTGGAGGTCAGGTGCTTTTTGTTTTTGTTTGTTCATTCTGTTTTTGGAGACAGGGTTTTTCTGTATAGCTCTGGCTGTCCTGGAACTGGCCCAGTAGGTTAGATTTAAGAGAGGAGCCCTGGTTGAAGAGCAGTGATGTGTGGCTTTTGGTTTGAGTGTGCTTTGATTAGGAAAGGAAGAGGAATCTAGCATATGGATAATGATCCTAGACTGGGCCCAGGGAAGGGCAGGGCTAGAAGCAACTTTAGCAGTGACATCTGGGGACAGTAGGGTGGACCTGCTGTGGCCCTTACATCAACCAGCTTCTAACTGGAGGCCAAGACCTGCCTAGAGCCTGGATCAGTTACATACATGATTACACAGACATGCATGTCAGAGTTTAAACATGGCCAGAGCCAGAGAAACATGTTCTTCAACCTGCTGATCTGGGGAAACTCCCAGAAAGCTAGGGACCAGGAATTTATGCTTACCAGTGCAGGCCACTGCTACTGAGCTCTAAAGCTACCTGAGCTCGGGCCTGCAGAGCTACAGCATGCAGGCAGTTGGCAGCAGGAAAACCCAGCTGACCCACCTGAAGGCCACACACCTTCCGTGGACCCAGCTATCAGCACCCTCCCGGGACTCACAGTGGTTCTTCTCTTTGTCCATCCCTGTTGTGAATTCTCTGAAGGTGCTTGCCCTGTTAGTCTGTTGAGCAAGTCTAGGCAGCTAGAGGAACTGAACTAACCCCAAGTCCCTGGATTGAACATCCGAGTTGCACATCTGAGAGGGAACCCCAGCAGATGGAGCCCAGTTGTGCAGACCCTCCTTCCTAGTACAGTGATATGGGGTTGGGCACAGTACCTGGCAGTGATCTCCCCATCACCATCCTAAAAGTGCCTCATTCAGGTTTAGTGTTAACATATTTAAACTTTCTTTTTAAGATTTATTTCTAACGAATATTGTTTTGCCTGAATGCCAGAAGAGGGCACCAGATCTCATTATAGATGGTTATGAGCTACCATGTGGTTGCTGGGAATTGAACTCAGGACCTCTGGAAGAGCACTTTTAAAACCAACACTTTTAAACTCTGAGCCACCTCTCCAACCCCATATTTAAACTCTTAAAATGCAGGAAACAATCAACATGGTTTCTACCTAAGAAAAAATGTAAAACTAAATTAGGAAAAACATCTGGCAGCAGGGTTAGGGGAGAAGGTAAGGCAGGTAATCACCCAACAGAGCACTTAAGTGCCAATAGTCAAAGAAAGCCCTTCAGACCACATCCTTGTAATCGCATTCCAAGGGCAATCTTCTATCAATAACATGTAAAAATCTGGGTGGTCAATTGCTTTTTTTTTTTTTTGAGGCAGGATTTCTTTGTATATCTCTGGCTGTTCTGGAACTCACTCTGTAGACAAGGATGGTTTCAAACTCAACAGAGATCCACCTGCCTCTGCTTCTCAAGTGCTGGGATAAAGGAGTGGGTGCACCACCACAGACCAGACTGTTTTGATACAGGGTCTTACTGCATAGACCACCCTGGCTCAAACTCAGAGACCTGATTGCCTCCACTTCTTAACTGCTAGGATTAGAGGTATGCACAAATAGACCTGGCTTAAGGGCAGATATTATGTTACCTGGGCAGAAAATGAACTAACCTGGCCCAAGTATAATCACCTGGGCAGATTTACAAATCATCAGAAGCTGAGTGAGAAAGTTAAGACTGCAGGTGATTTAGCACACATGGCACTATGAAAAAACCACTGGTATACTGTGTTTATAGAGCCACTAGCAAACAAGGCATCAAGAAAAGAACAAGTGTATAGACATACCAGGGGCCACCTCAAAGACAGACTATGCTGGGAAGAACACAGACAGGTCTTTAATGTGTCATTTTCTTCCTTTATGGGAAACCTAAGGTGTTTGCTACTCTTAGTACTTTTAGCTTGCTTTCCACCCCACAACATGTTTTTTTTTTTTAATTTTAAATTTATTTTATTTTTATTTTAAATTTATTTTATTTTTATTTATTTTTTATATTTTATATATTATATTTATTTTATATTTTATTTTTATTTATTTTATTTGTTTTTTTTAATCTTATTTTTAGTTTTTAAAATCATGCATATATGTATCTATGTGTGGGTATGATATGCCCATGAACGCAGGTGCCTGCAGAGGCCAGAGGTGCTAGATGCCCAGGAGCTGAAATTACAGTTGAGAGCTGCCTGATGTGGGTGCTGGGAGCTGAAACCTGGTCCTCTGGAAGAACACCAAGTGCTCTTAACCATTGAGCTCTCTCTCTAGTTCTAGTCTTGTTATATAGCCTTGGCTGGCTTGGAACATGCTATGTAGACCAGACTGGATCCTCAGACTTGCAGCAGTATGGGTAGAGAGTTGGCTCAGTGGTTACAAGCACTGTCTGCTCTTCCAGAGGTCCTGAGTTCAATTCCCAGCAACCAGATGGTAGCTCACAACTATTGGTAGCTCACAACTATCTATAATGTGATCTGATGCCCTCTTATGGTATGCAAATGTACATGCAGATAGAGCACTCATATACATAAAAACAAAAGAGAGAAAGAAAAAAGAGAAAATTTTGAGGCTGAAGAGATGGCTCAGAGGTTAAGAGCACTAGCTGTTCTTCCAAAGATCCTGAGTTCAATTCCTAACAACCACATGGTGGCTCATAACCATCATGAGATCTGGTGCCCCCTTCTGGTGGGTAGGCATATATGCAAGTAGAACACTATACATAATAAATAAATAAACAAACAAAAAAATAAAAATAAAAAACTTGCAGCAATCTTCCTGCCTCTGCCCCTTGAGTGCTAGGATTATAGGAATGCACCATCATGTACAGCTTTTCCAAAACAAAGATTAGTTTCACAGGGCTACACAGCAAGACTTTGTCTCAAACAACAAACACATACTGGCTTCAACTAAATTGCCTTTCAAGAGTTTTTTCAGGCTGGAAATGTAGCTCAATGGCTAAACGCCTGCCTAGTTTGTGTGAGGTCCTAATTCAATTTCTAGTAGGGGGAGGAAAATCAATCTGTGTAGCCCCATGTTAAGATCAAGAGCATGGCTGAAGAAATGGCTTGGCAGTCAAGAGCACTGGCTGTTCTTCCAGAGAATTAGGGTTTGATTCCCAACATCCATCCATCCATGCAATTAACAACCATTTTGTAACTTCGGTCTCAGGGGACTCATCTCCTCCAGCCTCCACAGGCACTGCATGCACATGGTATATACATATTACATATACACAAGCAAAACACTCATACACATATAAATGAAAAGACAAGCCAGGCAGTGGTGGTGCACACCTTTAATCCCTGTGCTTGGGAAGCAGAGGCAGGCAGGTCTACAAAGCAAGTTCCAGAACAGCCAGGACTATGCAGAGAAACCCTGCCTTGAAAAACTAAACCAACCAAAGTAAAAAAGGACCAGGGTTTGATGCTGAGAATCAAACCCTGGTCCTCTTGAATAGCCAGTGCTCTTGACTGCCAAGCCATTTCTTCACCTATGCTCTTGATCTTAACAGACTGATTTCTCCTCCCCCTACTAGAAATCGAATTAGGACCTCACACAAACTAGGCAGGCATTTAGCCACTGAGCTACATTTCCAGCCTGAGAAAACTCTTGAAACAAATAAATGAGAAACAGAACAAAGACAGACAGACAGGCAGACACACACACACAGAAGACTAATCAAGAACACAAAAGACCTGACTCTGAAAGATGTAGCTATCTCACTGGGACCAGAAGGGTCTAGCCCAGCAAAAAAAAGCTGAGATTCTTATATGCTCTCTATACTCCTTATTCCTCTTAAGCTGCAAATTCAGTACAGAAATCTGAGGCCAAGGTCTCACTCTTAAGAATCAGAGTACCACATATGCCAAAATCAGTTCATGTAACCCATAACATGTACTATTCCAAATTTTTATACTGGATTGGGGTCTGCCCCATTACTCACTACAAAGGTGTGAGCAAGTATGTGGGGAGAGCAGCAGGGAAGCTTCTAGAAGCTACAAGTAACAGCCAGTGATGTGCTAAGCCAGGTAGATGAAGGAACAGAATAGTCATAGTCCACTGGTTTGGTGTGGCCATTAAGACCAGAGAGCATGGGTGTAGTGTTACCTGCTCTGAAGTAATAATTTGAGGCTGGAGAGATGGCCAGACATCCCAAGAGGGCTCCAGAAACAGTACCCTGACGGTCCCTGGCTTTATACTTTTTAACAAGTGTCAGTGGTGCCCCTACTTCCAAGGTCCATGTAACCTCAGCTGTTCAGGATCCATCTGCTTTAGCAGGGAATAAAGGTGCAAAGGACTAGCAGTTCTTCTCACCATTCTAGTCATGACATTTAGAAATGAGGTATCAGAACTGAGAGAAAGGATGTTCACAGCTGGACCAGGAAGGAGGAAATGAGGCCCAAGGGGGATTCAGCAGGGGCCAACATCAGGTGCCATTTCAGTGCCAAAATCACAAGTAGAATTTGGCAAGAAATCACTAATAAGACACGAATCTGGTCTGCAGTGAAAACATTTATTTTACAACAGCTATCTTTATTTAGATCAACATTTAGACAAGTCACCATGCAGAACCACCACAGCTTTCAGCTCGGCCCTTGGAGGTACACCAAAGTCAAGTTAGCCTGGGCTGACAGCAGCTTGTACCCTGCTGTACATTGACTTCAGCAATGGGTAAAACTAGTACAGACTTGCCATGCATTTGCATTTAGCTTTTAAAATTTGTCTTTAAGTGGAAATTTCTTCCCCCAACTAAGCATGAGACACTTTTCCAGAAAATGTATCTACCAACAGCACAGCCTAAGGGGCACTTGACCCAGGCCTTTTCTTGTCAGCAGAGGCTCTGCCCAGGCTACCCTACATGCACCTAGGTTACTGATTTTATCTGGTGTTCATAAAATTGGTCTTAGTGTTTCAAGAGAGGAGTTTCTAGCCATGTCCTAGACCTCATACACTTGAGGGCCACGTAAGCTTGGTATAGTGCCCAGTGATCTATCAGGTATGGTCACCCTTGTCCCCACATATACAGCTGAAGCCAAATTGCTGGTCAGGACCTACTCAGTGCATTCAGGTCCATGTGTCTATATGTACACAATAAGTTTAGGGTTTCCTTTTGTTTTGCCATTGAGACCCTACCCCTGCCCGACAATCCAAGAAACCACAGGCTGTTTTGGAGCTGACTTTTATTATACTTGTTGCTTTGCCACCAAACAGCAGCATGACAGGCCTGCTGTGTGATATATACATATACACATATGTACACACACCGACACACACCACAGCCCGCACTCACAGTATGTGACAACACACACCGTGCTTGTGAGGACAGAAAAGATGTAGCTTTTGCCATTTCCATAGAAGGGTAACTCAATCAAAACAAAAGAAACAGGCCAGTGCTGGGACACATGAGTTCACAGCTCAAAACACTGGAAAATAAAAAGAGATCAGTCATGTTTTACACTGTTCACAGCTGTCCCTCAATAAAAAGTGCACTGCGGGCCAAAGGAGGATGGTCATGGCCCACCAGTTCTCTGTACCACAGCACCTACACCCTCCAAGAACAGCTTGATTAAGTCACCATCTCTGGAGACCACCAGCTGCACCACTGGCAGCTCCTTTGCACAGGTTCACCTGTAATAGAAGCCATGAGTGAGCAGGACAATGGGCATTGATGTGAGCAAACCCTGGCATCTGAACATCTATCTGAGAAGAGACTGGCTTGATAATTCAGGAACAAATCCAGCAGCCATCTTGGGAAAGTTTCCTGCTAACAACAGTAAACACTGGTTTCTTTCTTCTTTTGGTTTTTCGAAACAGGGTTTCACTGTGTGTAGCCCCTGCTTCCCTGGAACTAGTTCTGTAGACTAGGCTCACAGAGATCCGCCTGCCTCTGCTTCCCAAGTGTTGGGATTAAAGGCATTTGTCACTACTGCCCAGCCTGGTTTCTTTTTCTAACAGGTCCCTAGTGGGTGCTGGCTGTGTTAACTGAACATCAGAAAACTAGGAAGGGTCATAAACATTGCACAGAATTATCTAAAGTAATTTTTCAAAATACAGTCAAAAAGGAAGACAAGGAAAGACCACATCATTGAGCACAAACAGAAATCTATACTCCAGCAGCCTTGTTGAGATGGGCCCCTGGGGTCTTTCCCAAGTACTTTCTATAAGGTCCTGAAGGGGTAGCCACTGCACTGGATGAACTTCCATGGACTCCAGCACTCCCTTGGCAATACACCACAGCACCACCTACACTGCCTACGAGTATAGGAGTTAGGGGAGTGTGTGTGTGTGTGTCTATATTTAATAGTACTTGACAGGAATAGTCAGGCTGATCCTGGGGCTCACCAGTTCTTAGCTCAGGGCAAATAAATCAAGGAGACCTTAGATCAACACAGTAAAACCCTGCAAGGGAGTATGTATAGGGACAGGTCAGGGAGTTTACTGGCCTTGGCAATCACTATTATCACCTTGAAACTGTTCTACATTGAAGATTTCAAGTTCAACATGATTTGTTTAGCTTTACAAATTCCAAAAGACACTAGGTTTAACTTCTGTACCTAACAACATCACAAGTCCCAGTTCAGGACCTGGCTTACTAGGATGTGAGGTAAAGGGCCACAGAGCTACATGCAGAAGGGATGTGGCATCAGATTGTAACTTTCTACTCATCATCTACAGCTCTGGTTCCTGGTCACTGTGGGAGAAGGGCACCAAGACCAGCACCCGCTGCCCAGTGACCCCTCTTCTTCCTTTGTTCCAAATATGGGCCAAGCAATGGAGTTCTTATTCTTCTACTAGGTTTTGCTTTGTTTTATTTGAGTCAGGGTCTAGCTGTGTAATCCTAGACTGGCCTATAATTCAAGGTCCTCCTACCTCAGCCTCCCTAGTGCTAGGATTACAGGCATGCCCCACTACATTTAGCCATAGGTACAACGTTTACAAATTATTTTAACCGAGTATGTTAGTGAAAATCCCTAAAAACCCTTTAAAGAACAAAACTAACAAATCCATGGAAGGACTCTGAAGCCAGCTTCTGGCTCATAGAATTCTGCTGTAGGGTCAGCGGGGAACTCTGGCATCAGTGTCTCCCATGACCTGGATGTGTACCCTCAATCACTGCCAGGTTTGTCCTCACAATGCTGCCTCTTCTTGTAACTTCCTGTCAACCTGTTCTGGTCCCTGAAGGCCCTGGTGAGCTGGGGCCAGGAGGTGGATGGGGTGGGCTTCAGAAACACATGGTGGTTTGTCTGGGCCACTGAGCCACCACATGAGCCTTCTTCTTCATCTGTACTGGAAATGCAGATAGTCAGCAGCAACCAACAGGAAGGTTCTGGAGGAACCTGGCTCACTGATGTCTGGAGCAGCTAATTCAGCTAACTGTAAAAGGGCAGGTGGCTCCAAATCCCTGGTAACCACATTTTTCAACTCCACCTACCATGGTACCCTGTGACCAAGACTGGAATACTGACTGGAGAGAGGTTCACAAAGGAATTCTGTGGCCTGGAGCTGGCCTCCCAGGTTGAGTGACTGTCACCATAGCTTCCCTAGAAGCCAACCCTCTGAGCCAGGGGAACCAGGGTCCAGCCACCTGCTCCAGGAACCCAACACTCCAGCTCTGCCAGAGGCCTTGATGATGACAGGTGGAAGCGAAGGCAAGTGGGGTGGATGGAGCTGTGGCAAGCACAGGGAAGAGGTTCTGGATCCTGGGCACTCAAACTCTTTATAAGCAGCTACATGCCACCCACAACTGGACTCAAAGACTTTCTGACTATGACTAAGTGGCAGGTGCTACCACTTGTGGTTCTTAAAAGTCCAAAAAAGATTAAAAAGGCTGGCTTGAAGGAATGTGGAAGATGACCCGGGAATGAGGGAAGGAGGCTGTGGCCCCGTCAATCCAGCTTTGACCTGGAAAGGTGCAGAACAGAGACAAATGATTTCCCACACACCAGCAAGAGACATGCCTCCAATGATAGGCTCTCATAGTCTACAAGGCCAGAAGACCCAAGATAAAGACATTACACAGAGTGTGCTTCCACTTTCAGAAGGGGCATACCTGCACTCTCCACAGCAGATCTAACAGGAAAACTGTCACGAGGCCGAGTGAGATGATGCAGAGACCCTATGACAGCTTCCCAACTCGAACACCGTGCAAACGATTGATGCTGGTGGTGCCTGGAGGACGGGGCCCAGCTCCCTCCTTTGCAGGTGAAATCAGAACCCTGTCTGCAGCCTTGAGGATGAGATCAGAGCCATGGACTAGACCATGTCACAGGACACAGAGGCCAACATGGAGATGTAGCTCCAGATGCCTACCTGACTCCTGTAAGCACAAGGAGACAGCTGAACCTTCACTGGACCCACTTGGCTGAAAACCCAAGAAAGCACTACCATCCAGTTAATTCAGCCCAGCTATCACGTCCACAACACAGACACTGAACATAACCCATACATGCTATTAAAAAAGGATAAAACAGAAGAAGACCGTAGCTACACTGCTTTAAATACTGCATGCTACGCACTTCATGTATCAAGAATTGACAGGTGGGTGGGTTTAGAGGAGGTGGGAGGGGCCTGACCAGCCAAAGCTGGTCAGGTTGACAGCTGCCTCCCCATCTCAGTGACTACAGTTCATGATTCTAAGGTTGCAGTGGCCAGGTGCTGATTCATCCTCTAATCACAGCCTCTCCTGAATTTAGTTGAACCCGTCGGTGTGGTAGCTGGGATGGGAGTCAGCCGTCAGCTGGGTGGTCTCTGTGGCAGATGCTGGCTGTATGACGATCGGTGTGTCTGAAGCCTCTGAAAAGTAAGCAGGCAGCCTCATCGCACAAGGGCAGCAGCCGCATTGTGTGCCCATCGACATGGTCCTTGCATCACATCATTCGGCCACCTGGACAGACACTCAGGGGAGAGGCTACTTGCTGACCTCCACCCAACACACTTATCTCAGTGGTCTCAGGTCACACCAGCCCGGGCCCTCCCCACCTGCCTGCCTCCCTCCCCACCTTTGGTCCCTCAGATCTACGGCTACCAATTCACGGGCAGGAACAGCTCCCTGCACCTGCTTTACCTCAAGTGTCCACGTTCACACCTCAACAGTCCCAGATGCCACCACAAACACTCTCGGCACAGTGTCAGTGCCCTCCTGTTTGACAAGACAGTTGACACCGTTCAGGGCCAGTGCTGGCTCCACCCCACACACTCACAAGGTCCTGGGGTGGGCACTCACCCCTTTCATCAGACTGCAGCTGTGCCTCCAAGTCTTCAGGGGATACGTAGAATTCTGTCTCCTCACCCTCAGGTGCCTTAGGCTTGCATTTCCCACAGCAGCAGTTAAAGCAACAGCACAAACAGCAGCAGCAGTAGCAGCAGGTGAGGAGGCCACAGACAACGAACAGAGCCTGGAAGAGAGAATATCGGCTCTGTAAGGGCCCATAGGCTATAACACAAGAACTTCCCTGAAGAAGATAGGACAAGAGCTGTAGTGTATACAGCTAATGCTAAGGGTATCCTACAGAAGAAGGCTGTAGACAAAGAGAACTTGCAGGGTAAAAAAACAGAAGAAATAGAAGCAATAAACAATTTTTAGAGACTGGATTGAGCACAAGCCATGAGGTTCTATTGCATTTGACTGCTTTTCTGAACTCAGAAAAGTGAAACTTTCCTTTTCTTCTCTATTTCTTTTTTATTCAGATGTTGGCCAGAGCCTAAGTATGCTTTTTCTGGTACTTCCTTACTCTTTCTCTGAAGGCTCTCTTCCAATTTTCTGCAATGCAGCTGACCTCCACATCTAACTCAAATGGCTTTCTCCTTAAGTTCCACCTTGAAATCTGTAATGGACTTCTCTCCAAAACTATGAAAACCGAGGACTAAATAATAAAAAGCCAAAACCAGGCTTTTTATACCTAAGGGCCACATGGCAGTTCACACTGACTCTGTCTATGGCTGACAGATGAGGGAAGCAAAAAGGCTATTAAAACAAATGATGTTAAGTCAAGAGTTTCTAAAGTCATAGTTTTAAGTCTTCCATGCTAACAAAAAACCTGCCCACACCATGATGAAAGAAACGTTTCCTATCTCAATCTTTTAAATAACAACATGCATCAGAGAAAATCATGTTAATGCAAATGGTTCTGGTCCAGGTACACTGTGCCTGCCATGAACAGGCCAGTGTGTCAGTTGCAGAGCTCATGGAGGACAGCCCCAGGCCAGAAGCCATGTCAAGAGAATGGAGACACGTGTCTTTCAGTGTCTGCAGTCCTGCTGTATACTAGAATTTTTAACGCTTTCAGTGTGGCAACGCACACTGACTGCCCCATCCTCACCTTGGCCCACCAGCTGGAGAGTACGAAGTAGGTGTTGACGTTTTCCTCCCCAAATTGCTCGGCCACATAGAGCCCCAACGAGCCGTACTTGTCATAAATGTTTCTTTTCGTGGCATCTGTCAGGATGGCGTGGGCGTTGTTAATCTCCTTAAACTTCTCTGCAGCCTCTGGGTTATCAGGGTTCTTGTCAGGGTGATATTTCAGGGCCAGCTTCCTGTAACCAAAACCATTTTCTGGCTCTACCTTGGTCTTGCATTTCTCATTTATCCATCAGAGTCCAGGGGAAGAGATACTTACCCATTAGCATTTCATTTTTCAACTTTCCAGAGATCTGGCTCATCAGAGTCAAAAGAAGTCTCTGTAATTGCTTAGGGTAATCCTCCCTACTAGGATACATGTACAAGGGAGAGTCCTGAGATACTAAGGGTAGGACACAGCTTACAACAGTCACTCCTGCCAAATCCTAGTGTCCTGGCCAGCTAGCAGAACATTTGGAAAATAAGCCAATGGCAGAGAAATGTATAATGTTGACATTTTAGTACAATACAAGTAGACGACCAAAGAAATGTCTGAAGTAAAGCTGTCCCACCCCCTTTCTAGGTTACCATATGATATTATACCTAAGAGATACAGTCTTCAAGTCCAGTCAAATAGCCATGACAAGATAGATAGATAGATAGATAGATAGATAGATAGATAGATAGATAGATAGATAGAGCGACCTTATAACTGTGTTAAAGTACAGCAGTTAGCACTAAAGGCTCCTCCATTTATGCACAGGGTTCAGACCCTGATCCTGTGGTCTGGGGAAAGTTAGCAATATCTTCCAGGTGTTTTGTTGTTGTTTTTTTTTTTCCTGCTAGGGAACATTAGTTTAACAGTTTTTGTTTGTTTGGGAAAGGTCCCTCTCTACATAACCCTGGTTGTTCTGGAATTCACTATGTGGATGAGGCCAGCTTCAAACTCATAAATGTCTGTCTGCCTCTGGCGCCCAAAAGTGCCAGGATTAAAAGCATTTACCACTATGCATGGTCAAGTGTGTTAAGTCTGAGGATTTGACTATAAATGTAAGGATGAAACACAACTATTAAAGATCTGTCTGAAAACAAACAAACAAACAAACAAAACCTATGTCATTGTTCTTGGTAACTTATAAAGAAGCCATATGAGGTCTTGTGTTCCTTTGGGGAACACAGCTGCTTACCGATAGGACTTTTTAATGTCATCTGAGGTTGCATTCTTGTCCAGTCCAAGAACATGGTATAATGATTCCCCAGAAGTAGAGAGTGAGCGCTGCCTCTGGTCAG
The DNA here is from genome assembly GCF_030254825.1 of Meriones unguiculatus. NCBI lineage: Eukaryota > Metazoa > Chordata > Mammalia > Rodentia > Muridae > Meriones > Meriones unguiculatus. Next base: position 101,160,285 of record NC_083352.1, read on the forward strand.
CCATGTTAGGTTAATCTACGAGAGAAGATAAAGGGAAATATGGAAAAAATTTCAAAACCTGGGCCAGCAAGATGCTTAGTGAATAAGGGCACTGCTGTCACGCCCAACAAGTTAAATTTTGATTCCCAAAACAAGTTAAATTTTGATTCCCAAAACTCACATGGTAGAAGAAATAACTCCTAAAAGTTATCCTCTGACCTCCATAAGTATGCTGTTCCCCCTCCCAACCCCTAAATAAAACATGTGGGGGCCAGTTTCTGTACTACATATGAAATGTTGCAACTACTTAAACAGAGTTTAGAAAACTGAGCATGTGTTAAAGTTTAAAGAAAAAAAAAACAATGCTACATAGTCTGGCATATGCCTATAATCTCAGCTTTTTGGGAGGCTGAGACAAAATGATCTCAAGTTAGAGACCAACCCTATATTTCCATATCAAAAAACAAATTTAAAAATACCTTGTTTTTAAAACCCCACAACAAAACCTTAAAGAAATAAAACACGAACAAAAAGCTTCAATTATGATGAAAACATTTCATGAGCTTCTTACAAGACCTTCAGAAAGAACTTCAGCACCCACCAAGGAAACCCTGAAACCCAAGCCTCTGTGATGGGTGAGGAAACTGAGCCCTGAAACTTACAACAACGTTCAGAACTTACTTGGAATGTAACTTATTTTTACTTTCTTATTATTCTCATTTTTATTTTCACTAAGTACTTCTTTAGCTTCTTTTGGCCATATGACCCCTATATCTGTTTTTAATTTTAGAACTGTCTCCAAAAATGTTTCTTTCCGTATAATAAATCAATAGTGTTTGCACAAGACTCCCACCTATCCTCAGAACACTGATTAAGAGTTATCTATATTCTTATCTCCTGCACTGTCATTCTTGAGATTCCAAATAAAGTCCTTTTTAATTCTGCAGTGTCTGGGTATAAAGTGACTGACAAAGCAAAACCCAGTAAAACAGAAACAACAGAGAAAAATTAAAATGCCAAGAGTTGATACTTAAAACAAACATTTGTGTGTGTGTCTGTGTGCGTACACATGCAACAACACATGTGAGACGGTCAGAGACTAATCTATATAAGTCCATTCTCTCCTTCCACCCAGGGATTAAACTCAGGTCAGTAGGCTTGGCCTCAAAGGCCTTCCTTATCACCAAGCTTTTCTCTGGTCCAAGGGTTGACTGAGAACAAAAATAAAAACTGAGGGCAGGGGATATAGCCTAGAGTCTGCCTGCAGGCATGAGACACTGGTTTCGATCCTTGGGTCCTGAAGCCTATCTGAATAGGTAAAAGACAAATTTGTGATTTACTAATTCTTATACTTTAGACAAATAACTTAATCAGGCTTATGTATTAAGTTTTCATAAAAAACTCAACAAAAATATTCAAGGGAAAACAGTGTCTGTGCTTGGTTGGCACCCATCAGAATGGTGCCCTTTGCATGAAAATATTTTTTATTATTTCCAGTAATGTATGTGTGTATCTATGTATTGGAAAGTGCACAGAGGACAGGTGCCTGCAGAGGCTAGAAGCATTGGATTCCTTGAAGCTGGAGTTATAGATGGTTGTCAGCTACCCAACATGGGTGCTGGGAACTCAACTTGGGTCCTCTGCAAGAGTAGTGCAAACAACCACTAAGCCTTTTCTCTAGCAAAGTTATTCATCTTTAAATCTAACCCTTTATTTGTAACCTTCAAAGTATCTTTTTTTGAGGTATCAAACTGAAACTACCTGTAATCCCTGAAACCAAGCTAACAGCTATAACACACATGCAGAGGACCTGGTGCAGACACATGCAGGCCCTGTGCTTGCCATTTCAGTCTGTGAGTCCATGTGAGCTCTGCTTACTTGATTCAGTCGGCCTCCATCCTCTTGGTGTCCTCCATCCCCTCTGACTCCTAAAGTTTTTCCTCCCCCTCTTCCTTGGGGTTGGCCCATCTCCGAGGGAAGGGACCCAATGGAGACCTCCAATTTAGACACTCTCTCTGCATAAATGTGGGTCTCTGCACCGGCTCCCATTTGCTACAGGAGGATGCTCCTCTGATAATGACAAGGCACCAATCTATGAGTATAACAGAATATCATTAGGAATCATTAAACTGATTTTCTTTCTTTCTTTCTTTCTTTTTTGGCCAGTCATGTTTGGTTCTACCCTAGGTTTCTGGGTTATTCAGTCTCCAGTTTCTGGCCATCTAGGCAGTGTAGGGCATTGGTTCCCTCTTGTGACAGGGACATCAAGTTAAACCAAACATTGGTTGGCCACTTCCACTGTGCCATCACTGCCCCAGGACATCTTGTAGGCAGAACAGGTTGTAGGTGAAGGGTTTTGTGGCTGAGTTGGTACTCAGGTCTCTTTCTGTAGCCTTCTCAGGTCAAAAACGTTAGACCGTAGGAGTAAAGGCCCCTACACCAGCTCGACCTCTGTACACTCAATTAGCTATGTGGAAGTTGTCCTTGGCAATGGAACCCATTGTCAGTTTTCAGAGAGTGACCTTCTGTCCTAGCATCAGGATTGTTTAGGAATCTCCATAGATCTCCTAGGCCAACAATCCAACCAAATGTAACCCATTACCATCACTGGGAAGAAGCTTGTCTAGCGACAAAAGATGGCCAGTGTAGACTCTGAACCCTTCATCACTAGGTGTCTAGAGTCATCTTCATAGATTCCAGGAAGTTTCTACTGCACTAGGTTTCCAAATGCCCCCAATCTCCTCACCTTTTCTCCCTTCACAGCCCCCTCAACAGATCCCTCCTGCTCCCACCCCCAGAATCCACTGTTTCTCTTCCCCTCCCCAGGGAGATCCACGCATCTCCCCACCATAACCCTACTTTTCACCTAATCTCTCTGGTTCTATGGGTTGTAGCTTAATTATCATTTATTTAACAGCTAATATCCACTTATAAGTGAATACATACCATATCTGTCTTTCCGGGTCTGGGTTACCTACTCAGATTTTTTTTCCTAGTTGTATCCAACTGCTTGCAAATATCATGTCATTTTCTTTAAACTGCTGAGTAATACTACATTGTGTAAATAAATGTACCACATTTTCCTTACTTAGTCTTAAGTTGAGGGGCATCTAGCTTGCTTCCAGTTCCTGGCTATTCCGAATGATGTTGCAATAAATATAATGAAACAAGTGTCCTTGTGGTAGGATGGAGTCTTATTTGGATACGTGCTCAAGAGTGATAAGGCTGGGTTAGAGGTAGACTGATGCCCAGTTTTCTGTGAAACTGCCATACTGATTTCTACAGTGGCTGCACAAGTTTGCACTCCCACCAGCAATGCTCCCCTTGTGCCACATCCTCACTCATCATAAGCTGCCAATGGTGTTATTAATCTTAGCCATTCTAACAGGTGTAAAATGGAATCTCTAGGTAGTTTCAATTTGCATTTCCTTGATGGCTAAGGATATTGAATATTTCTTTAAGTGTTTCTCAGCCACTTACGAGTCTTCTACTGATAATTATGTTTAATCAGTACCCCATTTTTAGTTGGGTTATTTAAGGTTTTAATATCCATTTTTTTGAGTTCTTTATATATTTTGGACATTAGACCTCTATTGGATGTAGAGTTAGTAAAATATCTTTTCCCATTCCATAGGCTACCTCTCTGCCCCACCGATGGTATTCTTTGCTTTACAGAATTCTTTGCTTAACAGAAGAATTCTTTACAGTATTCTTTGCTTAACAGAAGAATTCCAGTTTTATTTTAATTGTTGATCTTAGTGCCTGTGTTATCCATGTTCTGTTCAGGTAGTTGTATCCTGTGTCAAGGTGTTCAAAGCTAGTTATTCCCTACTTTCTCTATTAAATTCAATTCAGTGTATCTGGCTTTATGTTGAGGTCTTTGATTCACTTGGAACTGAGTTTTGTGAAGGGTGGATAAATATGGATCTATTTGTATTCTTTTACATACAGACACCCAGTTTTACCAGCATCATTTGTTTTAGATGCTTCTTTAGCAAAAATCAGATTCTTACGTGTGTGAATTTATGTCTGGGTTTTAAATCCAACTGATTAACACGTCTGTTTTTATGCCAAAACCATGCAATTTTAATTACTATAGTTTTGTAGTACAGTGTGAAATCAGAGACAGTTGGTAACTTCAGAAATTCTTTTATTGTTCAGTGTTGTTTTAGCTATCCTGGGGTTTTGTTTTTCCATATGAAATTGAAAATTGTCTATTCAAGATCTGTAAAAACAAACAAACAACGAAAAACTACTGGAATTTTGATGAGGATTGAATTGAATCTGTAGACTGCTTTTGGTAGGATGGCTATTTTTATTACATTAATCCTACATATCTGTGAGCATGTGAGATTTTTGGGATCACTTATGTATGTTATTTATCACCTACAAATTGCAATACTTTGACTTCTCCCTTTCCAATTTGTATCCCATTTATCTCCTTTAGTTATCTTACTGCTTTAGCCAGAACTTCAAGTACTATACCGAATAGGTATGGAGTGGACCTATCTAATTTTAGTGGTATTGCTTTGAGTTTCTCTCCATTTAATTTGATGCTAGCTCTAAGCTTGTAAATTACCTTTATTATGTTTGACTATGTTCATAATCTAACACTTTTTAATCATAAAGGGGTGGTTAGATTTTGTCAAAGGCTTTTTCAGCATCTAATGAGATGATCATGTAAGTTTTCTCATGTTTCTTTCAGTTTGTTTATTTGATGGATTACATTGAAAAATTCTCTATGTTGAAGCATCCCTGCATCTCTGGGATAAAGCCTACTTGATCATGATGGATGATGTTTTTCACATGTTCTTGGATTCAGTTTCCATGTGTTACTGAGTATTTTTGCATCTATGTTCACCAGGGAAACTGTTCTGTAATTCTGTCTGTTGAATCTTTACGTAGTTTGGATTTCAGAGTAACTGTGGTCTCATAAAATGTATTGCGCAATGCTCTTGTTTTTATTTTGTGAAATAATTTGAGGAGTCTGGTAGAATTTTGTGCTAAAACCATCTGGGTCTGGATTTGTTTTTGTTTTTTTTGGTTGTAGACTTTTAACGACTGCTTCTGTTTCACTAGGAGTTATAGATTTATTTAAATTGTTGATCTGATCTTGATTTAACTTTGGTAAGTAGTACCTATCAAGAAAATCATCCATTTCTTTCAGATTTTTCTATTTGGTAGAGTACAGATTTTGATAATTTCTTGCTATCGGGTGTGCTTGCTTTTTTTTCCCCTAGAGCTTTTTGGTGTGCTATAAAATTGCTTGTATGCAATCTCTCAAAAAATTTTAATATAGGAACTTAGTGCTATGAACTTTCCTCTTAGCACTGTTTTTACTGCATTCCTTAAGTTTGGGTATGCTGTATATTAATATTTAAATTGAATCCCTGAAAGTCTTTAACTTGTTTATTTCTGTCTTGACCCATTTTTTTCATTCAATAGAGTCACACTTAGTTTCCATGAGTTTGTAAGTGTTCTGTTGTTGTTGATATCCAGCTTTAATTCATGGTCTGATAGGATGTAAGGGCTATTTCAATTTTTTTTCTATCTATTGCGACTCATTTTGTGTCTGAGTAGGTGGTCAGTTCTGGAGAAAGTTCCATGAGGTAAATGAGGTAATGAAAAAGTGGGTGGCATGCTCTGTAAATATCTGTTAGGTTCATCAGTTAGCTCCAGCATTTCTGTTTAGTTTTTGGCTAGATGACCTGTCCATTGTTCAGAGTGGGGTACTGGAGTCTCTCATTATCTGTGTGTGAAGGTCAATGTGTAATTTAAGGTGTAGTATTGTTTCTTTTACAAAATGGGATGCCCTTGTGTTTGGAAGATCAATGTTAAAAATTGAAATGTCACCTTGGTGGGTTTTTCCTTTGAAAATGTAGTGTCCTTCCCAGTCACTTTTGATTAATTTTGGTTTGATGTCTAGTTTGTTATATATTAAAATAGCTACACTAGTTTGCTTCTTACATCCATTTTCTTGAAAGATCTTTTTCCAACCCTTTACCCTGAAGTACTATCTAGATGTGTTTCTTGTTTGTAGCATAAGGTTGGGTGATGTTTTCATGTCCATCCTGTAAGCTGTTCTTTTGTTGGGGAATTGAGGTCACTGACGCTGAGAGATATCAATAAACAATGATCACTAATTCCTGTTATTTTGTAGTTAGTGGTGCTGTGTATACTTCCCTTCTTTTGGTTTTGCTAGTGTGAGATTATTTCCTGTGTTTTCACATACGTAGTTAAGCTCCTAGGTTTGGATTTTTCCTTCTAGCACCTTCATTAGTGCAGGATTTGTAGACAGATATTGTTTAAATTTGACTTTATCACTTTTACTTTCTTCATTTATATGGTAATTGAAAGTCTGGCTTGGGGCTGGAGAGATGGCTCAGTGTTAAGAGCATTGTCTGCTCTTCCAGAGGTCCCGAGTTCAATGCCCAGCAACCACATGGTGGCTCACAACCATCTATAATGAGATCTGGTGCCCTCTACTGGCCCACAGGTGTACATGCAGACGGAACATTGTGTACATAATAAATAAATAAATCTTAAAAAAAAAAAAAAAGAAAAGAAAGTTTGGCTGGGTATAGTAATTTGGGCTGGCATCCATTGTCTCTTATAGTCTGCAGCACATCTGTCCAAGCCTTTTGAATTCTTTAAAAACACAGAAATGAAAAAAAAAACAAAAAACAAAAACAAAAACAACAAAACCCCACAGAAATGTTAGGGAAGTACGTTTTTGTTTTAATCCCAGGTCTGGGATTTGGGACTGCTTTAGACTGCCCATAGCACCTGACTATAATTTACCTCATGCTCTATCAGGGGTGTGATTTTGCCAGCTGAAGATAGTTTGTTTGAAATTCTGGGTACTCTTCAGGGGATACATACATGCCAGAGCACTGGGAGGCGTGGAGGCTGTTGCTCCCCCTGCTGCATTGCCATTTGCTGGTTGGAGATATCTTGACTACGAAGATCACACTCATCCCAAGGAACTCGACACTCTAATCAGCAGAAAGTAATCTAATGAGATCGACACCCTCTTTCTCCTCTACCTAGTGTTGGGTTGGAAAGGATAGGTAGGAAAAAAGAACCCAATGAAGTAGCCAAAGCTCTAGCTACAGTTTCTATTTCCATTTTAGGGTCCTGAAGTTTTGTTTCCTTCAACTTTCTGCTTTTCTTTTTTCTTGGCGTCCTTTAAAGGATTAATTTCCTCCAACTGTTTATTTTATTGGTTTATTTTTATTTATTTTGGGACAGGGTTTTTACTCCAATTGTTTAAGTTTGTGCTTTCCTGGATTTCTTTAAAAGATTTACTCATTTTCTCTTTAAGGACCTCTAATCATCTTCATATAGTAGGGGCTGAAGATCTTCTGTGATTCAGCTATTTTGAAATATTCAGAACCTGTTATGGTAGGACAGCTGGGCTCTGGCAGAGACATATTTCCCTGGCTGTTATTGTCTACTTAAACTGGCATGTAGCCATCTGGGTTTGGGGTGATTATAGGTCTAGGCGCTGATTTCTGGGTTTGTTTTGGTTGGGTGGAAATTTTATTTCTTGGTTTCTGATTTCTTTCTGGATTTTCAGAGTGTGTTGGCTAAATGTTGCCTGTTTTACTTACTATTTGGCTAGTGTATTCACTGGGAATGCTGACTGGTGTTGGGAGGCTGGTCTCCTGGCAAGTGTGGCCTGTAATTGACCAGAGGGTGTCCACTAGAGTTTCTCTGTGCAGCCCTAGCAGTCTTGGAACTCCTTTGTAGACCAGGTTGACCTCAAACTTAGAGATCCACCTGCCTGCCTCTACCTCCTAAAGTGTTGGGATTAAATTCATGCGCTAGCACCACCTAGCTTAAATAAATAAATAAAATTTAAAGGAAGATGGGGAGCTGTCTCAGTGGTTAGAGAATGCTTACTACTCTCCCAGTGGATCCAAGTTCACTTCCCACCTGTTCAGCTCACAACTGCCTAACTCTAGCTTGCCTCTCAGGACACCTGTAAACACATAGCATACACTTACACAGAGATATGTACATAAATAAAAATTGTAAAGAGCTGTGGGTTTAGCTTAATGGCAGACTATTAGCCTAGCAGATGTTCAGTCTCCACTACTGCAAAACCAACCAACCAACTAAAACCAAACAATAAGCATATGTGGTCCGTTCCTATTCAACACTGTTAGCCAGAGCAACTTAAGACAGGTGAAAGAACAAAGCACATTAAAAAGAAAAGGAGGAATTAAAGTTGTCCCTGGTTGCAGATGATTTCAAAACAAAACAAAACATTTGAGTACATGTTTATGTCAGAGGACAACTTTCAAGAACTGGTTCTCTCCTTCCATGTGGATCCTGGGAATCAAACTCAAGATCGTTATCAGGCTTGGGTAGCAAGTGTCTTTACTCACTGAGCCATCTAGCTGACCTCAAAATATCCATCCATCCATCTATCCATTCTTTTCTTTTTTCTTTTTTTTTCCTGAGGCAGGGTTTCTCTGTGTTGCCTTGGCTGTCCTAGACTTGCTTTGTAAACCAGGCTAGCCTCAAACTCAGAGACTGGACTGCCTCTGCCTCCCAAAATGCTGGGATTACAGGCATGCACCACCAAGCCTGGCCATAATTTTATTTTTTTAAATTGTTATTATTTGGTATTTCGAGACAAGGTTTCTATGTGTAGCCCTGGCTGTCTTGAAACTCAGAGATCCACCTGCCTCTCAGGAATTCCTAAATGCTAGGCTTAAAGAAAGGCATAAGCCACCACCATCCAGCTCATAATTTTATATATAGAAAAATAAAAATTACACTAAAACACTGTCAGGAATGATAAATGACTTCAGTAAACTTTCATACACAAAATCTACATTAATAAAAAATCAGTAGCACTTTTATACATTAATAACAAAGTTGGTAACTTAATTTTAAAGATTAGGTACAAACCAGGAGGTAAAGGCAGACAGATCTCTGCGAGTTTAAGGTTAGCCTGGTCTACAAAGTGAGTCCTGGACAGCCAAGGCTACACATAGAAAGCCTGTCTCGGGGGTGGGGACAAAACAAAACGAAACACATCATTTGAGAAAGAACTTCAAGACAACAAAAAAGAAAATCAAGACCGAAAGACATGATTAAGATTAAAGCATCTTGACCTGCTAAAGGAAGCAGTGGGCTGACAAGAACATGGAACCCCACTTTACAGGGTTAAATCTTTAGCACTACAAATAAATAACGATTACAAATACTAGGGATGATATAAGGGGTACTATATTTATAATTCTCAACAACAAAAGCTACAATGTAAAAAAAAAAAAAAAACACACGGAAATGCTATAAATACAGGTTGGACACATGAAATAAAACTCACTGGACAGACTTCACAGTAGGATGCAGGCCACAAACAAACGAGCAAACTCCCATCTAGATCCTGAAGGTATCATCCAGTGTGATGAACAGAGAGAGAAAAAGACTTTTAAAATCAAAGCTAGGGCAGAGCATGGTGGTACATGCCTGTAATCCCAGCATTCAGGGAGGCAGAGGCTGGCAGAGCTCTTTGAGTTTGAGGCCAGCCTGGTCTACAAAGTGAGTCTAGCTACACAGAGAAAACCTGTTTGGGGTGGGGTTACAAACCACATGACTGAAGCTGGTAGTGCATGCCTGTAAAACTGGCACTAGAAATCAATGCAAAAGGAGGAATATTAGCTTAGGCGAGGCATAGAGACACTGTGTAAAAACAAAACGTAAGTAAAATAAATGAGGAACAAAGCCTTGGAGACCGCCAGAAAATCCAATATTTACACAAGTGTCCAACAGAAAATAAGGCCAAAGAGACTTGGCTGAAAACTAATGGACCACCAGGGAAACAGATTCTGTGAACTCAAGGCAGCCTGTTCTACATAGCGATACCAGGCCAGGAGGACTTCAAAGATGAGAAACTGCTTGTTTGTTTTTTTACTTTTCAGGATGAAGATAAGGGTTTATTTGGGCTCACAACTCAAGGTTACAGTCCATCATTTCAGGTAAGTCATAGCAGTAGGAGCTTGAGGCAACTGTTCATATTACAAATGTAGACTGGAAGCCAGGCTTAGTGAGTCTCGCCTGTGATCCCAGCACGTGGGGAGGCAGAGGAAGGCGGGTTTCTGTGAGTTCCAGGCCAGCCTGGTCTACGAAGTGAGTCCAGGACAACCAAAGATACATGGAGAAACCCTGTCTCAGAAAAAAAAAAACAAACCAAAGACAAATGCAGACAAGAGGCAGAGTCATGAATGTTTCTGCTCAACTGATTTTCTCCTTTTAATAAAATACAGGATCCCAGCCCAGGAAATGGTACCTTCTACTTTTAGGGTTCAAAGCCCCACCTCAGACACCTAATCAATATAATCTCTCACAGGCATGCCTAGAAGCTAAATAATCTCTCGAAGGTATTCCTGGAGGCTGGTCCTTAATTTTAACAGCACACTTAACATCTTTATCATTTCAACGATATGACAGAGCAGTCTTAACCATAGACACATAGTTATACAACAGCTCTATCATAAATTCCATTTTCTCCACCCTGGGCAAGGTGTCCCAAACCTTTATAATCCCAGCATTGGGGAGGCAGGGACAGGCATATTTTATGAGTTCCAGGTTAGCCAGGGAGACACAGTGGTACCCTGTTAAAGGAAGGGAGGGAGGGAGTGCAACCACAATAAAAAAGCCTCAAAGATTTCTTAAATCTTCTTGAATGTATCAATGATGGGGCCTCTTCAAGTTTTTATTCAAGAAATCCTTCTAGAACAGCAGTTCCCAACCTGTGGCTCTCAACTTTTTTTTTTTGGGGGGGGGGTCAAACAACTCTTTGAGGTCGCCTAAGACCACCAGAAAATACAAATTACATTATGATTCATAGAAGTAGCAAACTGTTATCTTATAAGTAGCAACAAAAATAATGTTATGGTTGGGGGCCACCACGATATGAGGAACTACATTAAAGGGTCACAGCATTAGGAAGTTTGAGAACCACTGTTCTAGGAGAAAGAGGAGTTGAACCACCTGAAGTGAGTGAGGATAAACTTTCAGTAACACTTGGGGCTACTTAATTATAGCTATGGCTTTTGATCACTCTACTTACAGTAAATATTTTCTTTTAAAAGGAAAGAAATCAGCTGGGTGGTGGCAGTGCATTCCTTTAATCCTAGCTCTTCGAAGGCAGAGGCAGGTGGATCTGTGTGAGTTCGAGGACAGCCTCGTCTACAAAATGAGTTTAGGACAACCAGTGCAACACAGTGAAACAAAGAAACAAATCATTGTAGAGCCTAAGGTCGAAACTATTACTGCCCCACGGCAGGAGACAGAGGCCAACCCTATTTCTGAGTGGTACCCCAAGACCTGGAAGTGCACATAGATGACCCATCTTTCCCCAGAACCTTAAGGTAGCCCCGCCTTCCCACAATTTTACGAGTGAATTCTTTTTGAATGAGACGTTCTCCATTTCCTCATCCTTTACTCAAAATACTTTGAAATGAGGCTGTCTCCAAAAACTTTTAACAAACCCCACAAATTCCTTTATATTTTTATATACATAATTAAAACAATCTTAAAATTGAAAATACACATGTGAAAGTCATAGGCTAACTTGTGAGAGTTAGTTCTTGCTTTCCAACAGGTGGATCTTGGGAACCAAATTCAGATCATCAGAATTGGTGGCATGTGCTTTTGGCTGCTAAGGCAAAGTTCTGGCTTCTGAACAATCAAACCCCTGACCCCCAGACAGGATTTCTCTGTAGACCGGGCTGGCCTCAACCTCAGGGATCCACTTGCCCCTGTCTCCCAAGTGCTGGGATCAAAGGTGTGCACCACCACAGGCCAGCAATCATCTTTAATAAAAAAATTCTATCATGGATACAAAAGAGGGGATGCAAATCAACTATAAGGCAAACCCTATGAGTTATATACCAAAGCCTCAGGTATAAGGACTGAAATCTAAATAGCAATAATCAACAATGAAGTTTTGGACAAGTGTGAAGGCAGCCATTTAAGGATCAAGAGAATTCAATTATAGGTTTAAAGGTGTTTACCTGAAATCCCAACACTCAGAGCTGGAGGGCAGCCTGGGCTATATGTATCAAAAGAACACAAAACAAACGACAACCATAACCACACACAGACACACACACACACAAACATACCCACCCCCCCATTCTCATAGTTTCCCTGATACACTTCTAGCTTCCCCTTGCTTACTTCAAACTATTCTGGGAGCAGGGCGAGACAAGTGTAGTCCTGAAAGCCACTACCAAGCCAGGTTTAAAAGGATGAAAAGTACCCAGAGAAAAGATACAGAACACAAAGTTAATGCATCCTGCTGTGGATAGTCTGAAGACACAGAAGTACAGAATCCCCTGCCTTCAAAATGGTTCTTGTGTCTACATGGACAAAGCTTCTTATACAATTGTATGAGCAGGCAAAGGGGTTTGTAACTTTAAAGATGCTAGCTAAACCTAGCTAGAGAGATGGCTCAGCAGTTAAGAGCACATACTTCTCTTGCTGAGGACCGAGTTCAGTTCCTTAGTACAGAAGCCTAATTGTAATAAAAGGCTGTTAATAACCTAGAGAGGATTACCTATAAAGAACAGAGAAGAGCCAAGAATGAACATGTTACTTTTTTGTTATTGTGAGAAAAATGCCTAAAAAGAGCAAATTATGGAAGGGGATTTATTTCGATTCACAGTTTTAAAAATACAGTCCATCTTTTTTTTTTTTTTTTAAATCATGGTGATAGGAGCAAGAAGCAGCTAGTGACTTTGCATTCACAGTCAAAAAGCAGAGAATAAAAAAAGAATAAAAAAGACTGGTGCTTGGCGCTTAGCTTGCTGTCTGCTTTTTATTCAGTCTGGCCCCTAGACCATTCAATGTTGCTGGCTCACTCTTAGGTCCTAAATGATTCTAGATCCTATCCAGCTGATTATCAATATTAACTACCACAGAGAGGAAGAGAGGGTATATAAGTGCTGATGTAATATGACAATGTAATTTCACATAAAGATGCAAAGGAAACAAAATTCAAACTACAGGAAGTGTGATGGTTTTACTAGCATAGAGAAGACAAGCTGCTAACACTTCTGGTGAGAATGTAACAGTGAGGGGAGAGGCAAGTTACTATTGCTCTGCCTTATACACATTTAGACCACATTATAGAAGAAAAGATTCACTAAAAATGAAATCCAATTTTGTTATTCCCAATTTTCTGGGGCATCTTTAACTAAAATCCATGCTATAATATTCGAAAATCAGCTGCCAATTAAGAGTGTTAGGGAGCAAATAACAAACACAGTAATAGCATCTTTCAAGTAATTCTAAGCCCTTCTGTTTGGTCATAAAATAACTAAGAACCTACCTGCCTACATGGAGACAAGAATTCCTAAGGGAATGGAATCTGGGCTATATGAAAGGAAAAGTGAGCTAAGCATGCACTGATTTATACTCCTGACTATACATATAATGTGACTACCTGCTTCAAGTCCTACCACCATGCTTTCTGAAAAATGATAGACTGTAACTTTGAATTGTGAGCTAAATACACCCCTTCTCCCTTAAGTTGCTTTTGCTAGGGTATTTTATCACAGCAACAGGAAACAACACTCAGATGGTCAACATTCAGATATTTAACTACAAATATCATATACACATAAAAATACTTAGGGCTGTTAGTGTGATAGTATATACTGTAATTTCAGCACCTGAAGGGATGCTAAGGCCACAGAATCCCAAGTTCAAGGCCAACTTGGGCTATATAGCAAAACTCTGTCTCAAAATGCAAGAAAATGTAACAAACCACAAATTCTGGCCAACAGTGTAGACTACTACATCTATTTAAACATCCTGGGACACATGTTCAGAGCAGTGCTTTACCTTACTCATTTTGGGATGTTGTCAACTGAATGATCCATTCACCCTGACCACGGTCTAGTTCCCACTGCATAATGGATTTAATGTACCAAAATAGAGCAGATCTCAAAACATTCTGAAGCGTAAGACTCATAATGCCTAAGTCGGAATTCATAAAATACTGCAGATGACACGGAGTGTTTTCCTGGTTCTGAGATGTAACTGACAGAAGTGGCATAAGTTCTATTCTTACACCCTAGCCTGAAGCTGCTCCTCAGAGAAGGTCTCCTCAGAGAAGGTCGTGTTGGACACACAGCTGGTCAGTAATCACACCTAAGGGTTAACTTCAAAGAAGCAAATGAACATGCACTTGGAGTGACTGATTCCTTGCAACTATAGTTGGAAACCAAGTGATCACACCAAATCAAGCACATAACCTAGAATCAGATATAACAACCAAGACCACAACAAGCCAAACACACCAAATTTCAAAGGGGTAAGTGTTACAACACATCATACTCCAAATAGACATGTTCAAATTGAGATGTAACCAATTAAGCTGTTTCTGTGTATCATGATTTCTCTTCTGTAAATACCAATTGCCTGGCTGCCAGGTTCTCTGAACCTTTACTGGTTCAGACTGCTGCCCAATTCATGATTCATTTCTTTGCTCAAAATCTACTCAATCTAATTTGTCTATGGTTTTATTTGCTTGTCTTAACTGTTTAGAGTTGGGAGTGGGGTCTCAAGTGGATATTCCCAAGTGGATATTCTCAAACCCCGAGTCCCAGAGTACTGACCAGCCAAGTGAAGATACTCACCAAAATCACTACTTCCACGGCACTCCAAAAGTTAAGTGAGGTCATGGATGAGTTCCCTCTCTAAATGGAACAAATTTCTGTTTTGAGCTCATCAAGTTTATTTAAGTGATTTTTACTGAACTGAATCCAAGATTAGATAGTACACAGCTAGAAGCCTCAGGTAGATAGATGCCTTGTCAAGAAGGATTTCTGCCTTGCTGAACTTGGGGACCCGTTTGTGTAATCCTAATACTTGGGAGGCTTAGGCAGGATGATCAAGAGTTCTAGACCAACCTTGGCTATCTATATAGGAAGACACCCCCCCCCCAAACACACATACACATAAAACACTGAATCTCTAGGTTTTCTAGCATGGGGATAGAGATCTAAAGTTGAGGCTGAGGGAATACCTGCACAAACACAAACTAGAAAAGTAAGTATTTGCCTACAGTTTTTTAATGTACCAAGACTAAAGAAAGCTAGGACAACTCCCAAATATGTTCTGTATTACAATGACAAACTGTACTACGGAAAAACACCTGCTTCCAGTGGTTGGGATCCATAGATTTGCCAAACTACAGACTGCTGATTTGTCAGGCCATTTGTAAGGGCAGACTTCTTCACATTCACTGGAAACTAAGTTCCTTAAAGTAAGATTTCTAATAGCTCCAACAATCAGAGAAATGATGAGGGAAACTCAAATATAAAAGGAAGGTTAAGACATACTTTCGGTAATGAAAAGCAAGAGGGTACAAGAATTACTGTTTAAAGAAAAAGTAATTTTTGAGCTACAGAGATGATGACTCAGCAGTTAAGAACACTTGTTCTTGCAGAAGACCAAGGTTCAATTCCCAGTACCCACAGGAAGATCACAAGTGCCGATAGCTACAGCTCTAGGGGATCTGATCCCCTCCCTCTGGCCTCTGAAGGCAACAAGCACACATATAGTACAGGCAAAACACCCTTATTCATAAAATAAAATTTATTTACAGAAAAAAGGAATTTTGTCCCAAAATACAAAAACTGGTTGTTTTAAATAAAAAAGGGAAAACAAATACAAAATCAAGTTGGGCATGGTGGCACATGACTGTAATACCAGCAGGAGGATGTTCCAGGCCAGCCTGGTCCACAAAGTAAGACAGCCAAGGCTACACAGAGAAACTATGTCTCAAAAACAAAAACAAAACCACCAAAAACAAAAACAGCACATGAATGACAAAGTTGTATGAGATTTTGAAGATAAATTTTTAAAAAATGCTAAGATTAGAAGAAAACTGTTTGTGTATGAGTTTCCTGTAAAATTCAGTAAGCTAAGAGGTTAAGAGCATATACTGCTCTTACAGAGAACCATGGTTCAGTCTCCAGCATCGATACAGTAGCTCACAATCATCAATAACTCCAGTTCAAGGGGATCCAACATCCTCTTCTGACACAGCCAGTACATATACATGCATGCAGGCAAAACACTGAAACACATAAAATTAAATCTAAAATGATTTTACAGTAAGGCAATTTTTAAAATTTACTTTTGGAGTCTCTGACGATCCCAACCATTAGTTAACTGGTTGTTCACTGAACTACTGTTCAGTGACTTGTGATTTGCTTTTAAATGTGTTAAATTCTTGGTATTTTTTGATGAATTTCCCAAAATGTCTTTATCTATATCTTGCTATATAGTTCAAGCTGGTCTCAAACACTCAAATCTTCTACTTCAGCCTCTTGTATGATGGTGGGGTTGTGAGCATGTGTCCAATATCCAGCCTCAAAATCAAAATTTAAATTAAGTCCTTTTATTGTTCTCCAACTGACTTTAGAAATTTCCCAGGTGGATCTGAAGGAACATTACAAAAAAAAAAAAAAAAAAGAGCTATGGACATGGTGGTACATACTTCGTGGTGGTTTGAATAGATATCGCCATCTATGTTTTTGAGGGCTTGGACCACAGGGAAGGGCACTATTAGGAGGTGTGACCTTGTTGGAGTAGGTGTGGCCTTGTTGGAGGAAGTGTGTCACTGTGAGGGCAGGCTTTGAGGCCTTATAAATGCTCAAGCTATGTTCAATGTGGACACAGTTTCAGGGTTCCCCAGGGATGAGACCCCTAACTGGCTATCTAATATTAAGTCAACCCTGAAATCCTACTCATACAAAGTAACACTAACAGAGTAAGCAGGATGTATTTATATTTTTTATAGGTGTGTATAACAGTAACAAAGAAAAACAGGCCACAGATTTAAGAGTAGTGTGGGAGAGACTAAAATAAATAAAAGGAAATAAAAGGGAAAAAAATTAAGTAGTTACATTTTAATTAAAAGAATAAAATTACAATCTGGTCTATATAATGAGGTCTAGGACAACCAGGACTACATAGAGGCCATGCCTCTAAATAAACAAACAAAAAATTTTAAAAATATTAAACTAACTGGGTTTCTTTTCTGCATTAAATCATATGAGAAGCACTGTCAAATTAATAATAAAAGTTGGGTGGTGGGGCTGGAGAGATGGCTCAGTGGTTAAGGGCACTGTTTGCTCTTCCGAAAGGACCCGGGTTCAATTCCCAGCACCCACATGGCAGCTTACAACTGTCTATAATGCCCATTCCAAGGAATCTGACACCTTCACACTAATAAAACATAAAAAGATAAAGTTTAAAAAATAAATTAAAAAAATATAAAAAAAAAGTTGGGTGGTAGTGGCACATGCCTTTAATCCCAGCACTCAAGGAGCAGCTGTAGACTGTTCTCTGTGAGTTCTAGGCCTTCCTGGTCTACAAAGCAAGTTCCACACAGAGAAACCCTGTCTCAAAATAAAAAAAAATAAAACAAAGAGAAAAAAATACTAAAACTTGAATGACATTTATATTACTATTACGTGTTTCGGACATTATATGTAATTAACTAAATTAATTAAAATAAAGTGGTGGTACAGCATTACCATTTCATAATTCCAGTTATTTGCAAATGTTATGTACTATAGAAATTATCACATTTTCTTGTCCATTGTTCATTACTGTAATGAACCTTCACCAGAGATTTAATTGTGCCATTTTAATTAAGCCTTGACATCTATAGGTGGCCGTTTATCATAATACTTGCTTGAACTATAAAAGGTATTTCACTTTTAATGACGTTTATGGAAAAGACAAATATCAGAAGGAAATAAAAAATTGGTAATGTATATAAAAAATAACAGAATTACATTCTAACAGAATTACATAAAAGAAAAACTACAATAAAATGCACTCCTATTTAACAGAGAAATTCAATGGGCCTGTGTTGGTATAATGTTTTTGTGGATTGTATACAATTTACCCTTGCTTATTCAAATGCTGATTTCTCTACCCCACTATCTCGTTTCAATCCAGACTTTGCATTGTGATACTTATTCAAAGCATCACCTGTCTCTCAAGTTTGTGTAAACATGCCACCATTTGTTCTCTATATTATTGATAAAACAACCAGCCAATGCTGGGCAATGGAGAGAATAGGGTAGAACAACCTAGTCTGGAGAGGAGGAGAAAGGAGTGGAAGGAAAGATTCAGGAAACACCAGGAGAAATGAATCAGATCTAAGATATGACTAAAAAGCAAGTATAAAGTGGGGAATCTGAATGAGAGGAAGCTATGCAGGCTTGGGGGTTTAGGATAGAGTAACTATTGCCCAGTATTGTGCTCTAGGTTAATTAAATAAATCCTAGTCTCTGTATGGTGATTTGTGCGTACAGCTGGTTTAGGAATTACTGTTATTTTAACTAAGAGATAAATCAATATTAAATATTCACAATCAACAGGCCTGCTAATTTCTCACTGTAATGAGAAAGACAAGTCAATAGCACTTTCTTCACAGAATTAAGAACACTCCTCCCGTCCCCACTCTCCATTCACCCTCACTTAGGAATGTCAGATGAGGAGACTGCTCTAGGATCTTGATTTAGAACCTGCCCCTTAGGATTAAGACTGACAATACCATGAAATATTCCAATCTATTTCATGAAAAAGAACGGCAATTTAAGGCAGATTTCTTGAGGAAAATGGCCACATTTCTTTCCTAAGATAGCCTGAATGGGATACACCTGATACCCATCATCCAGCAAATCCTCACTCCAATCCTATGATTCAGCAGGACTGTAACCTTATAGCTAACAGGCAAGCATTCCTTCCAACACATAAAAGAACTCTGCATACTTCCTCTTGTAAAACATCATGGGAGTATGTGTGCAATTAATGTTTAACAATTAAACTAATAATAAAATCACCAACAACTCATGATAATGAGTAAGGTTCACTTACACAGACTCAAAGAATACTTACTGAACATTCATAGTATCTCACAAAATCTAAAAATATTAGTTGGGTTTAAAATGTTTAGAAATAAATGACGTTCTCTGCCCATAAACCGTCACTTGTGGAAAAACATAGTGATTTTGGAATGAAATAAAACAGTGCAGCTGGGCATGGTAGCGCACACCTTTGAGCCCAGCACTCAGAAAGGAAGAGGCAGCGGACTGATGTGAGTTTGAGGACAGCCTGGTCTACAAAGTGAGTCCAGGACAACCAACGCTACACAGAGAAACCCTGTCTCAAACAAACAAACAAACAAACAAATAATCAAGCAAGCAAGTTGTGGGACTCTGCTGGATAAGGTTGAAGCCTGACATTTCTGGATAGTCTTGGTGTTTGGTCTAAAATAGTAGACTCCCTTTTCTCATCAGGTTTCTCTCTCCACCTGGCCTGGGAAACTCCAGATCTTGTAAGGAGCTTCACTCTTACAAGATCTTAGAGAAGATCTCAGGCAGGACCCTTTTCTGATGAGAAACTCAGCAAGCACCTGGGGATTCCTGGAGACATCTATCCTATGCTAATAAGATGTCTTGGTGTCTTGACTTTCCACCAAAGACCTTTGACTTTACCTGGAGCTCTTCCCCCACCGACAGGATAATTAAGTACTGCTTTTCCCCTCTTATGGTAGGACTGTTTTGGTACATGTAGATTAAGTATCCCTGGCACCCCTGATCCCAGCGAATCAAACACATTCATTCACCTTCACAACCCCTCCTACTGCCCAAGGTTTATATTGTCCTTGATTTCCCATGAAATAAACACACACGCTTCCACTCCAAAACCATCTGAGATTCATTTATTCTGGACACCCAAATTTGGCTGCCAATCAAGCAGTTATTTGCTGGCTGAAGACAAGTTCTGGACCACCTGGGGCTTGACTGCCTGTAGGTCCAAAGGCATGCTTCATGCTGTTGGCTGCATTGAGCCTCCAACATTCTCTGGCTTGCAGCACTGCCTCAGCAGCTGTTGACCTGCATCTCACCTCCTCCTCCTGATCGGTTTCAGGCTTCCGCCCTCATCCTCTGCTGTGCCTAGCACAGCAACTAAACCAAGGAGGTCTAACATTCTGGTATCATCACTGGCTTCTGAAACTCAAGAATTTCCACTATCTCTGATACCAGCAATCTCATTTAAAAGAGCTAATTGTAACATGGAAAAACTCTTTCTACACCCTGGCCTAGGACCTGGGTCTCCACCTAAAGCACTCTAGCAATTTCTGGGAGACCCAGGACCTTTGATCTTGTCTGTTCCAGACATCCAGCATGGCATTCAGCAGTGAGGGGGCAAGAGGAAAAACTTCAGACGGAAGCCATGTCCGAGGACCATCCAGGCCCCTGCCTGCCCCGATGAAGGGAGTAGGACATAACATACAGATCAGTGGAGAGAAAAACTGATCATGGAAGAAAATTTCAGATTTCCCCCAAATCTGGCCTCACTCTTTTTGTTTTTTGAGACAAGGCTTCTCTGTGCAACAGCTGTGTAGCTCTGGCTGTCCTGGAACCTGCTTTGTAGACCATACTGGCCTCAAACTTACAAAGATCCAAGTCCCTCTGCTGGGACTAAAGGCTGAGTTACCACAACCAGCTGTCTTTCTTTTTCTAAGAAAAATATAATACTTTGTTTCTGTAATTTTGATATAAATATCAATGTTTGTAAAACTCAAAATTTGAAGAATTCTTATTTGTAAAAACCTATATTGAGGGCTAGGATGGTTCAGTGCACTTATTCTGCAAGCATGAAGTTGTATTTAAATCCCTGGGAACTACTTGAAAAGTCTGGCATAGCTTTGTGTACCTGTAACCCCAGCACTGGGGGCAAAGTCAAACATTCTATAAACTTACCAGCCAGACCCTGAGGGAGCTTCTGGGTCATTGAGAGGCCCTGACTCAAGGTAATAAGTAAGATCCACAGAGGAAGACACTTAACATTCTGTTCTGGCCTCACAGGAGAGTACATAGTTCACACATGCAGTGCATGCACCATGCCTTATACAACACAAACCCCAAATTAAAAACAAAACAAAACCAAAAAGCCCCAAACCATACTTGTGATTTTAATAGGTATGGTCCCATAGACTCATGTATTTTAATGCTTGGCCCACAGGGAGTGGCACTATTAGGAGGCGTGGCCTCGTTGAAGTGTGTCACTGTGGGGCGGGGCTTAGAGGTCTCATAAATGCTCAAGCTATGCCCAGTACAGCAGTCTCTCCTTGATGTAAAACTCTGCTCCCTCTCCAACACCATGTCTTCCCGTGTGCTGCCATGTTTCATACCATGACTATAATAGTCTAAACCTCTGAAACTGTAAGCCAGCTCCAATGAAATGTTTCCTTTGTAAGAGTTCCTGTGTCATGGTGCCTCTTCACAGCAATAAAACCCTAACTAATAAAGCTATTAAATATCATGTATAGAGACTGAAGAACATAAATTTTTCATTAATAAATGTACTCAAGTTAATGCAAAGTGTCAGGAGGAGCAAAATCCAAACTAAAGGTTGTTGGGTAATCTAATCCTTAAATCTTCCTGTTTAGTTGCCAGTTAAAAGATTAGCTGCTAATCCATCATCAGAGGCAGGCCTGGCACAGCAGCCCACACTCCAAGATTAAGGATGTTTTAGGAGTAGGTTTTTCACAAAATAAGGCTATCACCATTTTTAGCATCTTTGTCACTTCTATTTAGGAAGCTATCAGTAAAATACCTAGCACTTATCCTTTCTCTGATTCTGTAACAGGCAGGTAAGATGGGAACAATTTCCCTCATTTTATAGAGTAAAGAGGCCCAGAGACAGAAGGCGCATGGTGGTGTGAGCTCTAGCCTTGTCCTCTTTCAGAAAGGAGAGTCTAGCAGATTCTGCCGATTCACAGATGGAGGCAAGGACAGCAAAATAGTGGGAACTTTGCCTGACAAAAGGCCTTAAATGCATCACTCAGACTCTATAGCACAGAATAATAAGCTTCATTTTGGAGTACAACTTTTTACTTTTTCTTTCAGGTGTAGAGCTTAAATCCATGGCTTGGCACATACTAGACAATCATTCTCCTCTGATCTGCACCTTCAGCCCTGACTACTACATCTTTAAATGCTTAATAGACCATACCTGTAAACTTCCAGCAGTCACAAAGAATCACCAGAGGTCCTCATGTGCAGAACTGATGCTTGTACTTCATTTCCATTCCAACAGCTCCTAGCCAGTTCCCTAAAATCTCAGTTTATTTCCATACTAGAGAATAACCTTTCATTTGCTAATAGTTTGCTCACAGTATTACATATTTCAAATCCCACACCTCACTCTCTCATTTCAGAAGCGTATTTCTAAGATAAAACTCCTTATCATAAGCCCCAGCATCACTGCATTTTAGTTACTTATTCATGTACCTGAGCCTTAAAGACACAATTCTGGCAGATCATGGGATACCATAAGCTACAGGTGGTCAACAAATAGAAGAAACCAGGCTTAGAAGTGTTCAATTGAAGTTCTAAGTCTGATTCATTAAGTTAGATCTTGAGCAAAGCAGGTTATCAGGGTAGGTGTACAACTGTACCCAGAAGCACTACTCTGTCTAAAATGTTCTTGTGTAAAAGTGGGTAGAACTGTGAGGTATGCATCCAGCACTGAATCACACTAACAGACTTGTTCTCAAGAATCCAGAGGAATCAGGCTGGTAGGATGCCTCAACCAGTTGAGAATACTGGCTGCTCTTCCAGAGGTCCTGAGTTTAACTCCTAGCAACCATATGGTGGCTCACAACCATTTATAAAGGGATCAGATGCACGCTCCTGAGATGTAGGTGTACATAAAGACAAAGCATCCCTATAGTTTAAAAAAATGAAAGATTATAGAGAAATCTAGATGGACAGGAGGCAAAGGCCTTAGAGAGAACTCTAGAGTCCTTCAGTCACTAAGAAGTCTCTACTGGGTTGTCACAGCACAGTACATAATGAGCTTCCAGCTAAGGGCATCAGGAACTGCTCACTATTAAGCAAGGTGTGGTGGTAAAAGCCAATGATTCCAGGTTGAAGCAGGAGGATCAAGAGCTGCAGGTTGGCTTCAGCTATATAGCAAGATCCTGCTCACAAAAAACAAAACACCTCTTCACAATAACTAAAGAATCAGATGACTTCATCTCACTGTCACCTCTCACCCTGACAGACAAGTAACTAAAGACAAAATTTCTAAGAACCTTTTTTTTTTTGAACTACTGGCATATCTCACTTTAAAAAAACTTAAATTTGAAACAATCACTGATAAAGGTTGCAAAGAGCTGGGTGATGGTAGTGCATGCCTCCAATTCCAGCACTTGGGAGGAAAAGGAAGGTGGATCTCTGTGAGTTCAAGGCCAGCCTGGTCTACAAGTGAGTTCCAGGACATCAAGGGAGGGTTACACAGAGAACCACAACCAACACAGGCCCCCTCAGAAAAAAAAAAGTTACAAAGAGATTTACAGAGAAGTCCTAAGCATCTTCATAATACCTTCTTAATTTACTGTCCCTTTTTCAAAATGGGCAGGGGACAGTTGGTGGCTCTGTCCTTGGGGACACAAGGTTCCCTGTTTACCTCCTAGGAACCCGGTGTCTCTGAAATGCTCAGTACTCACTGACTTCCTGGTGAGAAGGCAATAAAGAGCCCAACTGCTACTAAGCTTATTTCCATTCATTCAACAAATATTTACTGGGCACATACTATGTGATCATTCCAAAAAACAAATGAAAACTGTAACTAGAAAATAATGTTAAATACGTTTTAAATACGTTAATATATTATGCAAGAGTCAAGTGCTTGCTGTACA
Organism: Meriones unguiculatus; assembly: GCF_030254825.1. Lineage (NCBI taxonomy): Eukaryota > Metazoa > Chordata > Mammalia > Rodentia > Muridae > Meriones > Meriones unguiculatus. The sequence continues at coordinate 101,184,031 of NC_083352.1, forward strand.
AAAATTAAGCAAGGAGGGGAGAAAAATGGGAAGTAAAGAGCTGAATAGTAAACAGCAGCCTAGGCTATAGTAGATAGAGTTGTAGAAACATGGAATATCTCACAGAACAGCACAAGTGAGTTTTCAAGAATGAATCAAGGACCAAGGACTTGAATTTGTTAAGAGACCTAGCAAGGAGGCTGCTGGGCCAAGGAGTGTGAGGCAGGGTCTCCAAGGACAGGCCACCCCTTCCCCAAATAGTCTGCATTTAGAGCCCACACTGGCTCCATATCCGAGGTCTACACAGACAGGGTCCAGCCTAAGCATGAAAACACTGATAAAGGTAACAGAATCATAACACATTAGCTTAGAAACTGTCCAGAAGCATTTAATGTCACCCAACAGATCACTTAAAGGAAGCAAATAAATGAACAAAATTATCCTACGATTACAGTTTTGCCTTTAGGCAACCATGACAATAGACAGGTCAACATTAATTCTTTTTGATGTTAAGTAGTGTTTTGTTTTTTAAACAGACAAATCACTAGCAATTCAGACACACTGCCAATGAGGGATGTGTGTGTCCAACAAATGGCGACCCAATTTACCCAAAGTCCACCCTGAAAACAAAATAATGCTACCTTCTGCATTATTTTTCCGAAGACACACTTAATGAATTCGGAGAAATCATCTCCTAGGTTCAAGGAAAAACAAGTTTTTAATCCAGCTACATAACACAAGTTGGAGACTGAACGGCTAATACTCTCCCTAAACAACCCGACACAAAGCGCTTCTTAACATGTCATTGTGAGGCAAATAAAATAGTTTTTTTTATACATTAAATGCTTTGGAGATTGCAACTATAGGACAATTTTCCGCGCCCCAGGGCTTCTTCTGTGAAGAAGCCTCAAAGCCTTCACTGCCTGCCTCCCAACACCAGAGTTTCTGCGTTCCGGGAGCCACCGAGGCGGCCGCGCGTGCGACCCCGGGTTGGCCCGGAAAGCCTCGTCCCCGCGCCGCCCCGCCAGGAGCAAGGTCGAGCGGGGCCTAGCTGCGCCCAGGGCCCGGCTCGCCGCCGCTGGAAAAGGTCGCCGCCATTTCCGGCTGCGGGCAGCTTTCACCTCGTTCTGCGGCGCCCTCAAGCCGCTCCCCTCCCCTCCGCCCGGCTCCCGCGGCCCCGACTCCGCTGCCCCGCCTAATCTGAGGGCCTCCCGAGAGGGAGCTCACCCGTCGGCACGCCCGCCCGTCCGCCGGTTCCGCGGCTCTGCTTCCGTACCGCGGCGCTGCTGGGCAGCCGGCCGTCCTACCGCTCGGCCTGAGGATCCCGGGCCTCCACAGCGGTGGCAGAGGCTGAGGACGGCGGAAGCAACACCGGCGGCAGCAAGAGCGCGCACGCTCACGCACTGGCACGCGCACCCCCGGAAGGACGTGTGCGCTCTGGCGGGTCAGAGCCGGCTGCGCAGGCGCGCAGAGCACCACGCTGAGGCTCCGCCCAGCTGGAGCCAATGTAGTAATGCAGCGCCGAGGCTCCCGAGCTTCCTGGCTTCCGTGGAACTCGGCCCACGAGAGGCGGTGCCCCAGTTGACGAGCAATGGAAAAGGTTAGAATTTTGGGCGGAGCCTGTAGAGATACTAAGCGGAAGCCACAACCACCGAGCGGGGGCAAGGCTTGGGCGTGAGGGTCGGGCCATCACCTCTGTCCAGAGGTGAGTCCAGTGCCTGGAAAGCAGGCCAGTAGCGCTCCACTGAGTAAATGGGCTTTTTGTCTTGCAGTTGAGTTTGTTCAGTGCCTCAGAAAATTTACTACTCTTTACCAAAAAACCGGAGAGGGAGACCTTCATCTCCAGACACTGCTGTGAGGCTGACATTTTTGTTCATCTCTAGAGACCACCCAGAAAGGACTTCTTTCCCGCCTGCCTCCCCAGCCACTGAAAAACCAGCCGCCATTAGTTAGCGATCCTCTAGGAATCACCTGCAATGATGTGCGGAGCCAGAGAAGGACTTTGCCTCCCGCTCTATCTCACATGATCCTTGTTCATTCTTTTCATTTACTTGCCTATTACCCACTGAAACAACCCTACCATTTCAAGTGCTACTGTGTTTTCAGGCAGACACCTGATTCCAGGGCTACCAAAATAGTCTTTGTGGCCAGTGCTCCCACAGCTTGGCTTCTCTTTCATTCTTGCCTATTGGCCATTTTCTCTTTTATCGTAATTTTTTAAAGATTATCATTACATAACTCCCCCTTCCTCTTTCCAGCCCTCTCATGTTCACACACTTTCAAAATTCATGGCCTCTTTATTACATACATAATCCCTAAAATATATAAATACAACTTACTCGGTCTGTTATTGTATGCATATGCTTTAAAGGCTGACCATTTGGTATGGGATAACCAATCGCTATGCTCTTCCCTAGGACAGATGATTTCTCCAGCTCTCAGAATTCCTTGGTGACCTGTATTTCTCTGTCTAGGGTTGAGGCCTTGTGGGCTTTTTCCCTTATACATTAGCATGTGTGCTGATTTTGTCCTTGTTCAGGTCACATTTAGGCAACCGTGTTGGTTGGACTTCATGGAAGTAGCTTCTCTGACATTTCTAGGTAACACAATCTTAGAGCAAACTTCCTGGTCTTCCGGTTCTTACAATTTTACCTTCCCCTCTTTCACAATGATCCCTGAGTCTTAGCTGATCAGTTTCAGTTTTCTGTAATGATCTCCATCTGTTGGAAAGGGGTTTCTTTGATGAAGACTAAGAATTACACTTATCTATAGGTATAAGGATAAATATTTAGGATGTAATTAGAGATTATGCTGGTTTAGTAAAGTGATCCATGACATCACTTGTCCCCGGTAGTTGCCTAAGTTTCCAGTATCAGGCACAATTCCCGTCTTACTGAGCAGGCCTTAAACTCAATTCGAGAGCTGTTGGTAACCAACAAGGTATGTGTGCCACTACTGCTGACTGTTTTCAAGTAAGCTTTCAAAATCAAAGCAGATAATACTTAAGGCCTCCTGTAAGGGCCTAAGTAAATTCCAATCTTTTGCATAGAGTCTGCTCATCTCAGCCAACTGCATGTCTTCTCCTATTATCTTATACCACATTCTGCATTCTGGCCAAATCTGAATTGACACTTTATAGGCCCAGACTGTCAGCAGCAGATAGCTCAAGAAATTTAGTAAGCTGTGCAACATCAAGCAAGTAGCAAAAAAAAAGGCCAGTGAAAATCAATAAGCAGAAAGACCTGGCTGCCGTCCTGCCAGAGACAAGGCTCTTGAATCTGAGGTAAGGGCTATATAATGATACCCTTTGAGAGGTGGAACATGAGTGAGAAGATTCCAGTTGGAAGATATAGTGAGATGGATCTGGGAACTAACTAAAAATGGAAACTATGACGCTGTCTGTGTTAGGAACAGCAAGACAAATTAATCAGGCCGTAAGTGAATCCCTACAGATTTAGAATTTCCCCTAATGTTCCAAATATATAAATTTTACATATTAAGATGCTTATAGTAGTATCATTTATCACAATGAAAGTGGCCAGGGTGTGGTAGCACATACCTTTATTCCCAGCACTTGGGAGGCAGAGACAGGCGGCTCTCTGTGAATTCGAGGCCAGCCTGGCCTATAGAACAAGTTCCAGGATAGCCAGGGCTACACAGAGAAACCCTGTTTTGAAAAACAAAACAACAAAGAGGGAAAAAACTTATAACAGTGAAAATGGAAAACTGCCCAACTGTACAAATAAGCACATCCAAATACAATATAGCCATTAAAGTATATACAAAATAACTGTAGGGGAAAATGGCTACAAAACACAGATAATGCTTTATAGCTCTTCACTATAAACTCTGCAAAAGCATGCATTAAAAAAACACATTTCGGGCTGGAGAGATGGCTCAGAGGTTAAGAGCACTGTCTGCTCTTCCAGAGGTCCTGAGTTCAATTCCCAGCAACCACATGGTGGCTCACAACCATCTATAATGAGATTCGGTGCCCTCTTCTGTCATGCAGATGTATATGCAAAATAGAGCACTCATGTAAAAAAAAAAAAATTTAAAAAACACATTTCAAATGTTCACAATAAGCAAGCCAATATTCTTTATTTTTGTTAAGGCAGGGTTTCTCTGTGTAGGCCTGGCTCTCTTGGAACTCTCTACCTGTCTAAATGCTGGGATTGAAGGTGTGTGTCACTATGCCAAGCTAGTAAGCCAACTTTTAAGAGACTGTATGACAAAAATTCTGGCAGTAGTTAAGAATGTGAGGTTTTCAGGCTTGTCTTTGATGCTTTATCTGAATACGGCAGTTTCCACCTCCTCAATCTGAGTCTTCAGGTACATTTGATCTTCCCCAGTACAAGCCCCTCAAATATGCCCTGGCTTTACCTACTCAACTTGCTCCAGTCCACAATGCTTTTAGAAACCTGTATCACACCTCATTTTACTAGAACTGAAGTTGCTAAGAGGGACATATCTTCAACAAATGCACCTGCTGAGGATTGGGTCCATAAAGACAATCATGCACCCACAGATCATTTATAGTAGCTGCTTAATGATTGAAGGACACTGGGCTGTCTTCCAATATAACCTAGAGTAAATACTGAATTTCTAGTGAAGATCCAGTTGCCGCCCAGCTTTCTAGACTTGCTCAGTTCAAGGACCAATCCCTATCCCACCCATACCACTTAGCCCTTTTGATCTGGCCAACAACTCCAACTTACCCTGTTCACTAAGCACATAAGGGTCTTCAATTACTTATCATTTCATATGGCACCTCATCTGCAGAATAAGATCATACCTCCTAAGGGTTGTTGTACCATGGAGTGAGTCTTGTCTTAGTGGGACTTAAGATGGTCTTCCCAATGCCCAGTTCTGCCAAGTGAGCTCCTGGCACAGCTTCACAGCAAAAGCCAGCAAAGCTACATGATCACAGGGACAAAAAGGCCCCTTCAGTGGAGCCACTCTTGATAATGGACTATAGGCCCCTGAACCACATGCCTGGCATTCATCCTTGATCTTACTTAGAGATGCAGCTTCCCTCCCTTTATATGTACACCAAAGACTTGTAATGTGTATGATTGTCTCCTGCCTGCCCCCATTCAAAGCAAGGAATCATGTGTTCCCAATCTTTTGTCATTATCCTAAAAGACACACCAAACAAATCAATGTGGATTTTCCTCCAAAGGAGCGCTTTATTGAAAAGTTGCCTGTTATTCTTTGTAGGAAGATAATCAGTGACTTGCACTCCTATAACCTGCGCCTTCATACAGCTGTTGTTTTTAACCTGGAAAAGAATACACCAAGGAGTGCTCTTCCTCAGCTCCCCAGTTCCTTGCTGTTCCTTGCTTTGTGTGGTACAGTATTCTAAGAGTGTCCAAAAAAACCCGGGGTACTTGATAATCAAAAGATACACCACACTGTATCAAACCAGACACCTAAATGGACAGACCCCACTTCACCCCACGAGTGCAGAGAATGCACAGAACAGATAAAGTTTTGCCCTGCTAAGAGCCATTAAGGCACAGTGCTGACCCTCTCTCCAGACCATGCCTCCTACAGGCAGGGACCTGGTTTTGAGAGGCTGCAGAATGTGGCAACTGGAGGCAGAAGGAGGGAACTTAAAAAAAAAAAAAAAATCTTTGTTGCTCCTGAGAAAAGATGACAACAGAGTTCTGGCTGAACTAAAACCATATCCCTACGTGACCTGCAGGGTTGGTTCTACTTTTATTTATTCTTTGTGTAATAGGCAGACAGGCAGAAACTAAGGATGAGAGCCCTGCCCACTGTCAGTAAAGCAACAAGGTACATCCCATTCAGGTGCTAAAGATAGAGGCTTGTTTTCTTCTCTCAGCCCTCCTGACGAACAGCACGAGAGCCCTGTGGGCCAGAGGGCAAGCTACTGGGCAATGCCACTCTTTAAGAGAACTAAGTTTTGCACACCAGGAGAAAGTGTTAGAGAAATAAAATGTACTAACTGATACTGGCAGAGTATGAGATGGGCCAGAGATAAAACTCTACATAGTACTCAGAACAATTAACCCTCATTTATATAGATATATAAAAAGACTATAAACAAATAAAGCATAAGGCAATGTAAGGCTTAAATTTCAGCCTGAAATCAATGAAATAATATTCTTTTTTCTTTCTCTTTTTTGGTTTTTTGAGACAGGGTTTCTCTGTGTAGCTCTGGCTGTCCTAGACTCACTCTTGTAGACCAGGTTGGCCTTGAACTCAGAGAGAACCATCTGCCTCTGTCTCCCAAATGCTGGGATCAAAGGCGTGCGCCACCACATCTGGTCCATGAATAAAATTCTTCAACAATGAAGCTAAAGCTGTTTTGCTTTACCTTTTTTCCTATTTAATTTTTGAAAAGTCCATCATATTTAAAAAATAGTGAATCTGCTTCTGCCAAAGCCAGACTGTTAGTGTAAGAATGAAGCAGTTGCTTATATTTCCTTTCAAGGGTCTCAGAAAATAAAGAACTCTCTCATTCTTCAAATCCGTATAAAAGCTGACCATGCAATATGACCTAGGTGAGTGCATTTCTTCTGCGCTAAGGGAGGATGCAGGCAAGGAAATTCTGTTCACTTAACATCCAACACGTCTTCCCTTAACATTCTGGTGAGACCTTCAAAGGGAGCATGGGCTCCTATTTAGTATTCCTCAGACCCCTCCACCCTGTCCACTTCCTGTGGCCCTGGAAAGGATGGCACAGTGATCTGCTTCATCTATGAACTTTAGTGTAAAATATTTATGCACAAGATTGTTCTCTAATTCATGCCAAGGCAGCAGTCACATCTGCATGTAGATGGGTATGACTGTCTTCAAAACCAGCTCTTCAATGGCCCTGGCTGGTGGTTCTGTCATGCAGAGTTGCAGCTGTGATGATGAGGGTGTGCTTCTGTATTCTGTGGCTTGTATTCTATGACAGGCTTAGAAAGGGGCATGATCCGGCAATGGCTGGTCACCACTTCCAGGCGAGGGAGGGAAGTTATCGCTGCCATTTTCTCTGCCACCCACAACCTTAGACTATAGAAAAAAGAGAGGGGGGGGAGAGAGAAAATAATCTAAGACATAAAAGAAACAGACTAGGTCCAGGAGCATGCTCTACACCGGTTTATGCAACATGAACACTAGTTAACAACGAAATGAATCAACAACACACAAACAGTCTGGACAGGTTCTCTAAGAATTGTGGTATTTAGAAAATTACTCATACTGTATGGTTCCACCACAGTGACTATATTTTGTATATTAAAAACCACGTTTCTGGGAGAGGACTGAAAAGATGGCTCATTGATCAAAAGCACTTGATGCTCTTGGAAAGGATCCAGGTTCAGACCCCAGCACCCACACAATGGCTCACAGCTATTCTTAATTCCAGTTAAAGGGATCCAATGCCTTTCTCTGACCCCTAAAGGACCAGGTACACACAGTGCATATATACACTTGCAGGCAAAACACATTTAAAAAAATGGGGACAGGGTATATTATATATCCCTGTATGCCCTGGACTCTCTACGTAAACCAGACTGGCCTAGAATACACAGAAATCTACCTGTCTCTGCCTCCCAACTGCTGGGATTGAACATTCTGCTTATGTGTGCATGGCATGTAAAAATGCATGTAGAGACAAGAGGTTGACATTAGATATTTTCCTTAAACATTCTTCACATGATTTACTAAATCAGTTTATCTCACCAAACCTAGAGCTGGGTTTCTTGGCTGGTCTAGCTAGCTAGCATGCCCTGGAGATACCCTGTCTTCAGCTCCAGAGCACTGTGAGAACACAGGCAGGCTACCACACCTACCTGAGATTTTCATGCTAGGGATCTAGATTCCAGTCCTTGGGCCATCAAGAATGCTCAGCAGGTAAAGGTTCTTGCCACCAAGCCTGACCACCTGAATTTGATCCCTAGGATCCACATGGTAGAAGGAGAGACAAGTTTTCTTCTGACCTCCACATGTGTGCGATGGCACTTACAGACACACTTACCCTCCCCCAAAATAAATGTTAAAGGAGAGAGAAAACTGAATTTGAGTTCTCACTCTTGTGCTGCAAGTGTTTTAATTTACTGAGTCATATTGAAAGGATAAAATGATAAAGATAAAGTACAGGCTAGGAGTTGGCAGGGCAAAGAAGGAAGGTGAGCATGACTGCAGAGGCACTGATGAATAAGCATGCTGTCTTAGCTGTGTGCAGTGGCGCACACCTATAGTCCTAGCACTCAGGATCAAAGGCAAGTGAACTGAGTTAAAGGTGAGCCTGGTCTGCATAGTGAATTCCAAGCCAGCCAGGGCTGTTGCACAATACCACCCTGTCTTAAAAATAAAAATTAAAAAACAAAAACGATAACAACAAAAACACGCTGCTTTGTGTCCGGAGACTTCAGCCAAGTTTTGTAAGATGTCATTACTACAGAAACAACATGAAGCACAAAAGACCTCTACATGAGCTCCTGCAATAACTGAATTCTCAACAATAAAGAGGTTGATACAGTAGATCACAACCGTGCTTCAAGAAAACATACAGTTCAGGGATGTTACCTTTATGGTCCCCACTCGGTCTTCAAATGACTTGAAGGTTGCAGAGTTCCTTTAAAGAGAGAAGGGAGATGTTGGTATGGAGAACTGTCACCTTTCTCAAGTAGAAAGACCTAGGGTTAGGAGTATGTCTAGCTCCTAAGCCCTCATTATAAAAATATGACATAACAGAAAGGAGTAGAATAGTCACGCAGACGCCACACAGAGTCTGTTTGGGGTGCTTTCCAGGTTGGGTCTAGATGTCATTTACGACAAACCCTTGACTACAGTGTTCAGGATCCTTGATGCAATCTAAGTAGACAGCCCTGATTAAGCTCAGATGCAGTCCAGTAAGGTCATCAGCATTGAAAAAATAAAGGACACGCTTGGTTGTCCCCTTTCCACAGTAAGAATGTGGTCCCCCATTATCACAATTACGCAGTCAAGTTCCTACATTTTAGGAAATCACTGGACCCAACACACCTAGAATACAAGTAAGCCTCACTCTGAGAAAACTACCTTCTTGATTATATTATCTCCTGTTTTTTGTTTTGTTTATGGTTGTGTGTGTGTGTGTGTGTGTGTGTATTGAGATTATGGGAAGTCCTGAGGCCCTTCAAGGGTATCTTCAGACAAACCACATTAAAAGGGAATTCACAGGAGAGTGGTGGTGGTGCACGCCTTTAATCCCAGCACTCAGGAGGCAGAGGCAGGCAGATTTCTGAGTTTGAGGCCAGCCTGGTCTACAGAGTTCCAGGACAGCCAGGACTACACAGAGAAATCCTGTCTTTAAAATTAAAAAAAGAAAAATAGAAATCATAGACAGTTTTGGAATAGTAGGAGTAAGACAGAGTAAAAAGAAGATCCTCACACAATAAGGTTCCCCAACAGTCTTTTCTAATAAGGATGGACTTTGCTGAGGCACTATGCCTGGCCAAACAGGTGACAAACAACAGACCACACTAGAGATGTCCTGTTGGGCTCTAAGAATGAGATCTCCAGAGATCTGTCTGTAGAGTGGCCAGCTACATATGCCAGCCTCTCCATCTGACCCTGCTGAAACCGCAGGCATCCAGAGCCAGAACTTGCAAAGTTAAGTATGGATCATAGGTTTACAGAACAGTTCCCCCTGGAGGACTCAAAAGATTTTCCTTCCCATGAGTTCTTCCTTGCCAGCATTTAGACAGTCGTATGCTAAGCGGAAGCTGCCAGGAAAATGAAGACACATGGACTAGGGGATATAGAAGTACAAGGTATGACAGGTATCGCTGCCCACCCCAACAGAGACATTTCTGAAGCAAGAGAAATTAGCATACATTACCTCATGACCGGCATACTTATCGAGTGGCGGATGGAGTAGCTGCTGCTTGGAAGCATGGTGAAAGCAGAGAAGGAAGCAAGAATTAGCCCGTGGTGCCAGATCAGCCCACGCTTGCCAGCTTAGCTCACATATACACCAATTTCTCAGTGAGAAGAAGAGGCAGGACTCTCCCACCACCATCAGAGAGAGCTACTGACCCTTTCCACATAATACCCTTTCTCCCAGCTCCATAGGTTTCCAGTGCTGCCATTGCTGAGCAGTATGACACTGACCAGGAAGAGCGTTGGGAAACTGAAGCTCATGGCACACACCTTTAGTCCCACCACTGGGAAGACAGAGGTGAGCAGATGAATGATTTGAGTCCAGTCTGGTCTACAATACAAGTTCTAGGCCAGCCAGGAATACATATTGAGACTGTGTCTTAAAACAAAAAACAACAAAACAGAGAAACTGTATGGAGACCTAGGCCTTGGGTTTTTGGAAATAGGTGGTCCACGGTCTTCAGGTGCCCACAGCAAGTTGAATGATGTTTCGGCAAAAGGGTAACACCCAGGTAAATTAAATAAAAATATTTAAAGTCAAGCCATGTGTGTGCCAGCACACACATCCCAGCACTCGGGGAGGCAGAGGCAGGTGGGTCTCTGAGTTTGAGGCCAGCTTGGTCTACCAAGTGAGTCCAGAACAGCCAAGGATACACAGAGAAACCCTGTTTTGAACCCCTCTCTCCCCCCCCTCAAAAAAAAACCCAAAAAGTGAAAAAAAAATTTAAACTCACAGATTGTTCTGATTTGGCTTCAGACCTCCCAGTGTTTACTACTAGAACATGGCCATACTGCAGGTGTCAGCATGAAGACTCCTGGTGAGGAGTATCTAAGGGCTCTCAGATAATGCATTAGACACAACTCAGTCTGGGCCATAAGGATGCTTCTCAAAAGCAAGAAAACAGGGTCTGCACATGATAGGATTGGGAACACAAGAGATAGGGTTGGTACTTCCTCCTATGTGAAAATGCTTATTTTCTAGCATAAACTTAGATATGGACATTTGCCATAGGAGGTTAGGTCAGTTACTTATTGCCCCCCAAAACATGCAATCCAATTAGGCCTGGATGAGGCACTCAAAAAGGATAGTCATATAGACCATGCCTTGTGAGCAAGCAGCTGCCTCCTGGGCACTTTCCTGAGAAAAAGGGGACTTCCGCTGCACCAGCTTACCTACTTTTACCCAGCAAAGTCTGTCATTGGCCTACTACAGTCCACCCTGCCCTAATAGAGGTGTGTAAAAGGTTACCTTACCTAAAGGAGTGTGAGAACGGGTGAGCCCTGAAAGGTAGCAGCAGGAGGAAAGAAGAAACATAGCATTATTGAGCAAGGGAGGCCAACGCCATACAAGACCCCAACAGAAGCCCTAGGTTCCTCTGCTCAAATTCTGAAAGGTTAAGTAGGGTTAATGGGTTAAGACACTCTGAATGCTTCTTCAGTGCTCAAACTGATAGGAACAGCAGAATAGATAAGCCCTATCCTGACTCCACGAAAGACTATTAAGAAAGAGTAACTGGCAACCATGTGGTTCATGGCACTGTATTTCTGAGCATTGTCACACAATACATACTGTTACAGGTTAAAGGAGAGAAAGCAAAAAAGAGCTAAAGAAAATACTTGAGACGTAAGTAGCCCAGTGAGCAGAATGGAGATATGATACAGTGAGCCAGCCAGGCTGGCCCAGCAGTTCATGTCCATGAAACACCTTGCATTCTCTGAAGTTAAACAAGAACCCAAGCACCAGAAGATGACCTATAACATAGTCAGGGCTAAGCACTAAGGCTCTAGACTGTATTACACAGACACCAACCCAGAACATGCATGTTGAAGGAAGCTGCTGGCATGGAACAACATAACCAGCAACTCCTCCACAGTCAATCAGGCCCTTCACCTCTAAATTGCTGCAGTCTATGAGTGGCCTTGAACAGAGGCTACCACTGAAGGAACCACTGAAGAATGACACTCACCACTCTATAGGTATAAGCAGGGTTACCAAGCCTACTTCCTATTTCCCTCTCCCCATCTCCAGACCAGGGTATATCAGAGGCCCCTAGAGCTCCCTGGGCTCCAGGACTTTTTCACCACGGACAGAATCATCCATCTATCCTTAAACTCATGCTATTAGTTTCTTAAGCCTAATGGGTATTCTCAAGAAACCAGGAACATGATAGACCTGGTCCTCAGAAACCACTGTGATTATTTGAGAAGATAGGGCTCTTCTGTGGACCAGAGAGATCAGAGTATAAAATACTAACACAAACACCAACAGATATGTCCTCTTCCCTAGGGGATGACACACAGTAAACAGAAAGCCCTTTGGGCACTGTGAACACAGCACAACCACCCAACTGGAAAGAACCAGACTATATATAATGGGGGTCAATGGCAAATCCCAGTTCTCTGAGGAGAAAATAGAAACTTTATTTCTTCTTCAACAAGGAAGAGAAGAAACCAAACAGGATTATATCTTACACTTCCAAAGAAAGGGAAGCCACATAAAAAATAGCTCAATCAAGATGATTAAACAGGCTGAGCATGGTAGTCTGTGCCTTCAATGTCAATACTCAGGAGGTAGAGGCAGGTGGATCTCTGTGGGTTTGAGAGTAGCCTGAGCCACACAGTGAATTCAAGGCCAATTAAGACTGTCTCAAAAAATAAAAAAAGATGGCTCAGAGTCATTCCCATCAACACCAAGGGTTGCCCACCCTATCAGATTTCTACCCAGAATGCTCTGAACAAACTAAAAAAGGAGTAAAAGCTATGCCTTTAATCCCAGCATTTGGAAAGCTAATGCCATAGGAGTTCGAGACCAGCTTGGACTACACAGTAAGCCTCTATCTCTAAAAGACCACACAAAAAAAGAGCCAGGTGGTAGTCGTGCACGCCTTTAATCTCAGCACTCAGAAGGCAGAAGCAGGTGGATCTCTGTGAGTTTGAGGACAGCCTGGTCTACAGAGTGAGTTCCAGCACAGCCAAAATTACAGAGAGAAACCCTGTCTCAAAAAACCAAACAACAACAACACAAAAATTCGAAAATGAATTATTTGCCATACACACACAAATAGAGTGAGAAAACCTGAAATGAACAAACAGCTCATTTTTCAGGAAGAACTGACTGGTAGTTGCTGGGAGCTAGCCAGGATACTAGTGGTGTAACCAACAACTACCTACCTCCAGACATACCACCTTACAGTTCAAGAAGCCCTACGCTGGGGCTGGAGAGATGGCTCAGTGGTTAAGAGCACAGACTGCTCTTCCAGAGGACTCAGATTTAATTCCCAGCATCCACATGACAGCTCAGACACGTTACAACTGTCTGTAACTCGAAGATCTGGCACACTCACACAGACATACATGAGGCAAAACAACAATGCACATAAAAAAGAAGTCCCATGATGATTCTAGAGAAAACCTGTGGCCTGCCCTAATGTATATCCCATCCCATTATGACTCCAATTCCTAGGCCACATCTTTTGCTTTGCAAAAGAGCTGCAGGGAAAAGAGACTAGTGACCTTTCTTTCCCAAAAATACATAAATGGGCAAAGGCAGACAACAAGAGTCAGAGGAATTCTCACAAACAAAGGTCTACAAGTAGACTGGTCCAGGTTGTCATTAAGTGTCCCTACGATGTGGATCTGAATCCTTACCTTAGAGCAGGTTTCCAACTGCTTACCTCATGTCTCCAAGCTTCCTGCTGATGGCGGAGCCCATGGTGGACAGGGCAGCAGATGTTTTCTGTCCTGCCTGTGAAAGAGTTTCTTGAGTCTTCTTGTAGCTGGGGAAAAAAACCACACTACTTAGACTAAATAGAAAGGCAGCAACAGTCCATCACCAAAAACAAAACAAAAAAGTATGTAGAAAACAACCAAAGGAAAAGCAACAAGGAGTCTGGCAGGCAGTAAACACTTACTAGCTGGTGGGGGCTTGCTCCCTACACTGCTGACCTACTTCAGTTCCTCAGCTTCCAGTTCATCTAAACCTTACCTGAGACTTTACCACTCTCCTGTTTTCTTCTGACACTTCTGACTACTCAGGAAGCCAAAACCTACCAACTACAGAGAAAACAGACTACGGACATCCTGGGTCTGGCAGCACACCTGGGTAGGCAATACTGGAGCAGCAAAGACCAAGAAAGTTCTCAGCTCCTGATCAAGCCAATTCAAGCTCAAAGCTTCTCCTTCCTCTTCCCATGTAGGACAGTCTTCTGAGGCAAGAAAGCACAAACTCAAGTACCTCTATGAAGGATGTGCCAATATGGGCTAGCACCTGGGGGAGTCTTTGCACTGAAGAACCCTTTGATTTCCAGTGCTACCTATACAATATCCTTCCAGAACATGAGCATCCCTTTCTCATGCTCCCTCCAGTGTATGGGCAGCCGTGGCTCACAGCAAAGACCACCAGTCCTACCCACAACTGCTGACAGACACACTGCCTATTCTAGGTTCTTCTAAGACAGTGGTTCTCAACCTTCGTAACGCTGTGACCCTTTAACACAGTTCCTCATGTTGTGGTGACTCCCAACCATTAGATTATTTTCGTTGCTACTTCATAACTGTAATTTTGCTGCTGTTATGAATCATAATGTAAATATCTGTTATGTGATGTCAGTGAAAAGATTGTTTGACCCCCTGAAGGAAGTCTAGTTCTTAAAGAGGAGCTGTCTAAGGCAGCACAGCACAGTGTATATATATATATATATATATATATATATATATATATATATATCACCAAGATATATATATATATCACCAAGATATATATATATATATATCACCAAGATAAGGCTCCATAACCTTAACACCAATGGGTTACCCCACCCACCAATGTAATGATGGGCAGGGATACTGTAGAGTCATCATAAGAATCTTGCTTCCCTGTTGGTTCTGCTATCACACACAAAAAAAGGCACAGCAGTCTCAAAAATAAAAAGATCATAACCAAAAAACCAAATCCCTCACTTAAAGCCTTTGATTGTAGCTCCTTACTGGATGAAGACGGAGAACCTGAAGCTGAGTTAAGAGTAGGTAGATCCTCATGAGGCTGCTTAGCATTACTATGGTAACCTAAAGAACCTCTCTCTCTCCAGCATACCCGGCAAAGCTTGAAATGATCAGTTACTGGCTTTCCAAGCTCTTCCTGGCCCTACTTCCTAAAGGAGGTCTAGTAAGAGCATCTACCAGCCAACAGGCTAAAGGTAGGTCTGGTAACCCACAAAGGCCCTGAAGCCTCCTCCTGTGGCTACCCAGCCCAAGTCACATGGCACTTTCCTACCAAAGCCAGCGAAGCAAGATTCCTATAAGAAGGAAATTTCAATGAAAACAAGGTGTTTCTTTAAAATACCAAGTTCAAGGTAACTAAGGACTGGCAGCATTTAGTTGCAGAAATATAAATTCAGAATCACTAGTACCTACAAAAGGGAGAGGGAGAGAGAGAGAACACAAAAACATAGTCCAGTCAGTCAGTCATGGTAGCACATTCCTATAATCCTAGTTCTTAGGAGGATGAAAAGTCCAAAGCCAGACTAAACTGCCCAGAAAGATCTTATTTCAAACAAAAGAGGAGAAAGGAAAGGAAGGCAGGTAGGTAGATCATAAGGTCATCACCCAGGTCCATAGGCTCCAATGCTGCAAGTCCACAGTGACAGCCTTGTATATCCAGACAAGCATAATCCTTGGAAATCATACTCCTGGGAATCACTACATGACACTAATGGAGAAGCTAAGCTCACAAGGTAATAGGTGGAAAGACAGCAAGCAAAGATAAACAGCTATCTAGGGAGCACTGTGCTGTGCTGCTCTAGACAGCTCTTCTTTGAGACTGAGACTTCTTAGAATAATAGTTCTCAACTTGTGGACCCTCTTTGGGGGGTCAAACGACCCTTTCACAGGGGTGGCATATGAGATACCTTATGATTCATAACAGCAGCAAAATTACAGTTATGGAGTAGCAATGAAAATAATCTTATGGTTAGGAGTTACCAACCAGAACATGAGGAACTATGTTAAAGGGTCACAGCATTAGGAAGGTCGAGAACCACCATCTTAGAAGAACCCAGAACAGGCAGTGTGTCTGTCAGCAACGATTGCTTTTCCCTCCCTTTCGGAGTCTTCCTTTTGAGGCTGACCTCACTTCCTTCATAGGCTTACCAGAGGATACAGTTCCCTGTTCACAGGATCTATTCTCATAATACCCACAATTAGACAACCTTATTACCTGTGAATCCAGAGCAGGGGCTTCTCTGTTATCTTACCCTGACACTAACTGTGCTGTTAACTGTAGCCCAAAGAACTCAAAGTTAACCATGAACCCACTAGTAAGTACAGAATTTGTGTGGTACCCTCAACACTATTTTTTTAGTTATAGCTATCTATAAAAAGAATGCAACAAGGTTTGAAGACCCACAGAACATGGCTGTTCCTTTATACACAAATGACGAAGAAAGCAATGCCTCCCACAGAATCTGAGCTGTTCAAGTGTAGTAGTAACTGTCCCAGGGCTATGCAGAGGGGCAGACATTCGTATCTAATGAGTCCCATGTTGTTCCAGTCCTCCAGTATGCTACTGGCTGAAAGGAATCTACAAGCACATGGGTCAAGAAGGTCAGGAAGCTTGAACATATGGCCTTGGCTCTAGACAGAGTCAATCCTGCCAGCAGTTCATCTCCTGAATTCTGATCAAGATAGGTACTAACCAGGCAGAGGAACCAGAGCAAATGGCATCTTTAGTCCTAGCCCTATTACCTTGGGATCTCAGTGCAGAAATGCTTCCAGGTTAGGAATCACTGCTGACAGCTCTTTCCCCAAAAGTTGGGATGAAACCCTGGAAGAAGGCCTCTGCCAGAGGAAGTGACTGAAATGGGCTACACTTCCACACAAAACCATAGATTTTTCTGGGAGAAGTCAGAATTCCATGTATTTCATGTGAGCTCTTTGAGAAACTATTCAAGATGGCATCCCAGACAGCTCTATATCAGATGATTTCTCAAACATAATGAATAAACATTTCTCCTAAGACTGTGTTCACATTGAATCTGTACAATGAGCCTGTCTTGGGCTCTAACAGCACAGGTGACAGTGTCCCCGACCTAGAAAATAAATGCTTCCAGCAAGCTCACTGTCTAGGCAGTCCTGAGAACAACTGTCAGTATTTACAGGAAAGCTAAGATAACAACTGGGTGCTAAACCATAGCAAGCCAGAGCTTTCTCTACCTGTCTGCTTCACATATGACACCAGACCTTAAGGCCCTACATGCACAGGGCACCAAGGTCATCCCCAGGCACCTTCCAAGATAAGCTCAGCAGAATTTCCCTCAGCAAGCATAAAAGGACTTTTCCCCTAAGCTTTATAATAACCATGTCAACATTTCCTTCTAAAAGATTATTCTCTAGCAGTCAAATCCTGCCAGAAACCATCTCCTGAGGTCTGATTAAATCATGCATCAACCTGGAAGATGAAAAAAAATATTATAATCTGACTAGTACACAGGTAAATCACAGGTCATTAACTAGACTAAGGATCCCAAAACAACAGAAGTCACTAAACTATAGCTTTGACAGACATACAGGACTGCCCACCAGCAATTCATGCTCTATTGATATTTATGTGGCTGACAATGTAGCACTCCCAGACCACAGAACTTCATGAATCCACCAACATATACCACCATTACCTCCCCCCCCTCACCAAGAACCTCTCATACCCCAACAGCTAGAGCTGAATTTAAGGCTAGAAGACAGGAAGGGGACAAATACAAAAATTCATCACTATTAATGGGTCTGATGGCATTAACCACCATGTCACTGACAAAAATCAGGTTGCATAAAAAAAACAAAACAAAACAAAAAACAGCCCACTCAGTTCAGGAACCTTACATAACCAGGCAGAGGAGTTTAAGCATGCTGTGTTGACTGAGTGGATTTCTCTAACTATAGTACTCTATCCTTCAGGTATTTAAAGCATACTTTTGTTTGTACTTGGGAAGAGTGATAGCCAGCAAGTAATGAAAGGTGGTTTGTGCCAAGGATGCACAGTTTCCCTGCCGCAGGAAGACAGAGAGAAGAGTGAGGAAGGACACTGACAACATGGGCACTCACAGATCAGACTGCGTTACTTTCTCATTCCACTCTCCAAGTTTCTCAGACGTTTTCACATAGCTAAAAACAGAAAGTCTATGGTGAATATTTGGAATGATTTCAACCCAGGCTTCAGGCTGCAGGTGAGACTCCAGAGAAGATAGAAACACCATCTGGTGGGCTCTGCAGGCCACCCAAATAGTCCAGAGCCACTACTACACTTGTATAGGCCCAGGAATTGCTAGGATTCTACAGGACAGAAATGACCATACCTTCTCCCAAACACAATACAGGAGCACCTGGTCTTTTAATAGTGGAAGGCTCCTGAGAACAGCACAAAACATGGCCCCTGCGTACTCTGACAGTTACCAAGAAACTGGACTCAAAGTCCCAAACATCCTAGTATAGAAACATGGGGTTTCTACAGCTGAGGAAGCAAGAAGGAGAGAGGCTTCAGAATTTCATGGAGGTGAAATTTTAAAAATGTGATTCAATTTTTCCTTTGGTAAAAAGCTTTTGAGATATCCTCCAAAGGAATGCTGTATCAGAGGAGAAATATGGACACAAACATGGCAAACTCTAATGAAATTCTGACAATTCAGTCACATGCGAGCCTGGTACCTACTTCTACAGACACAGAAAAGTCATTCTGAGCACCCCATTGGTTTTGTGACCAATTTGGACCCAGGGGAAACACTTTCTTCTTGTCAATTTCTACTTGGATACCTAGCTAAGTCCAACCACCTTCAAAAATACATGCAGATTCCCTCCATCAATAAACATAGGCACAGTCCCTAAGACCTCAAGTCTTCTGGTTACCTAATCCCAGCAGGTTCACTCAATAGTGATTGTTGTAAAGCATCTCATTCCCAAGCACCCATACACTCCACCCACAAGAAAGAGGTATACTCTAATGAACACTTTCTTAGCCAAAGGAACATCCCTACCATGGGACTGGTACCTACGCAGTAGAGACCTGCACATCATGCCAGCTCCTAGACAGGTTCTGCTTCAGCTCCCCTAATGTGGAGAGGCCCAGTCTCCTTTTCAGCTCTCCACAGTGTCTCTCTTTGGCTGCCAGGACCTGGCGCAGAGTGATAATTTCTTCTTCCACCTGTAAAAGAAGCAGGGCTGGGGATATAGCTTAGTTGGTAGAATGCTTGCCTTGCAAATATGAGGCCCTGAGTTAGACCTCTAGCACCATAAAAAAGAAGTTGACATAAGAGGCTGCTGCCAACAAGTGAACACCAAATACCCTAACCCATGCTGTAATCAGACTTTCTTAGAAGTTTTCACTTACAGAAACACAGTTTGGCTAGGCGGTGGTAGCACATGACTTTAATCCCAGCAGATGGATCTCTGTGAGTTTGAGGCCAGCCTGGTCTACAGAGCTAGTTCCAGGACAGCCAGAACTACACAAAGAAACCTTGTCTCGAGAAAACAAAACAAAAGTTTGTCTTAAAAATAGCATCAACAGAAAGGGGAGGAGGTCCTCCCTTATCAGTGGACTTGGAAAGGGGCAGGGAGGAGATGAGGGAGGGAGGGTAGGATTGGGGAGGGAATGAGGGATACAGCTGGGATATAGAATTAACAAAATGTAACTAATGAGAAAAATAAAATTAAAAAAAAATAGCATCAACAATGGCAGCTGTTCTGCTTTTATCTGGTATCAGTACCCCAACTTCTAGAGAACTCTACCCTCAGCCTGATCAATAGGGTTTTTTTGTTTGTTTTAATGATTTATTTATTTATTATTTATATAGTATTCTGCCTGCATGTGTGCCTACAAGCCAGAAGAGAGTACCAGATCTCATTATAGATGATTATGAGGCACCATGTGGTTTCTGGGAATTGAACTCAGAACCTTTTGAAGAACAGCCCGTGCTCTTAAACTCTGAGCCATCTCTCCAGCCCTAGAAAGTAGTTCTTTAGGATTACCAATCACTTCTCCCAAACCCCTTAAGTCTTAGAACAACCAAATGAACCAGCCTTATCAGAACTCTTTCATGAGATTAGATATGAGTGTTAGGACACAAATCCCTTTTCCAATGGGCTCTGGGCCTGACTTAGACATAGCAACTAAAACTGCTAGTGGTAAGGACCCACAGGAGAACTCCTCTACAGTGAAAAGGAAGCAGAACTGACAGACGGACAGAGATCTAGGTGAGAGAGAAGCATTTCTAATGGCAATTATTGGCATTCCAGAAGTCAGCTGTAAGACTTCGTAAGAAACAGTTACTCAAACAAAAGAGTAATTCTCATTTGTTCTGGCAGTTTGAGATTAAGAGAACAATTTTTTTTTTCAAGGCAGGGTTTCTCTGTGTAGCCCTGACTATTCTGGAACTCCCTCTGTAGACCAGGCTAGCCTGGAACTCAGAGATCCACCTGCTTCTGCCTCCCCAATGCTGAAATTAAAGGTGTATGCCACCAACACCCAGCATTAAAAAAAAAAAAAAATATATATATATATATATATATAATTTATGTTCATTAGTGTTTTTTTCTGCACATATGTCTGTATGAAGCCTTCAGAAACCCTAGAACAGGAGTTACAGACAGGTATTAGCTGCTATGTGGGGGCCAGGAATCGAATCTGGGTCCTCTGGAAGAGCAGCCAGTGCTCTTAACTGCTGAGTCATTTCTCCAGCTCCAAGAAAGATTCTTAATAATAAGGACCTGAACTTTTTAAAGAAAAGTGACTTCGGGAAAGAATGATTTTGAAGCTTTCCCACTACAGAATGTGTTCTCAATAGTCCCAGTATAAATAGCTATACTGAAAAAGGAACTTTTCAGTCAACCATGGTGGTACAGTAGTCCTATAGTCCCAGCTATTTGAGAAAATTGCTTGACCCACATGGGAGTGAGACCCTTATCAAAAAGGTAATAAGAAACAAAAGTAGCTGGGTCTGGTGGCACACATCTTTAATCCCAGCATGAAGAGAGGAAGAGACTAGCCTGGTCTACAAACTGAGTCCAGAGAAACCCTGTCTTGAAAAAAACCAAACCAAACCAAACCAAAAAAACATACACACAAAAAACAACACCCCCCGACAAAAGAAACAAAAGTAAACATGGTGGCACCTCCCTGTGATTTCAGCACTTAGAAGATAGACAGGAAGATTATGAGTTAGAAGCCAACCTAAAACAAATAAAACTAAAAAGATCCGGTGGACACAGAGTCACAAAGTCTTAAAAATGACTGTCAAGTGTTAATAGCAGCAAACAGCAAAGTTGGAGGCATTATTGTATAAACAGCCTTTTCATGGAGGAACTAGTGTTTCCAGACAGAGGTGGTGAGATGAGGTCAGGCCCCACCTCCTCTAACAGGGACTCAAGCCTACTCTTTTGAACTAGGCCCATAGTAAGAGATAGGCCAGAAAACACAGCAGACACAGAAAACAAGTAACAGCCCCCAACAGCGTTGTCACAGCATAAGCAGTGTTCTACTCTACTCTCTGTATAACCCCAAAGGACTCATGATCATCTCAGGACAGAAAATAAAACCAAGGCACCTTAGTAAGCTCAGCCCGAAGCTCTTCTTCCTCCACCTCTGTCAGGCCCTCTACAGCTGGAGTCCGGGGGGCCACACCTGGGTCAACAGGGACATCAGTCATGAAATCAGACAGCACACCTTTGTTAGGAGAATTCAGGTTGATATCTGCCAGAGACAAAAATGGAAGTCAAAGAGTGTCAAGTAAGTTGTTACTCTATTAGAAAAGAAGGAAGAATGGAAGATGATAGGTGGCCAAAGGAGGACAGGAGAACATGAAAACTAGAAATGCCTATAGTGATGGGCTGGGCACTGGATAGAGAAAAGCTATTTCTTGGGCACCTGAGATGCAAACCCAATATCAGCTGTGCTACTGGAGTACAAGAAACACTAGCTAAGGCAGCCAAACCCAAGGTTTTAGTTTCCCTTGTGAAAATACTATCTCCAACAGCAGAAAACCCTGCTTTAAAGAAAGCAGTCTAATCTAATAAATCTCCCATTTTTTTGGACTGAAGGAATTAAATATAATAAGCATTACTTTATGCTAAAGAGTATATGCATGGAATACATGCAAGTCATCAGAGCCAGCAAGAAATCAGCAAAACAAAAATCATCTTTAATCCATCCCTGATCCTCATCTCAGACAGGAGACTGCCATATGAGTACAGATAGGTAGGAGTACCTTATCCCACACACCTATCATACTAGATCCACTTCAGATTCCTACAGTCACCGTGTTTTCATTAGGCACACCTATCTGCACAAATATCTCAGAAGATACCACATACAGAAAACCTTTCTTACCAGGCATGGTGGCTTATATCTTTAATCGCAGCACTGAAGCAGCAGAGGCAGGCAGATCTCTGTGAGTTCAGCCTGGTCTACACAGTGAAACCCTGTCTCAGAAAAAAAGAAAAAGAAAAAAAAAAATAAAGTAAAGTTAAACAAAAAGCACAGAATAGAAAGGAGAGATGGCTCATTGGTTAAGAGCACTTGCTGTTCTTCCAGAGGACCTGAGCCCTCTTCTGACCTCCACTGGCACCAGGCAATGAGGTGAACAGACACATATGCAAAAACAAAACAAAAACAACATTTACAAATATAAAACAAAAATAGGTAATTTTAAAAGAAAGATTATTTATGTGTGGGGTTATATATTCATTTATTTGTGGGGTTAGAGGCCAGAGAACTTGGGGAAGTCAGGTCTTTCCTTCCACCACGGAGCCCTGGGCAGCACACTTAGGTTCTCAGGCTTGGCAGCAAGCTCCTTTATCTTGCCAGTTCATGACTTGAATTTTTAACTGAGATCAATTTATGGTATTTTATCTCATCATCTGTACTCACTGTGCTGAATCTACTCAAACTCAGTTTAAGCACCTCAAAAATCTGTACAATTAGAGCGCTGGAGCATTTTCTGTTGTTCCAGGGTGTTGTATTTAGGGTTTCTATTGCAGTGATAAAACACCACGGCCAAAAGCAACTTTGGGAGGAAAGGAATCATTTCCCTTACTCTTCTACATCACAGTGCATTATCAAAAGAAGTCGGGCCAGGAACCTGGAGGAGGGAGCTGATGCCGAAGTCATGGAAGCATGCTGCTTTTACTGGCTTGCTTAGCCTGCTTTCTAACTTGCACAGGGGTGGCAGTGAGCTGGGCCCTCCCACATCAATCATCAAGAAAAGGTCCTATAAGATATGCCTTCAGGCCAATCCTATGGAGGTATTTTCTCGATTAAGATTCCTTCTCCCTGAAGGGCAGTGATGGTGCATGCCTTTAGTCCAGCACTTGGGAGGCAGAGGCAAGTGGATTTCTTTAAGTTCGAGGCCAGCCTGATCTACAGAGCTAGTTCTAGGACAACCAAGGATACACAAAGAAACCCTATCTGGATTAAAAAAAAAACAAAAAAAAAAAAGACTTGAGACCAGAACAGCTGCCGGGAAGAAGGAGATACCAGGCTAATTGCTTGGAGATGTTTAGACTAACTCAAACTCATGGAAAGGACACTCTTCAACCTGTTGAGCTGCCTGCAGGTTGTGCAGTATGTCCAAGGTTCTCAGCGTTGTGAATGATCACCCAGGCTGGGGTGTGTTTTGCTGATGAAGCTGTTTTTTGAGCCATTTCTGCTCCTGTTAAGTAACCCCATCATCCATATTCCTATGAGTAACCCCCAACAAAACACATTGGTTCACCCACGTGGACTTTGGCGGTATCTGTACCTTTGGAATGTCCTGGGTTCCCTATCTGGGGTGAGAAGACGTATGTTGCATCTCCCCAGAAAACGTTTTGTCACACAACAATCACTGAGCCACATCCTTAGCAGTGTCATTCCAGGGACCAGAATCTACTGCTTAGAAAGGAAAATAAACAGTAGATAGCCCTGTGAATTTGCAAATTCCCTTCAAAATAGAAAAAAAAATCCAGAATGTATAAGAACCCAGAAATTCTAATAGTTAGGTAATGTGTACGTGCAGGCCAAACAGTAGAAAAACTTTTTGAGCTTAGCCACTGTAGTTAATTAAGCAAGCATTCGTGGCAACCTCATACTGGTCTCAGGTGTCTGTTTTGGCAGCAGATCTGGTGTTCTGGGTGTGCCCCTGACTCACCCTACCCTTCTCCCATTAGGCAACCTCTAAGTAGGCTACAGCGGCGTTACCACCCAAGGGGCGCTACTCTAAACACAAGGATGGATGCACCGCCCCTTCTTTATAGGGAGCCGCCCACAACGCCTCTGCTGGAGTTCAGCGCCAGATGGGGTGTTCCCAAGGGCCCAGCAAAAGATAGAGGGCCGAAGAGACATGATGAAGGGGCGGATGGAGGGTGAACAGCAGAAGAAGAAATGTCTGGAACTCTAGGAACTGCGAGGGAGTCAAGGAATGCCGCTTCAAAATGTTCCCAAGGGAGGCCGAGGAGCCGTGTCAAGGCAAAAGCACACACACCAAGACCATCAGGAGCCTTGAGGTCAAGGGCCTGTCGGCCAAAGAGAGCCCGTGGATAGACCAGCAGAGGCTGAGGGGACCGAGGGACAGAGTCGCGACTCTTAGAGGACAGAAATGAGGCGACGTCCCTGCCCAGCTGCGGGTACCTTGGCTGGCGGAGTCCATGTTCAGGCGGCAGGTGGGCCGTAGCTGGCGTCGGTGCTGGGATCGCAGGTACTACAGGAGCCAAGCTCCGAGTACAGCGAGCTGGCAGCCGCGTACACACTAGCCAGTGGAACCGTCCGGCCGCAGTAGTGTACGTAATCAGCGTCGCGCTGCCTTACTTCCGCTTGGGTTCGCGCTCCGTCTCCTTCCCGCCCTCGGTGAAGTAGTGTCCAATGAGAACGCCCTCTTGCCCCACCGAACACTAATCGCTCCATTTGATAGGTCCAGGCTACAGCGAAGCAGGAAGCAATGCTTACAGGCTGGTTCCACCAGTAAGATTCCTGGGTTTAAAGGCCAGGGTCTCCGAAGCTTGAGGTAGCGGCTGGGGTTGTGTTATTGTATGCCGGCCCCCAGCCTACCTTTGACTGCCCACAAGGTCCTCGGCCGCGCACCTCGAAGGGTCAGACTCAGGCTGTGCACTCCCTAGTCCCCGTAAAAACCTCTCCCTGCCGCCCGTAATTTTTTTTTTGGTTTTTGAGCCTTTTTTCTTGTATCTAAGGGTGACCTTGAATTTACTACGATCCTCCTGCCTCCACCTACCTAGTGCTAGGATTACAGGAGCCTGCCATCACTGCTGATTTATACTGTTTTGGGGATCGAGAATTCAGGACTTGATGCGTGCTAGGCAAGCACTGTACCAATTAAGTTGCATTTGCAGTCACTTCATAGACTTTTTTTTTTTTTTAATCTGTGGATTGCACTAAAAATGAAGAGAGGGCGATTCATCCTCTTGCCCTGCAGATGCCGCTCTCTCCAGCCAGATTCCTACACTACGGTCCCCCGGTTTGGGGGCTGCGGCATGGCTTGCTTTGCATTATCATACTGGAAGAGTTCACATAGCTCTGAACACAGCAGGGACCTGTTGGATCCTCCCAGTAACTGAAGCTCAACCCTATGCACGCACCGCAGTGTTTTCTCAATTTCTTTTTCACAACAATGGGTGAGCCAGCGCTGGTGCCCCCTCCCAGTTTACAGATGAGTAAACTGAGCCTAAAGTAATTTCCCAAACATCACTCCAGAGCTTTGAGGTTCTTGTCGTGTTAGTGTGTCAGGAGTCCTCAAATGAGGAGTTATGCCCATTGAGCAACTGTCTGCTAAAAACAAGCCTCAACAATTTCTTTTTGCCCCCCCCCCCCAAAAAGCCTCGAATGATGTTTACCGTCTTTCAGAATTGCCCCTCCTACAGGGTTGAACTTCTTCCAGCCAAGCCCCAGTGAGTACTGGGTCCTGGAAGCTTCCCTCTACCCCTCCCTTCTCTGGCTCTTCTCCCTCCTGGTGTCTTCTTGCACAGGCCTAGGTGCTTAATTGACTGTGACAGTATCCTGTTCAAGATTGTCCATTAATGTATCTTCTCCATTTACCATCTTGCTTAACCCAACCTGTTGAGCCCTTGTCCACAGGGCTAGAAATGAAAAAGAACAGCCAGTGTCGCTGCTTCATGCAGTGACCACAGTACAGATGGTGGTGAGCTGAAGATTTGTCATTCTGTTTTGCATTCTTTCTGTTTTGTTTTGTTTTGTTTTGTTTTCGAGACAGGGTTTCTCTGTGTAGCCTTAGCTATCCTGGACTCCCTTTGTAGACCAGGCTGGCCTCCAACTCACAGAGGTTCATCTGCCTCTGCCTCTGCCTCAGCCTCCCCAAGTGCTAGGATTACAGGCATGCACCACTGCACCTGGCTATGCTTTGCATTCTTGAGCCATGAACAAAGCCCAGACCTAGCCCAGGTCTGGCCTAAAATGACACCTAGTAACAAGTGGTCATTCAGGAGCTATAGGCCACAGGCCACAGTGTGTCCCATTACTCTAGGTCTAGAATCCCTTTATGGAACTCCCTTCCACAGAATGCAGAAATGAGTAGTGGCCACTGCAGGGCAGCAACTGCTGAAACCTGCTAGCAGGGAGGCCCTACAGTGCCAGTGCCCTCCTTTCACTAGGAACTCCTTGAATCATTAGTTGGTGTCCTCTTCTCAGGAGGTACCCTGTAGCCCAAGCCATGTGAAAGGCACTTCCCTGTGGCCACACAGCCTCCCCTAGTCTCCCATGATCAGACACCACACATTACCATAAATTGGATCAGGTTCATCTTTACATTCCCTTCGAGAATTAGGCACAGGCATTTAGATGTGCTCGAGGAAGAGAAAAGACAGAAGCAGGAAAGAACAGAAAGAAGGTGAAAGCAAGTACAGTCCAAGATATATTGCCCAGTCTCCCAGACACCAAGATCCTCAGCAGGGCCAGCTTTTTCTGTATAGATGTAGGGAGAGGAACAGTTGCAAGGAGCTAGAAGGTGTACAAATGCCCAAGTTCGTGAGTCACATAAACACTGGCTAGAGCGCCCAAGGCAATTGGAAGTCCTCAGGCTCCAGTGGGCTGCAGTGTGTTGCCTCCAGGTTCTTGAGGTGCTTGCGTGCCAAGAACAGTGCGAGCTGCCGGCGCCGCTTGGGGCTCAGGCCTTGGCCCACAAGCCAGGGAAAGGTAGGTCCATGTGGCCCCCAGGCCTCATCCTCGTCCAACTCCTTCTGGCAGCGCTCACGATAAGAACGCAGCATTGTCAAGCACCACTCATCATCGACGCGGTAACGTGCATAGAATGCAGCCTCTTGAGCCAAGCTGCTGGCACGCAGCCAGCGGGTTACCACTGCGCGGCCCCCGCGGGCCATCACAGACGGGTATCTGTGCTGCAGAAGGCGCAACAGCAGCTCATTGCCACGGTTACCTTCCACATCGCCCTCCACCTGACAGGATGTCAGAGAGGGTATATGATTCGAGGTGCTGACAACGTCATCTTGTATGCGTCTGAGCAAGAGCACTGGGCCTGAGTAGCAGCACAGCTGCTCAGCCACATTGAGATTGAAGTGTTCCCGCACAGTGCGTACTACCAGCCCCTTCCAACTCTGAGGCATGACCTTCAGCGCTAGTGGCACAAGATCATCAAAGGTGGCATCCAGCACCAGTGCACCCAGTTCTGGGTAAGTCATGGTGGCCCAAGTGGCTGTGAAGCCTCCTATAGACCAGCCATAAACCACCACGTGTGCTGGCGGGAAGTGCAGGCGGTGCAGTGCGTACTTAACCACCACATCCATTGCATTTGCATCATGTTGCGGGAAGGGTGCACCTGTGCTGCCCCCGAATCCAGGGTGGTTCCATCCTAGCACTGAGTATCCAGCCTCCAGGGGCGCAGACAGGCAGCCCATCTCGTAAAAGCCAGCATTACCTTCACAGCATATGACCAGGCGCAGGCCGCGGCCATGGCTGCCAGGTTGCTGGCGGCGGTCCATGAACATGGTGTCAATCTCGTTGCCATCGCAGGCCACCAGCTTGGCACGCCGCCCACGGTAGCGCTCCACTAGTCGCTCTTGGCCCTGCTGCAACAGAGGCAGTAGCGCGCGCGTCATCAAGAACATAGAGCCGGGGTATACGAGCCAGCGGCCCAGTGAGTGGGCCAGTGCGTAGCTGGCGAGCTGGGTGGGCAGCTCACGGATCTGCTGGAGGAGGCACTGCGCTTGGCTCCGAGCTCCTCGTGGAGACCTTGTGAGTACCTCCTCGCCCAGCGCGGCATCATGGAGCAGCCACACACCTGCTGCAGCCGCAGCACATGTCAAAGCACGGTGACTGCTGCTTCTAGAGCCTGGGGCATGCACGTCATCCCAGCGGAAGTCCACCGGCCAGCTGCGGAAGTTGTACGTGTAGTTTGCTGTCAAGTAGATCTTAAACACGTGCACTAGTGCCTTCACAAAGCAGATGACACACATGGGCACTGAAGCGCTGCACTGTTCCCTGTTAGCCCTAAGGCCTGAAGGCCCAGTCCTGGTTGTGGAATGGGAGCAGGAGACGCAGGCCCGGCCCAGCGGGCAACTGCGGAGGCAGGGACTACGCACAGCACTCTGACGGAATGCCTTCTCTTCATAGGCCCCAATGGCCTTTGTGACCTGTGCCTTCCAGGGCCAAGAGAAAGCTGTATCGCTCTCAGTTTTGTGAGTCATTGTTGCTGGGAGAAGTGACGCTAGGGTAATAGTCTCACAAAGGGTTCTAAGGCTTGGTATATCTCAAGTTCGGTCCCACCCTCTGGGACAGTACCTCTGGACCCCACAGCAGCTTCTACCATGTTTCTAGCACCTGAGCAGCTTCACCTCCTCACTGAAGACAGCTAAGGACACCAGAAATAAACAGCCTTAACTTCGTCCTTATTGAGGGGAGAGAGTTAAGGAAAAAGAATTTCCCATACCTGGACCAAAATTGTTGTGAGTAACACACCCTTAGCCCCTCCTTGGACCCTTGGGGTTCATTTGTTTACATTTCCAGCAAAAAATCTAGGTTAGAACAGCTGCTGTTGGAGTTAGGAGGTGTGTTTTGCTCCTAGCCCGATTCCTGCAGTTCCATGCTTACCTTCCCCAGAAAGAAGACAAGGGTTAGGCTAGGAACATCTTCCTACACCTACACACACACACACACACACACACACACACACACACAGAACACAGGAACACTTTTTCTGCATCCTCTTCACTGGACCAACAGCAGCAATCGCCTCCAGGTGGGTCCTGCCTAGCTGTGGTTCTTCTTTTTTTCCCACTTGAACCAACCCACAAAGTGTATCTTCCTCTTTTCTAGAGAGTTCTAGTGGGTGGGTTCCTCTTTTTCTCCTGCACTAAATATGGCCAACCCACCTGAGGGTCAGACAGCTGTAGAGCAGATACTGCAGTGCCCAGGAATCATTTAGCAGTGGTCCAGGCCTGAAACAAATTCTAAAAGCAAGGAAATTCAGCTAAATCCCCTGAGTCCGAGGACCAAGCCTATTTGAAAGAACCCAGGCTTTTAGGGAAGGTGGTTTTCAAGCTCTAGCAACCACTGTCTGCTCTCCTGTTCTACTTTCCAATCAAGGCACTGACTGTCTCAAGCAGCTCGATAGCTTTAGACTCAACTAAATGCTGAGTTTGTAGAGGTGACAGAGGAATTGGACTAGTGTGGTGGTTTCAAAATGGCCGCCATAGACTTGTGTTTGAATGCTTGGCCCATAGAGAATGGCACTATTACAAGCTGTGGCCTTGTTGGAGTAGGTGTGGCCTTGTTGGAGGGAGTGTGTCACTGTGGGAGAGGGCTTTGAGGTCCCATATGTTCAAGCTATGTCCAGTGTGACACACTGGACATCTTTCTGTTGCCTGCATATCAAGATATAGAACTCTCAGCTACCTCTTGAGCACTATGTCTGTCTGCATGCCACCATGTTTTCCACTGTGATGATAATTAACCAAACCTCTGAACTGTAAGCCAGACCCAATTAAATGTTTTTCTTTATAAGTGTTGTTGTGGTCATGGTGTCTCTTTACAGCAATAAAAACCCTAACTAGGACAACTATCAATAGTATTCATATTTGGAGAAGCTATTTCCCACCCCATCCCAAACACAAATAAAACGCTTAATAGCCACCTAAAGTTAAACTTCAGATAAACAACAAAACTGTGTCTCTGTGGGTTTGGGTGTGACTGTGTGTGTTTATGTGTGTACTGAGACAGGGTGTCACTGTGTGGTTCTGACTGGCTTCGAGCTCACAATCTTCCTGTCTCAGGTACGAGTGCTGGGATTCTAGTGTGGCCCCATGACTTTACAGCGGTACTGAAGCGGATCTTTACAAACCTCGCGTTTTCACTTTCAGGACAGTATTTGCTAAAACACATGAAGTAGCTAACACTTGGTTATAAAAATAGGCTTTCTGTTCAGTGGTTTTGCTCGGCTCATGTAAGTTTTCTGAATATACTTAAAATAGGTCAGGCTAAGCGGTGGTGCTCAGTATGTGAGCTGCATTAAATACATTTTTATTAAACTTATTGTGTGTGTATTTGTGTGAGCACACACGTGCTACTCCATATATGCGGAGGGCAGAAGGCAACTAATGGAACTTGATGCCCTTCTTCTTCCCTGATAGGTGTCAGGGATGGAAACTCAGATTGTCAAGTTTGGCAGCAAGCACCTGTAAATTATGAGCCTTCTTGCCAGCCCTTAAGTACATTATTTTTTTAATTAAAAAATATGTTTTATAAGCAGGTCATGATGGTGGCCCATGCCTTTAATCCCAGCACTTGGGAGTCAGATGCATCTGTGAGTTTGAGACCACCCTGGTTTAGAGAGTGAGTTCTGGAACAGCCAGGGCTACACAGAGAAATCTGGTCTTGAAAAACAAAAAAATTATTTTATTTTATATGAATGTTTTTCCTGTGCGTACATATGTACATGTGTATGTATGTATGCGTGCATGCATGTATGTGTACCATTGTGTATGTCTGATACCCACAGAGGTCAGAAGAGGGCATTGGATCCCTTGGAACTGGAGTTACAGATGACAGATGGTTGTCAGCCACTATGTGGATGCTGGGAACTAAATCTGAACCCGCTGAGCTATCTCTCTAGCTGCCTTTAAATACTTTTTTTTTTTTGAGACAGTGTCTCACTACAGTCTTTGGCAGTCTTCGACCTGGCTGGCCTCCAACTCACACAGTGGTGCTCATCTGTATCCCAGGACTTAGGAGACAAAGACAGGAGGACTGCTGAAAACTTAAAGCCAGCCTGGTCTATTTGGAGAGTTCTAACCAGCCAGGAACATATAGGCAGGCCCTTGTCACCTCTCTCCTCTGAAACAAACAAAAACAAAAATAAAACAAAAAGAGAACAGGGTACGGTGACCTACACCTGTAATCTCAGCGCTTGGGAAGGCAGAGGCAGGCAGATCTCTGTGAGTTTGATGTCATCCTGGCCTACAAAGATAGTCTAGGACAGTCAAGGGTACACAGAAAAACCCTGTCTCAGAAAAAAAAAAAAAACTGAAAAAAGAATATTTAAACTTATATGGATATACAGCATGGAACACCATCAAAAGTCAAAGGCTATCTGGTTTAAAGGTGTTTATATGAAAAAAAATTGTTTTTGTTTTCTGGTTTTGGTTTTGGCTTTTGACACAGGATTTCTCTGTGTAGCCCTGGCTATCCTGGAATTCACTCTGTAGACCAGGCTGGCCTCAAACTCAGAGATCTGCCTGCATCTTCCTGCTGGCATGCGCCACCACCCCCAGCAGGTTTGTTTTTTAAATTTTGGCAATTCTTTCCCAGATGAATAAACACCCAGCTCCAAAACTCAGATTCTCCTGACTGTCCAGTTTTTGTTCCAGTTGGGCTTCTCTGCTCACTGGTCAGGTCTGAGGACTAGGATTTGTCTTAGGGTTCTTCAACCTCCTTTCCTTAGATCCCAGGTTTACAGCAGTCTTGGAACAAGCCCACTGGGCACCTCACCATTAGGCAAGGGATTGACAGTGTCCTGAAGATATTTGTGACCACCTGAAATGGCCACCTCTTGCCCTGTAGGGAAAGAAAGTAGTTTAGGGATGAAGATGGAAACTTTAGGGAAGGTGGGGCATTCACGCTCTAGAGACTTCTCATAAACGGAAGTTCCCTGCCTTAAGGACCCAAGCATCAGGTTTACTTTGTGTGAGACACAGGGATGACTACCATAGCAAAAGAGAGAATGAAATGTCCCTCCTTCTTCAGTGCAGGCCCAAGAAATTGATGAAAGATTTTTTGAGGATTTGGAAGCTGCAGACCCTGCAGATAAATTAACCTCGGTGGCAGTGGCAGCCTCCTGACAGCCTGTCTGCAGGCACTGCCTTTTCTTTGTTATTGGAGGCAAACTCACAGCTTGACCTGCTCTGAGACTTTTGGGAACAGAGAATATCATATTCTTCAGCCAAACCCACCTGCCCTTAGCTTGGCCCCTGTAAAGAGAAGGAAGAGATTGGGAGAGCCAGAGACCAGATTTTGGAAGGCAGAGGTCAGTGAACCGGAGCCACTAGTCCCCAGGGACTCCAGACCTCAGTGTGTGACTGGCCTGGTTCTTCACCCCACCAGTTCACAAGAGCCCAAGTGCCCCAGAACCACCAGCTCTGTTCAGAGAGGACAGCATGTGACAAGAAGGAAACTATGCTCTACTGAAGAGCAGCAGCAGCAGCAGCAAGCAGCAGCAAGCAGGGTCCTTTTGCCTTCAGCCCCTTGTTTATAGCACCATAACAGGGTGGGGGTGGGGGAAGGGGACTCTGAGGCCCTGCTTATCAGTTTATGGAAGACTCCTTGCCACCCACTCCTTCCAAGGAGACATCTCAGTGTGCACCATACCCCCACACTCTACCCTCACTGGGGCCTGGTAGTCCAGGCCGCTCCCCTTCCCCCACTGAAGCAGTACTTCCTCTCTGGCCAGTTCTGTTCACCTCCCTAGAGGCTCTTGATTTATGCTGTTGAGTCTGAAAAGCTAACCTTGGAGAGGGAAAGGAAAGAGAGAAAACCAGTCCCAGAGGCCAGAGGGGCTGGAGCCAGGATCAGAGTCCCCTGGAAGAGGATATTTAGCTCAGCAATAACTGACCACAGCAGCACCCTGGCTTTGGAAAAACTGAAGCTGCCTTCAGGAGAAGGAGCTGAGTTTGCACAAATGCCTCTGCTCAGGAAATGGGGTGCAGGGAAGGTGGGGGTGGTTTGGAGCCCAAGGACAGGAGGGGACTCTTCCTGGCGGATATGGGGTCAAGGGAAGGGGCGGAAATGGCCAAGACAGCTGCTGAACATCTGGAGTCACAGAGAATTAATTATCAAGAGTCCTCAAGGACAGTGGGGTGGGTGGGGAGCCCTCTCCTTCCTGGCTCCTTGAAGAGCTACCCCATTGTCTCCCTCTGGCCCAGGATGAAGGGCCTGGTGATCTGACCTAGAGGGATGTAACACCCATCCCAGGGCGATAAAAACCACAAACTGTTTCTTCTGAACCTCAATCTCAGTGAAAGCCTGTAACCACATATATCACCGCCCTTTGGTGGTGATATCTTGTACATGAAGAGGAAGTGGTGAGGACATAAATCCCACCAGAGCCTGAAGGGGAGACATACTAATCCTTGCCCACTACTGCTGCTGGTACCACCTACCTTGACCTGAGTGAATGGGCCAGTGGAAATGGGCCAGTGTCAGGGTCTTGACAGAGGAGAATGGCCATGCTGCTTCCCATAGATCTCTGGACTGGACCAGATGTAATCAGAGTTCCCTGGACTCACCACCATTCCCTGGGCTCACCACCTCTTTCCTGAGCAGGGTTGCAATCTACACGCTTTCCACAGACTGTGAGAGTGAACAGTCTCCCCATGGGGTTCAGGCCAAGGCAATGGTCCTGAGTTGGTCTATAGGTTTCCATATCTACTTTGAAGGGTTACTGTATGGTCAGAAGGCAGTCTCATGTCTGGCTTGGGAATCTCAAAGCAGAAGCCTTAGGTATTATCCAGTTATTGATATAAAGTTAAATATCCAGTTATTGATATAAAGTGATTATTTATTATTGTTAGCTAAAATTTAACATTCTAATTCAGCCAGTGAGACAGGGATGTCCTTTCTACCCCTCTCCTTGAAATCCTGAGATAGACACCTAGTCTGTCCTGTCACACTTTTCTCTATTTGTCAATAAACATTCATACACACAAACCCTGCCCTGGCCCCTTTTCTCTTTTGACAGGATTTCATGTATCCAAGATTGGTCCAGATCTTGCTGTGTTGCTGAAGATAACCTCGAACTTTTAACAGCCCTGCTTTTATGTCCCAAGTGCTGGGATTAGAGACTATAGATGTGTACCCCATACTCTGTTATGTACTGAGGAGCAAACTCAAGATATTCCACACAATAAGTGAGCATTCCACTAACTGAGGCACAGCCACAGCCTCTTTACTCTGCAGCTTGCTTTTCTCGACAATGTTTTATGAGAGGGTATTTATCAAAGGGTGTGTTCTTTTGCCAAGTTATTTGTTCAAATGCTTTTGCAGAAGCCGTTTTCAACCAGGAAGTCTTTCCCACGCTGGGAGAGAACTTGTTTCTGTAAGTTCTACACCACCTAGGGCAACTTTGAGCTTTTGCTGTGTGTCTATCCTGTGTGTATAGATTTCATGGCTACTGACTAGCAGCAGCCATTTTGCTCTGTCAGTCAGAAGCCCATGGGGACTCCTTCCCCTGTAGAGGACCTGTGGTACCCTCCTGGTGATCAGATAGAAACTATGGTCTGGACTTGAGGCCACGAACCCTGTGTCTTGGAAAAGAGAAGCGACAAAGCTGGGCTGAGGGCAGATTGAAAGGTGGGGCACTGCCTTTTGGGGGGATGTTTTAATTTTAATTACATTTTAAGATTTTTTTTTTTTTTTAGTGATTGATTTTATTTGTGTGTGTGTGTGTGTTGGGAGGGTGATAAAAGTCAATTTGTAGGAGTCAGTTCTCTCTTCTACCACGTGGGTCCCAGGAATTAAACTCAGGTCAC
Source organism: Meriones unguiculatus (assembly GCF_030254825.1). Taxonomy (NCBI): domain Eukaryota; kingdom Metazoa; phylum Chordata; class Mammalia; order Rodentia; family Muridae; genus Meriones; species Meriones unguiculatus. The sequence continues at coordinate 101,218,909 of NC_083352.1, forward strand.
CAGACTTATTAGCAAGCACCGTCCGCTGAGCCATGTCACCAGCTTGGGTCACTGACTCTTAGCTATTTGGCCATTGGGGACCTGAAAACTAATAACAGGCTGGAAAAGAATCCAGCCAAGAAGGTTCCAGAAAAGAGACTTGCAAGGGAAGTGGTGAGTGGGCACTGAGATCCCCACAGAGCAAAGTTTACCCACATTTTTCCTGACTTTCTGCATGGAACTGTAAGAAAACTGAAGGGTGGTGAGGCTCTGCCACAGAAGGGGCAGTCCGTGCCAAAACCACGGAGAGCTGAGGCATCACCTGAGGATCCTGATCAGCACCCTGTCACCTTCTTCTCACTGTGCCTGCCACAGCCGGAGAGCTCCGGTGATAGAAAATGTGGACGAGGGCTTCAGAGTGATTTCTAAGGGTGAAGTCTGATCTAGAGCTGAACACAGTCTGTACCCAGGTAGTGTTGGCAGAGGCAAAGTGCTCCCTAGCGAAGTTGCCTGCGCTGTGCCTTCCTCCGTTGGGCTGGCAACTTGAACCACCCTGGATGAGGGACCGAAAGCTGACTTCTGCTGAGAGCTAAGCATTCAGGACTGTGAGCTCAAGAGTGACCCCAGTCTGGGGAGAATATGGCCTTATAGCTATCTGAGTCACAGGGGAAAGAGGGATCCAGCCCAGAGCCAAGTGTCTCTTGAAATGTGGATAGGCCTTGGCTAGGCGGAGTCACCACAAACCCACATCTGCGTCCTACATGATAGAAGTCTGGGACCAGGGCCTCTACCGCCCTCTGGCACATGGTTGGGGGAGGGGGCTCACTTACCCAGCTTGCTTTGAGCTGATCTAGGTTATGGCCCTCGCGGCTCCTTCTAAGTCACTTGCACAGATTAAAAATGGCAACTGTCCCAGAGCTGGTCCCAGGGGACTCTGAAACCTGCCCCATCCCCCAGGCACTCTCTGTTCTCAGCATTGGCCCCAGTCTAGGACAGCTGCTCCAGGGCTACAATTCTCTCTATCCCATCCACCCAGTCTCCAGGAACTGTAGTGGGGTCAAGCCCACCACAGCCTGGATGGTAGGGGCCAGGATCCTAGGGCAAACCTGGCAAACAGGCTTTTTTCTTCGTCCCCTCTTTTCCTCTCCTCTTCCTCTCCTCCTACCCTACTCACCATGGGTAGGAGGATAGAGAAGGAACAGAACAGAAGGGACAAAGTAGAGGAAGGGAGATTGGCCTGGAGGATACCCCCACCTTGGTTCCTGTGACTTCTATATCTAGACTTCAGGGTTGGGCCACCCACACCTACACACATCACATGTCCCAGGAGGCACCTGGTCCAAGACAGGTTCTGTGAGCCAAGAAAGTGTCTGGGTCTTTGCTCTGAACCCACCCAGGGAAGACAGTGAGGCAGAGAGGGTGAGGGACAGAGTAGAAGCTCTGATGTTCACCACCCCAGCTCTGGGGATAGGCACAAACCACAAGGCTGTCTACCCTAACCACTTTGAAACAGCTCTGAGCTGGGTCAAAACTGAGGGTGTATGTGTCTGTCCAGATTCTCCAGCTGTTCAGGTACCCAGAGTCACCATACAACCTTAAGAAACCTTTGAAGTGCTAGAATGAGGCTGCAGGAAGTGGGTGACTTCCCACCCAGGCCCCGAGTCCACCCTCCCGAAGGCAAGTAACCCTGTCCAGAGGCTTGGAGTCCAGCTCTGAAGCCACTCCTCTGTGCCAGGCCCCTTCAGTTCCCCAGGTGTAGCTGGGTATGAGGGCCAGGAGAAAGACGACTTCCTTGCTGCCCTGGGCCAATCCCACCTCCACTTTATATTCTTAGGTTCCTATAGGGGCAGCAGTGAGTCAAAATGTTAGTCCCTCTCTCAACTGAAAATAGCAGGCCTTGGTCTTAGGAAACTCCCCAGAGTGGGAGGTAGAAAGGAAGATGAGCAAAGGAAGGGAGGCTTCTCAGGAAATGCCTGGGTGCCCCGACTGTCCTAGCAAAGACTTTCCTGGTCACTGGCTCAGCCCTTGGAAAGTCCCAGGCGGGCAGGGCCTGTGGGCCTGGGTCGAGATAGTGCCAGCGACGCAGCAGGTGTTCCTTACACAGACATCAGATGACAGAATGGGCATCCTCTCCTGCTCCGCTGGGTTTCTGCCATAGACATCACCAGGGCAAATGAAGGTAGCTCTTTATTGTGGTCACTCGTTGTTTCTAGTAATAATGATCTCATGCCCCGTTCTCTGCCCTTTTCACTCCCACTTCACCATCCTTAGAACAGTTTATTCAGCTGATATTTTAATTATTGAGACAGGTTTTAGGTAACCCGGGTTACCTCAAACTTGATATGTAGCCAAGGACGACCTTGAACTACTAAATCTTTCTGTTTGAATTCCCCAATGATATTACAGGCATGCACCACTGCACCTGGATACCAGAAGATAAATAAAGGTTCAAGTGAGAGTTTGACACTAAAGAAGACTGCAGAGAAAAGGAATTGAGACCGACTGTAGGAATTAATTTTCAGGGAATGAATCTGGAGAGCCCCAATGTTGAGGGAAGCTGGGGCTTTTTTTTGGCGGGGGGGGGAGGGAATGTGAGAACAAGGCTAGTGGGCTGTAGAGTCCTGGGATGGAGGTAGGAAGATCGGCAAGACTTGCAGACCAGGGCACAGAGCTTGAAAGAAAGCTGCCACTAAAGGTATCAGACTTTGTGGTATTCAGAAAGGTAACTGACCTTCCTCCTCTGTGTGTGCAGACTGGTCTGATTTAACTAAGCTCAGGTTTAAACTATTTGGAAGAAGAATGTATCCATAACTGAGCACACAGCTTTTTTGTATTGCGTTATAAGTCATAAGACTATGGTTAGGGGATGTATCCCAGTGGAAGAGTACTTGCTTACCTAAAAGGATGTGTTCAAGTTCTATGCAAAGCCTATGTTTTTGTTTTGTTTTGTTTTGTTTGTTTGTTTGTTTGCTTGTTTTTAAGACATGGTGTCTCACTATGTAGCCCTCACTGGCCTGAAACTTGCTAATGCAAACCAGTCTGGTCTTGAACTCAGAGAGACCTGCCTGTCTCTGCAAAGTCTACATTTTATACAAGGCATCTGAGCATCTGATTTTGGTTCCTATGCGATTCCTGGTCATTCCCTGTTAATGTTCTAGGAACAAATGCACAACTCTAATGTGGAGGGATGGAGAAGCTGATAGTTAATGAGTACCAAAAAGGCATGAAAAGGTTTATGATGAGACAATCAAGAGACATGATTCTGAGTGTAGATGTACTTCAACTGGTAGGGCACTTGTCAAGCCCAGGGTGCAATACTTAGCACTATACAGAACTGAGTGCGGTGGCATATGCCTGTAATCCTAGCATTTGAAAGGTGCTAGGGTGATCTAAAAGTTAAGGTCATCTTTAAAAGTTTGAGGGTAAGCTGGTCTTTATAAGATCCTATCTTAAATTTTTTTTCAAGATATGGTTTCTCGAGCTTGAGAGATGGCTCAGAGGTTAAGAGCATTGGTTTGCTCTTCCAGAGCTCTGGAGTTCAATTCCCAGAAACCACATGGTGGCTCACAACCAGCTATAATGAGATCTGGTGCCCTCTTCTGTCCTGCAGGCAGAACACTGTATACATAATAAACAAACAAATAAACAAATAACTCTTAAAGAAAAAGATACGGTTTTTCTGTGTATCTCTGGTTGTCCTGGAACTTACTCTGAGACCAGGCTAGCCTTAAACTCAGAGATCTACCTACCTCTTCCTCCTAAATACTGGGATTAAAGGCATGTGCCACCACTGCCCAGCTGTAAAACAACAACGAAAATTTAGGACTTGGAGACTCAGTGTTTAAGAGTACTGGCTGCTCTTCCAGAGGACCCAGGATCAATTCCCAGGACCCACATGTCAGCTCACAACCATCTGTAACTCCCGAGGATTCTAACGCAATTTTCTGTTTATCATATGCATGCTTTGTGCACGTGATAAACAAATATACTCGCACACAAAACACTTACACATGTTAAATAAAGATAAATCTAAAACTTGTTTTCGTTTTGTCTTTTTTATTATTTATTTATTTATTTTTATACAGGGTCTTACTATGTTTAGCTCTGGCTGTCCTGGAACTCACTCTGTATACAGGCTGGCCTCAAATTCTCTGCCTCACAAGTACTGGAATTAAAGGTGTGTGCCACTGTGCCTTACTCAGAAATTTATATATATATATATATATTAAGTACACAAAAACCTAAGTATTTAAGAAAGGTAGCATGATCCATGGTGCCATAGGCTTCCTAGGTTGATGTCTCAGCATGAGCAGTGGCTTAGGTGCCGGCCTAAGTTCTCAGATGGACACTACGAGAAGGCTGAAATTCAAGTGCTCCTGGTATTCCCAGGGAGTAACTCTTTAACACTGGACTGCACAGTTAAGCTGGCTGAGAAAGCAGCTACACACGGGTAGGTGTAGAGAGCAGGGCATTGCGCGACGTAACAGTCTTTGGGTTTTGGGGGTGAACATGATAGACACTGAGTAAGTAAAAATGGTTATTTTAGAGTGTGTATATTGATGACAATAGGCTCTAAGGCAGTGGTCCTCAACCTTCCTGATGCTGTGCCCCTTTAATATAGTTCTTCATGTGTCAGGACCCCCATAGAATTATTTCCGTTGCTACATTATAACTGTAGTTTTGCTGCTGTTGTGAATCGTAATGTAAATATCTGATTTACGGGATACCTGATAAGTGAACCCTGTGCGAGTGTTATCCAATGGGGTCTTGACCCACAGGTTGAGAACTGCTGCTCTAACGTGTGACCCAAGTGTGAGTGAGAGGAAGTAAAGAGTGAGGGGCCCACATGACATCTCCAAGGTTAGTTTAAGATACCATACTGGAATCTCCAAGAAGAAATAAAATGGTGGGAGGCCTTCACTATTACATAAAACTGCTTCAAACACTGTCCAATGTCACTGTGATTTCCATGTGTCCCACTCTACCTTTAGTAATCTACAATTGATACAGGAAACCAAGAACAAACACATAAGATTTAGAAAACAAGACATAGAACAACCTTACTCTTCAGTTTTCATTTTTAAAAAATTGTTATTTTTGTTTTGTTTTTGGTCTTCGAAACAGGGCTTCAAACAGAGTTTGAAGCAGCTTGGGCAGCTGTCCTGAACTTTGTAGACTAGGCTGGCCTCGAACTCATAGTGATCTGCTTGCCCCTGTCTCCCAGAGTGCTGGAATCACAGGCTTGTGCCACTGCTACCAGCTTTAAGTTTGTTTTTGTTTTTTCCACCTTTGTTTTTTTGTTTTTCAGTGCTGGGTGTTGAAGCCAGACTCTAGAACATGCTGGGCAAGCACTCTACCACTGAGCAACCTCTGCTCCTAAGAGTCTATTTAAAAGAAATTAATCATGTTTATACAGGCTGTCCTCAGATGTTCATAGCATGAATCATAATTCCTGAAACTAGGAAAACCCAAGTATCCATCTATTGGTGACCAATAAACAAGCTGGTTGTTTCTATAGAATGGGAAGAAAAACATCTCAGAGATAATTATGCTTATGCTAAGTGAAATAGCCATGAGCAGAAAAACACACATGGAGTCATGGTTGGTGTCCCAGGTCTGTAATTCTATAATTCCAAATTCTATAATTTGTCTAAGGCAAAAGGGTTGAAAGTTGAAGATTTGCTTTGGCTACAGAGTGAATTCAATAACAGTTTGATCAACTTAGTAAAACCTTATGTCAAAGAAATAAGAGCAGCTGGGCATGATGACACACACCTGTAACTAGCACTTGGGGAGGCAGAGGCAGGCGGATAGCTGTGAGTCTACAACGTGAGTCCAGGACAGCCAAGGTTACACAGAGAAACCCTGTCTTGAAAAACCTAAGTAAATAGGCAAACAAACACAAATAAATAAATGAAATAATAAGAGGGAAGAGGCTGTAGGATGTAGCTCAGTGGTAGAGTACTTGCCTAGTGGGTACAAGGTCCTGGGTTTAATCCCCAGTACTACAGGGTATTAAACAAAACCCCAAACACCAGGACTATACAAGGCATGATTCTGTTTACATGAAATCTTAGAACCATGGCATTCTGTGACAGTGGACATAATCACGAATTTGTTAAATTTTACTTGTGCTGTGTTTAATATGAATAAATATATGTACGAATTAGACATTAATAGGGATTAATTTTTTGAAAAGACTTAAAAACTTGGGCAGGGATGGAGAAATGTTTCGGTAGTTATGAGTACTTACTGTTTTTACTGGGTTCAGTTCTAAGCAACTATTTTGTGGCTCAGAATTGTCCAGGGGACCCAATGCCTTCTTCTGACCTCCACAGGCTCCTGCACACATATATACTCAACATGCATACATATATTCAGGCACGTACACATAAAATATTTTTAAAAATTATTTTATGTATGTATGTTTTGTCTGCATGCATCTCTATGTCCCATATTCACGCAGTGTCCTCAGAGGCCAAAAGAGGACATTGGATCTTCTGGAACTGGAGTTACAGACAGTTGTGAGCTGTCATATGGGTGCTGAGAATTTAACCCTGGTCCTCTGGAAGAGCAAGCAGTTCTTTCTTTCTTTCTTTCTTTCTTTCTTTCTTTCTTTTTTCTTTTCTTTTTTTTTTTTTTTTTTTTGAGACAGAGTTTCACTCTGTAGCCCTGGATGTTCTGGAACGCACTCTGTAGACCAGGCTGTCCTCGAACTCACAGAGATCTTCCTGCCTCTGTGTCTCAAGTGCTGGGGTTAAAGGTATGCACACTACCACCAGGAGCACAATCGGCACTCTTGAACATTGACCCATCTCCTCAGTCTCATTATTTTTAAAAGATGTTTTAAAAAATTGCAAGTGGAACCATAAGAAAAGGGAGAAAGACATAAAGGTAAGAAGTGAAGGCAGTTTGGAAGCAGTCCTACCCCATCCCAACAACGGGCTTCTTTTTCTTCCTACCCCCTTGTAGAGCATGTATCATTCATTAATTCCTAGGTTCAGAGACCCTGGGTCACTTGGTGACCTTCTTAGTATGGGAACAGGCAAACCCAGACTTGAGCTTTATGTTAAAATATCCACAGGTACCATTTCCTACTCAGAGTTGGTTCAGGGACACAGGGGTGCTCATAGATAGCAAGAGGGTGCTATTTCAGGTGTGAGGGTCTAGTTGTGGGGAAAACTTTGGTGAGCTCTGATATGGGATAGAGAATCTCACAGATCCTGTCAGGGAATGGGGCTTTCATGAGTCCTGGTACAGGAGATGGTTCTCCTGGGTCCTCATAGAGAAATAGGGATTCTCATAGGTTCTGGTAGGCCCAGTGTAATGAGGCAAATTTTCTGTGTAGTGTCCGCCACCTCCTCCAAGGACCACCAAGGATCTAACCCAAAGTTAGGGTGCAAACTACAGCAGCCAGTCTTGGCCCCTTGGGTAAACGTGGGAGAAAGGTCCCCATGGCTTTCATCCCCCACAGGATTGTACGTGGCTGGCCTTCTTCCAAGGGCAGTGGGCTTGCCTTGAGTAGAAAGAACCAGATGCAGATCCAGTAAGATAGACATGGCCATCTGGGCCCTGGTTTCTCCCACACATTTGTGATGCCCCTCTCAGGGGTGGGTGTCTGGGGATGTTGGTGAATATATTTTTCCTGGATATGTGGGCAGCTCCACACAACTTACGTGGCTTGAGTGCAGAGGCAGCTCAGTAACTGGGGTATCCCTTTGTTACTCCCTCCTCTCACTCTCAGTGCCCTGATCTGGCCCTTGAGGCAATACAAGTTAGCCCTAGGCCCCGGTGACCTTTTTCCCTATGGCCTTGACAGGGTCTGGGAACCTCCGGTCTGGCGTCCTGTGTCCTGCCAAGAGGATGTCCTGTCCACCCCCATCTCTGTACTCTTCTTATTCCTCCCAGGAGCTGCCCAGGGGTGGAGATGGGGGTGAGAGGGTGGAGGGGAATTGGAGTCATGCATCCTGAGCTCTCATTTCTTCTGCTGCCTCTTCCCTGTGGACCTGATGAAGAGGATGAAGCCCCCAGCCCAGCCCCTGAATGGAGATCAGACTCCAGCTCTTTCCCAGGTCATGGATATCTGGTCTGTGAAGCAAAGGCTCGGGGCAGGGGACAGGAGCAGGGAAAAGGCAGGGAGCAGGGAGAGACATTCCCCTTGCCCTTCCCTCCAGTCATGAGTTTCCTGTCCTTTCTGTGAGGACTGAGTGTGAGGGTTCTGAAGGACACCTTTGAGCTCAGCTCAGTTCAGTTCAGATTCCCAGGAAGCCTGCTTTTTCGTGGGAAGAGTGAATCAGAAGATGGTCCCAGGGTGGGGAGAATGCTGTGAATCTCTGAGTATCTTTATTGGGCTGGTACTTGTGGAGAAGGACAAATTGGGCCAAGCAGTGCCCTCCTTTACTTCAAGCTGATCAGCTCTGGGCACTTGTGGTTGTGCCTCTGTCTTCCTGTGCTTTATTTGTGTGTGTATATGTGGTACATAAAACACACGTACACACACACACACACACACACACACACACACACACCAGAGAGAGAGAGAATAAATATGAATTTGGGAACAGTAAATGTATGCATCTGATGCGTGTCTCAAGTGTTTTCCTGAACCTCAGATCTGTGTGGCCTCCAGATCGGAGATTGTGAGTGGAATACTATTTCTTCTGTAAGGTCAAGAATGACCAGTGACCCTAGGATGCCTGGAGGATGGGGGCTGGACAGCAACTGCTAGGCCCTTTCTCCTGGGCCCTCCCTCCTGGGCTTGGTCCACCTTCTACTCTGGCAGCTCAGCCAAGTTAAAAATAGCCCCTGGGCCTCTGGAAGCGGAAGGGGTAGAGGCTGCTGAGATCAGACCAGGAGGGAGGAGGGAGGAGGCAACCTCTAGTGGGTGAGGTGGCCAGTTTCCTTGTCTCAGGCCAGTGTTCCCTGGCCAGTTGCCCAAGTTAGTGAAGTGGGCTTCACATTAGCTGACCCCATCTGTACAGCTAAGATCCTTCCAACCTAGGCAGGCGTGGGGGTAGGGGGAGCTGCTCATGAGCCTTGCCCAGCAAGGCAGAGACATCCTTGGTGGTCAGCCTAGCTAGCCAGGCCCTGTTCCAAGCCACAACTCCTCCCAACACCCTTTTGCTTCCTGGGTTTGTTCACTCTCTGAGAGCCACAAGACTTCCCTGAAGGGAGAAAGGTAGCCTCAAGGAACATTCCTCCCTCTGGAAGGGTCTCTGGAGATCTTTTTTTGACCGTCCTCCCCCACCTGCCCATCCCTGTGTGTAGCTTATATATCACATGCCTACAGGCAAGTGAACATAGTCCAGAGGATATAGCTTGACAAATGTCCATAAGCTGAAAGCATCTTCAGCACCCATAACAGGAGTGCTTTCCTTCGCTCCTCACCCTCACCCTCACCCTCCACTCTCCCAGAAGGCCTTGGCCAAGGCTCCAGCTCCTTCTAGACCCCAATGTTGGGTTTCCTAGGACATGTGCCCATAATAGGACAGTGCTATTCTTCTGTGTTTTTATTTGTGTCATGTATATGGCTTGGTGAACCCAAGCATTCATGACTGTGGGGCACATCTCTTCAACTGGACAGGTCACAAGTCCCTCTTGGGCATCTGATGGGGCTGCTGTGGTCTCCTTGGCACTGGGAGAGATTTCAGGAATGTGTGCCCCTCCCCCAGGCTTCTGACCTCCAGAGTGTAGACTGGTTTGTCTTTGTGGTCTAGAGTCTCCCAAGGAGAAGCTGCCTGCCCTGAGGAGGAATGGCAGAGTGTATGTCCCTCTCTACTAGGCTTAGGCACACCCATAGAGGCGCCTGTTCTGGATACACACCCAGCCTTCCTTCCTCAGGAAAACCTGTGGTCTGATAAGGCCTCCAGCCTCCACCCCGGCACCAGGACCACCAGCAGAGGAGGAAATGGAGCCTGCCACCTGGGGCTGGGGTCAGGGAGCCTGGTCCTTGGTGTTCCATCCTAGTAGAAGGACACTGTACTCTATACGGGGTCCAGGAAAGGAGGACTCTGACCATCGACTCTATGTGGGTTTGGGGCCGTGAGGCATAAGGACCAAACGAGGTAGAGCGGCTGCTTGCATGTGCTGCTTAACTAAGGGCAGGACCTCCACTCTCCATAATGCCTTTTCTGAGGCTCCAGCTCCTTCAAGCCCCCAATGTTAGGTTTCCTACAACATGAGCCCATCCCGGGTTGGACTTGAAGATGGCAAAAGGCCCAGGGGAGAAACTCCTCAGATCTTGCTCTCTGCCATATATCATACAGATGTAAATTAGGACTAGACAAATCTGGGTCTACAATACAGCCTCCAACAAAGGTTCCTCAGTCACTGGGCCTCACAGGAGTAACCAGGATGATTTTGAACTCAATCTTTTATGTTTTATTTTATTTTTATTAATTACAGTTTATTCACTTTGTATCCTAGCTGTAGCTCCCTTCCCCACCCCCTCCCAATTCCACCCTCCCTCCCTCTTCTTCTCCTATGCCCCTCCCCCAGTCCAATGATAGGGGAGGTCCTCCTCCCCCTTCCATCTGACCCTAGTCTATCAGGTCTCATTAGGACTGTCTTCTTTGTTTTCCTCTGTGGTCTGGTAAGGCTGCTCCCCCCTCAGGTGGAGGTGATCAAAGAGCCAGCCCATAATTTCATGTCAGAGATGGTCCCTGTTCTTATTATTGGGGAACCCTCTTGGACACTGAGCTACTTCTGTGCACGGTTCTAAGTTATCTTCATGCATGGTCCTTTTTTGGAGTATCAGTCCCAGAAAAGACCTCTGGGCCCAGATTTTTTTGGTTCTGTTGCTCTCGTTGTGGAGCTCCTGTTCCCTCCAGGTCTTTCTATCTCCCGCTTCTTTCATAAGATTCCCTGCACTCTGCAAAAAGTTTGGCTGTGAATCTCAGCATACTGAATGAACTTAAATCTTAACAGGAAGGAAATGTCTATCAGCTATCTAAGACTGAAAACACCCTCTAGAATCTCAGCCCATTCTCAACATCTCTTTCCCAGTTTTCTTAGCCTTCAGCCACCAGCTCTGTACGATTGTCACTCTCCTATGACAGTGATGCTAAAAGATGAGAAAAATTTGCAGATGGTTCTTCAGGTATAGACCATGACTGCCTAGTGCCATGTGGAGTGACTTCAGCTTTGGCCAGGATGGCTGCAAAGCATCAGGACTCAGGGACCACGGGGGCCATGAAGGGGAGTGAGCAAGATACCAAGGGAAACCGGGCGAGACTTTATCTTGGTGGCTAGGAACCAGGATTAGGGTATTTGCCGGGATAACTGAGAGTCATCAAGGGGCAGGAGCAAGAAAAGCCTTTGGGGTTGAGGGGATAGTAGAGGTATGGACCTCAAATTGTGTATGGGTTGGGATTGGGGCTGGCGGGTAGGGCAGTTGGCAAAGGGTTCAGCTTGTCTGGTAAACAGAGAATGAGCAGAAAGCCTCTATGTCCAAAGTCGGGTGCCTAGCTAGAATTCATGTTCCTGGCAGTGCAGAAGGCTGAAGGATGGAATGAGCCCATCTGAGGAGGCCTGGGGAGCTGGTGTTTACCGAAGAATGCCAAATGAAGGCATGCTCTTTCACCTTCCCTTCAGAAGTTTTCTGCTTCCTCCAGATTACGCTGATCTGGAACAGATCCTAGATTCAGTGGGGGCCAAAATGACTCAAAGGTAGTGCTCAACCCATCCCCTGAATAATGACCCCTGAAAGGATGACATTACTGGGTTACTGAACCTTCAGTCTAGAACTATGTAGCAGAGGGAGTGAGACAGGAGTGGCTTGGTCCCACACGGCCACAACTGAAGGTCATCTTACTACGTTTTTTATTGTTGTTTTATATGTGTGTGTGTGTGCGTGTGTGCGTATGTATGTGTCTGCTGCCACATGTGTTCAGGTATCCAAGGAGGCCAGGAGAGGGCATGGGATCTCCTAGAGCTGGAGTTTCAGGCAGTTGTGAACCATCTGATGTGGATACTGAGAACTGAGCTCTGGTTCTCTGGAAAATCAGGAAGTGTTCTTAACTAGGAGGCTATCTTTGTAGCCACAAATGAAAATAATTTTTAAAAAGGACCTCACTCTGAAACTTTCTATGCAGACAAGTCTGACTTGGTTGAGCTCACAGAGATCCTACTTTCTCCACCTCTACCTCCTGAATGCTGGGCTTAAAGACGTGTACCACTATGCCCAGGTATCTGGTAGAGCTACAGAAGGGCATTACCTGCTGTGGGACAATGCTTCAAGTCATGCTGCAGTCTAGACCTGGGCCCTTACTCTTCCATCCTGTGGGGCAGGATGTGGAAACTCTCAGTGGGGACCAAAATGGCTCAAAGATAGTGCTCTACCCTGTCCCCTGAATAACGACGACGCCTGAAACCACCAGCTAAGAAGAGGGAGAGAGAGGGACCCATGGGTTGCCTAACTGTCATGTGGCTTCCTCTGACCCCAATTTTCTCCACCCCAGAGAGTTTAGTATTCAGTGTCAGTGTCATTCCCTGTTGTTTCCTCCTAAACTGGTTCCTATGGACCTTGCAGCCCTGTTTTTTCTCCTTTAAGCCTGGCCTGTAGTAGTTCCTATATCTGCACCTCCAGTTCAAAGCACAGCCGATTGTTACTCAGTACCATGTGGAAAGGCAAGTACTTCCTTTGGCTTCCCCTTTGTCTCTTACCTCTGCTTAATTCAAGGCCACATCAGTCCTACTCCCCAAAATTTCCTCTGACTAGTCATGATTAAATCACGTCTAGCTCTTGTTCAAAAATCTCAGTAGTATTCTAGAGAAATCCCATCTTGGCCATAGTTAGAACCTGGCTCATCTACACGGTCCAAGTGGGTCATGGAACCTCATCATCAGCCATCAAGTGCTCACCTGTGGCTCAGTCTGCTGAAGAAACACCTGCCTGGCTTGAGCTGGGTGCCCCCAATTCTCATCCGTCTACACAACCAGGCCTAATAGAAAGTGTTCATGGTCCTCAAGTCCCTGCAGAGATGCACGTTATGCTGTTCTAAGACTGAGCTCAAGGATTTGTCTGCTTCTTAGAATGGAGCTCCAGGCCTGAGCTCAGTATTAGGGTTCACTGGCCAGGCGTTGAGTAGATGGTACCATGGGTGCATCTATGGGGTGTACTTTCTGATCAATGACTTTTAGGAAATAATCTCAAAGACATGAGGCACCCTCTTGTCACATCGCCTTAGAGGTACCTGATACCCACATAATCCATTACCTCCTAGTACTGGGTGGTACCTACCAAAAATTGCCACAAAACTCATATCTTTCTCTTTTCTGGCCCTACTTTTTGAAAAGGATTTTTATTTTTAAATTATGTGTATCTGTGTTTGGGTTTGTACGTGTGAATGCAGACACCTGCAGAAGTGAAAAGCAGGTGTTGGCTTCCCTGGGTCTGGAGTTATAGACAGTTGTGAGCACCCATCCTAGGTGCTGGAAACAGAGTTTAGGTCCTCTGCAGGAACAGTTCATGCATTTAACTGTGAGCCATCTCCACGGGCCCCCTTTGGTCTTCTGGGGATCCCCAGGAGGCCTTTCCTGGTGAGGGGGAGGGACAACATGTCAAAAGGCCGGACAGGGTCCCACTCCACAGTTACTCTGTGCACTCCCTGCCCTAGGCCCTAGCTCAGGAGGAAGGGCCAGATGAACCTAGGAAAACAATTCATCACATGGGGAGATGCTAGATGCATAGTAGGTGCTCAGAGAATACACCGCCTTTTCCTTCCTTCTGGGACTAATCTGACACGACCGTTTTTCTTCCCCTAGAATGTTCGGGCAGGCACTCTCCCAAGGAGAGCCAGGTGTAGCGTCCCTTCGTTTCTGGGGTGCTATCTGCGGTGCCATCGCCACCGGCCTGTGCAATGTGAGCCCTGAAGGCTGCATGCAGCCTCCGGGGAGCAGTGGCTTTAAAAGGTGTGACTAAGGCCCAGCCCCTGTTGCCTGTTCTGAGCTACTGAGATGGAATTACAGCCCCAGGCTGCACTGGTGAGGGCAACGGTGTCTCCCTCCAAATCCTGGTAAAGACCCCAGGTACCACCTCTGTGTGTCCTGGCAGACGTATGTAAGCCAGGGATGTAACCTGTCAAATAGGTTTAGGAAAAGACTCACTGACTACCGGGGCTTCTGAGGGTGGTTGGGTCCCTTTATAGAGGTGACATGTCACAGAGCTTGCTGGAGAAAGGTGAAAAGGGGGCTTTGGGGAGGCAGAAGGGGAGAGAAGACCACAGCTGGAACCTGGAGAAATGACTAGAAAAATCTACCTTAGGAGATAGTCCAGGTGGGCCCAGGACACCAGCTGAAAGCGTGGAACAGTGTTCTGCTTAGAATGCGGAAGGTTGGTGGGCACCTGAGGGGAGGGTGGGGGCAGGTGTGTTTGCTGGGCCCTTCCCAGGACGGACGGTTGGGACAAGCTGCTTGGACACTTTCAGAGGAGAGGACTATGACAGGGTCCAGCTCTAACCCACGGCCTAGTGAGGTCTGCTTCTACTCAACGTACCTTTGACTGGGCACTATGGCTGCTTCCTGTCCTTGTGCTAGGTCTGGCTGATCTACCCTCTGCTTCTGCTCTGTTCTTTCCCTGTCTCTTTCTCCTTGGGGTCTGCTGAGGCCTGGCCCCCAACTTATTCTCTGGGTCCTGAACCTCAGGTACCTCTCCCTCCCCCAGCCCATGCTTAGCCAGGCACACAGCAGGTGTGGCTTTGCTCCTTCCAGTATTGTTAGAGATGCAGGGAACTCTGGAATGCTACACCCTGGCCCTGTCACTGGTAGGTGGGAGGCAAGGCTTAGAGAGCAAGGGGCTGCCAGTTGGCTATGGCACTTTGGAAAAACTGTTGGGGGTGAGGGAGCACTTGGAATGGAGAAGGGGCGACAGTTGGCAATAGCAGCTGGAGTGGCAGTTGGGGCTTGGCAGGGGCACAAGCCTGGAGGACAGTTGGGGTGGGGCAGCCAGTATTGGCTCGTAGCCCCTGGCCCTGGAGCAGCTCTGGAGGGCAGTCTTGCAGAAGCCTGGACAGGAGGGCAGGTCCAGATGGCTCTAGATCTGGCCAAGCTATGCCCAGGAAGCCCACATTACAGAAGCCTGGGTGAGAAGCCCCTCCTGTGGCTATGGCTTGGTCTTTGCTGCAGACTGAGGCAGGCTGCAGCTCCACAGTGGGACCAGGATGGGTGTTGTGGGCAGTCTCCTGGGTAGTCCCAGTAGTGGTCTTTCTTCTCTTCTGCTCCTGGATTCTCTAGATCGGGACTGTCAGTGGTCCTGGAGAGGGCAGGGACAAGTTCTGGGCCATTTCTGGGAGAAGGCAGGATTCCCAGGGCTGTTGCCATGGGGACAACTGAGCAACACCAGTGGCTGGAGGATAAACAGGCAGTCTTCCTGACCAGTGAGTGAGACAAAGACAGCCACAAAAAACCCAACTGGGGGTGGATGAGGAAACGCTGCCTTGGGGGAAGATGCCTCACAATGATAGAGGAGATGGGGTGGCCCCTCTGTTAGATACGTAGGGAGATTTGCTGTTCTTCTGGAATATTCTTTCCCAAAGCTCCTCCCACGCTATTACTTACAAAGCTAGACCCTGAGGCTAAATGCAAGTAAGTCCCTAATTTCTCTATTGTTTCACCCTTTTCTGCTCCTCTGCCCCTTGAAAGCCCACATGGCATGTTGGTTGCCGGGCAGGTTGTCAGCAAGGCAAGTGGCATGGGGGGGGGTCCCTAAGGTTTACAGAAGATGGTGTGCTTAGCCCAGCCACATGACAGCCTTAGTGGCAGCAGAAGGGGCCACATTCTGAAGGGTCTTCTATCAGAAAACACTTTCATGTCCTGATGAGTTTCTGCATCCTTTCCTAGCCCCCAGGATGTCTGGCCTGTTGCTGCTAATTCCTGTCAAGGTCTCCTGACATGCTTATACAGGTATCTGGGGCTGACTTTTTTGTTGGTATTGTTTTTTTTTGTTTGTTTGTTTGTTTTGTTTTTAGATAGGGTTCTACAGCAGGGAGGTAGTGGCACAGAGCTTAAATCTCAGCACTCAGGAGGCAGAGGCAGGCAGATGGAGCTCTGTGAGTTCGAGGCCAGCCTGGTCTACAGAGTGAGTTCCAGGACAGCCAAGGCTATGTAGAGAATTACTGTCTTGAAAAAAAAAAGGGGGGGGGTGTTACTGAATGACCCTGGCTGGCATGGGTCTTATTTTATAGACTGGGATGCCCTTAAACTCTGATCTACCTGCTTCTGTTTCCTAAACACTGGGATTAAGAATATGCCATCACACCTTGCTCCAATTTCTGTTTTTGGAATAACTTTGTGTGTGTGTGTGTGTGTGTGTGTGTGTGTGTGTGTGTACAGCTGGCTGCCCTTTGAGTCTAGAAGAGGGTGTTCGATCCCCGGAGCTGGAGTTGCAGACAACGGTGAGCCACCCCATGTGGATGCTGAGTGAGAACCAATTTTGAGTTCCGTACAGGAGCAGTTAGTGGACACACTTTTGTTGTTGCTGTTGGATTTTGTTTGGTTTTTGGATACAGGGTTTCTCTGCGTAGGCTTGCCTGTCCTGGGACTAGCTCTGTAGACCAGACTGGCCTCAAATTCAAAGAGATCTGCCTGCCTCTGCCTTATTAAACACTGAAACATCTCTCCGGCCCCCAGGGGTGACTCTGGAAGGACCTCAACAGGTAGCATGAGCCCGTGCGGCTGCAGGGCCCTGGCCATCTGTCTGTTCACATGTCTGCTGCCCATCTTTATGGCAACCTGACAGACCCCTGCTATGGATGCCGAGTGCTGTGGTCAGAGTACCACTGAGGCCAACCTATCTGTCTATCCTTGAGAGCCATCTCTAAGGTAGGTCACGTGGTGCAAGGAACTGAGAGTTCCTGAGCCATTCTGGTAACATAACCTATCAAAGCAAGCATATCAAAGTGTCTGGGCCAGCTCAGCCGTGAATTCCCTTCCCCTCAGGTCTGCCAAGAGGTTGAAGCTACTACTATTTTGGTTTTTAAACAATTATGGGGTTTATTAACTTAAAGGACAGTGATAGTGTGGAGATAAGGTGGCTCTGTCTCATCTCCATGGGTCTGTTACTGAATCTGTCTACAAGTTATATTGTCTTTATGTCTAGGCCTTGTGCTCTGCTGTTGGCTTTCAGAGCAGAAAAGACAGGGGTCTTGGTCCAGTCACCGGCAGTGCTGCTTGGGTGGGGGTGCAAGTATGTGAGGTGCAAGCGAGTGTTAGAGAAAGGTGGTATCTGCTCTGCCCTGGCTCATTTCTAAACTCAGCAAGACCTCCTCTGAAGATGAGTAGCCCTTATGGTATATGGTGTGGGCCTGTTGGTGTTAGACACAGGCTTGGTTCTTATGGGCTTCCTGAGCAATGACTGAGCTCCACTGTGTTCATAGTCAAGGCTCGTCTACTGCTTCCAGTTTCCGCATGGAAAAGAGACACGGCATATACGATCATACATATATATATGTATGTATATATGATCAATACGATCTTCCTTGAATGATGCCTTGGTTGCCTAGCTACTTTGGGAGAAATTGGGATCTCTCTGAGGGACAGTGACCATAGAGGTCTCCCCATGCTTCACTTCCTTCAAGGGCAGCAACAGAGACCAAATTGAGGAAGGGGATGGTGGAAAGGACTATCTACAGACACTGTTCTTTATCCTCTCAGAGGAAGGTGTACCCAGATGGACCCTCCTGGAGGTCAGGGGCAGTATGTCAGCAGAACTGTACCATTCCTCAAGGATAGGAACAAGGGGGTGGGCAGGACTGGGGCATGGGTAACTTGCTTCAGACCAGGTGTGCCAACAGGGTCCACCAGCATAAAGACCTCGCTAGGGGCAACTGGGCCACTACTGCCAGCCTAGATGCTCGGTGGAGGTGGGCAGGACATGTGCACAGCCATCTCCTGGAGCCCACGAATAGTGAGGAGTCTCCCAGGCTTTCATCTCTGGCTGCCAGACCTCTGCTCGTCCTTGCTCACGGAAGGAGAATCCCCCTCCGGCCAGCCCTCCCACTGCCGCCGTGCCTCCTCACACAACATGAGAAATCTTCCATCAGGGCGGGCGCCTCCCACCTCCCTAGGAATTCCGCTGCGCTGGCCCCTCAGGGAGGCAGGGCGCGGACAGCCCACGGCGCCTCGCGATTGGTTGGCCCAGCCCGGGCTCAACTCTTCTCTGCCCCTGGCCAGCTACAGGCTCACCTCCCTTCCAGCTGCTGCGCCCGTGATGTAGCGTGGTGGCCTTTAACCCCTACGTAGACCAGCCTGGAATGTAGGCTCCCTGTTCCAGCTCTCCAACGGCTGGAGGACGCTGGAGGCAAGGGACGCGCGGGCGGGGTGAAGAGAGCAAATCCTGGTTATACCGAAATCGAAATGCCATCAGTGTGGCTGGGAGCTACGGGCCAAGACAGGGTCGCTCACCACTTGTCTGAGCCCCACGCTCTCACCGGCACTTGGATGACAAGATCGACGTGCGGCAACCAATGCTCCTAGTTAGTCAATTTTGAGTCCCGCTTGCAGACACCGCCACGTGGCCCGCTTCCCAACGCGCGCCTCTCTGCGAGAGCGCCCAGGTCCCCGGATGGCGGGGGTGAAGAGTGACCAGCCCCTTCTGGGCACCGCGCCCCTAGAGCGCGTTTTCTCCGCTCAGCATGAGGCCCGTCGAGCCGCCACGGCGCGCCTGGAAGTCGCTAAGTTTGGGAGACGCGCTTACCGCGACGGCTCCGCGGGGCTCGGGGAAAGCCGTGACCCAGTCTCGCGTGTCCCCAGGGACAGGCGCCCAGACAACGCGGGGTGCGCCAACCCGACCCCGCTTCGGTGTCCTTGCCCAGCCCACATCTCCCATCAGGTGGTCTCCGGCTGTGCGACTCTCGGGGCGCGAGCGCTAAACCCACGGACCCCATTCCTTGCCACTCGCAAGCCCATGGGAGGGGGCTTCCCACAATGCCCAGCGAGCTTCAGCCCGCACTTCCGCTGTCCAGCCCCGCGGGAGGGGGGCGGGGGCCGCCGGAGTACCGGCGGCCACTCTGCCCCGGCCAGCCCGCTGCGCCCAGCCGCCGGAGCGGGGGGCGGGGCCGGCAGGCGGGGGCGGGGGCGGGGCCGGGGCGGTGGCCGAGGCCAGGGCGCAATACGGTCCAATCAGCGGCGTCCGGGCGCGCGCCGAGGGCGGGGTCAGGGTCTGCGGGCGGGGCGCGCGGGGGCCGCGGGGCTGGAGCAGCGCGGGGGCGCGCGCCGGCCTGACGGACGGACGAACGGACCGGCGGGTGGACCGAGCCACCTGAGCGAGCGCGCAGCTCGGACCCTCCCGGACGCAGCGCTCGCCGGTGGCCGCGCGATCACCGGTCCGCGGCCACGGCGCCCGCCCGCGCCCGCGCCCCATGGGGTCACAGGTAAGCTGCGCCGGCTCATTGTCCGCGCGGCCGGGCTGGCGCACCACGCCGGGGCCGGGGCTGAAACCCTGGCGGGAGCCGGAGCCCGGTCTGGGGCGGGGGCCGGGCAGCTGCAGCCCTGGCCACTGTGCCCCAGGCGCGCCCCCGCCCTGCCACTGGCCCCCTGTCCGGCCTCGCGGGGGCGCCCTCCTGGGGGCGATGGCGCCCGGGGACTACGCGGCCGGAGACCCAGGCCCGCGGGGCCACGGCCCGAGTGGCGTGGGCGGGGCGGCGCGGCAGGTCCCTGCGGGGCTGAGCGCAGAGGCGGCCGCGGCGCGGGGCTTCCCGGCGCCTTGTCTGCCTGGCACCTTCGGCAGCCACTGCGGCCGCTGGGGTCCCTCTTCGTCACCTCCGAAAGGGAAATTTTCCAGCTGGTAATTTCTGCTGCGTCAACGCCTGGCCCCGGGAGGCAGCCCGGGGGCGTCCATGCGCCCCCCGCCCGCGCCGCTCCGTGCGTCCCCCGCCCGCTCAGCAGAGCCGCACCCGGACCCGCCCGCGCCGAGTTTGCCAAGAGTCAGAACTGCGGGAGGTGGGCCCTACGGGGCCTTGGGGGTCATTGTCTCCCCAGAAGCTGGACGCCAGTCGTTTTAGATTTCCATTTTAATAATGAGCCGAACTGGGGTGCAGGGCCCTCCCTGTGCGGTGGAGTGAGGAGCGCAGATAAGACGCGGCGCTCGGAGCGCACGGGGCGCGCAACGGAACCGGGTCCGCTACGAGTCGCGTCTTTGTTTCCCAGTAAATAGACCTGTCAGTTTCACAGGTTAGGGAAAGTCAGTGTCCGACAACTCAATCCCGAGGGTAAAACAGGAATTTTCTGCACCATGGAGAGGGTTCTGGCTAGTTGGGGGATTCCCTGGGTATGGCTAGCGATTTCACTATTAGTAGGCGGAACCAGGCATACACAATAGGACTGGATCCGGGAGCCCGGGAACAAGCTAAATGGGGCGAAGAGCAGATAATTTCTAAGGCAAAGAAATATAAGAAAGTTTGTCTGAAATCCTTAGTGAATTTCCTCCGTCGCTCATCACTACAATCTCAGCGTGTATTTAGTGAAGGTTACAGTGGCGAGATTGTTATCAGCACGCAAAGAGATGCTAATGAGAAGATGTGTTTGGTAAACCGCCTCGGCACTGACACCTGTGCACGGAGCTCTCCTGTGTGCGCATTGTCTCCCTCGTAGAAGGTTGGATGAATTCATCCTCTAGGCTAACTTAACTTCCCATTTGGGTGCAGATTCGCGAATTCCGCTCTTGCTGGTCCTCGTCTTGCCTGTGCAAGGCAGTGTTTCCACTCGGCAAGAGAATAGTTTGTTCACCAAAAGGAAATTTATAGGTTTTTCCACGTGAATAACGAAGCAAAGTTTATTATAGTAGGATTCCTCCGTTTTGGTATATTTTGTGATATTAGGTACTTTGAATTGAAACGTTTAGGCTACATCCCCTGTATTATTGCAGGAAAGATTAAGCAAATGGTAGTGATACGTAGGCAGAAGTATTGCAGACAGAAGTTTAGCATTGCCTTTGGAAACTTTGTAATCCTTTTACTTTTTCTGTGGGGAACCCATATTGGGGATTATTGCCAGCTTTCTCTTTAGAATAGTAGAATTTACCTTGAGTGTCTAGAATTCTAATCCAAAATCCAGTCTTTCCTCAAGCCTGCCTGAGGACATCTAATTAATCATCTCACGACACTACCTTGAATGTAAGAATTTTGCTTTGCTTAGATAAATTTTATTCATGAGCCAGGTTTGGTTGCACAGGCCTTTACTCCTAGCACTCAGGAGGCAGAGGAAGAGGCCTTTGAGTTCAAGGCCAGCTTGGCCTACAGATTGAATTCCAGGACAACCAAGGCTACACAAGAAAACCATGTCTCAGAGAAAGCAAAACAGAAAAAGAATCTGTTCATGATTCGTTGTTTTATGTAAATGTAAAGTTGTTCTGTGCCCAGACCCCAGTCTCATCTCTTTCTGACTGGTCAGCTGTTACCAGGGCTACTGGTGACACTTAGTACCATTCTTCAGACATACCAGGGTCAGGCCAGTCCACTTCCTGTGACTTCTGGTGCTCCTTGGTCACATAGAAAAACCAGGACATAAATATCGAAAAATGGAGGAAATGCTTCAAAGATTCATAGAAAGTGCCTGAAAGTATAGTATATGTCTCTTAGTGCTGAAGGTGTTTATTTACAAATGCTGTAAATAAATTGAATTATATTTTAACAGTGAACTTCCCAACTTTCTCCTTATGTGGAGGTTTCCAAATTAAGGAAAATTGGGACACTCTGTCCCTGTGGTCTGGTTTCTGGGGCGCTGATCAGCTGCTGTGCTGTACTCCATGAGGTCTTAGACCAGCCTCTGAGAACTGAAGAGGCCCATTTAGTAGTGTACAGGGCAAAAAAACACTTGAGCTAATTTCTTACAGTATAGCAGTCACTTTTCTGTGCTTAGGCATTCTCTTAGCTATTAGAAGAAAGTTCTAGTAACAGTTGTCTCCCCTTTAATCTGCACAGCAGAGTCCTTGCACCTGCCTTAGGCAGTTTGTTCCAGGAGCTTCATGTTCTTTTTGTTTTCTCATTTTGAAAAGTAGGTTTTTATTCTGCTCTGAAACACACTCAAATTTAAATTCTCTGGATTGGATTGTTAAGAATTTCCCTTTGAAGCTGGGCGGGGGGAGAAGGGGGGCTGGTGCATGCCTTTAATCTCAGGGCTTGGGAGGTAGAGACAGGCGGATCTCTGAGTCCAAGGCCAGCCTGGTCTACAGTGTGAGTG
Organism: Meriones unguiculatus; assembly: GCF_030254825.1. Taxonomy (NCBI): domain Eukaryota; kingdom Metazoa; phylum Chordata; class Mammalia; order Rodentia; family Muridae; genus Meriones; species Meriones unguiculatus. The sequence goes on from NC_083352.1 coordinate 101,241,061, forward strand.
CTAGGACAGTCCAGGCTACACAGAGAAACCCAGTCTTGAAACTACCCTCCCCCCCCCAAAAAAAAAAAGAATTTCCCTTTAAATCTATAACATCTGTGGGTGGGTAGATTTTTCTTGTTTTCAAATCAGGGTTTTTCCTGGTGAAACTTTTGTTCCTAGAGTTTGCTGAGTGACCTGACCCCTAAGAATAAATAGATAAGGGAAATGTTCTATTAAGACCAAGAAACAAGTCTTTGAAACACTGCCAACTTGTTCCTGTCATGATTTTCTGTCTTCTGTTGCTTCTGTGTCTTTGGCCTAGCCAGTTCTGATCTTGAACTTGTCCTGAGAGCTGGGCTTTGGGAACATGGAGTTGGTGGGGGATTACCTCTTTTTTTTTTTTTTTTTTGAAGTAGGATCTTACTCTTTAGCCCAGGCTGGCTTCAAACTTTGTAAGTAGCTTAGGTTGGCCTCAAACTTGAGGCAGTCTTCTCTCAGTTTTTTTTTTTGTTTGTTTGTTTGTTTGTTTTGTTTTGTTTTAAGTAGTAGACTTACAGCTGTGTACCGCCACACCTGCTCTTTTCTTCTTTTCTTTTTGTTTTGTTTTGAACCAGGGTTACATATAGTCCAGGCTGCCTCAGTCCACTATGTAGCTGAGGCTGTCCCTAAACTCCTGGTTCTTTTTGTCTCCTATGTAATGTGCATTCTAGAGCATAGGATACACAATCAGGCTTGGCTTTTCTGTCATGGATGGCTTACCCACGTTTTTTTTTTTTATCTCCCTCAGGTTTGTGCTCTGGTTTACTAGTGCACTATGCCTGATGGTGTTGCTTGTAGGTAGAAAAGAGGAAGAACACTGTGACAGGTTGCTCTATTAAAGACTGAGAGGAGAAGCTGGGTGTGGTGGCACAAGCCTTTAATCCCAGCACACGGGAGGCAGAGGCAGGTAGGTCTCTGAGAGTTCAATACCTGACTGATCTGCAAAGGGAGACCAGGACAGCCAAGGCTACATGGAGAAACCCTGTCTCAACAACCCAAATAAAATAAAAGACCGAAAGGAAGACAAAAAGAAGTCAAGTTTGACTTAAATATGACTTATATATTTATGTATACTACTGAATTTCAGAGTTTCATTGGTGCCATTTAATTTTGATGTATATTTTTAATTACTAAGTATTTTATTCTGTTTTTACTTAAGCATTATTTATGTTTTAAGACAGGTTTTCTCTGTGAGCAGCACTGGGAGTAAAGGCCTGTGCCACCATCTCCCAGCCATTAAGTATTTTAAAACATAATTTGGATTTAAAAAATTATTAACCTAGTTATCAGTAGTAAGTTGGGAAATATCAGTATGTTTTTTAATAGTGCCATCTGAGCTTTTTTGTATTTTGACAGATGTGCTTTATGAGTTGTGTTAGCAGACATTCTTGCTTTCCTGTGTTGCTTTTTTTTTTCCCCCTCTCCAGTTTTTGAGACATGGTCTTGCTACAAAATCCACACTGGTCTGGAACTCAGGATCCTCCTGTCTCCTGAACACTGAGATTAGAGATATATACAACTTCATGCCTATCCCCAGGATTCTTACGACTGTTTTTGTTTTTCATTCAGAACCTGTCATAAGCCAGGCCTTAGGTCATTCTGGGCATGTTATGGTCGAGGGATGTAGGGAGTGGCCACACAGAGATAACTGATGTGACAGTAAATGTGTGTGCGAAGCGTCTCAGAGTGTAGGTAAGATGAGGAGGGGTCTTGGAGTTTCCACAAGTAACCTGGGGAACTGGCCTTCAGCATTGCATTTGGAGAGCTGTCGCCCAGTAAGCTGTGTCTTCCTCGGCTTTGTGGCTATTGAATTGCTGGTGAGAGGTGGCAGATCTGGGAAAGAGAGGTAGCAATGCTGGGCGTGAGAAGTGACTGAGGTCATACTGTAGCTTGTCTTAAGCACACAGCCCTTTCTTGTGGTCTACTGAAGGCAGTGGCATGGTTCTGCAGCTGTCTTATTGATGAGTTTCTTCCACATTTTCTGTCATTTCAATTGCCCACAAAATAGGAAAGATACACAAACTCACATGAGTGATGAATTTATTATTATTATTATTATTATTATGTTTTTCAAGACAGGGTTTTTCTGTTTAGCCTTTGCCATCCTGGATCTCCCTGTGTAGACCAGGCTGGCTTCTAAGTCACAGAGATCCCCCTGCTTCTGCCTCCTGAGTGCTGGGGTTAAAGGCGTGCACCACCCAGGCTGAATGATGGATTTTAAAAGATACCTTTTTTTTTTTTTAATTGTTTTTTTTGAGACAGCGTTTCTTTGTATTTTGGTCTGTGTACAGATGGTTTAAAACTTGTAAGTATGGGGTTTAGTTCAGTTTTGTTTTTGGTGGTGGTGCTGGGGATTTGACTTGAGGCCTTCCACTTGTTCTACCACTGAGCAGTAACCCTACCCAACATGTCCAAGAGCTGTCCCTATGAAAAGCAGGTGCCCTTGGCTGACATGACCCACTTGCTGGTCAACAGGCTAGTTGTCTTAGTGTGGGTCGCTTAGAGAGCTGGCAATTTTAACCCCCAGTCTTTGATATCCAAGATACAAAAGCAACTTTCTCTGAACCTCTACACACAGGGATAGACACAGGGATAGCCTAAAGTGCACGTATGTCAGTAAAGAGAAAGATTTCATGTTACATACAAGAGAACATTTTCTTCAGAATTGTTAGAGGAGGCGATGAACCAATGAAGGAAACAAAAATGACTTACAAACAAAAACCCTACCCCATGCAAAGCCACTCTTTTTGTTTGTTTGTTTTATATTTATCTATTTGTGTGTGTGTGTGTGTGTGTGTGTGTGTGTGCACGAGAGAGTCAGTCTGTCTGTCTATCTGTCTGCCTGCCTGCCATGTGAGTGGAGGTGGTCAGAAAAGGGCATTAGTTATCTCCTAGAGTTACAAGTGGTTGTTCCCAGGAAACCAAATTCAGGCCTTCTGGAAGAGCAGCAAGTGCTCTTAACCACTAAGCCATCTTTTCAGCCCCAGATATTTTCCACTCTCAATGTTCACCTGCTTTGGAGCAAAGCAGCAGCTCTTCATCGGGTAGAAGAATGGTAGTTTACCCAGACATGACACCTACCTGTGTGCAGAGTTGAGTGACTACCTCCCTGAAGACTGGGTCAGATTTGTGGACAGTGGGGTCACGGCCTACAGTAGATTTTCTAGAAACATCTATAATTAATGGTCAGCTACAGGCACCTGCTCAGCAGAGGTTAAGAAATGGAGGCGTTGATGGGATGGTTCAGTGGGTAAAGACTGCCCAGACCATCCACTCTCATTGAACTCTCCAGACCTACAAGGTAAAAAAAACTGACTCCTGCAGTCTGTCCTCTGACATCCACGTGTGCGATAGCGTTCACCCACACACTAGATAAAAACATGAAAGTAGAAATATAGTTAAGGGCTTAGGATGTAGCTTAGCAGTAGAGCACTTGCCTGCTATTTGTAAGGCCTTGGGCTTTATCACCTTGGGGAGTGAGGAATGAGGCCATTCTGGCTGTAAGGACAATATGAGCAGTGATAGAACCAGAAAACAACTGTTCACATGTGCAGTGAGGCTGGACAGAGTGGGGACATCAGTCTTGGAGGAACAAAGGTGAGGGGTAGGGTTGCTTACAGCAAAGCAGAGGCTCAAGGCGTGGTGCACAAAACTTTGTTGTGGGGTTGTGGTTGCTGAGTGTCCTCCAGTCCCTGAGGTGTCAGGATAGTCATCCCTGGAGGTTCAGGTCTGTGGATACAGGACTGTGTCTCCGTCATATGCCCACTGAAAATGAGCTGTAAAGAGAAAGTGGTCCACAGTCTTGTTTTGGTGCTCAAAATAGGTCTGTTCTGTGTTCTCATTCTATCCCATTTAAAGCACCGAAGCCTGTGAGTGGCAGTATGGTTTTATTTAGGAAGTTCAAAGCCAGTTTGGGAATTTCTGAAAGAAGAAATTACTCATCTTCATTTAAAGATGAGAATGAACTGGGAACAGTTTGCTAGTGCAACTGGCATTCTTCATCTTCCGATTTTAAGCATAATCTGTGACCTTCTAAATACTTGCATTATTTTATATTTCAAGGATACCTGCTCGACCTCGAGGTGATCTTGATGCTTGGGCTTTATGTGTATGGCTGTTGTTACCCTTCCAGGAAGCCAAGACACCTGCCTAAGACTACCCTGAGTGTCTGGTCACGAGGCAGCCTCAGGTCATCCAAGCTTCCGCTACATTCAAGATCTCTCTTTTTAAATACAATTTTGTCATTCATAGAAGCTATCCCTTAGCCAGCATTCCCTCATATCTACAGAAAAAGGGATGGTCACAGAGAGCAAGTGCCTAGAGTTCCAAGATAGCAAAGAGCAGAAAGACACTGGGACAGAAGAAAAGGGATTGGAAGATGCAGAAAAGAAAAAAAAAAGTATTTTGAGGATGAGGAACATATATGATCATGGATGAAGTGTCCTGGAATGTCGATTAGTGGGCTGCATTTTTGTGGCTATGGTGCATATAGCATGTAGGTACTATGAATACAGTGTATTTTCATGTATGTGGTATATAGGCACCATGTGTGCAGCGTGTTGGTATTGTGAGCTCAGAGAGTGGGCTTTGTGTGTGCGTGTGTGAGTTCTTTATGTGCTTGTGTGGATGGTCTTCCTGTTCTGTGAGTGCTATATGTGCAGTGTGTGAGTACTGTGAGTTCAGAGTATGGGTTCTGTGTGGCAGCTATGTGTGTAGTAGGGTAATTTGTGTGGCTTGTATTGGTGCTCTGTGCGGATTTGCGGGCACTATGTGTGCATTTTGAAGATGTGTGTACCGCGTGTGGGTGCTGTACACACAGAGTGTGGGTACTGTGAGTTTAGTGTGTCGTTCTGTTTTTCTTCATTGACTGGTTCCTGTTCCTGAAAGCATGTTTTCAAATCCAGCACGGGAGCATGAGGAAGATGCCAGTCATGATGTATGGCTGAGCCTGGTCTTTTGGCCCATCAGAGAATCCAAGGGCTTATAAACCTAGTCTTCTGCATTCTTCTCTCTGGGCCTCAGAAGTCCCTACACCTCTCAGACTTGTTTTTCATATTTGCACATGTCGGCTCTGGGGATGTTTCCAAGGCTTTCAGCAAATTCCCAGTTGGGATCTACATCCCACAGGAAAGGGTTGCACCCTGGCAAGTGTTTTGGAAGTTACTTCAGGGCATTGAACTACAGCTGAGAGGCGCTCAGCAGTCTGAGCCCCACCCTCCTGGCTGCTTAGACCTATCAGAACCACCGTGGCAGCGGATCGGTACAAGGGTGACGATTTCCCAGCTCTTCTCTTCTGTGCCAGTGCCCGAGGCTCCGCCTTCTTCATTTCATCTATCCCTGCAACGTTAACAGCTCTGAGAATTCTCTATACTTTGGAGTTGGGGGGTCGGTTTTTCCATAGAAACTTTGCAAAAGAGAGAGTTGGCTCTTGTGCTCATTGAGTGAGCTTTTCCTGGGCAGTATGACTTGGGCAAGCCACCCCATGTTCTGAGAACTTAAGAATAATGAAGATACCGTTTCCTGGGATTACTAATCCTGAATCTGCTTGTATTGTGGTTCTGACGGGAAACGAAGAGAATCAGGGTATTTAAAACCACACAGGTGCCAGGCGGTGGTGGTATTTGCCTTTAGCCCAGCATTTGGGAGGCAGAGGCAGACAGAGCTCTATGAGTTCAAGGCCAGCCTGGTCTATAGCGTAAGTTCAAGTCTAGCCAGCTCTACACAGAGAAACCCTGCCTCAAAACAAACAAACAAAAAAACCACACAGGTGTTTATTAAATAACAAGAATGCTCTTGCTTGAAACAAATGAAACTGTTGAGATTAATGATATTCTACAATTAGATGATTCTTCTTTCTTTTCTCTCTTTCTTTCTGTCTTCCTTCCTTCCTTTCTTTGTTTTTTGAGACAAGGTTTTTCTGTGTAGCTCTGCCTGGATGTCCTAGAACTTGTCCTGTAGACCAGGCTGGCCTCAAACTCAGAGATCCACCTGCCTCTGTCTCCTGAGTGCTGGGATATGTACTGCTCCTCAGGCTTTCTTTTTTTTTTGGGGGGGAGGTTATATTTGGGTAACACTGTAAGTGGGAAACTTGTGTTTTTCTATGAGGAGATGGTTGTTGCTCATTTTCTAGAAACTTGCTACACACAAAGAGTAATGAACCAGGAATATTTATTTTTTATTTAATTTAACTTTAATTTTTTTGGGACAGCTCTGGGTGTTTTGGAACTCACTGTGTAGACCAGGCTCGCCTTGAACTCATAGGGATTTCTAGGTAGACATAGAGCCTGCTGGTGCCTTAGTCGTAGGACTGGGGATTTAGGGCCAAGAAACAAGAAGCTTGGGGTGGTGTTAGGCAGACTCTGTTATGCACTCAGAGTGTTTTCTTCTGAGTCCAGAAAGCTCTTGCTCCTTGAGGAAGCACAACTGGGCACAGGGTCAGCTGTCCACTCACCCGTATACCACCCTGTTTCTTTTCTAATTTATCACAAAATTTTTCAACCAAGTTGATTTTGCCTTGTCTTAAAAACATCCATGGAATTAGGAGTTTGATGTCTCAGTTTATTGTTTATTTCTTGTTGTTGTTTTTTTTTTTTTTTTAGATTTACTTTATTCTATGCATAATAAGTGTTTGGCTTGTATGTATGTGTGTGCATCGTGTGTATGCCTTGTGCCCATGAAAGTCAGGAGCCCTTCTATAACTGGTATATAGACGGTTGTGGTCCATCCACCACATGGATGCTGGGAACCAATCCCAGGTTCTCTGCAAAAATAAACCTGTGCCTTTAACCACTGAGCTATGTATCTCCCTATGTCCGTCGTCCCCTCTCTCCCCACACATTGGGTTTTTCATGACGGGATTTCTCTGTGTAGCCCTGGCTGTCCTGGAACTTGCTCTGTAGACCAGGATAGCCTCAAACTCAGAGAGCTGTCTGCCTCTACCTTCTGAGTGCTGGTATTAAGGGCATGCACCATCACTACTTGGTGATTGCTTGCTTGCTTGTTTGTTTGTTTTAACATGTGTGTACATGCATGTGTGTACATACAGGTGCTCGTGGAACTCAGAAGCTAACCTGTATTTCTGAACCACAAACTCTTTGCAGCACTTTATAAGATATACTTTCCAGCCTTACCATGAAACTCCCCAGTGAGAACTTGGTTTCTAAGGTCATGTGGCTCCCAGGTGAAGATTCAGTTTATGGAAGGTTAGGTGCTATTTGTGTGGGTTCCCAATTAGGTTCTATTACTGCTTAAGAATAGCTGAGAGGTACTTTACATATGCTTATTTTGGCTGTTTTGGAAGCCAGAAGTCCAAGATAAAGGTGTCTATCAAGTTCTCTGATGTGGCCCAGGAGAGTTTTTGTTTGTCCCAGTATCAGGTGTTGGTAGCTGTTCTTCCTTTATAGACTTTCTCCATTCTCTGACCTCATCATCACGTGACTTTCCCAACTGTGTTTCTGTGCCCAAGGATGCTAGTAACAGTGGTTTAGAATCACCCTATTCTATGAGGAGCTTATCTTGACTGTGTCTGCAGCAACCATTTTCCCAAATGAGGTCACATACATTTAAAATTGCTGGAGGTCAGAGCCTCCATAGACCTATTCATTTCTGACACTTTTTCTGACATAGATTGCTCAGTCTTGCATTTATCAAGACCTCACCAGGCGTCACTAGCTGTCACCTTCACCAGCCATGATACCCTTGATGGTCTTGTTATTTACAGCAGAGACGGCAATTAGGTAGCAGCAAGTCACCTAATATGTACTGTAAACCTCTACATTCCTCAAGCTTGTTGCAAGCAGAGTTTTCAGCTGGGGGAATCAGCAGTGAGCAGTGAACTCGATACTGTGGCAAGGGTAGCAATGATGTAAAGACAGATTGGAGTGTCTCTTTCAGTGACAGGACCCTAGAGAGAGATGCAGCCGAGGAAGGAGCACGGAGGGATAAAGTTAACACTTTGGGTGTTGTGAGTAGACATGGAACCAGAGTACTGGCATGCAATTGGAGGCAGCCGAACTATTGAGACTGTGCATGCATCCTCATCCAAAGCAGGATCTGGGTCCCCATGTTTGTCTTGCTACTACACTTGTTTCCAACTATGCCACCAGATCATACCAGGTTCCTGGCTGTTTCCTGTCCTTGGGTAGCAGAAACATTCTTGCAGCCTCTTTCAGAAAAGCATTTTATGTGTGTGTATGTGATGCTGGGATCAAACCCAGGGCCTTGACATATGCTAGGCAAATGTTCCGTGACTAAGCTGGGTTCCAAACCACAAAATGGCATTTTAAATATTTTCCCTGGAAATGACCAGCAAATCCTGAAGTATAGTTATGGAAACTTGGAAGGATTTGGTTTGTGATATAGAAACATAATTTTTTTTTTTTTTTTTTTTTTTTTTTTACGTGTGTGATGGAGCTGCCACTCAGCTTTGAGGTACAGATGGATATAAGGAGCTTTCCAGGGTTGCATATGTAGCTTAGTTGGTAAAGTACTTGCATGATTTACATAAAGATTTGATGGATTTGATCTCCATATCCCATAAAACCAGGTGTGGTGGGCTGGGTGTTGTGACACACGGGTTTAAACCCAGCACCTGGGAGGCAGAGGCAGGCTGATCCCTGGGACTTCTAGGCTGTTGCAGTCTACACAGTGAGTTCTAGGCCATCCAGAGAGTTAATGGAGAGACCCTGTCTCAAACAACAACAGCAAAACCAAACAAATAATAAACCAGCTGTGGTAGCACACACCTATAATTTCAGCTCTTATGGCATGAAGACAGGAAGATTAGAAATCATCCTTAGCTATGTAGTAAGTTTAGGATTAGCCAAACTTACTATGTGAAACTTTGTCTTAAAAAGAAGAAGAGGAATAGGGAAAGAAGGCTCAGCAGTTAAGAATACGTGGTGTGCAAGCCTGCCAACCTTGAGTTCCATTCTTGGAACTGTAGATGGCATGAAAGTACCTGTGCAGAAGTGTAAAGAGAGAACTGACTCTACATAAAGAACTTAAAAAGAACATTCTAATGTACCTGCATCAGCCGTGGTTAGTTAGCTATAAGAATGTGGCTTATCTAAAATGGACTCCTGTGGTCCAGCTTGCAGCATTTCTTGGACTGGAGGGATGGGGTTGCTATCCCTGGTGCTCACTTTGAGTGTGGCCCTGTCTCAGGGTGAGGGACTAAGCAAGGTGGGTCCTTTTGCAGATATGAGTAGGTCTTCCAGAGGGATGAGGTGACCAGAAGATGAGAATCATATCTGTAGAATCAGGTACCAGGTTAGAAAGAGTCTGACACATTTGCTATCATCACTTGATTACATACTTTTTTAATTTTATAAAAGTGACTTTTTTTTTATAACTTAAGTGTATTGCCAGGCAGCGGCGGCACACGCCTTTAGTGCCAGCACTTGGGAGGCAGAGGCAGGCAGATCTTTGTGAGTTCGAGGCCAGCCTGGTCTACAAAGTCAGTCTAGGACAGCCAAGGCTACACAGAGAAACCCTGTCTCAAAAAAAAAAAATAAAAATAAATAAATAAACAAGAAGTATCTTAAGTGTATTAAAAAACAAAACAGAACTTTAGGCAGCCTGGTGAGATGACTCAGCTGGTACAGGTGCTATAGCTGCCTGGCTTGAGTGCTTGAGTTTGATTCCCAGAGCCCACAGGGTGGAAAGAGAGGACCAGGACGACAGGAAGTTGTTCTCTGACCTCTACACCCGTGCCATAGCATGGTGCCCCCTGCATAAATATATATAATTCTTAAAGCTTTAGAAAGTTTGAATGTGCACAAGCGTAGAAAACATGTCCTGTCCTCAAATGCAGCCATTCCTGAGATTCTGTTTGCCTCACTCGTCTACCTTTTTTCCCTTGAGTAATTTGAAAGCAAACCTCAGACATTCAGTTTCATCTTTGAGCATTTTATCCTGTAGGGCTAGCACAGCCACATACCTAGAAACCTTGCCTCACATTGAGCATGCCCGGGTTGGGTCTCTGTTTTTCAAACTGTCTCATGGTGGGATGAGGCCTCTGACCTTTTTTTTTTTTTAATTCTGGGAAAATTCCTCTTTGTTATTCAGGAATCCGTCCTGTGGAGTTCTCTGTGTAGAGCTCATAATCTAGTGACCTGGAACAAGTGTCCTGGGCTAGAGTAGTATCAAAGGGAGGCCGGAAGTGCAAACTCACCTTTATAGGCGCTGGGGCAAGTAACATTTTCACCTGAAATCCAATTTTATGATTTTTTTTAATTTAAATTTATTTGTATATATGGCTTATGTGCATGTACAGAGGCCAGGAGAGGATGTCCAGTATCCTGCTCTGTTACTCTCTGCCTTATTTTTTTTTGTTTTGCTTTGTTTTTTTGAAACAGGTTTTCTCTGTGTAGCCCTAGCAGTCCTGGAACTCACTCTGTAGACCAGGCTGGCCTCGAACTCACAGAGATCCGCCTCCCTCTGCGTCATGAGTGCTGGGATTAAAGGAGTGCCACCACCACCTCGCTTCTGCCTTATTTTTTTCGAGAAAGAATCTCTTGCAGAATCTAGAGCTAAACTTGTAGCCAGCAAATCCCAGTGGTCCTACTCTACCTACCACAACATTAGGGTTACAGCACATGCCCAATGTTTTACGTGGGTGCTCGGAATTTGAACTCAGGTCCTTAGAGGTGCTGAGTCATTTCCTCACCTCCAACTGAATCTCTCTTTTTTCCTCTCCTTTTATCTCCCTCAACTTCTCCTTTCCCTTCCCTTCCTTCCCTCCCTCCCTCCCTCCCTCCCTCCCTCCCTCCCTCCCTCCCTCCCTCCTTCCTTCCTTCCTTCCTTCCTTCCTTCCTTCCTTTCTCTTTGTATGTATGTATGTGTGGGTATGGGTGTGCAAAGGCCAGAGGACAACTCGAAGGAGTCGATTTGGATTCCCAACTTGTTCCGTGTAGGTCCAGGGATTGAATTTGGTTGTCAGGTTTGGTGGCAAGCACCTTTACCCCTGAGCCGTCTCATCTGCCCTGGTCCTAATTTTTTGGTACTTTGAGACAGGGTTTCTCTGTGTGTTTTCCCTTGGCTGCCCTGGACTTACTTTGTAGACCAGGCTGGCCTCAAACTCACAGAGATCCAACTTCCTCTGCCTCCCAAGTGCTGGGAACAAAGGTGTGTGCCACCATGCCCGGCTCTGGTCCTACTTTTAAAGTTGTGTTTGCCTTTTATACTTCAAATATAAGGAGGAAACACACACATGCCTTCTGTTGAGGAGACTCATATGGATTTTTTAAACTAACTATTACCTATGTGGTGATAAATCCAGGTTTTAAAATAAAATAGATTTTAAAACTTGTTTTATTTAAAAAAATTCTAAATTTGCTGTTAGCTAATAAAGCATAGGGATGTCTTGTGAAATGTTTTAAACCTCAGAAATGTTTCAGTTCTCTCATTTTAAGTTGGTTTCTATTTAATTTTTACTAAAAACACAAATTAGATTTACTTCTCCTTCCCTTCCCTCTTTATCAAAACTAGCCTCCAACTGGCTTTGTAACTCAGGATGACCTTGAATGATCTTCTTCCTTTCTTCTGAAGCATTGGGAGTACAGGAGTGAGTCACTGCAACTGTTACCCCCTCTTAAAGCAGGAGAGATGGATGTGTAATTTTGCTTAAATGTGGTATTTTCTGACTAGTGAGACTTTTCTTACAGAAAGATTGCAACTTCAGTGGTCAGCACTAAAATTTTACTTTGAGATGCACAGGAATGTTTCTTTTGAATATTTTAATGTATGCTTCTTATTTTGGAATTTTTGCTGTTGTTTTGTGTTTTGTTTTTGTTTTTTTTTCCTTCCAGATAAATGGTCTTTACCCATAACAGGCACTTTTTAAGATACCCACATGGTGGATCAGAGAGTAGCAGCGGACCACACTCTGAGCAAGCCTCCTTTCCTCCCAGACTTCCAGTGTTCCTAGAACCAAACCCTACACCTCAACTGGGCATGTCTAGCTCATCAACTCTATTCTTCTAGCAAGAAGGGGTCTGTCTTCTGAGCAGGAAGGAACTGAGTTAAGGAAGTGCTTTAAGCAGCCATCACAGAACCCTGGTAAATGTTGCCTGCCAACCCAAGCTGGTTATGGTCACTGGATATTGAATATCCAGGTGATTCACTATCTTTCTGGGCCTAAACTGTATACCATAAGTTCTGTAGAAGCCGAGACATTCTGACTCTTGCATTGCTTGTGGCCTTGGGCTCAGGGCTCCCGGAAACCTTGCACCAGTCATGTGGTGAGGTTATATCCTGTCAGAGCTACCCACAGTCCTGCAGGGGAATTTCTGTCTGTTCTAGGAAATCAGTGCTTTGGGCAGTTCTCTGTGAGGGGCAGGTATGGAAACCAGTCTCTTGTCTTCTCAGGAAAGATGCTTTGCTACAGGCTCCGCATGGCCTTTCCAGTTCCAGCTCAAACAGGAGGTATAAGGAAGGAGGAATCTTCTCATTCTGGTGTTGGGCTTAAACTCCTGGGCACTGACATCTCACTTGGTGGCCATATCTTTAGTTTTCTTCATGAATAAGGAACTCCAGGGAAAAGGGCTGAAGCAAGTGTCTTGAGTCTGACAAGCCTATCTCACCCAGCGGGGAAGGGACACACACACACACACACTGCTGTTTCTCTTCTGGTTTCTGTGCAATTAATTCCACATGAACTGCTGAGCACTGATACAAACAGCAGTCAGTGCTCCTCTGCTATCGTTGGAGTCCTCAGACTTTTTCTAATTGTTGGGCATTTGGGAATTTCTTGCTTCTCCCTGATACCCAGTAGTTCTTAGAACAAAGGAGGTGTGGGTTGTTTCTTTTATAGGGTAGAGTACCAAAGTTAGAGCCAGTGGGCCAGAGGTGTGGACATGTTAGTTCATCTTGTCCCTAAATTGGCTGACCAGGGACAAGAAGGCACAACACTGGCTGGTGTGCCACCATCTTTAAGTACCTGGGACCTCACATTACTTTTGACCAGCTTCATATATCTAGACCTCTTGGAGATCTTTTCTTAAAGTCTAGTATGTTGTTCCTGATTTCTTTAGGTGTTTGTTCATTTTAACATTAAATTAAACTAAGCTGCCAATTTCAGAATTAGCGTTGACCTTAAAAGAATAAAACAAACTCATGAGTGATGGCACATGACCGAAATCCCAGAGATGGAGGCAGGGGGATCAGTGTTTAAAGCCTCAGCCGCATGTTTGAGTTTGAGGCCAGCATGGCCTACTTGAAATCCTGTCTCAAAAAGACACAAAGGGCTGGAGAGATGGATGGCTCAGTGGATAAGATGATATGCTATTCTTCCAGGGGACTGAGTTCACTTCCCAGAACCCATGTCATGTAGCTCGCAATTATCTGTAACTCCAGTTTCAGGAGATCTGATAACCTCTGGCTTGTGGGCACGGTACTTATGTACACCTACCACTACTCAGGCACACACGTATAAACAAAATTAAATAATAAAAGAAATCTTTAAAACAATAGCAAAACAAGGGGTAAAGGATGAACCAGGCATGGTGGTGTATACTTGTAATTCCAGTGCTTCAGAGGCTGAAGCAGGAGGATCGCCATGACTTTGGAGACTTAACCTAGATTACATTAGTGAGTACCAGGCCAGCTGAGGTCTCGAAGTAATACCTTAACTTCAAAAACAAAACAAAAAAGAGTAAAGGAGACTCTGGGGCTTTCCTGGCACCCCAGCTAAAACTGCACGATAAACTTGGCAGCCACAGCTATCCCTGGTGTCCTCTCCTTTTAATCAGCCTTAGGTAGAGCATTGGATGGGTTTGCTCTCATCCTAAGAGGCTTAGACCCCATGGGTAGTTTCACTGCCCTTCTGATTGTTTTGGGATTTTTTTGTTTGTTTTTTTAAGATTTATATATTTATTATTTATATAATATTCTGCCGCATGTGTGCCTGCAGGCCAGAGAAGGGCGCCAGATCTTATTATAAATGATTGTGAACTACCAGGTGGTGGCTGGGAACTGAACTCAGGACCTTTGAAAGAACAGCCAGTATTCTTAACTTCTGAGCCATCTCTCCAGCCCCATGCCCCTCTGATTGGAATGAAAAAGAAGTAAGGGTTCTTGGGGCCCAGCACCCCAGAGGTGTGTACATATAGTGCCAGTTCCTAAAGCAAGGACTGCAAACTTATGTACGTGATCCCAGGTGGTGGCCCACTGAGAGCTTCTTACTCTTGCTCCCCTCTTTCATTTTCTCTCCATCCTTCATTTCCTCCCTCCCCTTTCTCTTTGCTTTGGATCTTGCTATACAGCCCATGAATACCATGGAAACGAAGGGCTCATTAATCACAAAAGCCAGAAATGAAAAAAAAAAATCAGTTGGTGTGAGGACCGTGTTTATTTACCGTTCATCCATTCAGTGTCTGTAATCTGATGAGCACCCGTGGCTGAAAGACCTGTTGCCTGAGCATCAGGAACTTTGAAACAAGAGGTCAGATTGCTGTGGGATCGTGGCAGGGACTAGTGGGTCCTGGGCTGCTGCTCGAGCACTAGAGCATTTCCACCAGCAGCATCTGTACAGAAATGGATTCTGGTGCTTCCAGCCAGGGCAGCTTACTTATTTGAAATTCTGTGGGTTCCATACTTGTGGATTCAATGTACCACAAATTGAAACATTTTAAAGATTTATTTATTATGTACACAATATTCTGTCCCCATGTATACCTGCACCCCAGTAGAGAGTACCAGATCTCATTAAATAGATGGTTGGGAGCCACCATGTGGTCGCTGAGAACTGAACTCAGGACCTCTGGAAGGGTAGTCTGTGCCCATAACCTCTGAGCCATCTCTTCAGCCCACTTACTTGAAATTCTATTTCATTTTTATTTTTTTGAGAAAGAGTGCCATGTAGCTCAGGCTGGCCTTGAATTCAGTATATAGATAGACTACTTTGAACTTCCGATCCTCCCGCCTCTATCTCCCAGGGGCTGGGATCAGAGGTGTGTGGCACTATGCTTGGTGTATGTGGTACTGGGAATTGAACTTAGAGCTTCGTGCATGCTATGCAAGTTCTGCCAACCCAGCTACCTTCCCAGATAGTGTGGTTTCTGAGAAAGAAGTGAGAAGTCTCAAACCTCACTGCTCACTTGCAAGTGCTGTGATCTTGGAACATGGCTAACTCCTGAAGACTGCTTGAGTCTGAGTGGCCAGGAGCTCAAGGCACATTCTAAGTCAACATTTAACTGTACGGAAATGGGATTTTCACCTTGTTACGCTGATGTCATCTTAACGCATGGCTGACATCTACATTTTCTTTTGTCTTTTTTTTTTTTTTTTTTAAGATTTTGGGAGCTGGAGAGATGGCTCAGCGATTGAGAGCACTGGCTGCTCTCCCAGAGGGCCCAGGTTCAATCCCCAGCACCCAGATGGCAGCTCACAACTGCCTGTAGCTTCAGTTCCAGAGGACCCAACATGCTCACAGACTTACGTGTAGTCAAAACACCAGTGGACATGAAACAACAAATAAATAAATTGAGAAAAAGGTAAACATGAAAGAGTTTTAGATATGAGTGTGCACTTGAGCCAGGTGTTCTACTGCAGGTATCTTGTCAGAACCTTTCTGTGCAGCCCACACCAGGTTAGAACTCATGCTCTTCCCACCTCCACCTCCCAGCTGCTAGGATTTTAGATGTCTGTCATCACATCTGGCTCTGATCACTCTGTAGTTTGTGGGAATGACCACAAACTAGGGGCTTCCAGTAGTAACTTATTCTTGACTGGTCCTGGCAGCCAGAGGGCCAAGGTTAGAGTGTGACAGGAACATTCCATCTGAGATCCCTGCCTCTGTGTTTTGCAAAGCATCCGTCCTCCTATGCATCTGTGTTCTGAGTTCCCCTTTCTATCAGGGTACTAAAGTCACATCTGGGTGGGACTGTCATCTTAGTTTTGTCAAGTCTACGAAACCCCCTTCCTAAATAAGATCCCATTCTTAGGTATCAGAGGTTAATTTGAACAAACCTTTTAAACAGGATTTAAACCACGGCAGTAACAGATGTGCTTCCCAAACAGTGTAACCATAGTCTTGACCATAGTGTGGGCCGGGGCTCCGCTTCCCTAGTTCTCCTAGTCACCCAGTGGTTGCACATTTCCCGCCTTCAGTTCTTTCCTTCAGTGTAAGACTTTACTATCTTGTTTCTACCATACCTAAAATGGAGTGCTTTGAAATATTCTAAAATCAAAGATTTCAGCCTTGTGGGTTTGATGGGAACAAGGTGTGATGGGTTTTTGTTTTGGTCTCAAGTGTATGAACATGTATGTGTGGCATTAGGATATGGCCCCCAGGATAGACTATTGCTGCTATCAGCAGGGCAGGACAGGCTGGATAGTGAAGCGCTGTCTGCTTAAGGGTAGGGTGGCTGGCATGTCTGTAGGGCTTCCTCAAACATGGGGCAGATGTCTGTCTGCTAGAAGATGGGTACCATTCTTACCTTTGTACATCAACAGAGCTGATCTCTTGGAGACTTTGAACTCAGGTGTGATCTAAAGGTGGAGGAGTCTAAAGGCAGATTCTAGGCTGAAAGGGACACTTGGATCTTGTGGCTCACAGAAGGGACATCTTCCCCCTATCCATTCCACAAAGCAAAGAAATTTCCCTACAACAGTTTCCCTTCAGCCAAAGGAACAGAGATGGCAATCCCCAGTGTGTGGTTCTAGTTGATGAGGCAGGAACAGGTGCCTGTTCTGAGCTGATTCTCAATCTCTGGGGCCACTTTCCCATAAGTCAGAGCCTGAGTGAGGATATTCATGGCCTTGCCCAGTGGCTTCCTGTGGCCCCAATATCCCTTGAAGTGACAGAATTCAGCTGAATTCCCATCTTGAGGTTAAAGCCTCAACCACCTTGACACCTGGCAGCTCTCGTCTTCCAGTACATGCTGACCGCAGCCCTCCTTGTCCTCATTCTGGGCTATCCTCAGGCAGCCTGGTGTCTGTCTCTGCCACTTCTATGCTTTCAGACCATCCTGGGATATGGGCTTTTGGCAGCTCTTTTGTTCTTACATGCACTGACTCACATGTGATCTATGAGGTAGTTCTGTCTGAGCTTTGCAAAGAGGGCTACACTGGGCCAGAACGAACGAACACACACGAACACACACACACACACACACACACACACACACACACACACACACACTATTTGATGATATGGTCCTTAACAGGATGCTGGGTGGTCAGTTTTTCCTCCATCCCTGGGTGCCCAGGAAAGGCTTGGCTAAGACTGTCAGGGAGTTGTTTTAGCCCCATTCTCTCCATTAGTTGGAGAACCATTCAAGGTTACAGAATCTCACAGCAGTGGCTCCTTGGGGGTCTTCTAAAACCACCTACCACCTTCTGCTGGGGAGCTGTTTCCTGTTTCTGCAACTTTGTACTGCCTGGACCCCTCTCAGGCTGTCCCTAACCTTTCTGGAGTTGGCTTGGCAGGTGGGGTGGTCTTGGTCTCCACCTAGTTCTGCTACACGCTCAGCTGCAACCTCAAGGTTGTGGATACCTGGTTGGAGCTGGGTGGTTCAGATGAGACCTAGGCTTTCTCTCTTGCTCTCAGCCAGATGGTCTTCAGTGTACATGAGCCCTGCAGGCTGAAGCAGGTCAGGGGGAAAAAAAATTAAATGACCTGACTGAAATATGGAAAAAAAAATTAACCATTGTTATCATAAGGTGATGTGAAAGGAGAAACAACAGAAGTGGTCTGGGTGGGATGTACCCCCTAGAGAGGGTGTACCGTAAAGCAGGTTAGAGAGGGAGGAACAAGGTAGTCCCAGCATGAAATGCCAGGGATGGAGCAGAGGGAACTGAGAAAGGGTAGCACCAAGAGGAAGAAGGAAGGGCAAGTGAAATATGGGGAAGAAGAGCGTGCAGGCATCAGTTACAGGTCTGTGTTTCAGATCACACTAACTGCAGAAGTGGAAGCAGAGTTCTCCACTGTGTGATGAACCAGTTTCTGTTCCAAGTGAAGGTGTTCCTGAGGCCCCTGTCTCTGTCTTAATCCGTTAATGCATTTTGGAGCATTTCTTCCAATGCAAGGAGTTAATTTAATTTAGTTAATTAATCCATCCATCCTTTCTTCCTCCCCTCTTCCCTTCCTCCCTTCCTGCCTTCCTTATTCCTGCCTACCAACCTCTGTTTCTTTCCAGCCTGACCTTAACACAGAGCCCAGGTTAGTCTCAAACCTTGTGTTCTCCTGCCTCAGCGCCCTGAGGACTAGGATTACAGGCGTTCACCACCACGCTTGGTGCTCATTTAATTTTTTCAGTGCCACCCTGAGCAGTAATAATGCGATGTGGTAGGATCCACTTTATGCAGCACTAGCATGTCATTCGTGGCCTCAGCTTGTGTGTTTGGAAGAAAAATGAGCCCTCTAAATATCTCAGTGTGTGCAGAGACTGAGCTGGTGCAGGATTGCTTGGCAATTGCTGTGGGACTTGAAGGACTACGTAGATTTTGTTTTTTTCCTGGGAGGGATTAAGGAGGGCCGCCTTGCTTTCCCTGGTGGCTGCTTGGTAGGAGTGTCACATGGCTGTCATAAAGGCCACAAATTGATTTTGTGAGCAACAGAACTTTCTTCTCCCTTGGTCCTTAGACGATGCATCCATGAAAGTGCAGGAAGGCGGGCACAGTGGCGCACACCTGTGATCCCAACTCTAGGAGGCAGAGGCAGGTGGATATCTGTGAGTTCGAGGCCAGCCTGGTCTACAAAGCGAGTCCAGGACAGCCAAGGCTACACAAGAGAAACTCTGTCTCAAAAAACAAAACAAAACAAAAACAAAAAGAAAAGTGTGGGGAACTTTGCCCTGACACTGTGGCACAGCAGAGTCCTCACAGGGTACTGTTTTTCCTTCTCAAAAAGGCATCAATCATACGGCATTAGGATCCCATACTGATGGCCTTACCTAACTAACTACATCTGGATGATCTATTTCCAAATACGGTCACATTCTGTGGAATTTGCATAAGAAGTTTGGGGGTCACAATTCAGCCTATCACAATTCAGCCGATCCTTTGATTATGCAAGCACAGAACAATAGCTGAGCAAGAACTTTATGAAACCCAACTCGGCCAGACATAGCAGAGCACACCTGTCGTGCTGGCACTTGCTAGGTTAAGACAGGTGGTGGTGCACGCTCCCAGCATTCCGGAGGTAGAGGCAGGCTGATCTCAAAGTTCAAGGTCAGCCTGGTCTATAGAGTGAGTACCAGGACAGCCAGGACTATGCAGAGAAACCCTGTCTCAAAAAACCAAAAACAAACCAATAACAAAAACGAAGAGGGTGGTAGTCCCAAGCCAACACTAGTGAGATCCTGTCTCAGAATAAAAATAACTAATAGGTATTGATGGAGTGTAACTCAGCTGTGAATTCTTAGCTACTACTATTCATGAGGCCGTGCACTGCCAAAAAAAAATGAAGCAAAAAAAATTTCATCAGCTGTATTGAAGTATCACACATATACACAGTAAATTGCAGTTGCAGTAAGTGTAATTTGATGATCGTGCCTTCCATCAGACATCTCCTATGAGCTTTTCATTATTCCTTCTTCGTCTCACCTCAGTCCTGGACACTCACCTGCCTGCCTTCTGTCCCCAAGGTTTTCCTGAAGCTCTTCCTGTGGAGGGACCTGCCTCCTTCAGGTTAGCTTTCTCAGCTCAGCACACTTGTGCTAGCAGCCATCCTTCTGTGGTGGGAACAGAAGGGTGTGCAGGGAAGCCCTTCTGGACTACGGGCCTACACTAGAGTCACGAGCATCCCTTCTGTTGCTGAGCAGGATCTACTGATGGATGTCTTTTTGTGTCTGCCCACCTCTCAGTCGGCACTGGGACCGTCTTCAAATGTATCATTGAATGGAACTGACATTTGTGCATGTATCTTTTTGATCATCCTCAGATTTCATTGTTCTAAACTGTAAGCCATGATCATGTGGCATTGGGCATTTTGTTGTTGTTGTCGTCTCTTTTGATGTTTTGAGACAAGGTCTTGCTCCATAACGAGATCTTGCAGTGTAGCCCAGGCTGAGCTTAAACTTATGATCCTCCTGCCCGAACTCATGAATGCTGGAATTTCAGGTGTCTGTAACCTGGCTCAACTCTTCAAGATACTGCCAGATCACTTTTCAAAATGGCTGTGTCAGTCCTTATTCTCCTCAGCAGTGTATGAAGCCTTCTGTTGTTTTCATGTCTGTCCATTGTGACTGTGGCCGCTCTAGTGGGTGTACATAGCTCTCTCACGGTTTATGTTTGTGTCTTGCTGGTGGCTCTTTAGGCACTGACATATCTCCTTTGTGCCATATTTGTTCAGAATGTTTTTTCCCTTATAGTTGTACAAAAGTGGCCATGAGAGCAGTCTTTGTACCTTCTCCAAGCCCATGGGATCTTTGGACCACTGGCAAACAATCTGAATAGTCTGGCTTTGAGACCTGTTTATCTGTGACATTTGTAAGCAAAATATCTTTATTATTGTTGTTATTGCTATCATCATCATTACTATTTTATGGTGCTGGGGATTGAACCCAAGGCCTGGGAGAGCATGCTGAGCATGCTTCATCCCCAGTACTTAAAGAAATTTCAAATAAAATTTTTAACCTGAGATGCTGAAGTGAAGTCAGCTATGAGAAAAAAGAATGTGAGGTGAAGTTTGAATGTGGCCAAAGAGTTTGACATTCGAGAGGATTGTTCACATTTAAAATGTCATTCAAAGCAAGAGAGATTGGTTCTTCAACAATGTGCCCAGAGAGAAGAGCTTGAAGCTAGGGCTTCTGTGGCCCTTTTGGAGCCCAGCCAGTAGGGGGTGGCTTGAAGTTTCAGGTACTGAATTGCTAGGTCACCAGTCCTGGGTGTGAAAGTGCACAGAACTAGCATGTTGTGATGTTGCAGACACACTAGGTCTAAATTATATCCAGACTTTGTTTGTTGAGACTTTGTTGAAGCTCATTTTGAACTTGAAATCCTCTTGCCTTGATTTCTTCAGTGCTGGGACTGTAGGCCTGATCTACCAGTCTAGTCAGGGTTTGATATTTTCATTAAAATCAAAAGTCTTCATGAAGGAGCTCTATAGGGCACAAGCTGTTCCTTACCTTAATAATCAAGCAGAAAATTAAGTCAGAGCCTGGAAGGCTGCAGAGCTCAGGGTTCTTGTGCTTTTTCAGGTGTGATGTTTGGCCCTTCCGATGATCATTCAATCATCACATGAGAAGCTGGAGTGGATAGTAGGTATCCCATCCCTGGTAGGATAGCTCCTGCTTGTATAATATATATATATATAAAATATATATTTGTGTTGGGTGTGTTGGCACATGCCTTCAATCCTAGCACTTAGGGAAGCAGAGACAAGTGAATCTCTGAGTTCAAGGCTAGCCTGGTTTCCTGAGTCCAGGACAGCTAGGGCTGTTACACAGAGAAACCCTGTCTGGAAAAAAAAAAAACAGACAAACAAAAACCAACCAAACAAAAAGATTTGTTATTATTATTTTTATTTCCATGTATGTGGGTGTGAATGCATACCCAAGAAGGCAAGAAGAGGGCATCAGATTCCTTGGAGTTGGAGTTAAAGGAGTTGTAGGTGCTCGGAAACAAACTCAGGTCCTTCTCGAGCGGCAAATGCTCTTAACCTGTGAGCCGTCTCTTCAACCTTGTGTGTAGCTTTTTTGGTTGAGGACCCTTTACCATTGATGCTGGATAGGCACAGTTTTGCTACTGCCAGGATATGACCCTAGTGGTTGGAAAGTGAAGGTGCCTTATTGCTCCTCCTCAGCATGACAGTACATCACACTCTTGCTCCTCAGAGAGAAGAGGGGTGGGGACCACCTTTGAGGGTGTCAGGTTTGCAGGTGGTTTCTTCTGTTGGAGATTTGAGTACCATGGCCTCACTGCTGGGTAACTGGACTGAACAGAGCTGGCACACACTTGCTGTCCCCATTTGGGTCTGTGGGCACTGACTATAGCCCCCAGCGTCTGAGTTTCCCATTCCTCAGCTTTTGGCATGGAGACAAAGTCCACTTGTTCTGTCGGCCCTGTTGTTGAAAGTGACACACACAGAAATGTCTTGTTGGTTGGCAAAGGACAGGCCCTTCAGGTGCTACCCTCCATTCTTTGGACTGATGGATATCTGCACTATTCAGTGTGCCTGAGAGTTTGTTTTGAGTGGAGAATTTCACAGGTCCTTGTCAGCTAACTAGGGTGATGTGACTTAAGCAGGTTGGAATCTAGAGTGAACTCAGGTTGTTCTGGTGACAGCTGCTGTGAAGCCTGTTTCTGAAGTGTTTCTGTTCAAAACTGAAGCATCTCTGGTGCACGCCTTTAATCCCAGCGGAAGCGGGACACTCCTGAATTCAAGACCAGCCTGATCTACAGGTGAGTTCCAGGTCAGTCATGATTACATAGAAAAACCCTCTCTCAAACAAACAAACAAACAAACAAACCTATAACAAAAACCTGCTGTGATAAAAGCAGGTACCACAGACCTTGTAGGGAAAGGAAAGCCACTGAAGTTTATGGTTCTTCTGTATAATTTGTGCAGTGTGGTAGCATCTGTCCCAAATGCCTCCTTGTCTCTGCAGTCTGTTGTCGATTATTAATGTTTATTATAGATTTATCTTTTAGTTAAACAGAGGTTATTCCTAAGCCAGCTGTATACCCAAATCACCACACAGAGACTAGGATTTATTTAATTAACTTAGAGCACTAGGCAATAGTTACTCCATCTTAAACCTCCAACCACACATAGCTTTCTCCCATTCAGATTTCCCACATTATACTTGCTTTTAGTCATATCTTAGGTCTGGTTCATCTCTCCTCGTGGTTTCAAGTCCTCTCCTGCTGATCTCTCCTGTCCGACTCTCCCACTTGCTCCTTTCTCTCCCCCCTCCCCCAGACCAGGATGTCCCACCCTATTCTCTCCATTGCTCAGCATTGGCTGGTTGTTTTATTGAAATTACAGAGAACAAATGGTGGCATGTTTACACAAACTTAAGACAAGTGATGCTTAGAATAAGCATCACAATGCAATGTCCGGATTGAAAATGGGTAGTGTGATAGGGAAATCAGTATTTGAATGAACAAGGGTAAATGTATACATTCCACAAGAAGCGTTGTGCCGACAGCGGCCCCTGGTCCCTTTCTTATACCGATTTGGCATCTGTGTCCTTGTAACGGTGAGGTGCTCCCTAAGGTACCGTAGAGCAGCCCTGGTTCCTAAATGAAAGGGTGGTTGTCCATTCACAGGGTCTTGTCTTACGAGTAGTTCTTCAGGGCAGGTATCTGTTCTTGTTCCCATAGATATAGCTTTGGGAAACTGCCTGTCCTGTCAATCCCAAGACAGACAGATCTTCATAAAGATAACCATTTTACACTTTTAGTTACAACTGACCCTTCTAAATGAAAATTTACAGCTTTCCTTATCACAAAACCTATGAATATACTGCTGATTTTAAATTTCATTGGATGATAATATATTAATAATTTGCAGTTTATGTTGAAATTATTTTAAAAATGCAAATTCTAGGTGTTTTTTTTTTTTCTCTAAAGAAAGCCATAATTCAAATTTCTTTTCCACAGGGAAAATAAATTGCTCTCTTTTTCTTTCTGTGATAGAAATGGAACTCAGGGTTTCATTCATGCTAATCATCATTTCTACCACTAAGTACCTTCAGCCCCAAGAATCCATTTATGGGGGATGGAAAGATGGCTCAGCAGTTAAGAGTAGATAGCACTCTTTCACAAGACCCAAGTTTGATTCCCAGTACCCACATCAAGTGGCTTAACAACTTCCTATAACTCTAGCTCCAGCAGATCCAGGATCTGATGCCTTCTTCTAGGCTCTAAAGAGGACTCGTATGTGCATGTCTCCCACTTAAAAAAACAAATTGAGCCGGGTGTGGTGGTGCACTCCTTTAAACCCAGCACTTGGGAGATAGAGGCAGACAAGAGTTCTGTGAGTTCGAGGCCAGCCTGGTCTACAAAGCGGGACAGTTATGCTGAGAAAAAAAATCCGTCTCGAAAAAAACAAACAAACAAAAAACCAAAAAAACAAGTATGAAAAAGAATTATTTCTCATATGAAAATCATAATTATGGGTTGGGTGTGGTAGCATATACCTTTGTTTGTTTGTTTGTTTTCAAGACAGGGTTTCTTTTTGTAGCCTTGGCTGTTCTGGACTTGCTTTGTAGACTGGGCTGTCCTTAAACTCATGGACATCTGCCTACCTCTGCCTCCCTGAGTGCTGGGATTAAAGGCGTATACCTTTAATATCAGCACTTGGGAGGCAAAGGCAGCCAGGTCTCCGAGCTGGAGGCCAGCTTGGTCTAAATAGTGAATTTCAGGCCAGCCAGAGGTACAAAGTGAGATCATATCTAAAATAAATAAGGAAGCATACACTTTCTGGTTTGAATGTAGGGTACTTGAAGTTTCTGATGTTCCTTTGTCCTTTGGCTGTCACCTGCTGTGGCATTAAGGCATTAGCTGATACTAGTTAGTTTATGTGATTGTTCTCTTCCATTTGAAATGAGCCATGATTCCTCCTTCAACATCAGTTAATCTTTGGGTGGTAGAGTTCCACGTGAAAAGTAAAGCCACACCCCAGTTCAAATACTGAGGGATTATATCTGGAAGTGACACCTGGCCTCGGGGCTCTAGTGAACTCAGGGTGAGCACTTGTTCAGTCCCCTGTGGCCAGTCCTGAGCCTGGCTCACTATCTTCTTGGTTACCTGTTGGGAAGTTTGGCATTCACGCCAGTGCAGTGTGGTATGGCTGACGCTCAGTAGGAACACTTTAACCACCAGCCTTCAAGTCTAGAGACAGACAGGACAAGGAAGGTATTCTTGTTCAAGGCCACAGCCTTGGAACCTCTTCAGTGCCCTGCTGCAGAGGTACTCATCAGCATGAGGCTGTCATTTCGTGTGATGCCTCGGGGGCGGGGGGTGTGTGTGTGGGACGCTTAGGCTGTCCTGTTTGGACTCTGCAGACGTGCTTGTCCTGCCATCAGCAGAAGGAAGACAGATGAGGGTGGGACAGTCTACTTACACCCTCAGGTCAGACGAGAAGAAGGCTGGGGTCTTTACTGTGAGAGAGGGACAAAGGTTGGGGCTCCTAGAAGTATGAGGGAAAGGAAGGGACAGTTCTCTGCCTTACTGTCTCAGCCTGTGAGACGGAACACAGATTATTCCCCGAGGACATTTGACAGGTCATTTCTGGTGGCGGTTTGGGGAGGGTACAAATGTTGAAACACAGTTAGCCAAGAAGAGAATGATGCAGCTGGACACACTGGTGCACGCCCGTAATCCCAACACTCAGAAAGGCAGAGGCAGGCAGATCTCTGTGAGTATCAGGCCAGCCTGGTGTACAAATCAAGCCCGAGACAGCCAGGGCTACACAGAGAAACCCTGTCTCAAAAAACCAGGAGAGAGAGGAGAATGCTTGTCATGGTGTGCATACCGTTGATCCCAGCTCTCAGGAGGTTCAAGCTGGAGGACCTGAGAATTTGAGGCCACCTTGAACTACATAGTGATAAACTATCTTAAAAAAAGCAAGGACCACAGTGCTTGCTTTAGCAACATTAGAACAATAAAGAGAATAGTATGGTCTATGCACAAGAATGACATATTTGTGAAATTTGTGAAATGTTCTATATTTAGAAGTTAACAACAACAACAACAAAAACCCAGACACACACACAGACACACAGACACACACACACACACACACACACCACTGGGGTTATAGCTCAGTAATAAAACACTTACCTACATGGGGCCCTGAGGTCAATCTCCAACAAACACCAGAAAAAATATTTTTAAAAGTGATTAAATTCCTGCCCTGCCCGGAGGGCCTGCACGGTGGTCCATAGGAAGGCTCCCAGAGGAAGAATTCCATCTATTATAATTCCTTTCTATGAAGGGCATTTTGTCAGTTCAAGTGAACACAACCACTTGCTGATGAGCTGGAGATGTGAAGTGCTGAAAGGGGACAAATGATGCTATGTAATGGCTTTACCCTCTTCAGGCAGTCTTAGGGATTGGATCTGTCCCCAAATAATTCAAGTCTCAAAATTCTGACCACCCCTAGCACCTCAGAATGTAACCACATTTGGGGATATTATTGTTGTAGACATAATCAGTGAAGAGGAGATCATTTGGGAAGGCTCTGGGACGCACTAGGAAAGGTGTTCTTACAAAAAGAGGAAATTTGGACACAGAGAGTACATAGGTAGAGATGGGATGGTGTCGCTGCAAAACCACCGAATGTCAGAGGTCGGCAGCAGCTCCCAAGGCAGCAGGGTTTGATTTTTTTTTTTTTTTTTGGTACTCAGAGGTCCCTGTGCACATTGCCCTCTCTGTACCCTGGAGTTACAGCAGCCACAAGCAGTGTGAGGTGTCAAGAGGTGAGCGTGACCGAGTCAGGAGAGTTACCGTGCATTCTGGGGTTCTTGGTGTGGGCCTGTCTTTGGTGAGGGGTTGTTAACCAGAGAATCTAATTGCTTTTGTTACGTTCCATGGACTCTGGAAGTCCCCAAGGAGCTGAGGTGTGGTCCAGCCCTGGTGCTGGACAGTGAGTAACCGTCAGCAGAAGCTCTGCAGCTGTACAAATCCAAGAGTTTGGAAAAATCTCAGGTCTGAATCTGTGAGTGTCTGCTATGAATTCTCCATAGTGTGTGTGTGTGTGTGTGTGTGTGTGTGTGTGTGTGTTTGCTTATTTATTTGTTTCATTTGTGTTTTTTCAAGACAGGCTTCTCCATGTAGCCCTGGCTGTCCTGGAACTCCCTCTGTATACCAGGTTGACCTCAAGTTCACAGAGGTCTGTCTGTGCCCCTCCAAGAGCTTGGATTAAAGGAGCGTGCCACCACGTTTGTATATTCTTAAGGATGCTTCTTCTGATGTGAGGGATGAAGACCACAGGCTAGGTTGTTTAACTAGTTTTTCAGTTTGGGTGAGAAATAACCTTGTTTACTGATGGGCAATTTTATTTTGTCTGAATATTTTAGCTGTTGCATAAAGAATTCTATCCAGAACTTCCATTAGGGTCCCAGAAGTGCTTCAGATGCTTTGCCCACAGACAGGGCTGGTGCCCACCTGCTGTTTGCTGTTTGAGTGAGTCATGACCTCACACCTCCTTAGCATATCTATGCTAAGGGCCTGTGGCGACACAGCTCTGCTGCCAGCATCTGGGCCACTGCCTCCACTCTGTTCTCGCTTGCCAGCCCGTGCGCTGGGTGAATGCTGACCCTTTACTTGTACTCTGCTGCCCTCTACCTGGACTGATCTCACAGCGAATGTGTTTTTATGTGTGGCTAACTGTTCTGTTCTCCCCACAGAGTGTTTAGAAGACGCAGCAGCGGGGCTCCCAGATGAACAACCGAAAGGAAGAGATGGAAATCACGTCTCACTACCGGCACCTGCTTCGAGAGCTCAACGAGCAGAGGCAGCATGGAGTCCTGTGTGATGTGTGCGTTGTGGTGGAGGGCAAGGTCTTCAAGGCACACAAGAACGTCTTGCTTGGAAGCAGCCGCTACTTCAAGACACTCTACTGCCAGGTACAGAAGACATCTGACCAGGCCACTGTCACTCACTTGGACATTGTTACAGCCCAGGGCTTCAAGGCCATCATTGACTTCATGTATTCCGCCCACCTGGCTCTCACCAGCAGGAATGTCATCGAGGTGATGTCAGCTGCCAGCTTCCTACAGATGACTGACATTGTGCAGGCCTGCCATGATTTCATCAAGGCCGCACTGGACATCAGCATCAAGTCAGATGCCTCAGATGAACTCTCAGAATTTGAGGTTGGCACCCCAGCCAGCAACAGCACAGAGGCATTGATCTCAGCGGTGATGGCTGGAAGGAGCATCTCTCCGTGGCTGGCACGGAGAACAAGTCCTGCCAATTCTTCTGGAGACTCTGCCATCGCCAGCTGTCACGAAGGAGGAAGCAGCTATGGGAAGGAGGACCAGGAACCCAAAGCTGATGGCCCCGATGACATTTCTTCGCAGTCTTTGTGGCCTGGAGACGTAGGCTACGGGTCTCTGCGCATCAAGGAAGAACAGATCTCGCCATCACATTATGGAGGGAGTGAGCTTCCGCCTTCCAAGGACACTGCATTACAGAACTCCTTATCCGAGCAGGGTGCTGGAGATGGCTGGCAGCCCTCAGGCCGGAGGAAGAATCGGAAAAACAAAGAGACTGTCCGACACATCACGCAGCAGGTGGAGGAAGACAGCCAGGCTGGCTCTCCAGTACCCTCATTTCTGCCCACATCAGGATGGCCTTTCAGCAGCCGAGACTCAAGTAAGCCTTTCTTGTGGCAGGCTGGGTGTAGGTGGCCAAGGTCACCATGCTGATGACCTCATGACTGGTGGTGAAGTGGCACATTCCCATGTTCACACTAGTGCCTTCCTATGGTGACCCTTTTTTGTTTTTTATTTTTTCAAGACAAGGTTTTTCCGTGTAGTCCTTGCTGTCCTGGAACTCACTGTATAGAACAGGCTGGCCTGGAACTCAGAGATCCACCTGCCTCTGCCTTCCAAGTGCTGGGATTAAAGGTGCGTGCCACCACCGCCCAGGCCCATGGCCACCTTCTATCACAGTAAATTAGTGTAACCGTAGAGAATATGACCTACGTATCTCAAAGGCTAAGATGACTTCGGGGCCCTAACAACCCCGGTGTGTCCCTCACGTGACACAGCTCCAGCATTAGAAGCCACCCTGAGTGGGGCCTCCACGAGACTAGTAAGACAAGCTGGAGGGTCTGCAGCTGAACTGGGAGGGAGTCAGCTGGGGGAGCTCCACCATTCTGGGCTGTCTGCCTTTCTTCATGCCGACTTCGTCTCCTCGGCACTGTCAGGGCCACCCAGAAGTCACTAGAGTAGGGCACAGCACTGTCCCCCACCCCAGACTTGGCCTGGCTTGGCTTGGTTCTCAGTTTTCTTGCTGCCTCAGACTGGGATGCTGTAACTGAAAACATCCTCACCGTGAGGGATGAACGCGTCTCATGTCACACGTGGTCACAAGCACGCACTACTCTTGCTGAGGACCCAAGTTCAACTCCTAGCATTCATGTCTGGAGGCTCACAGCTGCCCATAACTCTGCTCTGACCTGCAGAGGTACATGTGCTCATGGGCATGTGCTGCCACCCACATACTTAAGTTTTTAAAACTTTGACTTTTCTTACTCTTTGGGGATATTAATTTTATTTTGTGTGTATGGGCATATTAGCTGCAGGTGCAGCCTGACTCTGATTCCTGGGACCTACTTAATGATGGACAGAGAGAAGCAGCTCCTCAGGGATGTCCTCTGCTCTCTGCATGGGCACGCATATGAACATGGGCACACACACATGCACAAATACATCACGCATATGAACATGGGCACACACACATGCACACATACATGTAATAAAAGTTAATTGGTGAGATTTTTAATTTTTGTCTTACATGTATGAATGTTTTTGCTTCCATGTCTATTGCATCGTGTGCATGCCTAATGCCCGCTGAGATCAGAGGTCAGAAGAGGGTGTTGGATCACCTGAAACTGGAGCAGGTGGTTGGAGCCACCATATCAGTACTGGGGGCTGAACCTGGGTCCTCTGTGAGAATAAGTGTCCTTAACTGCCGAACCATTTCTCTACATACACTTCAAGTTTATTTTTTTATCTCATTTACTTCGTTTAGTTTAGTTTTGGTTTTTTCCTGAACTCACTTTGGCCTCGAACTCACAGAGATCCGCCTGCCTCTGCCTCCCTGAGTGCTGGGACCCCACCACACCCGACTTTCAAGCTTACCTTTAAAGCTCTCCATTGCTCTGTATTTCTAACACTGAGCCAGAGCCAGACTCGGCCATGTTTGTAAAAGTTGGTTCCGCTCAGCCTCGCTCCCCCTCTGGCTGAGTCATTCTCTGTGCTGGTATCCTGAGGATGGGAGGATGTTGAGCAGGGCCCCTGGGCTGTACCGACAAGGCATCAGTGGCATTCTTTACGGTTGTGACAGCTACAGATATCTCCTGACATGTACATATGTCTCCCAGCAGCCCTCGTGCTCCCTAGGGATGGACTGAGCTGAGTCAGAAGAATGTCAGTCATTTCCTGCTAGTTGTCCCTGTGGAGAAGTATTTAAGGCAGCAGGCAGGGATAGTGATGTTTGCCTCCTGGATTTGCTTATAATCTTTTATCAGTTTGACCCAAACCTGGTGAGTGTGAGACCTTTTGGGCACATTCTGAGGCTCAACAGATGTTGGGGGCCACCATCCACTTGTCTCAGAATACGTGTGTGTCCAATGAGTTCTCCTGCAGATGACAATGCTAGGGGCATGGATGCCATGAGAGTCAGTGGTAAATTAGGAAGTGGAACAATCTCAGAGCCTGTGGGCTGCAGGTTTGAAACGCAGTCAGTGAGCAGAAGGTGTTTTCAGAATCCAACAAGTGATTTTGGCTGTATACTTTCCTTAGTCTTAAATCCTTGGGTTGCCAAGGCAACTGTGAACTGCTTTTGCTTGGGGATTCTGAAGGCTGAGATAAGGATGTGAGGTGTAGGCTGGAGCGTGGGATGCTTCCTGCATGTCATGGTAATGTGTCATTCGTTGAGCCTCTGACACCCTGCCTCTCAGAGTAAGATTAGGGAACAAATCATGATGCTTCATGGAAGTCAGTTTGTTTTTGTTAAAGAGTTAGAGATTGATGTATTTATAGGTGAAAAGGCTGTCTTCTGAAGACATATATGTCAGGTGCCGTTTGGGGCTTTCTGAGCAGTTGCTCAGATGTGAAACCTTCAGGTAGGTCCTGGCCACTTGTCATGTTCCCTCTGTGTGCCCCCATCCTGGCTCCTGGTGGCCCCTGGGACCACTTAACTTGCAGAAGTGACTTTCTAAACAAATGCATGCTAACCCAGCAGGTCTGAAAAATCAGCATTAAAATTGATTTTATTTATGTGATGATAGCTGGTTGAAAATGGCACTAAATTAGCATACCAGTTGTGCGTACCATGAGATGGACACAGGCAAGCCTTCTGGCTGGGTCCTCATCATTTCTCTCTGGGGCAGCCTAGGGTGGAGCCTCCCCTGATCTGTCTGCAAAGAGAGGTTGGTGATGATCCTCAGGGTAGCTAGTGATGCTTCTGTAGGTAAAATAGTGTCTACCTAGCTGGGGAATGGTGAAGAAACATTCCGGGTCCCCCATCAACACTCATTCCTAAAATATACTGCAAGCATCAAAATGTGAAGCTATTTTAAAGTTAAAGATTTTGTTGAGTTAATGTGCTGGACCTTGGGAAGATTGAACCTCCACATGTTGGGTTTTTAAAGGACACGTCAGGACCCCAGTGTAGCTCCAGCTGAAGATGAAGATGAGGGATTTGTGGGATGCAGTGTTGACCATAGTCTGTGGTACCTCCTTGCTTGGGGGATGGATGGCATGGGCTTTCAGGATGAGGTGTTTTTTTTTTTTTTTTTTTTTTTCATTCCTCTCTGGATCAGATGCAGCCTACATTTCTTTTTCTATCTCATCCCTGGCAGTGAATGGAAACTGAAGGGAGTGATTCAAAGCCTCCTAGACTATCATAATCATCCTAGTCCACACAACACAGACAGGAAGACTTGCAGGAACTTAAAAACACGTGAGCTTTTCTCTGTCGTCCATGTACAGAATTAACGGTTGTGACGTGTATCCCAAGCACACTAGTCCTGGTGCCGACTAGGCTTGGGACATCTACGCTGTTGATAAGGTGGCCTTTTTATGCTGTCATTTAGACAGCATAACAATTTTATCAGTTTTATCATAGGTTACATCCCAACCACAGTTTCCCCTTCCTGCATTCTTCCCAGGCCTCCCCTAGCACCCCTTTCCTGAGGATCTGCAACTCTGTTTCCATTCAGAATTAATCATCTTTGTAAAGAAAATCATCCGTGCTTGGTGTGGCTTTGAATGAAAGGATTAGCACAGCTCTGAGGGAAAGATGGCACCATCTGCTTCATCCCACCCACTTCCTACATCCCACAGCACCGATCTGGGCTTCACCTTTTGCCACCTCTCCTGCTCATCTTCCCTCTGGGGCTTTCCTCTCAGATACGACTGACAGCCTGCTGAAATCGTCTCCGACCGGACCACGTGACAGTGTGTTTAGGGTGGCAGCTGGTGACTAGGCAGGCAGCACTGGAATAGTCTTGTTGAAATGAGGGCCTGGCACTGAGGTGGGAAAGTTAAATCCCACCTTCCCACCAGTCCTGGGAAGGACAGTGCTAATACCAGACAAGAGTGAAGGAGGCGAGAACAAGAGGCAAGCGCAGGCACAAGCCAGAAACCCAGAGCTCTATGGGCGTGCGTGTCCTGGCATTCAGCAGTGCTTACGACAGACTGAGTTACAGGGTGTAGTTATATTCTGATATACCCAGTGTGTGCAACGTGACTTTCATCTCGAGGTAGGTGGACTCAGTCCCACACAACCTTCTCTTTTGCATCCCTGAGCAGTACTTAGCCAGAGCCTTCTTACAGTACTGAAGGACCTCATTGTCCCTCCCTCTTCAGGCTGAGCTCCAGTGGAAGTGCTTCTCTTGTCATGGTGAACTTGAAAGCATTCCTATGGACACAGACCAGCCTAACCATTCTTTGAGATGAGACTGGTGAGTCCAGCCAGGTGACTACGCACCCTGGAGTACTTGGCAGAGCTGGTGGTGTCCAGTCCCCGCCAGAGAAGCCCAGACAGCGCCTCCTTGTCTGGTGAAGTGTGTCGTCTGGGCTGAGGAATGAAAAAAGCTGTATGGGGGGATATGCTTCTGGGAACCCAGCAGCCACATGTTGAGATGACAGTAAACAGAGCGCTGGCACCCCAGACCCTGTAGGGTTCTTTCTGTTTTATTACAAAGAAGACAGATTCTGGTAGGATGCCAAGTTGGTGGGACAGTCACCTTAAGCTGAGCAGTGCTTCTGTTCTCGGGGAGGGTTTGTGCCTCTACCTGGGACTTTTTTTTCAGGTTAGTTTGGATTCTATGCTCCATGTATGGTATGCCATTATATTACAGGTTGTTTTTCCTCTTGGCCCCAAGCTTCCAATACAGACTCATGAGACTCAAAATATTATTTACAAATACCTAGGCCATATAGCTGGGCTTTTCCCTGACCAGCTCATAACTTAAAACAACCCATTTATGCTAATCTACATTCTGCCACGTGGCTGGTTACCTGTGCTCAGGTACCATTTGTCCGTCCTCCTTGCTTCTTGCTGACAAATCTCCTGCATCTGGTTCTATCCCAGAATCCTTTCTTCTGCTGGACATCCTACCTCCTATTTCCTGCCTCAGCTATAAGCCGTTAGCTTTTTATTGACAGGTGATGCTTCCATACATACACAAGAGATAACTTCTACATTGCTTACTAGGATATCTCACTGTGTAGCCCAGGCTGGCATTGAACTTATGACTCTCCTGACTCCATAGCTCAAGAATGGAAATTAAAGGCATGGGCTTATGGTGGTGCCTCCTGTGGTGAATTCCTGCTGTAAGGGAGGCCTGTAGTTTGATCACCATACTGTACTCTAGGTGAAGGACCTTCATTGGCCAGGTTCCTAAAGAGAGACACTGCCTTCAAATCACACTGCAGGACCTACATTTTCCTCTAGCAGAACCTGTGAGAGCTATACCACCAAACCTCCCCATCTGCAGAATGTTTGGAGTTCTTTTAAACACTCTCCTATGAGGCCATCTGGTTGGGTCCTGTCTTCATGTGAGCCTGGAGTTTTAGTCTCTTTTTTCTCTAGAATCCATAAGCTATGCCACAATACTATACCATGCTGATGCCTGTGCCTAGTGAGGTTGGCCCAGAGTGCCCAGTGACGCTGCAAGAGTTAGGCTGCATAAGAGCCTAACCCACGTAAATCAAGGGACTTACTTAGGTTGAAATGTTCAGGCTAACAGATTTTCTCTTTTCAAAGGTTCTACAGTCTATAACAATTCAGATCAAAACATAGGCATATAAGCGAGAAACCAGTTTGTAAACTTAAATTTAACGAGTTTATGTATTTATACTATTTTTTTAAAATGTTAATTTTTAAAATTATTGTTTCTGGGTGCGGTGGCACATGCCTTTATTCCCAGCACTCAGAAGGTAGAGGCAGGCTGATCTCTTGAGTTCAAGGACATATTAATCTACAGAGCAAGTTCCAGGTCAGCTAGGGCTGACAAAGAGAAGCCCTATCTCAAATATATATATATTATTGTATGTGTGTGGGTATTTTGTCTGTGTGTATGTCTGTGCACCATGTGCATGTCTGGGGTGTGGGAAGGCCAGGACAGAGTTAGGATCCCCTGGAAATGGAGTTACAGACAGCTGTGAGCTGCTATGGGAACCGAGTCCTGGTCCTCTGAAAGAACAGTCAGTGCTGAGCCGTCTCTTCAGCCCCTAGACTCTTGATACAGGCTCTCACATAGCCCAGGGTGGCCTTGAATTTGCCATGTAGTTGAAGATGACCTTGAACTCCTGTGATGGGATGGCAGGTGTGCACAACCACACCTTTCTTAAGAGGGATTTTTTGTTTTGGTTTGTTTTTTTGAGACAGGGTTTCGCTGCGTATCCTTGGCTGACCTGGACTCACTTTGTGGACCAGGCTAGCCTCAAACTCACAGAGATATGCCTGCCTCTACCTGCTGGGATTGCAGGCATGTACCACCGTGCCTGGCTTATGTGGGAATTTTTAGGAATATACATACATATATATATATATATATATATATTTTTTTTTTTTTTTTTTTTTTGAGACAAGATGTCACTGTGCAACCCAGGCTAGCCTTGAACTGATTCTCTTGCCTCAGCCTCCTGAATTCTGGGATTACAAGCTTGAGCCCACCATGTCTGGTAAAATTGCATGTGCTCACTTGAAAGCTTTCATGTCAGAGCTTTCTTCAAGGACTTTTAAGGTTCAGTGGCAGAAGTCCCAGAATTGATCCTTGCTACCACAAGATAAAAGAAAATGACAAAAGATAATGAAAGTCATTTTAAAAACTGAGGTTGCTGCAAGCTAGAGAGGTGGCGCACGTTTTAAAGGCACGTTTTGCTATTGGAGAAGACTCAGTTCCTAGCATCTATATGGTGGCTCACAGCTGCCTGAACCTCCAGCTCCACGGCATGTCATGCCCTCTTCTGGCCACCACAGGCACTGCATGCACATCCTGTGCTTAACTGCAGGCAAAATACCCATGCACCTTAAATAAAAATAAATCTTCTTGTTTGTTTTTGAAGACAAGGTTTCTCTGTGTGGCCCTGGCTGTCCTGGAACTCACTCTGTTGACCAGCCTGGCCTCAAACTTGGAGATCTGCCTGCCTCTGCCTCCTAAAGGAGTGTGCTACCACCGATTGGCAAAATTAAATAAATCTTAAAAACAACAAAACAAAACAAAAAAAAATGGAGGTGGGAGGTGTCAGACACTTTTGGGTGAACTTTTCATGGAGGATTATGAGCAAACATATACTTACTCCAAATAGAGCATCAAGGAAGACCCAAAGTAATCGTTCTGTCAAAGTCCAACTTGGTGAACCAATGACTTTATCAAAAGCATTCACTGGTAGAACATGATGACCCCCGAAGAGCCACACCAATAAAAATTCCCATTGCAGCTGGATAATGACCACCTCGATGGAGTCCTCCATTCAGTTAACCTTTGCTACTCTGTTTTATCGTATTTTTAGACCACAAGACTGCATAAAGAATTACATTTATCTGACAGAGAGAGTTGCAAAAGGGAATGGCTGAGATCTCAAATGGGGATCTGATGGCCCTCCCCAACATTTTTCTTCTACGAGGAAACATCAACAAGCCCAGTCTTGAAGTTCATATTCAAGCTGCTCTTAAGATGTCCTAATGTCCGTGGGCCATTAGGTCCCAAGGACAGCCTTGCACAACAAATACACAGCAGGAAAGCTTAAGGCTAAGCTGCTAAACCCACAGCTCACTGGGGTGGGGTGGCCGGCACCTTTAGCCTGCACCCTAGGGGTCACCTATCCCAAAGCCGATCCACTGTGGTTTGGCCTTTGTCCTGTGGAAGGCACTTTGCCAGGTCCGAGTTTTCAAACCAGCCACAGCCAGCTGTGCCGTAGCCAGCTGGTGTCCTGGTGAGTTGACTACTTCGCAGTGAATGTAGAGCACTGGGCTATGGGCACATCACTACCACAATTGGCACTTCCAAGACTCCAGCCTCACCTTCAGACCTCATCTAGACTTTGTATAATGTGCCACTATGTGCTGTGGTGGCTTAGAGCGACACATCTGAGTTACCTGCGGGCTCCAGGAGTCTTACACAGCCAGCAGACAGCGGGCAGTTTCCAGTTTTCTGTCTTTTCCACTACCCAGAGATTTCTGTAGCCTTTGGCTCATGTCCTATGCCGTTCCTACCCTGTTTCCATTCTCTTTTCTGTAACTCTCCTGCTTCCTCCTTCTGCTGCTAAGACCCTTGTAATTCCAGTTAAGGCTATGCAGTGACCTGGAATAGTCTGCCTTTCTTATCTACCGCCCTGATTTTCTCAGAAGGCGACGACATAATCACAGGCTCTGGGGGGTCAGATGTGACATCATTTCAGGTTGTTGCCAGCTTTCTCATGGACAAGTGTATAATGAGGTGAGTGCTTTGATAAAAATTACTATTATATTTTGAGGTGTAATACAAATGCATAAATGAGAATTAAAGTTTATGGTTAGAACATTATTATTTAAGCCACACATGATGGTACATACCTGTAATCCCAGCATTTAGGGAGGCAGAGGCAGGTGGATCTCTGTGAGTTTGAGGCCAGTCTGGTCTACAGAGCAAGTCCAGGACAGCCAAGGCTACACAGAGAAACCCTGTCTCAAAAACAAAACAAAACAAACAAAATAATATTTCTAATGTTGTTGTATTTCTAATGTTCTATTGGAAAATTTTTCATAATTAAAGCCAATTTGAACCTAATATGGTGGCAAACATCTGTAATCCCAGCATTCCAGAGGCCGAGGTAAGAGGATTGTTTTAAATTTGAGGCTGGCCTGGCCTATATAGCAAAACCCTGTCTCATACAATTTCTTTTTTTAAAAAAAAAAAAAAAGCTGAAAAAAATAAATGAGTGATTTGCTGAATTTCTCAGGTGTTAATATTTTGTTCTGATTTATTAAATGCCTTCCACTCGAGAGCTAGGTTCAGGGTGAAAGGCACTTGGTGCTCTTGCAGGGGACCCAGGTTCAATTCCCAGCATCTGCGTGGTGGTTCACAATCATCTGTAACCCAAGTTCCGGGGAACGACATGTCCCCTTCTGACTTTTACAAGCACTAGGTACATAGATATTTAACATACATAACACAGAAGCAAATCACTCATGTGCATAAAATAAGTCTTTTTAAAAATTCACTTATGTGAAATCCTGTCTTACTTTTTCAACATACTTTAAAGTGTCACCAAATCTGTTTGCCTGTAGCACCTGAGACAGTGATAGTGCGGGCTCAGTCTTGTCATGTGACATGTTAGCATTGGTCAGCCCCCATAGTTGGTAAGGATGCTCAAGGGCTGTGTTGACTCTTAGCTCACAGAAGCGTTTCAGTAGCCATTGTAACAAGTAATTTGTTTACCTTGGAGCTATGTTTTGGGGAGAGTGGGGACAGTTCTTGTCACAGTTGGCTAGATGACGTAAGTCTGGAGGCTAGTGCCAAGAGTTGTCCAAGTCCCACCATCCACTCGGCTCAGCAAATCAGCTGCTATAGAGAAATGCACTTTAAATTCATGTTCATCCCTAAGCGTTAAGTTGCTAAACACTGTTGGTCCAGAGGGATGATTTAGCAGCTAAGAGCATTCGTTGCTCTTGCAGAGGACTTGGGTTTGATTCTTAGCACCCAGTGGTGGGTCACAGTCATCTCTAACTCCAGTTCCAAGGAATCTGATACCTTCTTCCGACCTCTGTGGGCATCAAGGATTCATATATCGTACATACATACATGCAAGCAGAGCACATGTACAAAATAAAAAATGGAATAAAATCTAGTAAAAAGTTTCCTTAAATCCTAGGTCATCCAAAGTACACACTAGCCTTCCACAAGTAGTTGAGGATGCTTAGCTTTGTTTGTTTGTTTGTTTGTTTGTTTGTTTTGTTTGTTTGTTGAGACAGGGCTTCTCTGTGTGTAATTTTGGCTGTCCTGGAACTCACTGTGTAGACCAAGCTGGCCTCAAACTCACGGAGATCCACCTGCCTCTGCCTCCCGAGTGCTGGGATCAAAGGCGTGTGATGCCACCGCCCGGGGATGCCTAGCTTTTTATAACAACATTAAAAGTGCAGCCTGTGTCTTAGGGAGCTCCAGGCTCTTCCCTACTGATGAATGAATGACCTTTCTGCTGCAGAGTTCTCTTGTTGATATCATTGCTGCTAAGCATTTCTCTCTGGATGTCAGTCACGGTCTAGGAGTCTCGGAGCACACAGAACCATTGATATTTTCTTTGCTTCTTTTTTTCACCCTTTCTAGTCTGTGTACCTGGGGAGAGGGTCTGAGGGGTCATTAGCGCTTGTGCTGCAGGGGCATTTCTCACTGTGGTTCAGTGTGGCTGTCTCCTCCGTAGGACTGGAGCCTTACAGCAGGAGGGTGGAGTGACAGGTTGGGCTCAGATCATATGTGACGTTCTCCCCACCCCTTTCCTTAACAGATTTCCTTCCTTAATCCCTTCAGCTGTTCTAACAAGCGTTCCTTAGGCCAGTCAGTCACCTTTGAGAAACTGCCAATCTTCCATAGAAGCTGCGTGCCTCAGGTTATCAGTTCTGACAAAGCTCCAGGTTCTCCATCTCACTGATAGTTTCTCTTTTCTGTTGGTGTAGTAGGTGCTGTTCTCATAGGTGTGAAATTGTATCTCAGTGTGGTTTTTCTTACAGTACCGGCGGTTGAACTCAGGGTCTTGGGTGTACTAGCCAAACGTTTAACCACAGTCATGCCTGACTTTTTACCTAAGTGCTAGGGATTCAAACTCAGAACTGCATGCTTTAATGGGAAGTGCTTTTAACCCACCGAGCCATTGCCCCCAGACCCTAACTATGTTTTTGATTTGTGTTTCTCTTAAGACAAAGATGTTTAAATGTCATTTTGTGAGATTACTGGCCATCCATGCCTTTAGATAACTGTCTAGTCAGATCTCCTACATGTTCTTAGTCACCTTTATTGTTGATTTATAAGAGATTTTAGAGGCTTGATATATGTCTTATTGACTATCTAACTTTGGGATAGGATATCCCAAAGTTCGGTGGTAGAGTGCCTACCTAGTATGTATAGGTCTTA
Source organism: Meriones unguiculatus (assembly GCF_030254825.1). Lineage (NCBI taxonomy): Eukaryota > Metazoa > Chordata > Mammalia > Rodentia > Muridae > Meriones > Meriones unguiculatus. The sequence continues at coordinate 101,280,323 of NC_083352.1, forward strand.
GGTTCAGTGTCCAGTACCGTGTAAAGAAGGCCTGGTGGCATATGCCTACAGTGCCAGGGTTAGGAGGTGGAGCCATGAGGACCATGAGCTCAAGGTCACCATTGGCTACTATGGTAGCTAGAGGCTGACATGGTGTACTTGAGACCCCGTCTCAAAATAGGAATAGGTAGCTGGGATTGGTGGCGCACGCCTTTAATCCCAACCCTCAGAGACGCAGAGGTAGGCAAGTGAGTTCAAAGCCAGCCTAGTCTACAGAATAAGTCCAGGACAGCCAGGGCTGCACGGAGAAACCCTGTCTCAGAAAAACCAAACTGTATGGCCTACATATCTTTCTGTTTTGCAGGTGGTCATTGAAGCATGTCAGGTTTTATTTATTTATTTTGCGTTTTGTCTTATTTCTGAGACAGAACCTCATATGACCCAGGCTGGTCTCAAACTGACCAAAGTTCAAGGTGAGAATAACCTTGAACTTTTGGTCCTCTTGACTCTTCCTCCTAAGTGTTGGAACTGCAGGCATGTCCTGCCACACCTGGCACCCGGTTTTTGTGTGTGCCGAAGTCCAGTTTTTATGTTTTGTTGCTAGTGCTTCTGGTTTCTGACAACCCATTGTCAAACAGGGCTGGATTGTTCTTTTTGTTGTTTTGTCTCTCCCCCACTCCCCTCCCCTAAAGCTGAGGACTGAACCCGGGACCCTCTGCACGCTAGGCAAGTGCTCTACCACTGTGCACAATACCTAACCCTCCACAGGGCTGGACTGGACTGAAGTTTCATTGTTTTTATCCTCCTGATTGCCTCCATTTCCCAGTTGAAATAGCCCCAAGTGACATGTGTGTCTCCCCCCGCCCCCGCCATCCCTAGATGTGGACCTGACCGGCACGGAGGCCAGCAGCTCGGACAGCCGAGGAGAGAGAGCAGAGCTCTATGCCCACATCGAAGAGGGCCTCCTGGGAGGAGAGACCAGCTACTTGGGCCCGCCCCTCACCCCAGAGAAGGAGGAAGCACTGCACCAGGCCACTGCGGTGGCCAACCTCCGCGCGGCGCTCATGAGTAAGAACAGCCTGCTGTCACTCAAGGCTGACGTGCTCGGTGACGACGGCCCGCTTCTGTTCGAGTACCTGCCCAAAGGTGCCCACTCACTGTCCCGTAAGTGCAACTTGTGGCGTGTCGCTGTGTCCCCCTTTGATTTTAAGCACCCCATTTCAACTCTCAGACCCCTGGCGTCACCGAGGATGAGGCTGTGGTTAGCCTGTCTGTCAGGCAGATTGGCTGTGGGTTGCAGCCAGCCACCTTTCAACTCCCTCAAGGTCTTTCAGGAGGCTTTGAGTCCTATGGGAACAGCCTGCTTGCTTTACAGAACAGGAAGGCAGTTGTTACGTGTTGCTGGACAGCAAGAGGGGGCAGTGGGTGCTTGCTGGACAGTTTTGTACTCAAATCTGAAGCATCTAAACCACCGAGCTTAATACTACATGCAGTTAGTAAACCTAAAACCACAAGCCCCCTCTGAGCCTGTGGCAGGTCTGGTGCAGGATGTGGTCTTTGTGTCCAAGGGACAGGCACTGGCTCCCTCTGCTGGTCCCTCTGCCCAGCCTTTGTGCTGAGATTTGTTCTGTGTAGGAGACATGCAGAGAGCCACTGACCCAGGGATGTGGAGCTTGCTTTGTTCTTGCTAGAGCGTGCTGGTCACGTGTTTATTTTTAAAAAGGAGTTGGATGCTGCATTTAAGACCTTAGTGTGTCTGTCTGAAGTTTACAATGCCGCAGGTAAAGGGCACTTGCTGCTTGGCAGCTGGCTCCCCTGACTGCCTTCTTCTGTGATATAGGAGGTGTTAGCATCTGTAGAGCTCATAGCCACAGGACAGGCTGCCCCCTTGTCATATTAGTACATGCTGGCTATAGCAGCCACCTATGTGATGTTGAGAGAATGGCGGGGCTACCCTGGGCACCAGCCTATCTCCAGAGCTTCCCATTTATCTGGTACTCAGCATGAGTGTGAGAAAATGACTTGATGCCTTTCTCTCTGTTGGGGAGGAAGGTACACACCCCACACGGGAGACACTGAGTTGGGAACTTGATGAGTATCCCATCCCAAGAAGCCTAAGGACATGTATAGTGGCGACTGGTCATCCTCCAAGCCACGGAATTACAGGACAGTTTCTAGTCTCCTTTGATGCTGGCACTTTGAAAAATGTTCACAGTTTTGTTTCCACAAGCGCTAAAACATTGTTGGGCTTTTGTATTGGTCTGAGGAATTATGCAAATTGCTTATGGCAAATAAAGACTACAGGTGGAAAATGATGTCTGCTCTCTTTATTTCCAAGTTACCCATCAAGTGGCCATGAAGGCAGGCTGGGAATAAGCATGCTTTAAAAAAAAAAAAAAAAAAAAAAAAAAAAAAACACTTTTAGGCCTTGTCTTCCACATTTGAGAAACAGGTATGGGGCTAATCCATAGCTTTTGTGACTTGTAAAATGAACAGCATCTGAGAGTGTTGAACACAGCTTGGACAAGCCAGTGTGATGAATATCTCAAGAACAAAACAGATTTATGGGCAGAGATTGTTGGATTCCTCAAGGCCCCAGAGTATTGGGGCAGTTCATAGGGTGGTTACAGGAGATTTGGGGCCCCTGGAACTCACATGACCAGAGGAGTTCTGAAAGTTGACAGTTTTTGTGGCTAACACGGAACAGCAGAGGTGAGGCAAGGTCTGGATTATTCTCATTCTTCATACTCAGGGGACATGTGTGTCCAGTAAATATGTGTAAACTCCCCCTTCAGGGCAGGCTGTGGTATCAACTCCCCGCTCGTTCCCTGGTTCCCTGGTTCCCTGGTTCCCTAGGTATTGTTTGCCTTTAAGAGTAGTTTTGTAATGAGGGAAATGGTCTGCAGGTTTTTTTTTTTTTAATCATATCTGTATGTTGTAGCTTCACTTTGGCATGAGCTCTGTTCAAAGGAAATTTAGCCTGATTTTTGCTAGGGACATGCAGCAAACAGAGTCAGAGTGCATGGCCAGGCTGATTTCACTTTCTGCATCAGGATATTTGGGGCCTCCAGGTCTGACCTCAGGGAACTTGAGAAAGACACTTTTGTTTGTTTGTTTGTTTGTTTTTAGAGATAAGAGTTTCTCTGTGTAGCCTTGGCTGTCCTGGACTCAATTTGTAGACCGGGCTGGCCTTGAAGTCATAGAGATCTGCCCGCCTCTGCCTCCCAGTGTGCTGGAATTTTAGACATGCACCACCGTGCCTGGCTCTAGAAAGGTGCTTCTTGTCCTGCTGTCTTGCGTGACCCAGGAGGGCTCTAGGAAGTGCTATAGCCACGCTACGATAGTAGCCTTCTGGGAGGGGGCTGTAAATGAGCATCTTCTTTCTCAGATCTCTCTTCTGGTATGAGTTACTTCTCCGTCTGTATTTCATAAAGCTTGAAGATAGTGCAGGACACAAAGGCCTCTTTGTGACCCCCTCTGAGGCTTAGCATAGGCACCCCTGTACGCCTGCAGATTACCAGGGCTCGTGCTCTTCTGTCCTTCACAGGTGGAATCAGCTTTTGGGTTTGATGTTTTGTCATTTCAGTGATATTTTTAATACCATTCCAATATATTTTAATGTATCTCAGTGTATTTTCAATGACACCTTTATTTGTTTTTAATATCCTAAATATGCTGCTGCTTTCATATAAATGTGCCCTTTTATTTTCTATGTATATGGCTAGAAGTTGACAGAATCGTTGTGGGTGTGGTGGTCACCTGTACTCCCAGCACTGAGGAGGCCGAGGCAGAAGGATCGTGAGTGTGAATTAACCTGGGCTGTATACTGAGGTCCTGTGGTTTTGTTGTTGTTGTTTGTTTGTTTAGTGGCAGGATTTTGGGGTTTGGGTGTGAACTATAGAACTTTAACTATGTATGGTGCGTGAAACACGCCTGCTGGGCTGGTAGATGCTAAAGAACGAGTAGGTTACTTCAGACATTATTTTCCAACCCCAAGCAAGGTTCACCTGGTTCTGTGCTCCGTTAGGACGGAACATGCAACTATTCAGAAATAAATTCTTGATTTCCAGAGTGTGTGGTTTGTCTCACTGGGGCAAGGGCCACCGTGAGCGTCCACGGCGGACAGTACTAGCTGTGCCCTAAGACGCCTGGCTGTGTGTGGGGCTGTGGCAGGGACGGATAGTGCTGTTTTGCTGGTGGCTGTCTCTGCAGTGGTGTACAAGGCAGCGCCCCACATGCCTTTGCAGCCGCCAGGCGCACAGGGGTGGCCTGCTCTGCTACCTGCCCCTGTGGAGCAGAAGCAAGGACTGCCCGTGAAGTATGATGAAGACACATTTCTCTGTGAAGTCGTCTGTTGCTTTGGACACCTGGAGAAAAGTATCAGGCACACACTGGTGCTTTTCTTCATCACCTTGCGGGCTTTCAGGAATTATGTGGTTGGCAGTACAGTGTGTTTTTATTTTCCTGTCAGTGGGGCTGGGTTGTCATGAGTTGAGGAGAGTTTGGGTGGCTGGCTCAGGCAGGGGGGCCAGCCCCACTCCACGAACCTCCTTGAGTACCCCGCCTAAACAACCAGCTCACTGTCCGGTTGTGGCAATGTATCCTTTGAGCTGCAGGCGTCAGGGAGAAGGGCGGTGGTGGGAGGCCTCCTTCCTAGGGGTATATACCCAGGAATGCCAGGTACACTTGAAATGCCCAGTGTGTGGTTGGGTATTTTTCTCCTCCCTTCAGCGGGAGGCGGCTTGCTCGGGAGCTTGTGCCTCAACTCTGAGGAGCTCCGCAGAGGCGCTGGGGAAAGAAGATCACCCTGGTGACAGGGTGTCAAGAATTTCTGGCCGCTGTGTCCAGCTGGCTTTGGCTCCGTGTTGGGACTCAAAACTAGCACACGAGTTGCTGGTAGCAAGCTTTGTCCAGGTAGTGCGGAAACTTCCCGCTGTAGTGCCCAAAGGACACAGGCCCAGTGGGTGTGGAATGTTTGTTGGAGAATGGTGACATTTTAGCAACTCCACATGGTGCGGTAGCTTGTCTGTGGTAAAGGACGTGAAGCACTGGTGCCTAGCTGTGACTTGACTCTGTGTTCACACACTGGTATAGATGTGGTCTGGTCATGGCAATTTTGTATGGGAATTCAGTGGAATTTAAAGATTTTTATTACTGTTATTTTTGTGCTGGGGACTGACCGTACGCCCTGAGCATAGGAGACCAGTGCTCTGCCACACTCTCCAGTTCTTTTTCATTTTCATTCTGAGACAGAAACTTGATAAATTGATCAGATTGCTGTGAATCTCAGATAGAGCTTGAGTCTCCTGTCTCTTTTGTAGCTCTCATTTTGAGAGCTACGATTACAGTCCTGCCTGGTTAAGTTGCAGATTTTTCTCTTATTATTGTTTTGGTTTTTTGTTTGTTTGTTTTTGAGGCAGGGTCTTATGTAGTCAGGCTGGCTTCAAGCTTGCTATATAGCCAAGGCTAACCCTGAACTTGTGACCCTTCTATCTCTACCTCCCAAGTGCTAGGATGACAGAGGTGTGCACTCTCAAACCCTGCGCTTGCAGGGTTTTAAGTATGTACTTTATTTTTATGTGAGTGGGCATGTGTGTAAAATGTGTGTGTGGATGTGTGTGTGCATGTGTGCCTGCCATGTGCTTATATTATAAAGGCCAGAAGAAGATCCCCTTGGAGCTAGAACTACAGGCAGCTCACAGCTGCCTGATGTGGGTGCTGGGAACTGAACTCAGGTCTTCTGGAAGAGCAGTACTCACTTTTGGTCCACAAGCCATTTCTGCAGCCCCTCTGACAGATTTTTAAGCATGTATGCGGATAGTGCAAAGCAATGGATACTCAGAAATTATCTCTGGTTGGTTCTAGAATGTTCTAGAAAAAAAAAACACACTAATTGAGTTCCTTTTTGTAGGTAGGCCTAATCGATTCAACGGTGTGGTGGTTTCATGACTGTGTCACCATTCTTGTACCTGATGTCCCTAGAAGAGAGCTCTGTGTAATTTCTTTTGATTAAGGTTGGCTTTTCAACAGTAGGCTGACAACTTGTCTTTTCATAGTCACTGTTCACTGAAGAGAAACCAGGGGCTATATCATTCCTAGCTCGCTCTGCTACTGTTTTTTACCTTGTGGGTGCACACTGAGCCATCTGAGGCCTAGACCACAGAAGACCTTTCTGTCTTCTGTGAGCCCTCCCGTTCACAATTTACAAGAGCAAGTAAGACCAGCTGGCCTCAGGAAGCGACGACACCCCAAACTCTGCCACCATTTTCACTATCTTTGATGACCTCAAGGTGCTAAAAGTGCCAGCCCCAAGCACACTGATGGATGGTCCCTTGAGGACTGTACAGCGTAGTTATAGCCTGTGTGAAGTTTCCATATTCCTTTCAGGTCCTAAGGGCTTGGCTATCCACCTTCAAAACCTGCCCGTAATATTTGGCATAATATTTGACTGTCGATGTATTTCTTTTTGTGGCCACAGGCCTCACAGGCCAGAGGCCCAGGAATCTGTTCTACAGAGAACAAAGACGGCTTGTTTCGGCTTAGAGACTGTTAAAGAATATTTCCTTATGGTGTTTAAACAAGCACCCTAGTACTGTAGCCAAATTCTAGACTGATCTGGAACGTTAGTTCATTTCCTACAAGGGGCTTTCACAAGCTACGTGTTCAGCTGGAAACAGGCTGGAACATCTTGGATTTCTTGTCAGGGGTTTTGGCTCTCAGAGCCAGCTCCTGTAAGTTACAGTTTTCAGTGCCAATTCCTTTTTTTGGACTCATTTTGCTCTTAGAGTGAGACCCCATCCAAGACAAGTCATAAGTGAGGGCCCCTGCTATTGGAATTGGCCAGTTGGTAAAAGTTCCAAAAAACCCTGTCTCCAACCATACCCTGGCATTGTGCCCTAGCCAGCGGCACTCCTCAAGAACATTGACAGTGCTTCTGAGGTGTGCATGGGGAACACTGGAGCACAGTGCATACTTCTCTACCTACTTACGTACTTATGTTTCCCCAGGAGACAGAGCCCGGGGAACCAGCACTGCCTCCCCAGCCCAGGTAAGACTTAGGGGCCACCAGCCACACCTGGGCAGCCTAGAACCAATGATGTATCTTGGGACTTGTCCAGTGAGAAAAGTGCAGAATAAGGACTTGGACCACGTAAGGGCCGTAAGAGCCTGCCTGCCTCCAGCCTCTCTTCATGCTCAGCTCAGCCTTCCTGGTGGGCAGAGCCATTAGCTTTCACGAATGCCGGCTTCACTCCCACAGTGACGTGTGCTAAATTAAATTGCTTTGTGCCTGATTTGAATATTTCTCTGAGTAGCTGAGGTGAGCTTAGGCTCACAAGTTCAAGACCAGACTGGACAACATATTGAGATCCCAATTCAAGAAAAGCAAAATCAGAAAAGGAGTTTCTCTGACCTTGTTTTGCTGGGTTTTATTCTGACAAAGACCATTTGATTCATATAGCACCTGTTCCTAAAGCTGAAGAGAATGGCTGTCTCCATCAGGCTTTGTCTGTGTCCGGTTAGTGTGAGCTTCTGCCATCGGAGACTCTGCACTCAGACCTCCTGCTGCTTGGGCCCAACAGATGGAGTCCTTTTCCTGTTCTTGAGGCTGCAGGGGTCACTGACAGCCAAGAGGAGGCCTGTTTGTTTGCTGCCTTCAGAAAAACAAAAGCAGAAGTCTTCAAGAAGAATATGGCTTCAAACAGTGGATTCTGAAGTTAACTAGGTGTTCTTCCTCAATGATCTTCCTAAAGCTGTAGTTCCAGTGTTAGTGTTCTGCTGGTGGCTTGCCTTCTGCGCGTCTGTTTTGTTGGGAATTAATGACAGCCTTCCTTTCCAGGTGGCCAGTGACTGGTTGTCTTTGTAGAATCTGGACAGTGACCAGGTGAGTGAGGGGTGATAACGTGTGTTGTCTATAAAAATCTTACCCAACTTTTCTTCCACCTATGGTTTGTAACACATCTGTCTCTGGTTCTAGGTTAACACCTCGTGTGACCTGGACAATAGGCTGGGCCATTGTGGCTGGACTTGGCTCCAGCTGTTTCTCTCCAGCCAGGATGCTGGGAACAAGCCTCTAGCACCTCCTTGGCCAGTATCCCTCTCACAGGCCTGGATGCTTTTGCTCAGAACTGGGGTAGCTGTGCCAGGTGGCCCTAGGTACTAACAGCCCTATACTGAAGCCATCTGAGAAGCCCACAGTGAAGATGTCCCATGGGAACAGAAAGCTACCTTTGTGCCTTGCCCTGATTTCCAGGCAGGAGAGACCTCCTCAGGCACCTTTTGTCATCTCTGAATGATGTGTTCACATTGGCTCCAGCCTGGCTCCAGTATTCAAGGCTCTACCACTGTGTCCGTTTGCTGCAGCCTGCCCAGGGCTTCATGCAGAGTGTGGCTTCATGCGGCAGAGCAGGTGATGGCAGGTGTATGTGTGGGAAACAGAGCATGTGTTGACAATGGTCTGGTCTCCAGTCCTCCACAAGTTTCCAGGTAAAGTTATGTCAGCGCATTTTAGTGGGCAGGCCAGGTGCACCCCAGCTTCCCGGTGAGGAGTTCACCCTGGGTTGCTGACTTGAGCAGGCGTAGAGAGACAGTCTCCAGGCCATGGAACATAGAGCCACAGACCTCTAACTTTCTATACAGATCCGAGGACTAAGTATAGTCACGACATCTTGCACTTTGCGTCCCTCCAAGTGTTGAATTTCGAAAACTGTACTTGTTTTTTAAGAAGCAAACGAACAAACAAACAAACATCCTATGTGTCTGCTCTTGCTGGTCTTTTGGCAAATGTGTTGGTGTTGATACTAGCTCATCATCAAGAGCAGGTGGTTAGAAGCAGGGTGGGTGCCAGGAAGCCAGAGGAGGACTCACCTTCTGCCAGATAGCAAGAGGGCCCAGAAATGTTCTGGAGTAATTAGACGGGCCATCTGTGGAGCGGGCAGGTGCCTGGGAGAATCAGTCAGGTGATACATGTTGGCTGTGAGTACTCAGGTCTACCTGTGCCTGTCCCCACTGTGACAGTGAACAAGCTCTGAAGATGGAGAAGTCCAGCTCTTGGCACTTGTGGTATAGATGAGTCCAACTGACCCTGTGCAAGGACCATGACAGCTAGGGGCGTGGCATTGGAAGTTAGGAAGTTGGGCGGCCGGTGGGGAGAAGTAAGTCTGGGGCCCGCCTGAAGAGTTACAATCTGGAGACACCCAGTGTGCCCTTAGCCTCGAGTCGATTTTTTTTTTTTTTAAACAACCTAAAATTTTGGACAGGTTCCAGAAAATCTGGAAAAAAAAAAAAAAAGAAAGAAAGAAATGTGTCATGGTTGATACTAAGTGATAGGGGTGCAGACCTGAGTGGATTAGATGGCTGGCCGCACCACCTGTTCTGCTAGTGTTACCCTCCTTAAAACCGCAGCCATCAAGTATGTGAAACCTCCAGCAGGTTCCTGGACACACCTTCACCTGCTTTCACTGAAATGTTTCCTTAACGTATTGCTGACGGGGATTGATTTCGCAACGTTTTAAAGGCTGTATCGATATGTGACATTCATCTTTCCTGAAGAGTTTCAGTAGTGGGAAGTTGGCTTTCTCTGTATGAGACTATTAACTGCCCCAAGACACTACGTGTTTGGAAATTCTTCACACCACAGAGGTAGGCTCACAAACACGGATGTTTGCTTCTAGAAAAGTAACTGAGTATGTATGCTTTCACTTACTGACACTCTGGTAGCACTGACTCTGTAAGTTAGACTTTGTCTTACATGGATAATGTAGTATCCACCATAAGCATTTTGACAATTTGTGATGTAGCAAGAAAAAAAAAAAAACATTCCTTCTAAGGAATTCTATTTATTTGTTCATTTACAGATAGTCCAGATTAGCCTCAAAGTTACTGCGTTGTTGTAGATAACTTTGAATGTCTGATCTTCCTGCCTCCATCTGCTGAGTGCCAGGGCTGCACAAACGTGTCGCCACGCTCAGCTCAAAACTTCTGAAAAACTCTTTGAGCTCCCAGCTTCATTCACAACCAGTGTGTATTGGACTTACCTTCTAGGCAGCAAAAACCGTGCGCCTACCCCCTAAACAAACAAGCAAACAGAACATCAAAATCCAGCTGCAGGAACACACGAAAGCCCAGAATACCCTTCATTCACAGGAGAGTGACACTCCACAAGTACACAAGACATGTAACGTCTGGAGGCCATGCCAGTCAAATAGCAGAGCCAGAACAAGTAGGAAGCTGAGCCTAGGCCAGGTGGGCAGATGAGGCAGCCCTGTGCTCTCAGGTTAAGGCCCAGAGTCAAACAGCCCCCAAACAGCCCAGCGCTTGGAGCTGAGACGGAACATCACAGGGTCAGGCCATTCTCCAGGGTCTGTCTGTCTCTGTGAAAGCCAACTACAACAGACAGCAGCATTCACCATCTGGGGGAAGATCACCTCGCTTGACGTTCCTCTGCCTTAACACTGAGTATCCAGCATTGAGCAGAAGATAACAGTGTCCCGAGACACAGGCCCTGTAGCTTCAAGGGTGGACTACTACATCAGGAAAGACGACAGCCATCACACAGGGACACACAGGCAAGGAAATGAAAGAAATGAAGACAGAATAAATGATAGAAGATTGCAAGATAATTGGACTCTCTAAAACAGAATCAAGTGGACATTTTAGAGCTGGCAATGAAGTATCAAAAATGAAGAATTTGCTGTAAGCCAGACACGGTGGCTCACAACTATAATGCTCCCCCCTACCCCCCGCCCCCCAGCATTTAGGAGGTAGATTCAGGAGAATCAGGAGTTCAGCCCCAGCTACCTATTGAGTATGTGATAAGCCTGGGTTACAAGAGATCCTGTCTAAAAAAACAGAAGAATACAAAAAAAACAAGAAAGAAAGAATTCATTGGGTAACTTGAAAACAGTTGACATAGCAGAAGACAACAGATGGCCTGTGGTAAATGCCTGGGCTCAAGGGGAACAGTGGTTGCCAAACAAACAGAGCACAGGGACGGTGGCTGCTGTACATGGCTGACATTCCAAAGGGCAGGACAGAAGAGAGACAGGAGCAGTAGCAGAGAAGATAGCAACTCTGAGTTGTCCCACAGTGTCCTATCAAGGGATTCAGAAGCTTCAAGAGTACCAGACAAAACAACAGCAGCAGAGGACACTGTGCAGGCACGTTGTGGGGAAGAGTTTTCAACGCAGCCAGAAGCGTGTTTTCTTCAGGGAACACTGACGTGTATGGCTGTGGCCCTTTGGGAGCCTCCGAGCCAGAGAGCAAAGCTGCCTTCAGGGAAAGGTTATAACCCTGGAGCCTTCACCCACAGGAGTGGGAACATTCTACACAGACAATGGAACAGTAAGGGAAGGCAGTCTCAGATCCGCGGACCTCAGGCTGAGGAGGAGGAGGTTGATGTGCTGAGTGACTCTGAGCAACACAAGATCTGAGCTGGCACAATGCCAGAGACTGCTTTTGTGGTGTTTCAGCTTAAGCAGAAGTAAAATGATAACGAAGAGGCCGACATGTTGACAGGCTCTTGAATTCTCTCCACAGTCACAGAGAATAATGACTAAGAATAGTAAGAACACAGCAAGCCTTTCACAAACAACTGAAAGTCTTGACGGAGAAGAAAAATAGAACGACGTTTGAACATACCCGCACAAAAGGATACAGGACAAGGGGCTGGGGAGATAGCCCCAAGCACAAGGCCCTGAGTTCCCTCTCCAGAGCCATATAAAGAGCCGGAAGTGCAGGCGTGCACACTTAAAGTCCCAGCAGTGGGGGACAAGACAACAGCGACCCTCTGGCTCACTGGCCAGTCAGTCTAGTTTAATTGGTAAGCTCCAGGACAAGAAAAGACCTGGTCTCAAAGGAAGTGAATATAGGTATCCCCAGTCTCCCCATACATGTACATGCACACACAAACACACATCACACTAAAAGAAAAGATGAAGGATGAATGGAAAATCATGAGAGGCTTGAACCTAGCTGCATTAGCAACTACAAACCAACACTCAGGATGCTGTAGCAAGAAGAATATGGCAAGTTTGAGGCCAACCTGAGCTATATATAGCAAACAAAACCTTAACCTCAAGAAAAGGGAAAAAAATCCTTATATTACTATAAATGGATTAAATATTCCCCCTCAGAAATTTGTCAGGCTTTCTTACACAGACACACACACATACACACACACACACACACACACCAGACGGACTCCTGTTAGCTTGAGCTTCTGGGTTCACATGCTTCTCTTGCCTCAGCTTCCCAAGTGCTGGGATAACAGGCGTGTACTGCTGTGTTCTTTTTCAAAAATTGCCAGACGATAGTAGTACATGCCTTTAATCTCTATGAGTTCAAGGACAGCCTGGTCTACAGAGTGAGTTCAGGACAGCCAGGGTAACATAGAGAAACCTTGTCTCAAACAAAAAAAGAAACACAACAAACAAACAGATAAATTCACACATACAACTATTTACTTTTTAAAAAGTTTGTTTGAGATAGGGTCTCCTGTGGCCTAGGATGTCCTTAAAATTGCTAAGTTGCTGAATATGACCTGAACTTTTGATCCTTCTGCCTCTCCCTCCAAAGTTCCAGGATTACAGGTGTGTGCCACCGTGCCAGTTTCTGTAGCGCTGGTGCTGGAGCCCAGGACGCTGTACCTGCTAGGCAAGCATTCCACCAGCTGAGCTGCATTCCTAGTCAGGGTCTGCTTGTTTTGTTTAGAAAAGAAATTCAATGCACTGCTAGGGGAAAGTAGGCACTAAAGTACTCCCTGCCTTTTTTTTTTTAAGTTTATATATGACAGGCACAGAAAAGTTAAAAACAAAAGGATTAAAAAAACAAAAACAAAAAGATTAAAAAAAAAAAGATACACCAAGCAAACACTATCCTAAAGAAAGCAGGTACCACACAGTGATTTTAAAGTCAGTGCATGGTGATGGCAGGGATTGTTCTGGGTGTGTGCTTCATAGCTCAACTTTAGACTAGGAAGCAGAAGTTGGGAGAACCAGGAGGCATAGAAGACTCTTGATTATGACTTGGCTTTCAGCATTCTCCGTAACTGATCGAGCAGCAAGCAAGAATTTCAGCAAGGATAGAGGGGATTTGAACAGTTTTCAGTGCTGCTAACTCAACCTTGAATTCTGGAGTAAACCCATCTGGTTACAAGATCTTGTTCTTTTCCTGTACACAGAAAGTTGTTCTGTGTCTAAGACAGGCATGGAGGCACACACCTTTAATGCCAGCACCTGGGAGGCAGAGGCAGGCGGATCTCTGTGAGTTCGAGGCTAGCCCGATCTATAAAGTGAGTTCCGGGACATCCAGGGCTACACAGAGAAACTCTGTCTCAAAAAAATAAAAAATCTGTGTCTATATTCACAGACATGTTGGCCTTTAACAATACAGTTAGGAACTCTACACTGTGCCTTCAAGTGCAGAGTATTCCAAACTCATAGGAGGAACGTTTTACCAGTGTAGACCAGCTGGGGCCATACACAACAACATCAAAGGCCAAGACTGCAGAGCAAGTGCTTTGACTGACCTGCAAACTGAGATTCGAACCCAGGAGCAGGAAGACACTAGACAGCACACAACACTTTATTTTTCCTTCCTTCCTTCCCTCCCTCCCTCCCTCCCTCCCTCCCTCCCTCCCTCCCTCCCTCCCTCCCTCCTTCCTTCCTTCCTTCCTTCCTTCCTTCCTTCCTTTTATTGTTTTGGAACAATAGCCTAGCTTGATTTCAAACTCAGGATCTCCCTGCCTCAGCTTCTGCTGGTATTGCAGAGTGACCACTCTGGCTTATGTCTTCTTGAGACTCCGTCTCCTCCTATATCCCAGGCTCACCTCAAACTCACTGCGTAGTTGAGGATGACCTTGTACTCCTGATTTTCTTTGCTTCTGTCTCTTAAGTGCTGAGGTTAAAGGAGTGTGCTACTGTTTACAGCTATGTTCTGTGCTTCGAGGTAAGGCTTTCTTTGTAGCTGAGGCTGACCTCATGTCAGGACGCGACTGCCTCTGCATCGCTGGTATTAGGATTACATTCTATCAAACCGTAGACCACCTCCATAACGGCTTATAAATAATTGTACCTTAGAGAGAAAAAGGAAGGTTTTGAATTTCCATGTCAAGAAGGGAGAGGAAAACACACACACACACACACACACACACACACACACACACACACAAATGTAAAGAAAGTAGCAGGAGGGAAGTAAAGGTGCCCTGAAAAAAGGGGCAGAGATGGCTCAGCAGGCAAGAGCGTACCCGAACAAGCATGCGCCCCGCCCGTGTTTGAGTTTTAATCAGCCATGCTAAGTCCCAGAGACATAGAAAGGAAGTCCTAAAGGAAGACGTTTACTGTATCCCTGACCTTTAGGAATAGGAGGCATGTCTCACTATGCCAGAGCCACACAGGGAAGCACTGGGCACTCGGGAGGCAGAGGGAGGGAAGGACGTGGAGGCAAGAAGAAAGAACCAGGTGAGGGATTGTGGGGGCGACTCCTAGTTCTCTGGCCCCTGCTCCAGGCATCTAAGGCAGGCAGCAGTGGCTCTAGGTATGGGAGTCCCTGTAGAGGAGGGTTAGGAGTGAGGCTCTGAGCTGCTCTGGAACATCACTCTTCTCGTTGCTGTGACCAAATGCCCGATGAGCAACTTAGGAAGGAAGGGTATATTTTAGGTCCCAGTTGCAAGGGTGCAGTCCACCGTGGAGAGGAAGACATGGTAACAGATGCTTGAGGCAGCTGATCATACTGTACCTGCTGTCAGGAAGCAGGGGGAGATGAGTGCCTACCTCTAGGCTTTTTTGGTGATTATGTGCACTGTTGAGTTGGCAATATTAACTTTCACAGGCGGTTGTTTACTGTAGGGAATGACCAGGCCTGGAAGTTGCCGTCCCTCCAGGGCCCCCTGTATCAAAGCTTCAAGTACAGAAATTAGAGGCCATGGTTGGTAGAAAGTAGAAGGGAACCCGATGCACACTGACATTGTAGAAGCTGTTTAGAATTGCTGCAGTAGAGACTGGCACACGTGGATGAGTAGCCGTACTAGAGGCCACAGTGAAGATTGTGTGTAAGCTACATGGTGCTGAGAGAACTGGAGTTCTACCCCGAAGAAAAGTCCTGTGCCCTCCTCCTCACTAAGCGCAAAAGGTAGCTTGAGTTGAACTGTAAACTTTGAAAAGTTGCTTAGCCAACGGTCTGTGATTCTTTGGTGCCCAACAAAGATAAGGAGTTGCTGTTTATCCACGTGTCCAAGGCACACCTGTAGGCATCATTTCAGCGCCACTGCCCACTAGGCCCAGATGAATCTGCAGAGATGGGCATGTTGTGATCCGTTTGCACAAAAGAGTGCTGTTCAGCAGTAAGCAAGAATGGACTGACTGCAGCTCCGCAGACCCATGCTGACTGAATCCAGTCAGTCACGGGCAGATGACTCCACAGACACCAAGTCTTAGAATAGCAAAACCGAAGAGCAGAGCAGTCATTCAGTGCCTTTCGGGGCTGGCTCTGATTGGCCTGAGGGGATCCTCCGCGTGCTGCAGATTATTCTTAAGATGTGTACTCTTTACATCAGATTTAAAACTTCCCAGGGCAAGACTAGAAGGCTCAGCAAGTGAAGGCACTTACCAGCAAGCCTGACTACTTGAGTCTGATCCCCGGAGCCCTCATGGTGGAAGGCAAGGACCAACCCCTGCCAGCTGTCATCTGACTGTCCTATGTATGTCCCCCCAAAGAAGTAAATATGTGTAATAACAAGTGTTTTTTTTTTAATTCTGAAAATAATTTGAATGTCTATTTTTTATTTTATTATTTTAATACATGAAGTACATTTGTAAGTGGGAAAATGGTAGAGCTGTAGAGATGACTCAGAGATTAAGAGCACCCGCTGCTCTTCCAGAGGTCCCGAGTTCAATTCCCAGCAACCACATGGTGGCTCCCAACCATCTATAATGAGATCTGGTGCCCTCTTCTGGCGTGCAGGTGCACATGCAGATAGAATGTTGTATACATAATCAATACATAAACAAATAAATCTTTTTTTTTTAAGTGGAAAAATGAGGCATAACTTTTTTGGATCCATTGAGATGCATCACAGTTGCAGTGTTTTGGAAATTGTCACTCCGTGAAGAAGCATGCACATGACCATTCATGATGACTCCGGAAGTGTCCACTTACTCCTCCGTCTATATGTTCATTCAGCAAACCTGCCTATCCTGTCTCACTCACTGGTGGTCCTCTGCATTCTTGAGAGTAAAGAAGAGGTTCCTGAGTGACCACTTGTGGATTCCACAGACAGAGCATTATTGTTGGCATCTGAAGGTGGCATCCTGTGGCTCAGCAGCGGTAAAAACATGAGACCAAACTGCATGTTACAAAAAGACAAGCAGTGTTTCCCTGGACACAGGCAGTTTCAAAAGATGTTTTCTAAGTGTTGCAGACTCACGGTGTACCGGCTAACAGTGCAGAGTTCGGCCTGTTTTTGGTAGTTGGCTTGGCCTGCATTTTCTGATAAGGTTGAGGGCCTCTCGGTGCGTGAGTTGCTGAGAGGCAGTTAAGGTGTGTACATAGCCCACACTGGCCTCAAACTCTCCGTGTCCTCACTCAGCCTTTGCAGGGTGGGGTGACAGTGGCACACGTATAGAGTTCCTATCTGCTGTCTGTCTCTGCTCGGGGAAAGGCCTGTCCTAAAGGTTGGGTACATGGGGCATTGTCCAATCTAAGTTGTTTTTTTGTTTTAAGGAAAAAAATCTTTCTATAGTCAGGTGTGGTGGTGCACGCCTTTAGCCCCAGCGGTCAGGAGGCAGAGGCAGGCAGATCTCTGACTTTGAGGCCAGCCTGGTGTACAGAGTGAGTTCCAGGACAGAGAGAGCTACACTGTGAGACCCTGTGTACAAAACAAAAACAGAAACAAAACAAAACACAAAAACCGCTTTCTATCTAAGTATCTAACATATATTCTGAATTTTATGCTTAAATGTAAATATACAATTAAAAGATTAAAAAAATTTACAGTTTTATTTGCCCTAAAAAGTGTGTCAATGGAAATTTACTGAATAATTTCTAACAGAGTCAAGATGATTACAGTTTTATTCTCACTTATTAATGTGATGAATTTCACTGGTCGTTTTCTCTCAGTGAACAATGCTCGCCTTCTTTTTTGTATGCACACACATAAATGTTTGGTACCCCTCTCCCATGCCCTTTGTTAGGCCGTATTCTCATGAGATTTACTTGTCCCATTTACATTTTTAAAATTTATTTTTATTTTATATGTGTGAACTATTTGATTCTTCAGCATCAAGTGCTCTTAACCACTGAGTCGCTTCTTCAGCTCCTATAATTAAAAAAAAAAAATTCAGTATTTTATTTCTGTAAGTGTGTGGGGAGGTGGTACCCGTGGAGACCAGAAGAGGGTGTGGGATTACATGTTACTGGAGTTACAGGTGGCTGTGAGCTGCCCTGGGTGCTGGGAACCGAACTTAGGTCCTCTGCAAGGATGGTGTGCACTCTGAACGGTTGAGCCATCTTAGCAGTCACTCTGTAGACTAAGATGGACTCCCGAGTGCTGGGATTAAAGGCGTGCACCACCATGCCCAGCTTTAATCTTTGTACTTCTAGAAGAACAGAAATCATGGCTGTAACCCCAAGATATCATTTAAGAAAACATTGTGGGAACTTAGCTCCTCGGTTTCCCTTTCTGTCTTAGAGTGGCCTGCTTGTTCTAAATGTGCTAAGAGGAAATTAGGAATCTTGGGAGTGAGAAAGGCCATTGTGGAGCTGTGAGACTAGACTGAGGAACAGTGTTCTGTTGCCTGGAATGTGAGCCAAGTCAAGGTCTAAAAGGAAAGGACAAAAGCAGCTCATGTTTTTCCTTTTTGGAGCAGTGTGGGTGGTGATCAGACATCTATGCTCCTTTTGTCACTTGGCATATGTCATGAGTATCCTGCTAGTCCTGGCCATGCAGAGTCGAGCTTTGTCCCTGTGTCTCCCATCGCTGCCCGATGCTCCAGTCTCCTACTGGGACCCACTTTTGGGAAGGCCTGTCTACACGAGCTGCACTGCTTCTTCGCATACCCGCCTGGCAGTGGGCACTGGAGTTGGCTAAAGGCACAGCACATGGAAACAGGCTCTGCCTCTCAGGCTCTGGGCAGAGCTGTTCATAGAGACCCACTGTAACATTTCCGTGGACAAAACTAACTATAAAGTAGACATAGGGCTGAGGATAATACACCACCTCCGTGGCAGAAGGCTAGCACATGCCAGGGCCCTGGGTCAACCAGTAGGACCTAAAAAAAATAAAGGAAAACAAATGAACATGACGTCATTATGGGTATTTTTAAAAATCTATATAAAAGAGTAGAGGCGGGTGAAGGGAAGGACTGCCCGTGTGCTTCTGAGGGACAGCCACGTGAGCTCACTATCCAGTCAAGCCCTCAGCGAGCACAGCAATTGAGCTTGCTGTTTACACGTCTGTGTCCTGCTCTTCCCTTGAGGGATGGGACATGCTTCATAGGCCTCTCTCTCTCTCTCTCTCTCTCTCTCTCTCTCTCTCTCTCTCTCTTCCCCCTCTTTCTCATTTGTTTTGAAGTTGGGGCTCACTATGTAGTTTCTCTCCTGGAACTCACTACACAGACCAGGCTGTCCTCAAACAGAAATGCATCTGCCTCTGCCTCCCAAGCGCTGGGATCAACGGTGTGTGCCACCATGCCTGACCGTGTTTGTTCACTTTTTGACACGGAGCCTTGATCCATAGCCCTGGCTGGCCTGAGTCTCCGTTTGTAGTTCCAGCTGAACTTGAACTTGATTACAGTTCCAGCACGTGCTACCACACCCAGCTCCTCAAATCTCTTATGCAAATGGCCATTGCTGTGGTCTCGGGGGGGGGTGGATTTTGAATCTTTCCAGGCTCCATTTCTAAGAAGCAGAAAAGAGACTGGCACAGGCTGGCCTCAAACTCACAGAAATCCATCTGCCTTTGCCTCCCAGGTCCTGGGGCTAGAGGCGTGCATCACCCTGGCCTGGCTAAACTCTTAAATTTTAAGGAAAAGGAAGGCTTGGGGACAGCGTTCTCGGCTCTCTCAGGGAACTCAGAGACTGGGAATGTATACGGTGGCTCTGAGGAATGACCACTTGCCTGCCGTGCTGTGTCACAGCCTGGTTTGCAGAGCCGAGGTGTAAGCTCAGGGTCTCTCCAGATCTAGCACAGAGTGCTCAGTGTTCGCTTGCCGGAAGCACATCCTAGGTCCCTAGAATGGCAGGAGAGCTGAGAAGAAAAGGCTCTGTCACATGAGCATGGGGCTCCCTGTGACTCAAAAAGCATTTCCCTCATGCTGGCACACCCAGGTGCCCTCCGGGCTGCTCTAAGTGCTGTTGAGTTCCAAGCCCCACATTGTGGCTGGGACCTCAAGAGCAGAAAAGCACTGGGGACACGGAGGGGTCCTTGAGTTTTTGAAGTCGACTATGTCCACTAAGTAGAGATGACAGTGCTGTGTTCTTGCCACAGTGTGCTGTCCAATTGTCAGGACAGAACTCTATGAATCCATTTGGCTATCGTTTCTAGCTTTTGTGCTTGCGCCACTCTTGAGCGATGGTTTTTCTTTTGGGGGGTAGGGTGGTGGGTGAGACAGCATCTGTCTATGTCCTGGAACTCACTCTGTAGACACGCGGGCCTCTGCCTCCCAAGCGCTGGGCTCAAAGGCGTGAGCCGCCACTGCCTGGCTTGAATGCTGGCTAGCATATAGTGCACCCTTGCCAAACACCATGCTCTGGTGTCCAGTGGGACCGTGGGTGTAGGGAACAGGGCGCAGCCAGCTGTGCAGGCTCACTTGCTCCCGTAGCAAGCTGCTGACTCCGAAGCTCGTGATCTGTTCTCAGCTGAGCCCTAGAAGGTTGTCTGTTCAGTAGAGGCCCCAGAGAGCCGTGTATCCACCTCCCTGGGCTCTGATGAGCGTGTAGACCGTCTGTTCTGAGGTAGAGCGAGTTGGTTGGTTGGTTGGTTGTGCGGGGTCAGGTGCTAATGTCTCTGCCACTGTCTTTTCAGTGAACGAGTTCACAGTGATCAGGAAGAAGTTTAAGTGCCCCTACTGCAGCTTCTCAGCCATGCACCAGTGCATCCTGAAGCGACACATGCGCTCACACACTGGAGAGCGGCCCTACCCTTGTGAGATCTGTGGCAAGAAGTTCACTAGGCGGGAGCACATGAAGCGGCATACCTTGGTGAGTGCAGGGTGCCAGTGGGGCATGAGGGCGGGGCACACATGAGCTGGCTTAAGGGGTCCTGACCGGCGGTGTCGGCAGAAGGGTATAGAACGCCCTGGACCCCTGCAGGGGCAAAGGGACCTCTGAGGTACCTGCTTGACTTGCTGTGAGCAGAACCCAGACCCGGCCCCAACCTAAAGTCCTGTGTGATACCTGAGGTCTGAGAGCCGGTTTTAGGTCTTTTTGCTAATGAGGCCAGGGATATAGCTCAGTCAGGAGAGTGCTGGCCTAGCATTCACGAAGCCCTGAATTCAATCCCTAGCAGCACATGTGACATTCCCGAGATGCCAGCGCTTGGGAAGTGGAGGTAAGGATGGATTATCAGAAGTCCAAGGTTAAGATGTTGTCTGGTTGGCTCAGTGGATAAGGATGTCTTCCACTAAGCTTGACAACCCGGGTTTAATACCCAGGATCCATATAGTTGGAAGAAGAGAACAGACTTCCACTGGTTGTCCTCTGTGTGGACAGGTACACATACAAAAGACACACACACAATATATGTTTTTTTTTTAAGTTGAAGGTCATCCATAGTTGCATAGAAGATTCAAAGCCAGCTTGGGATACATGTGACCTTGTCTCAAAAAACAAAACAAAACAAAACAAAAAACAAAAAAATGGACAAAATAACTTTTCACTATTTCTGTGCTTGTTTTTACTGAGTTCATAGAAACTTACGTGGGGTGCTGTCACCTCCACCAGCTTTTCCTGGAGAGACTATGTCTTGTTTTTCAGCTTGTAGATACTTAAGTCTTGAAAAGTCTGCATTTTTTTAAAGCCACATTTACCATTGTTTGAGGGTGGGTCACTCTGCCTGACCTTCACCTGGGGTAGCACTTGGTTGGTTCGACTTCAGGGTGTCTCCCCATTTTGAAGGAAGAGGCAAGAGGATGATAAGGGTCAAGCCAGCCTGTGTACCAAGTTCAGATTCAGCTATATAGTTAGATCTTGTATTTAATGATGCTGATGACGCTATATGTCAAAGCTTGCAAAATAAAACGATCTATAGAGTTTAATCCTCCAGTTTCCTTGGGGTGCCTATCTTTGAAAGAGTAGAGTCCTCTCCATTAGAGGCAGCTCTGTAGCCCAAGCCACCATGCTCACCATAACAGCATCTACTGCCCTGACTTCTTGGTAAGCAAAACCCTTCCTGGCACCTCCAGAGGTGGAGACATACCACTATACTTGCCCAGGGATCAGGAAGGCGTGGATTTGTTCTGCTGCACAAAAACATCACAAAGGGGCTTAGCAGCGGATTGCCATGTCACCCACCATCCTTCTTTTGTGCCTCTTCCTGGGCATGTCAGTTAGGACGGGCAAGCGTGGTGATGAGCGGTTCCCTGAAAACATCTTTGTCATCGCTGAGCATAACAGTCCAGCCCCTCGCTCATATGGTAGTCTCAGGCCAAAGGAATCTTGGTGGTGTCGGTCTCCTCAACACACATTTTGCTGTAACTCGGCCTAAGTTTTGTTCTTCTGTGATAGAGAAAGGGGGAAACTCCGGGATTAAAATGACAAAACAAGGGCCTGAGCGGATGTGTAGTTCGGTTGGTAGATTATTTGCCTAACGTGCAGGAACCTCTGGGTTTGATCCCTAGCAGTACAACACACCACGCATGGAGGAACATACCTGTAACTGTAGAACTGTGGAGGCTGAAACAAGGGCATTGAGGGTTTCAGGCCAGAGAGGGAAAGAAGCACCTAAACCAAAGAAACCAAAAGGAAGTGCCTTGTGTGCCAAGTCGTTAGAGGTTTCATTTCTAGAGTCAAGCTTTCAGGGAAGCTTCTGAAGCTGGCGCCCCAGCTCCATGGCCACCAGTTCTCCATGACACCCCTTCCCAGGTCATGCTGTGTGGGCTTCCCCAGTTTTTCTCCATGGGCAGTTATATTTGAGTCTTAACAACTCAAGAGTTCTGTGGAAGGCAACTCCGCCTGCAAGAAAGATGTATTTAAGATGGGAGGCTGGGTGTTCTGCATGATCTCTGGGACTGCAGGCCTGAGAAGCCCAAGCCAGTGAAGGTGGTACTCAAGGCCCAGACATAGAAACACAGTGACATCTTGTGGGCAGATCTTTGTGAGTGGAGGAGCCCTTTGCTGTTATGTTTATTGTTGGAGAACTGGAAAATTCAGGAAGGTGGGAACAAAACTACAATCACCACCTTAGCTGTGTGCAGCCTGTTCTCCAGCAGGTCCTGGTAGCAGAACATGCAGGAAGGAGGGGAGCCTAGAGTCGAGGGAAGCTTCCAGCTAAGGAAACCTACTCTAGGGTGCTAACTGGAGACCAGTCCATCTGTGGATGGCCTGGACAGTATGGGCTTCTCTGGGTTCCTCCATCTTCCATCTTTGAAACTTAGGGTTATGTTTTATATGCAAGGAGGTACAATGGAGCTGGCCAGGCTGAGAATTTCTGTGGCCACTCGGCGAATCCCATCTCTAGGAAGGCAATTCTGCACAGCCTAACTTTCTACAGGCTACACTGGCTCCTAGGCACACTTCCTCAGGCCCAGGCCTCCTGGTTCCCCTCCAGGAACTCCAGACTTTTGTGCTCTATACACTCAAGCCCCCTCTACTGAGCACTGTGCCTTCCTGCCAAGTAATACAACGGGTGGGGCACCGCTGCTGTCCCTCCCTGGCTGCCATGTCTCCTCTGCTGACCCTAGCTGCTCATCTGTATCATGTGCAGGGCAAGGACAGGAGTTACCCCTTTTCAACGGAAGCAAGGTGCATAGCAGCTAGGCTGGGGGTCAGCTCCATTGCCCTGCTGTCAGGCTCCGGTCTGCTCCCCATCCGCCATCTCTTAGGACTCCATGCTGACCCCTCTCCCTCTGCTCCTCAGCTGTAGCTCCCATGCTGCCCAATCCACCAAGCTAGACGGAGCTTCCCCAAAGGCAGGTTCCAACCACAGCTGTGTATGGGCTCCCTGCCCTGTGCACCCAGCTGAGCAGCGTTGTGTCTCTTAGCTCTGCGCCACCTGGGCTGCCGGGCCAGCCCGTCTGCCTGTACAAGGTTAATGGCAGCTGGGCTCCAGAGCTGCTCTAGGGCTCTGATAGGAGCCTCTCCGCTTGCCCCGCGTGGAGGTTTGTAGGGAAGGGTAGTTCAGGCAGGAGGAGTAATATGACCAAATGAAAACTGTATCTACCTACCACGCAGTGGGAGTACTTGAAGATGGGTATGTTGAGGCCTGGCCTGGTTTGTAGCTGAGGGCATGGCACTGTTTCCCCTGGCGCCTGTATCATCCCCAAGATGATTTGCTGCTCCTGGTGATATTGCCTATGCGGGCTCTAGATGGATGTTACCTTCAGTCCCTGACAGGGGCTGTCGTTCCTGTGTCTCGTGTCTGTGCTCCTCACCCCCATATTTCATCCCTCCACTAACTTCTCTGTCCCTCCAGGTCCACAGCAAGGACAAGAAGTATGTGTGCAAGGTGTGTAGCCGTGTGTTCATGTCTGCAGCCAGTGTGGGCATTAAGCACGGCTCTCGTCGCCATGGTGTGTGTGCAGACTGTGCTGGCCGGGGTGTGGCCACACCACTGGACCATGGTGGAGGTGGTGAAGGCTCCCCTGAGGCACTGTTTGCTGGTGAAGCGCCATACCTGGAGGACCCAGATGATCCACAAGGGGAAGGCGAGGAGGAGCTGGGCGAGGATGAGGAGGAGGATGTGGCCAAATGGAAGGACGATGTGGGTCTGGCACATGAGGATGCACTGCTGGAGGATGATAAGGATGATGAGGACTCTCCGCAGGGGCCCCACAGTCCCTCTGGGGAGCCTGATAAAGACTTTGCCTGGATCTCCTAGGGGCTCTGCTCTAGTGGACAGGGTGTGTAGTGGCTGAATCACTTTGTCCACCTGTGTGTGCGTCTTAGTGGGTCTTACCCAGGAGTAGGACCACACTGACTTCTTGAAGTTCTTCCTCCAGGTCCTCCTCTGTCCTATCCCCCTCCCCCTTGCAGAAACTGGTTCTATGATCTAAGAATTGGGTATAACTCCAGTGACTGGGAGCTCTAGGTCTGAACACAAAGTGAGGGGTGCGGTGTGGGTTTAGGAAGAGGGAGAAGGATGCTCCCAGCTGTCCAGGTGTTACTGGAGCCCCAGCAGGCATGTGTAGATGTACGGGCAGGGCTGTGCCAAGGCCTGGGCATGCTTCCTCAGGGTATCAAAGGAGCCCTTTGCTGCGAACCTGACTAGGAATGCAAGATGAGTCAGTGCACAGGTCAGGGTCAGCACTGCTTAGGGTCATGAGGGCACTCCCCCAGACTGCAAGTCTGAGTAGGTGTTGAGTTTTGCATAAACACAAATGGCTCCATCCACAGCATTGCTCAATCTCCATCTGTCCTCTCCTGCTCAACTCCCAGCAGTCACGTTTTGGGCTATGGCCCTGTGTTACTTTGTCCTCTTGGTTCCTGCTGCCCCATGGTAGTGGTGGAACCTAGTGAGCAAGAAGTCCCGCAACTCTCTTACCTCCAGGCTTTGGTGCTTAACACAAAATGGCTACAGAAGCCTCTCTGGAAGCCCTGGGCTCCAGGTGCTATCTCTGTGGGAAGCAGCAACGGGCAGGCCAAGGAGGGACGGCTGTCTGTTCAAGAGGGGACCTGTGGCTGGATGCTTTCCACTTGAGGCCCACAGGGTCGAGTTGCAGGGGCCACAGCTCTTTGTTCTGTGTGCACTTTCCTGGAGCGCCCCATTGTGCACCCTGAGTTCTGCCTGCTCTTTTGCTGACCCCTCCTTGGACCAGATGGAGCTCAGCTCCTGCCTTTGTTGCTGCTAACACTGGAGGTGGGTGTTCCTAGCTGCAGTGTGCTGCTATGCCTCCCTGCCTAGGAACCAAATTTTAAAGAAGTCAGAGACATTTTAAGGTGGTTACTACAGATTACTTGTTTTGAATTGTTTTTCTCACTTGACAGGACTCTATAGGAGTGGTTTCCTTTAACTCTTCATCAAGTCCTCTGCTGTATTTCTAAAGGCTCTCCAACTTTATTCTGTGAAAAGTGTAGGCTTCACAGCTTTGAGGCTCAGAGAGACACTTACCTGCAGGGTAGACACAGATACTACAGCCTGTCCTCTTCTTGAGGCCATTTCTGACAAAACTATCAAGACATTCCATCCTTCACCCACCTCACCTCCCAAAGGCCCCCACTCACTGCAGTGGTGTTCAGTGAGCATTCTGATGGGCTACCCCCACCCTGTGCAGGGGCTCATCAGGCTAATGAGCATTAGGGCCAATTAGAGAATTTTGGTTTTCCTTTCTCAAACACTAAGTCAAATGGCTCTTAGTTTTTTTTGTGTTTTTTTTTTTTTAAACTGGCACATCTATTCTCTCTAGGTCAGTAAGGAGAAGCCTCATATAAAACTGTAATTCATGTCCCAGTGGTTCAGAGCATCTGCTAACCTGGTGACATTCCCCAAGTACCAGCTGCCTAAGCTACAGAAGAGTGCTGGACTGGGTGTGGGTTCCTTCCTATAGAAGGAAGGAATCATAGCTTTTATTGTTTTAAACAAAACAATAGTCAAAAGCAACAGGACCCGGACTCTCTTATACACAGCATGTAGGGACAGTTGCCTGGGAAGCTATGTGCCCCTCCACTCACTGCCCAGTTGCGCTGAGACATGCTGGTTCTGAGTACTTTTCCACCCAGTATGGCAGCATAGCTAGACCCCTTTTACCAACAAAACCAGGTTGAGACTGTCTAGCCTTGTCAGGCCCCACTGAGGGCTCTCAGACTTAGTACCTTTCTCCCTCTTTTAAAATGCCTTTTCTACGTTTCTTATAAAATGCATTTGGAAACCAGACCTTTGCTACCACTGTCTCTGGGTTTTTGTATCAGTCCCTACTTCTCAGGCTGTCCTGCCCAGGACCCAGGACCCCTGGCCCACCTCCCAAGGCACCTGTGCCTCCACTCTCAGGATGTCTTGCTCTGACTGGCTCCCCTTCCAGACCGCCTTTGCTGGCCTTTCTGGGGTTTCCTGTCGGTGCCACAGAGCACTTCCTTAAAACTAGTACTGTACCAGAACACTGAGGGTCCCAGTTCTGGTCCCACCACCTTCCAAGCGTTTGCCATGTGGCAGGCTTTGTTCTGGCTCAGTTTCTAATTGGAAAGTGGAATTCTAGAGATCCAGATGAACACATCCATCTCAGGAGGCATGGAGGGAAAAGACGTATGTATTGAAGTTTTTTTTTTTTTCTTTTAGTGTGACTTTTTTTTAAATCAATGTTCAAATTAATAAATATTTTTTTATGAAGAAGAAAAATGTGTAGATTACATTTCACATTTTGTATTTTTTTGTGTGTGTATGTCTGTATTCTGGTGTTTTCAACACCAAAGTGGAAACTATAGTCCATGGGGTGGGTGTTGTTGAGGTTGAGGTGGGGAAGCGATAGACTTTGTATGGGTCTCTGGATCCTGATCAGTCTGTATATTTGGACTCTGAGTTTTGGGGAACAGGACACTGCTAAGATAGTGCTGTGACTCAAAAGACACAGTTATGCTTCCAATTTTGCACATCTTCCTTTAAAAACAAGCAACAAAACAAAACCTGAGAAAATGCAAAACTGGAACTTTTTGCAATATTCTGAAGGATAATCTTACTTTGGCTCATTCTATGACATGTTCAACTCCTGAGAAAGCCATACTTAATGGTGGTGTTATTTTTTAGATCCTATTGTGTTTTCTATGTGGCTCTTTTAGAATCACTTGTAGTGAGGGTGCTGTGTGTGTGTGCTTTTCTTAAATATTTATTTTTTTCAACATGCTTTCAATCTGTCAACAAAAAGGAAAAAAAGGCAGTGTTTGAAGATTGTTAATTTTTTTCTGGGGATAATCTATATTATATTGACTTTATATTAATTATTATAAAGCTGTGTTTGTATTGAAGATGTGTTCAATATTTGTGGGAGGTTTGTCATAATCATTTGGTGGGGTTCACTGCTCTGTTGTCCTGCTTCTCGATAGCCACAGACAGGTAAAGATCACCTTCTCTATAGTGGTTCTTGCGATTTCTTGTCTGCCTAGATGTGCTCCAGGTTGCCTGTGGGTTTCCTCTCTGTGACGGGATTAGTGTAGACATTCTTGCAAAACGATCACTTTAAATAAAATGGGAAATTGCTGCTCCATGCAGATGCCTCCTGTGTGGTTTCAAATAGTACTCTTCTGTGGACCTCAGCCTGAGTGGAGGTAGCTGCCAGCCCTATTGCTTATTGTTCATTTCCTATTACCCTCCTACTTCCATTTCTTTCCTCAGGAGATAACTTTGGTTTCTGGAAAACTAAAC
The DNA here is from genome assembly GCF_030254825.1 of Meriones unguiculatus. Taxonomy (NCBI): domain Eukaryota; kingdom Metazoa; phylum Chordata; class Mammalia; order Rodentia; family Muridae; genus Meriones; species Meriones unguiculatus. Next base: position 101,307,804 of record NC_083352.1, read on the forward strand.
CAACAAGCAAACAACCCCACACTTTTTAATTTTTCTCCTTGACTGGTATAGCCCAGACACATGACACCTGAGCTTCATTAACATGGTAAAATGTCAGCCCCAGGGTCCTGGAACCACTACCTTAAATGTGAGGAGAGACCTCCCCTTGACACCTCTCAAAGTGCATCTTAAACAGGCACTAGCGGGCCAGCTGACATCTTTAACAAGTCTGTGAGTGACAGATAGGGAAGCAAGCTGTCCCTGAGGCCAAAAGGACAACATACAGTTTGGTTTTTAATGCAAAAGGCTGGCTTCTTCTAAGATACTTTGCATAGTCAGTCACCCTTCAATCTCTAGGAGTCCAGGGTCATCAAATCCCACCACAGGTTTGCTGTAGCTTCAGGCTGGGAGTGGGAAGAAGGCTGGGAAGCAGCATCATGGATTGGCTCAGTCAAGGAACTGATGGCAGGCTTTCTTCCAGCAGCAGATCCCTGTGGTCCATGCCATACACTTTCTGGCACATCTTGGCATCCCACTTTCTTGGGACTTCCTAGAAGGGACATGCAGGGAGCATGGAGAACTGTCATCTGAGACCTTTACCACCTTGTACATGCCCAGCCCCTCAAACTACACATACCTCAGGTTGGCCCCAAGCTTGGCAGGCAGGGTTGGAATGTAGGCCTCGGCCTGTGGCTTCTGGTGGATGGGAGCCAGACAGCTCTGGAAGGAGCCACAACCCCTGTTCTGTTTCTCTCTAGAGTGGTCTGAGACCTGCCCCCAATCTCCATCTGTGGCTTCACCTGGCTGGTAGGCATGGTCACTGTGGCATGCCTGTGGAACAGCTGAAGAGCTGAGCTTGGGTAACGGCTGTAACAGGTTGGGAGGTGCTGGGGCCTCCAGCAGCTCTGGAGCTCCACCCGGGGAAAGGTGAGTGGCACAGAGGTTGTAGGATATACGGGGTTCAGGCTGGACAGTCCATCAGCATGTCCATACCAACACCCAGCTCCATGTAGTAGGAGTTCTTGCCATCACTCTGCTCTGGCTCTACCTGCCTTCTGCTGGGAACAGAGAGGTGAAAGCTCAAGTTTTGACCAGGCCTGACCCCACCCTGGCCAAGCCCCCAGTACACTCCACCCCACCCCAGGTGCACCAGGTGGACGTGTGTCTGCACCTTTCCGTAGCTCTTCAACAGCACTGAAACATGACCTGTGTAGAGCTCTGAAGTGATAGGGGCCTAGGTCAACAGTAGCCACCCTGTCCTGCCATCTAGAAAGTAGGCTGCTTCATGGGCCAGTGGGGTGATGGAGTGAATAGAGGACTGGTCTCTGGCCAGGTCCCAGACCCCGTCTCCACTGTTGCTGCTAGTGCTGCAGCTGCCTGAGGGATGACATGGCCTCCTTCCAGGGCTCCAAGCCAGACTCTACAGGGACACTTCACTCAGGATCTCAGAAGCCTCAAGCTGCTTTGCAGAAGTTGCTGCCTGCTGGCTCTAAATCCCTGCTCGAGCTACCACCTGTTCAGGTGAGCCTCGTAGAGTAGAGGCAGCTGGAAGAATTTGGCTTCAGAGACTCAAGAGGAACCTCTCCAGCAAAGGAAGGGTAGGGGTATGTGGCATGGCCAGAAATTAGCCTAGCCAGCCAAAAGGAGGTACAGGTTTGGCCTCAGTGAGGGGCATTTAAAGTCCGGATGCCTCTTTAGAGAGCGCAAGAGGCAAGCTTAGGCATATCAGGTTTGGGGTCACTGCTTACTCCATAGAGGCTTGATGGCTTCAGTGAGCCAGAATAAAAGAAGTTCTGGACTCTGCCCATACTTGAGCATAGATTTCTGAGTCTCACCTGGATTGAAGGTGACAGCTGGGGTCCCCAAACAGAGGAGACTGGTAGACAGGTTTCTAAGGGCTGCAGCAGCCGTGACCTCTTTCCAGCTGGGCTTTTCCTGGGGGAATTCTGGAGATAAGGTTGGGGCTCAACAAGTGCTCTAGACCCCTCTCCTGGCCCAGCATACATGTGCAGGCCTGTTTGGGTATCAGGCAAGGGGCCTGGCTCCACCCCCAGCCCAGGTTGCAGAGCGAAAATCTAGAAACCACAGGACAGGACAGGGGTCCATAAAAGGCCTGAGTTCTTCACAGCCCATGCTCCTTCTATAATGGCTTCTTCAGACTCTGGTGCTGAGCAGCGTTCTGCAGGCCCACTCAGCGGTAAGGCCAGCTATGGTTCAGCCCTCCTGAACCATACACATTAACCATATTGTGCAGCGGCAGCTGTGGGCCAAGCACAAGGCCTAGGAGGACGGAACAGCAAGCCTTTGACAGCAGTTAGGGAGTCAAAGCACAGGCAGGTCCCCAGGGGCTTGAATAGGCAGCCCCTGCTGCACAGTCAGTCAGCAGTACAGGGCTGGCAAGTGTGGAAGTAGAGGCTGGGGCCCCAGAGATTCCTAGATAGTCACGTTGGGACCCTGATTCCTTTTCCACAGAGGTCTCTAAAGGTTGACATCTGTGCCAGCATCTACCGCTCCAACACACATTGGTACACATATACACATTCTTTGTCTTGGGCTATCAGGCCCTGCCTCACCTCTTTACTGGCACTGGGACATTCCCAGGAGCTGGAAATTGTGCTGAGGCTCCAGGCTTGGTTGCCGAAGCTCCTGGGTCCGCAGCCTGAGGTGCAGCTCTGAGAACTCCAAGCCTGCGACCTATAGAAGGGCCCTGAAAATGGGGGTGGGGGTGGTGGTCCCCGTGTAGGAGTTGGCTGGGGACCCCAGAACTCCATCTCGAGTTTGCTTGGTGCCCAGCATCTACACCAGTTGCAGCTGGTGTGGATCATACAGCTCCACCATAGCCCCAGCTCCTGCTCTGGTGATGGGAAGCATCTGCTGGCCTCTCAGCCTAGCCTGACTGACCCACGGATACACACTGACATGTTCGCACAGGCTGATATGACCCCAGCTGCCATGCTTTCAGAGCCCCAAGTTTGGCAGGCAGGCTAGACCCCATCTTTGCAAGGAAAGAAACTTTGGCAATACCTCTGCCCACCTGTAGCCATGGTGGCATGGGCACAGTAACTGGCGCTGTGCGCTGACCCAGGCCCTCTGCACTCAGCCAGAGTCATGATCTGCAGCCCACAAGAATCTGGGGAGGCTACAAACGCTAGGTCTCGACCTTCAGAGTGCGGTGGGTGACGTTTTCAGACTGAACCCAGCTCCTGCGGCCTCTGCCTCCATGGCTTATGTCTCAGAATTGACACCAGATTGTCCTACCCCGGCCCCAAGTTGGGGCAAGGTCAATGACCTCCCTGCCCCCCACTGCACCCAGGATCTGGCCTCCAACCGCACCAACTGAAGTGGCCTAACTGCCACCTCACCTCCTACATGCTCAGCTCCGCCCGGTGCCCACGTCTAGTGGTCTACACCTCAGTTTGTCCCGCCCCTGGCATGGCATTCCAGATAAGGCTAGTCCGGCTCAGCTCCTGAAGACCTGCAGCCAGTTTCCCCGGGGGTGTGTGTGCAAAGCTACCAGAGCTAGGAAAGGGTTAAAGCTTCTTGGCTGGCCTCCTGGGAGCAGATTATTATTTAACACCTACTGCCTACTGCCACCTACTGGTGACAGATTTCAGGAGGATCTGAAGATCCAAATCCCACTCTTCCATGCTGTTCCAGACCCTCAGGCTTGGGAAACCACCATGGCAAAAGGCTTGTTTGCCTTCTCTCCTGCCCACTGACTTGTTGGTCTGACAACCAGCATGGCCTCAGAGGCCAAGGCCCACAAACTCCCAAAGACTAGAAAGGGACATCTCTAACCCTTTCAGATAACTCCCACTCCAAACTTTCCACCTTAAAAATAAATAAATAAATAAATAAATAAATAAAAAATAAAAAGAGCAACCAAGAGCCAACCTTATGTGACAGAAATTTAATTAGGCCACAGGACTGAGATTTGGGGTGGAAGGACACAGAGGAGCTGTAACCAAACTCTGCTGAGGCAGAAGCCTTGGTACTCTTTCTGTATCAATGCATGTTAATAGACAGGATATGGGGGCTCAACTGCTCAGGGACCCATCTCCCTGATGCTTTCATACACATTTTCTAAGGGCCCTTGGTTCATATCCTGGCCCCTGAGAGCGATGGCCTCATATTCCACACCACTCTCAAGGGCCAGAACTGCCCTCCCACCATAGGGATCCAGCTGGTCTGTGACAGGTCTTGGGTCTTTCCTTTTAGGCTTGCAGACCTTGGAGTACAGGACATCCATCTGAAGAGAAGCAAACCCAAAGGAGGGCTTGGCATTGTCTTCTGCAAAGCGTGGGCACAGTCCCATCTACCCTGCCCTACCCAGGCTGACATTACCTGAGTAGCTGGGATCACCTTAGCCTTCTGCTGCAATTCTTGGTAGCCCTGCTCTGTCCCTTTGTGCTTCTGGACGCAGGCATACTCAGCCCCAGGACCAAGCCTGGCACAGCTAATGGTCAGCTGTGTTCCAGCCCACACCACAGGGCTAGCAGCCAGGCTGGCCCTGGGAATTGCAGCCAGCCCCACATTGGAATAAGTGACCTCAGGGATAGGAGAAGGTGCAGTTGCAGGGGCAGCAGGAGGGGCCCTGGGCAGCTGCCGTGGTGGAAAGGCAGACGGGGGTACCTGAGACCTGGTGCTACCCCTGGACATCTCCAGCCAGTGTGGATGCAGGAGATCCATGCTAGCAGGCCGTGGGGCTAGGGATGAGATCAAAGCAGAGGTCACTGAGGGGCTAAGCAACAGAACTAGCCCTCATGGTGGGAGACTGAAGCCAGCCCTACACTTCTGGTCTCCCAGGAGGAGCTCACCTATGCTGGAGCGTGGGCCTCGGCGCAGCTCATGCAATCTGGTGTCAGACTTGCTGAGGGAGCAGAGATGGGTCTGTCTCAGCAGTGACTAGGGGCAAGGAAGGCTAGTTGATTCCCTGCTGTCCTCACCCTGACCCCAAGGACAGTCTAGCACTCACCATTTCCACTGGTATCAAGCTGCCCTGTTGCCCAGTTTGTTGCCTCTGAGCTCGCTTCCTGGGGGCGAAAGTGCTGTTAGTCCAGTAGGCAGAGGAAGGTGCAGAGGTGGTCAGGTGCTAGTCCAGGCTCGGTGTGGAGGCACATGCAGAGCCCTCATATGAAATTCTCTGTGGTGACTTCTGGCTCTGAGCCATGCAAGGGTGAGGGTAGACAGAACCCTAGGCACATACCTGTGGCAGGCTGTGCATAGTGCCCACAGCCAGAGGAGCAGGGAGAAGCACCCCAGGACCCAGAGAGCTAGTGGGGCTGAAGGCACTGGTGGCCTCATCCTGTGAGGCAGGAAAAGGGGCACCTAGGGACAAAAAAGATAAGACTAGGGGCTGGCTGAGAGACCAGTGCACACCTGCAGCCTACTTGCAGATCTTGCCCAGCTAGCGGGTTCTTCCTCCCTGGTTGACTCAGCACACCGGAAACCCCCAGGCCTTGCATTTTTGCCCTGCCCTGGGAACACTCACTTTTCCTACTCTAGCTAGGGTTCCTGGTAAAAGAGGTGCTCTGCCTATTCCTTCAGTTATCAGAAATGGCTATGGCGGTAAGAGGAGCATGGCCAGAGCAGCTATGACCTGAACTGAACAAGGCTATACTAAACTCATTGTGGTTCATACCCCATCACCTCGGGTAATCTCTGACATTACTGACTTTCAGCCACAGACCACAAACCAACTCCAGCCACCACTGACCAGGAGTGAGCCCTTGTGTCAGGTAATGTTCCTAGGCTGCTTAGTACAGACGCTTAGTTGGGGGTCATTGAACAAGAGGAACTATTAGGAGGGAAAAGTACCCCCAACCTACTCCCCTCTTCCCAGAGTTCTTGCTTTTCCTGGAGCTGCCCTCAGTAGAGCTGATTAGGGGCTCGCCCAGGAGTTTAAGATGAGCAAAATCAGGGTGAACAGCCTTCTGAGGAGAGGGCCTATATGTTCAGGCTTGGGGTGTACGCTTCTTACAGAGGGGGCCCAAGCTGACTAACCTGCCTACAGCCAAGTCTCAACGGCCTGCCCAGGCAAGGGACTGGTCCTCCCAGACCCCAGGGCTTGGAGAGGCTTGGGGACTGTCCCAGAATGGAGGATGGGGCAGGCACTTACCAAGGCCACTGTGGGGTTGCTGCCTGGGTCTGCATAAGACAGCCAGGAAGATCTTTGTGGGCTGCTGGTTGAGCGCCTCGCCTCACCTCACTTCCTGCATATCTCAGAGCACCTCCCAGCAGCCACACAGCTCTTGCGCAGTTGCTCCCACAGTCTCTGCTCTCTTCCTCACATCTCATCATGGCTGTTTGCCATCACTAGGCAATTATCACAAGGACTATCACAGTCCCCTCCACCCTAATGAGGCAGATACCCATTAATGAGGTGAAAAGAGCAGGTCAACTGGATGTATTATCTGTGGCAGCAAAAACCAGAAATGAACCCCAAACCCACTTGAGTTAGGCCTGCCTGCTTTTCTCACTGACAGTGTCCCTAAAAGGCCTTTCCACTTTGCATACCCCACCTGTTTGTGAATACTGAGCATTGACAGGCCTTACCCAATTGGTCAGAGAAGAGAGAATGCTCTTCTCTTGTACTCTTGGACCCTGGACAGAGGCAATAGCCTCATATGGGACTCCCACTGCCCACCTGTCTGTTGCCAGTACCTACACAGATCCCTTTGTCCCAGAGATCCTGAAGCCAGCTGAGTCTCCACTGAGAGTAATTATGATGAGATCACTTTAATGTCCTAAATAGATACCCCAAGACACTGTAGGTGGGCTTGGTGGGCAAGTGAGTGTTTAAAATCAGCCCTGCTGTCCCATCTCTATTTAGTAGTGTCCACACTCTGGACTGACAAGGTTAAATAGAGGACATCCTAAGAATGGGCTGGCTCCTCTTCCTGGTGATGTTTAGGCGACAGCTGTCTCTCTGCCAAGGCAGTTGGGTCCCAGGGCTTTGTCCACAGTACAGGCAGGGCTGCTAGAATTCGGTCATCTTCCTGTGAGTGTCTGCCTTCCGCTGTTCCCTCTGTAGGCCGGCCTCCTGAGCACGCAGCTGACCCAGCTGCCGCTGGGCTCCTTCCAGCTTCTCCTGCAGATGCGCTGTCGCCATACTGTGCCTAGGGAGAGCCTGCTGGTCAGCATTGGCCCCTGGCTCCCCACTACCAGGCCCTCAGATGCTGTGGCCAATGCCCATCCTCCAATATCTAGACCACCTCAGACTTAGCTACTACTCAGGTCAGCTGACCTTTAGCAGGTATCCTTTGGGCACAGCCAATGGAGCCCATACTGCCTCAGCTTGATCCCACACATACCGGCCAGCATTCCGGGTTAGGGCCTCCTGGATGCCACGGATATCCCGTTGGGTCCTCTCAATCTTCTCCTCAGTCTGGAAGAGCTGCAGACTCAGAGCCTGCTTGGCACTCTTGCTGGCATGATACATGTCTTTATTCCTTCTTCCTGGGGTGTCCACCCCAGCATCTGGAGTCCCAGGAGCCTGGCTTTGCAGTTTTTCATTCAGAAAGTCAAACACATTCCGAGGGGGTGGGCGGCCCTCAGGTCTACTACCACTCCTCCGACATCTTGGAGGTCTGTTGGCCCCAGCCTGATGTCCCTTTGTCTTCTTCTGTAGTATCTCTGTGCACTGGTCCAGTGATTTCCCTCTAGGCAACACTACAGCATGGATGGGTTCCACCCGGCCTTCTGCATGCCGGCCCAAACCTGGGAAAAACAGGGGGTTGTGCTACCTCTGCTAGACTTGGGCTGTGTTAAGGCATCCCTCCCATCACAGGGCAGCATACACTCACCCTTGCCAAACTCATAGCCCATCTTGACGAGGAGTTTGGAGCCAATGCCCCGTGTGTGTACCTCCCAGCCAGCAAAGGCAGAACTGCAGGTCCCAGTGTTCACTGTGTTTGGTTCCACCACTGCAGGAGATAGAGGACTGCAAGTTGTAGGCTCAGCCAAGGCTACCCAAGAACTCAGTTCCTATGTAGGACCTGATCTCCTGGACTTCTGGATCCCATCAAGTTTCCCAAGCATGCTGTGGGCACTCCTGGCAACTCTGCCTTGAGAGATGGCTGTATTGTAACCAACTTTATTGTTTCAGTTTACTGTCTGCCAACATGGATAGGGGCTTAGAAAACGCCAATTCACATCACAAGTTCCCAGAAACATCTTCCTATCTTCATCCTAACCAACCCTCAAAAGAACTATACATTACCTACGAGTTTCATTTCCTGAAATCCCTATTTTACCTGAACATACTTTCCCTTTGCCAAGATCTCTTCTGTTCTACACACCAGACATCTAAGCTCTAAATCTGGGAAACCATCTGAAGAAGCTACCCTTTCCTACATTCTACATTCAGTTACTTCCTGAATGTAGAATGTTGGCAGGTTTGGTTTAGCAACAACATTCTCTTCTCTCCTATAGTGTGGTGCCTGCCACACTGTTTTAGGGCTCTGACTATTGCATAAAATTGCTGTGTCTTGACTTTCTTTCCTTTTTCTTTTTCCCCTGGGTTTTTTGAGACAGGGTCTCTCTGTATAGCCCTAGCTGTCCTGGAACTTACTTTGTAGACCAGGCTGGCCTTGAATTCAGAGATCAGCCTGCTCCTGAGTGCTAGGATTAAAGGTGTGTACCACCAAGCCTGATCTGCTGTGTCTGTTTCTTAAAGGTCCTACCCAGGCTTTCACACACTCTCTGATCCTTCAGGGCCTTTCCTGTAGATTTTTGTACAAAGTGATGTACTCACACCATCACTTGTTCTACAGTTATCCAAAGAGCTGGGTGCCTGTCTGGGTAATTATCTCCAATCTGCTCTATTCCCTCACCATCCTGGCTTCTAGGCACCAATTTCTGCCATACCTCTGGCATAGCTGGAGTCACTTGCATCACCGCTGTCTGAGTCAGATGACTCTGTAGCCTCAGTACGCAGAGGAGGCAGGATGCTGTCCCCCTCCACCACAGCCTCCTTCAGCAGTAGTGAGTCAAACTTAACAGTATAGTAGCCATTGTCCACATCTAGGGTGATAGAGACAGGCTGTAGGTCAGTAGTTTTTACAGGTTGGGCAACTAGTTAGGAGCAAAGTGGGAAACAGAAAAGGAAGGGGGCTTGGGACAAAGGCAGACCTGCTCATCTTAGGCCCAGATGAAGTCTCAAAGCCCAACCCAGAGAAGGTGGCGAATGGCTGGATGAAGAACAAGGAGGGTATTTCAAAAAGGGTCCCACAGTTAGGTCCTTGTAGGCAATCTCACCAGTGATCCGTGCTGGGTGCCAAAGGCCATCCTGGTGCTTGGCCAGACATGCAGAGCCAGCCTGCAGTAAGCTCAAGTCTGGATCCTGGAATGGACGAAGCTCATCCACAGAGACCACCTGCCCGTGGGAGAACCTGTAGATACAACCAGAGAAGACAGTGGCTTAGACACGGTCCACCAGGAGCAAATGAGCCCAAGAGCACAAAGGTCATCACCAGGGCACTGCCTGGGATGGGAGTAAAATTCAAGAAGTCAAGATAGGCACATCAGCAAAAACACCTACACTTTCATACCTGTGCGTTTATGCGCATATTTCTCTCTTACACACATACATACTCATATACTCTCATATGAATATACAGGTATTCTCATACTCTCATGCAAATACATATACTTACATATTTATGCTTGTATACAGTGCATACCCTTTTGCACTATGTCTTAAACACGTGTGTACGTATTGCTATATAGGTATACACACTAAACACACATCTACACATGCATATAAATATGCATGGAATTTAACACATGCATGCATGTACACACACTAAACACAAAATGAGAGAATGTACCCACACATACACATATATTCTCAAAACATACACACTGGAGACTTCTCTCAGTACACACAGGACCTCTTTGGGGAGATATTTGGCTTGTGTTTCTACTCAGCTTTCTAGGTTAGGGTAACAATGTAGCAGAGAACCATGCAACTACAGGTCATCACCTCTCACTAAACATGATACTCTTAACATTAATATTGAAGGAAGATGCATTAGTGGTTGGGATACTTTGACTCTTCCCTGGGCATGGGCACTTGGAAGGCCAAGGCATGAGTTTGAGGCCAGCCTGGGCCACACAAAGAGACCCTTTCTCAAAAATCAAAACAAAAACTAGAACAATTTAGTTACAAAAATGATGCTGTGTCTTTTACACATCAGTGCGCCCATAAAATTAAAACCAAAACCAAATCTGACAGAAAACGAAGAGGAAATGTGGGGACACATATGACTGCTGCCATGAACATTGCCAAATAAAGGCATGAAGAGGCTAACCACCACCTACTACTTACATGCCATCATTTCAGACAGGAAGTTGTTTTAACCCCAGAAAGCAACTGAGGGGATTCATTCCAGGATAGCTAGGGCTTCTTCCTAAGCAGTAATTAGTGGGTAGGGAAAGAGGAGATGGAACAGAGAAAAGTTCAGAACTTCTCATAGGTTCCCACTTACAGCCTCTGCTACCACATGCTGAGGCCAGGACTTGAGGTGCTTCCTTCTCACACCAACTATCTCAGACACACAGCTAAGCGACTTCAACAGCTATAAGACTGTGCCCCCAAAACACAGTAAAGACTGGATAGAAAGTCCTACTCAATTGAGAACTGAGGACCAAAAGGACACAGTCAAAAGGGAGGCAGGAACACAGACAAAATCTGATTAAATATTGTACATTCTCACTCCCCCCACCTCTTTTCTGGAATAATTTTTAGAAATGTTAAAAGACTTAAAGTTTGACATAAGTTGAGTGCTCCTTATCTAAAATACTTGGGCAGGCCAGTGAGAAGGCTTAGCAAGTAATGGCACTTGACAACAAGCCTGATGACCACAGCTTGATCCCTGGGACCCACATGGTGGAAGCAGAGAACTGATTCCTACAGGTTGCCCTCTGATTTCTATGCTCTCACAGTAGCACCTGCACACCCCCATACTAAATAAACAGTATTTTTTTAAGGGGGCTGGAGAGTGGGCTCAGCAAGTAAGAACACTAGCTGCTCTTACAAAGGACTCAGGTTCAATTCCTAGCACCAATATGGTGGCTCACAACCATCAGTAATCTCAGTTCCAGATGATGTGACACTTTCTGGCCTTTGCAGGTGCCAAGGAGGCAAGTGGTGCACAGACATGTTGGACGATGTTTTTATGCACTGTGTATTCCAATTCTGATTTTTGTACCCAGAGATCTGGACACAGTCCTGCACGTTGGCATTGTCATTATTATGAAGCATCTCCTATCTCAATGCTGTGTAAAAATTGTTCTCCATTACTTCTGATTGGTTAATAAAGGGCTGAACAGCCAATAGCTAGGCAAGAGAGGATAAGCAGGACCCAGAGAGAGAGAGAGGGTCTCAGATGGGTACCTGAAAGTGGCCATGAGGACACAGATGGAGAAATATCAGCCAAGGTGAGACAAAGATGGCAGGTAAAGGGCCACATGGCTGGGGAGTAGGTGAGGCCAGCATAGTCTGACCCAGGTTAGAATAGTTTAGTATCCACTCAGCTCATGCCTAACACTTTTAATAAATATAGTAGTGTCACTATTCGGAGTGAGGGTGGACATAGAAAGTCCTTATCTTTACATCTGGTGCCCAACATCTGACACAGAATCCAAGCTTAAAACAAAAGATTTAGGTATTAGACAAAGTCCCGGGTGAAATGGAACAAACACTTCCCAGAGCAGTTTCCCATCTGGGCAGGAGGTGGTCCCTTTGAGAGAGAGCATAAGGAAGCCTCAGGCATTCCCACAGGCAAAAAAAAAAAAAAAAAAAAAAAAAAAAAAAAAATCCCAAAGCTGGTGCAAACAGCAGCAGCATGGGTCAGGCATCTAGTGAGGTTGGCTCAGCCTCTCCCTCAAAGCCATACCAGCTGAACTGTGCCCCAGCCTTGCAGATGCCATGCTGAGAAAGACCTGGGAAAATGCTAGCCACAGCCTGGGCCCAGGAACTTCCGAGAGCTGGGGGCGAGTAGGCGTGGTGCCAATTGGTGCCCTCGAATGTGCGAGGCTCCAAACAGTAGCCCATCCCAGGGCAGCAAAAGGGCCCAGGGACAGGTGGTGGAATGCGGGTATGGAATGCATGACAGCCTAAGGCTAGGTCCCAAAGCATAGAAGCCTTAGCCTTTCCACTAGGCTGCTAGACTGAGCTGAAAGGCTAGGGGAATCAATGCCAGGTGCTGGCTGGGGAAAAAAAAGGGGGAGGGAGGCTGCACCTATGCAGAAGGCAAAGTCAGAGTTAAGTTAAATTAAAAAGGAAAAGCCATGTAAATATGGAAAAGAGTTTAGAGAAAAAGATATTAAGTTAAAAAGTGGTAAAATAGATAAATAAATGCACATAGAGAGTAGTCTCCAAAGAAAGGTGAAAGAAAAACAAAGTAAAGTCTCTGAAGGAAGGAGAGACCTAGAGAGATTAAAAAGAAAAAATGTTTTCCATGTTAAAAATGAAAACCAAAGTAAAAGACTGTTTGAACCCTATATAATGCTTTCTTAGATGGCTTAAAAATAGAGACAGAAGATGGAAAGATAAACGACTTAACTGACATTGGCATAATACCAATTATGATTATTATCACGTTGCTATTTCTTATTCTAGTCTTAATAGACTAATGGATTTTTGTGCCTTCTCAAAAAATGGGCTTTAGAGATATAAGAAAAAAAATAAATATGAAAAGTAGAGACAAGCCTTAGAAGAAAAACGAGAAAAACTTAAAAATGAAAAAGATAGTCAGATAAAGACAGAGGAATTATGACCAGAGCCAGAGCCAGAAGAGGAAGAAGAGGAAGAAGAGATAGAAGAAGAAGAAGAAGAAGAAGAAGAAGAAGAAGAAGAAGAAGAAAAGCATTTCATTAGGGGTGTGCTTACAGTTTCAGAGGATTAGGCCAGAAAGCAGATAGGCATGGTGCTGAAATGGTAACTGAGAGCTTTACACTCTTGATCCACAAGCAGACAACTAGGCAGTCAGAGAGGAAGGGAAGGAGGGAGAGAGGAAGGGAGGGAGGGAGAGAGAGAGAAAGAGAAAGAAAGAGAAAGGGAGGGAGGAAGAAGAGAGACAGACAGCAGATATTAGGCCTGGCTTTTGAAAACCCAAGGCTCACTCTCAGGGACACACCTTCTCTAATAAGGCCATGCCTAATCTTTTCCAAACAGTTCATCAACTGAAGACTAAGTATACAAATATAAGAGCCAATGGAGGCCATTCTCATTCAAAGCATTACACTTATTGAAGCCCCACTGGCATAAGCACACACACACACACACACACACACACACACACACACGGATCACATCTAGACAGATCATAAACTGGTAAGAAAAGCCAAGGGCAGAAAACCTTAAAAGTGGCAAGAGGGAGGTAGATATTACTCATATATAAAGAAATAGCAAATTTGACAGGCAACTTCTCACTAGAAACCATGGATGACAATGTAGTTCAGGAGCTGAGGCACTTATCTAGCAAGTGTGGTGTTTAACCTAGCATGGAGTGTGTGTGTGTGTGTGTATGTAGGGGAAGGTGCTGTCTAAGACCAGCATAAAAATATTTATGATGTGGCATAGCACTTATCAAGCATGCACAGGTCCTGAATTCAATCCTCAATACCTTTCATCCTACTGAGAGAGATTATAAAGCGGAATTAAACAGAAATCCTGGAGCTAGAAAGTATATTAACTGAAACGAAAAATCCTCCAGAGGAGCTGAACAGTCAGCGGAAACTGAACTTGAAGACAAGACTACAGTTATGTATCCAATATGAAGACTAAAAAGGAAGAAAAATAAAAAGGAACAAGGGGACCTATGAAACACTATCAAGCATCATGTAAGCCAACACATGCGCAATGGGAGTTTCTGAAGAATAGAAAGTTAGCAGCAGAAATAATATCTAAGGGCTGGAGAGATGCTCAGTAGTTGAGAGCACTTGCTGCATGAGCATAAAGTCCAGAGTCTGTATCCCAACATCCGTGTAACAAGCTGGCACCCTCCTGTAATTTCAGTTCAGAAGGGAGCAGAGACAGAAAGACCATTGGGGCTTGCTGGCCAGTCGATGTGAGAAAATGTAAACTGCAGGTTCAAGAAGAGTCCCTGACTCAAAAGAACAGTGATAGAGAACACCTGATGCCCTCTTTGGACTCTTTGGACACCTGTATACATATGTGCAGGGATTATAGGCATGTGCCACCACACTGGCTTTACACAGCCCTAGGGACTCACAGTTTCATGTACGCTAGTAAGGATTTAATCAAGTGTGCTATATCCCCGCCCCATAAAATGCAATTTCTAGTAGTAATAATACACAGAAGTGGATCTACACAGGATCGGAGACATTTTTATTATTATTGAACTAAAATTGGTAGTGATTCGAACCATATTGTTACAAAATTTAAGATATTGGGCTGGAGAGATGGCTCGGAGATTAAGAGCACTGGCTGCTTTTCCAGAGGTCATGAGTTCAATTCCCAGCAACCATCACAACCATCTGAAAAATGAAATCTGGTGCCCTCTTCTGGCATGTAGGTATACATGCAAACACACATTTTACACATAATAAATAAATAAATCTTAAAAAAAATCATGTAAGATATTAACCATATAACAGAATAACTATTAAGGAAATAAGTAAAAGGGCTGGAGAGATGGCTCAGCAGTTAAGGTTACTAGCTGCTCTTGCAGCAGACCTGGGTTCAATTTCCAGCACCCACATGGCAGCCCACAATTGACTTTTACTGTAATCCCAAGAGATCTGATGTCTTTTTCTATCCTCTGTGGGCACTAGGAACACAAGTGATGCACAGATAAACATGCAGGCAAAACACCCATATACATAAAAATAAATAATAAAAAAGAAAAGAAAAAGTATACAAGAAAAGTGAACTGGTAGAGAAAAAGAAAACAATAAAGGTAGCAACAAATAAACAGATGAACAAAAAGGCATAAGATACATGAAAAACAAATATCCTTTCTCAATTAGTCATTACTTTAAATGAGAGTGGGTTAAACACTATTAACTATGTGTCCCTCTGTGTGTGTCCGTCCATGTGTGGGCATATACATATAAGTGTGAGTGCTAACAGACGCTAAAGGCCTTGGATCCCCTAAAATTGGAGTTACAGGCAGTTGTGAGCCATCTGACACTGATGCTGGGAACCAAACTTGAGTCCTCTATAAGAGTCACATGTGCTCTTATCCACTGAACACTGAGCTAGCCCTTGTAAAACACGTGTGTGTCTATGTGCACACGTGTTTGAGAAAAGGTATCACAATATAGTCCAGGCTGGCATTAAATTCAAGACTGTCCTGCCTCTGCTTACTAACTGTGTACAACTAAAACTAGCAGGCATCTCAATTAATGAATGGGCCAAAGAAGAAATCAGGAGATTATAAAGTGCTTTGATTGGATGAAAAATAAGTCTATGGGAATGCACATGCACACACACCAAATAATAACAAAACATAACAGACTAAATTCTCTCATGAATATGTATGTAATAGTCTCAATAAAATACTAGCAAATTAAAACAATAGCATAGGGATTATATACCATAGCTAGGCAAGGGTAGCTGGCTCAGCACATGTAAATCATTCAATGTAATATACCACATTCATGAATTAAAGAAGATAAGCAAAACATCTTTATAATACAAAAGCATATGAAAAACAAAACCAAAACTAATACCCTTACAAACCATTCAACAAAGTAGACATGGCCAGGGATGTTCTCCATTTGATATCCATGGGAATCCACAAGCACCACCATACTCTGTGTGAAGGGTGAACATTTTTTGGGGGGCGGGGGGAGTGAACATTTTTTTTAAAGACTTATTTATCTATTATATATACTGTGTTCTGTCTGTATGTATGCCTGCATGTCAGAAGAGGGCATCAGATCTGGTTATAGGTGGTTGTGAGCCACCATGTGGTTGCTGGGAATTGAACTCAGGACCTCTGGAAGAGCAGCCTTAACCTCTGAGCCATCTCTCCAGCCCAGGGTGGACACTATTGAAATCCATAAACAAGACAGGTGGCATCCTCTTGACACTTCCATGTTACAATATGACAATTCCATCTAGGGAAAATATGTAAGCAAAACAGATATTCAAACTGGACATAAAGAACTATGATGATTTCTATTGAGAAATAACGTGATTATATCTAAAGGAAATCTTAAATAATTTGCAAAAAAGTCCCAACAAGGTAGTTACTCTTCTATTACTGTGAAGAGACACCAAGACCAAGGCAACTCTAAGAGAAAGCATTTATTTGGGGTATGCTTAGAGTTTCCAAGGGTGAGTCCATGATCATGATGGTGGGGAGCATGGGGGTGGCAGGCAGGCAGAAGGCCTGGCACAGGCTTTTGAAATCACACCCCCACTAGTACACCTCCTCCAAGAAGGTCATAATGGAAAGACATTCTGTGTTCTCCAAGATGACAATATTGTTAAGATAGCAAATGAGCTACACATTCCACCAAAATTCCAACTGCCCCTGAGCCAGGGAGATAACAAAATTTGCTTACTACCCTAGGGTTGACACACAACATCAAAACCAAACAAAAATTCTGATCCTGAGAGCCAATGTTGGAAAATGACTACTTCTTGATTTTAAATTCAAAACAAAGTGGTAGTGACAGAAAACAGACATATAGTCCAGCAGATCAGAGCAGAAAACCTAGAAGTAAATCTTTACACCACTCAGTGTGCAACATATGTTGGTCTCAATCTCTCGAGTTCTAAGGTTACAGGCTGCTCAACACACACAACTAGCCAAAAAAGAAACAAAACATTTTTTTGAGTCCCATGTAGCTCAAGCCGGCGTCAAACTCATTATGTACTGAGGAAGGCCCTGGGCCATAAATTTTTGTTTGTTTTGCTTTTTGAGACAGGCTAATGTGTATCCCTGACTGTCCTGGACTCACTTTGTGGACCAGGCTGGCCTTGAACTCACAGAGATCCACCTGCCTCTGCCCCTCCAGTGCTGGGATCATAAAGGTGTGCACCACCACACCTGGCAAGCCATAAAAAAATGTAAATGTATTATTCTTGTGCATGTCTGTACATGCACACTGTGGCATGTAAAGGTCAGAAAACAATGTTGTGGGGTCAGTTCTTTCTTTCCATCTTTACATAGGTTCTAGGGGTTGAATTCAGGTTGCTAGGCTTGGGTGGCAAGCACTTCATCTGCTTAGTCATCTTGCTGATCTAGATCTGGAACTCACAAAAATGACATTTATTAAGCTTTACTATTTTAAATTATGTGTATGTTTGTATTTATGTGTGGGTATGCACTTAAGTGCAAGTGCCTGTGGAGGCTGGAAGACATCATGAGATTCTCCTGGAACTGGAGATATGGGTGGTTGTAAGCTGCCCAGAGGTAGTTTCTCTGTTAGTGTAGTAGGTCTAATAAAATGCAGAACCATCTTTCCAGCCCCATAGCCTTCAAGTTTTTTATCCTTCTGACTGAGATATATAGCTAATGGGGCTATGAAAATAAGCTCAGCACATGTGCAACTGAAAAATACAATGAGCTGGGTATGGTGACACATGCCTTTAAACCCAGCACTTGGGAGGCAGAGAGGCAGGAGGATTTCTGTTGGTCTGAGGCTAGCCTGGTCTATGTAGTTAGTTCTGAGCTAGCCATGGCTATATGGTAAGACAATGCCTCAAAACAAAGACCTAGGGCTAGAGAGATGGTTCAGCGGTTAAGAGCACTGGCTGCTCTTCCAGATGACACAGGTTCAATTCCCAGCACCCACATGGCAGCTCACAGCTGTATGTAATCCCAGTTCCAGGAGATCTGACACCTCCACACAGACATATATACAGGCAAAACACCAACTGCACATAAAATAAGAATTAATCATTAAAAAACAACCCCCCAAAACAAATAAAAAACAAACCCATAACAACAACAAACTGTAATGAGATAGCTCATTAAACTCAGAAGACAGCTATTTTCAAAAGTAATGGAAACAGGTGTTGGGAAGATGAGACAATGGTATCCTTAAGCACTGCTATAGCCAAGAAAAATAGTACAGCTATTTGTGAAAAGGTTTGGCAATGGTGACCATTACTATTATAATTTATATTTTTAAAGATAAAATACCTTTTAGATAATAAACCAAAAGAACTGAAAACAAGAACTCAAAGACCTGTATACCAATGTTGTTGGCATCATTACCTGTAACAGCTAAAAGAATCCACCAAAAGCCAGATGTGGTGGCATACATCTATATAATATTTTGGGAAGGTGGATTAGTAGTTCAAGTTCAACTTCATCTACATAGCAAGTAGCCTAAAACCCTGCCTCACAAGGAAAAAAACAAAACAAAACAAAAAAACTACTGAAAAGTATTCTTAAAATGATCCACAGCAAGAAAACTACTAAACTTTAATTTTTGGTTAAACTTTAAGTTTTGATCTTTAATTATATATATATGTGTTTGTGAGGGAAAATGTGCATATATAAGTAAGGTAGCTGTGGAGTCCTGAAAAGGGTACAGGATCCCCTGAGGCAAGAGCTGCAGCTGGTTCTGTGGCACTGAATAGAATTCTAGGAACAGAGCTAGGATTCTCTGCAAGAGCATTAGGCAGTCAACCACTAAACCATCTCTCTAGCCCCTAAACTACTAACATTTAAAGAAACAGAGAAATCTGAGCAAAGAATTTTTTTCCCTTTAAAAAATAATTGAAAATTTCATACATATTTTCCGTGTAGCCCTGGCTGTCCTGCAACCCACTCTGTGGACCAGGTTGGCCTCAAACTCAGAGATCCACCTGCCTCTGCCTCTCAAGTGCTGGGATTAAAGGTGTGCACCACCACCACCCAGTGAGAACTTCATACATTTATACAATTAACACATGTTGGGGAATGGTCTTGTGCATTGTGTTTTCAGATGCTGATTTCTGTGCCCCAAGATCTCATTTCTATGAAGAATCTCCTGTCTCAATGTTGTGTAAAAATTATTCTCTGTCATCTCTAATTGGTTAATAAAGAAGCTGGTTGCCAATAGCTGGACAGTAGAGTCAAGGGGTCTCTAGAGACCAGAAAGAGAAGGTAGAGCAGGCGGCTATGAGGAGGTTGCTATGAGGAGAAAGCTGAGTAGGAGCAGCTAGAGACACACTAGACGACAGGTAATGGGGCACATGGCTGGGAAGTAGCCAGACCAGCACAGATGGGTTAGAATAGACAAATATCTGCCAAGCTTAGTGCTTTAAAGCTTATTAATAAATCTAATAGGTCTCTGTGTCACTATCTGGGTGCTAGAACGGGAATAGAAAAAACTATTCAATATTTTACAAATATGATTATATCTATCCTCTATTTCTGCCAACACCCCTCCCCTATCATATCCTCATCTCAATTTCATATCCTCTCCTTCTTTTTAAAAAAATAACTCAGTGTGTGTATTTGAATCGGTATGGCCTCCACAGATTCATGTGTTTGAATGCTTGGGCCATGGGGAGCAGCACCATTAGGAGGTGTGGCCTTGTTGGAGGAAGTACATCATTAGGTTGGTGGGCTTTGAGGTCTCCTATGCTCCAGCTCTGCCCAGTGTGGAATCCCAGTGTCCTCCTGCTGCCTGTGGCTCAAGATGTTGAACTCTCAGTTCTGTCTTCTACACCATGTCTTTCTGGATGCTGCCATGCTTCTCACCATGATAATGGACTAAACCTCTGAAACTGTAAGCCAGCCCCTATTAAAAGCCTTACTTTATAAGAATTGCCTTGGTCATGGTTTCTCTTCACAGCAACAAAACTCTAAGACATTCAGTAAGTCCATTAATTCTGCCCATATGTGTAAGTGTATGGAGCCGCCATTGACTTGAGTATTGTTAACCTATCAGTGGCGATACACTCTGAAGAGAGTTTTAGATCCAATAAAACCAACCTTCAGGGCTGGGAATATAGCTCAGTAGAACCATTTCCTAGCAATTCTAGGTCTCTAAGTTTGATTGCTAGCTTCAGAGGATCTTCAAATTTTTTTAAATTATTTATTTATTCATTCATTCATTCATTTATTGGGAAACTCACTGTGTAGCCCTGGTAGCCTGGAACTCAAGTTGGCCTTGAATTCACAGACATCCATCTGTCTGTGCCTCCCAAGGGCAGGGATTAAAAGCCTGCATCATCATATCCATCCAGAGCCTTCAACTATTGAGACCACAAAAGAGCCTCAGTATAACTTGGTGGTACAACTGTCTAGCATGCACAAGACCCTGGGTGTGACCCCGTCACACAGCACGATTTTTAAAGAAAAAGTTGCATGAATATGAAGGACAGAAATGAAACCTTCAACAAGCTAATGTGCCAATATTAGTCACACGCTCATCCTAAGCAGTCTCCTAGAAAACATGCCTCAGAGAAACAGAATGATGCAAATCCAATATTCAAAACATTGTCCACAAAGACTGATTAGTAAGTCTCCCACAATGGAGATCTCAAATCACTGTAAATACCGTGGAAATGTAGGTTATAAAAAGACTTCTGATAGTCATCATTCCTGAGCAGCAGTATTTGTGTGTTTAATTTTTTTTAATATGTTTGTTATGTATACATTATTCTGCCTGCATGTACACCTACACGCTAGAAGAGGATGCCAGATTTCCACTATAGTTGGTTGTAAATCACCATGTGGTTGCTGGGAATTGAACTCAAGGCCTCTGGAGGAGCAGCTGGTGGGTGCTCTTAACCTCTGAGCCATGTCTCCAGCCCTGTTTATTTTAATTCTGAGTGTCATGTAGGTACAGAGGGATAAGACAAAAAAGCAATGTGGGAGGGAAGGTAGCTGGAGAGATGATTCAGCAGTTAGGAGCACTGCTGTTCAGAGGACTCAAGTTCCATTCTCAGCACCTACATCAGGCCACTCACAACCGTCTGTAACTCCCAGTTCCAGGTGTCCAGTGGCCTCTTCTGGCCTCTGCAGGCACTTGCATATACATGTGCAGATACAGATACAGAAATACACATACACTTTTGGAAGCTGTCTCCTGTACCTTTAAGAACCACATAGAGATGGCTCAGTGGTTAAGAGCATTGGTTGCTCTTTCAGAGAACGGAGGTTCAATGCCCAGCATCCACATGACAGCTCACAACTGTATATAACTTCTCCTGTCTCTGAAGCCCTCTTCTGGCCTTCACAGGCATTGCATGCACATGGTGCACAGACATACATGCAGGCAAATAATTGATATACATACAAATAAAGAGTTATAACAACAACAACAGATCCTATGATGGAAAAGTAAACATATGACCCAGGAGAGGCAGAGTAAAATCATGGTAGTCATTAAAAATACAGGTGTATGATTTCATATGTACATTAGATATGTTATATTTACATGTCACCAACATTTGCTATTTCTGTCTCAGAAAAGACCTCACAACAATGTCTGGCCAATGATAATCAGCAACATGGTACCTTTACTGGGGGTCTCATGCATCCCCTTATGTGAAGGGAAACCAGAGGTACTACTACATTTGGGAAGGATGTGACCTGATGCAGACAATAAGGAGGCAGTCAGTGTCAGCTGGCTCATATCAGGATAGAAAAGCCAAATTGATAGAGTCTACAGGCCAAAATTGGGGCAATTTGCACCTTAATGAGGGTTAGAATTATAATGGAATAAAATCCATCAAAGCTAGGAGCAGTGGCACACAACTTTAATCCCAGACTTGGGAGATAGAGGCAGGCAGATCTCTGTAATGTTGAGGCCAGCCTACAAACTTGGTCTACAAAGCAAGTTCCAGGACATCCAGGATGTTACAGAGAAACAAAAACAAAAGAACAAACAACAACAACAAAAATAGTCTGGTGGCAGGCAAATCTTTGTTCTTAGTTTGAGGCCAGCCTGGTCTACAAAGCCAAGGCTATTCACAGAGAAAACCTGCTTTGCAAAACCCAAAACAAAGCAAAATCCATCCATTTAAATCTATGAACTTATAAGGATATTACTATTTTCTGAGACAAGCTCTCAACCATGTAGCCTATGCTTGCCTAGAAATTGCAGAGGCTTTTTTTTTTTAAGTTTAAGTGCTAGAACTATAAGAATACACCACTTTGCTTGGCAAGATATTATATTTAAGAATAACTAGCAAGTTGGTGGTGGCACATGCCTTTAATCCCTGTGGTCAGGGAGGCAGAGACAAGCAAATCCCCGTGAGTTCGAGGCCAGCCTGGTCTACAAAATGAGCCCAGGACAGCCAAGGATACACAGAAAAACCCTGTCTCAAAAAACCAAACCAACCAACCAAAGAAATATTAGCCAGAGTGGTAGTGCATGCCTTTAGTCCCAGCATTTGGGAGGCAGAGGCGGGTTTCAGGCTAGCCTGGTCTACATAATAAGTTCCAGGACAGGCACCAGGACTACTGGAGAAACTTTGTCTCAAAAAGCCAAAAATAGCCAGGCCATGGTGCAAACCTTTAATCTAAGTGTTTGGGAAGCAGAGGTGGGAGAATGCCAAGGCCACCTGGTCTTCATTGTTCGTTCCAGGACAGCTAGGACTACTTATAGAGACCTTGCATGAAAGCTTCTTACCAAACAAAAGAAACCTATGGATCCTCAGAGAAAAGTAAAATAAATAAATAAAGATAAATAAAAGAACAAAGAACTGGATTCTGAATTCTGCCCTGATTAAAATCCTGCCTTTGGCCACGTGAAACTGATTTTAGATCTCTACAACCATTATAATAGAACCAATCTGTTTTTATTTTAGTGGCCTAAAATAAGTAAGTTCAAAGTACTACAGAGTTACTCTGGATTACTGAGTTTAAAAAAAAAAAGACACAGCTAAATCTATTACAGCTACACTCTGAGGAACTTGAGGGTGAAAAAGAATGTAACTTGTGAAAGGTGTTTAGGTGCTTTCAAGTAGTTCAGGGAGAAAGGAATAGGCAAACAATTAGCAAGAAATTATGTGTTTGAAATTTTCAATAAGACTAAGTAAACTATGGGAGCTGGGTATGGGAACAAGAGTAGTTGGTTGCCTGGTGTGCTAGAGGCCCTGGTTCCATCCTCAGCGTAGCTTTAAAAAGAAAAAGGTTCAGAGCTGGGGATGAAGCCCAGTAGAAGTGTGGCCTCCCCCTATAATTCTAGCACTTGGGAGGTGGAGGCAGAAGGATCAGATATTCAAGGCAAGCTTGGGCTACATTGCTATCTCAAAGAAAAAAAAAAAAAAACAAAAAACGTTTCACCCTGCAGACGAATACTGCTGAAGGATTGCTGTTACCTTTCCAACATAAGCCCTTTCAAACTTTTTGATTTACGCAAGGAAATCAGAGTAAACACACGGAGAACGCTTCTGTCAAAGCCTTTCAGTCACCTGAAGCTCACAATTTATAACCGGTTCTGCTGGGTAGCAAACACTGTGGCGGCAGGCCACAGCGGTGGTCCTGCTTGCGTGCCCCTCATTGCGAGCAGCAGAGGGCTTTACCTGCAGTTCTCCTTAAAGCGGCATTTTCCCTCCAAGAAGAACGGGCAGGGCTTCAGGGACTTGTGGGTGGGATACAGGTAGAGTACCCGAACGCAGGCCGAACCATCCTCCGCTTCTTCGGCGCCCACAACCATGGCATTGTGATATTCTAGCGTGCCCCACGCGCTGTGGTAGGGGGCATTCACTTTAGCACCGCTCAGCTCCTCCAGATCTGGGTCCTCCTCGTCTTCCTCCTGTGCAGAGGAGGTGGGTCCCGGCCGCACCTCGTTCCCAGGGACCGTCTCCGGGTCATTCCCGGGGGCGATGGGAGCTTCCACTTCCTCCGCTATAGCCTTCTGGAAAGCTAAGTACTCAGCATCCTCCTGAGCTGGACGCTCCTGGTCCACTGCAGACAGCAGCTTGCTCTTCCTGACCGACACCAGGCTGGCCTCGGTGAGCTCGATCAATTCCTTTAGATCGCCCTGCAGCTGGCGCAGGTCCGCCTGCTCGGAATCGTCCAGGCCGGCACCAAGGGCCAGCTCTACCTGCTGAAGCTGGGCCCGGTAGGTCTGAAGCGCAGTCTCCAGGTTGTCCTCGTCCATTCCGACCCACGAAGGCTGGTTTCGGAACCTCTAAGGCAGACAAGACTGAGGGAAGAGCAGTCAGAAGAGCTCAGGACAACGCAGCACCCCCAAAGCGCTAGACAGCCTTTAGCGCTCCGCCGAACAGTACCTGCACTTAGCCCGCCGCGTCCTCGGCGGTCCGCAACCCGGCCTCCCGCCGCTGAAGCCGAGAAGAGCCTCCAGCCTCGCCAGCAAAGCCTACGCGCTAGTCTTCCGCCCTCCACAGGCACTTCCGCCCGAGAGGCGATGCTGCCGGAAGTGCCTGCGCGCGGGGCCCGCCGGGATTAGGCACCGCCTGTAGTTGGGCCGTCGGTTGTTGTCTCGTCAGCCACCGTGAGGGGTCAACGCGAGGTCGGTGGGGTTAGCAACGCGTCGGCGGCGGCTCCAAGGTCTGAGCAGGTACAGGCGGGCCCCAGCCGGGCTGAGGGGCCAGAGTTCTAGAGTCCTGGGGTAGGGGAATGGAGGCGGCTTCAGAAGCTGGTTCCTGGGCTCCGTGGGCCTGGCAGCGGCTGGAAGCCGAAGCCGACCCACGGCAGAAGCGCTGTCTCTCTAGTAGTTCCCTAGAGCTGAGGGTTCGGAGAAATGAGCCTTAGGCAAAGTAGGCCGTCACGGGTTTTTCCGGATTACAGATTGGTGGTGTATTCTGAAAGATGACCTGAAGTGAGGGTGGCCTAGCTTTAGCAGCTGTGGAGTCGGGGTGAGGGATTTTAACAGAAGAGGGGCGCCAAGAGTCACGAGCCGCGAGGTTTCACATTTAAAAACTAGCAGGCTAGGAGGACCACTGATGAAGCGGGTAGGAGGCCGATGTCCCCGGAACACACGTTGACATCTCTCAGGGTGCCAGGGCAGAATGTACACGCTGCTTTCGGGGCTGTACAAGTACATGTTCCAGAAGGATGAATACTGCATTCTGATCCTGGGCCTGGACAATGCTGGGAAGACGGTAGGTCCTTGTTTTCTCACCAATTCCCATTCTTTGTCTGATGTTTTATTTGGAAATCTAGCTCCCACAACCCCCCAAGACTACAGGTTAGTTGCTACCAGTCTCCTGAAGAGCAATCAACAGGCAGAGGTGTGCATGCATGCATGTGTGTATGGGTATGAAGGCCCAGAGCGTATGGGTGTGAAGGGATATGTGGGAAGGACGACACCAGAAAACAGCTCTAGCGGCTGCTAGCTAACCACCTCTCTTTCTTTTCTCAGACCTTCCTGGAACAGTCAAAAACACGGTTTAACAAGAACTACAAGGGGATGAGTCTATCCAAAATCACCACTACCGTGGGTCTAAACAGTAAGGGGGACCTTAGGGATATGAGTTTCGGGGTCCCCTAGAGATGGATGTTGCATGCTGCAAAGTCCATAACCCCCCTGACCAGTGGGCAGAACCTTACCATTTCGTTCTCTGCTCAAGCCCTCTGGAATCGGTAACAGAATGTTTGTTTCATCCTGGGGAGAGCTGGGACTTTGTGTGTAAAGAGTAAGATCAGGAGCTAGCTTATTCTGTCCTCTCCCCAGTTGGCACAGTGGACGTGGGAAAGGCTCGTCTCATGTTTTGGGACTTAGGTGGGCAAGAAGAGCTGCAGTCTTTATGGGACAAGGTAAGACCCACTACCTGCTCCATGTTGTCTTTCTCTAGATGGCCCCCCGTAGCCTCTTTTTCTATGTGAGATTCTGTTATCCACATTTACCTGAAGATTTTCTCTTTCTTTAAGTTAATTTTTTATTGTTGGGGTGGGGGGACAAACACATGTCACAGCATGCATGTGGAGGACAGAGGACAGCTGTAGAGTCTATTTTCTCACCTTTATGTGGGTTCCAGGGATCAAACTCAGATTGTCAGGCTTGTGTAGCAAGCACCTCTATCTGCTTACCATCTCACTGGCCCTATCTAAAAGTTTTCTCTTTGATCCTATCCCAGGTTCCCAAGTTGCTCTCTGTCTCACTCTGGCAAAACCCAGGGCAAGAATCACCACATCAGGGGAGTTCCCATAGGAGTATCCAATCTTCTGATGAGGCTTTTTCAATACCAAAGAAAAGCATTGTTCACCAGGGTAGTCTATGAAGAACATTGACTAAAGAACTCAAAGAGGACTATAGCCTATCTTCTTACAGGCAGACAAAAATGGCAGCGTTCCTATATAGGGAGGGACCAAAGCGAGTCTATCTACCTCATTCTAGCTTGTCATAGTTCTTCTACATGGCCTTTTCCCCATTTAAGGAGGATGTTATCAGAGGCAGGCAGCACTCTTCTCTTCTTTGGGCATTTTAGGCACCTGAAACTTCTCACTATACACTTCTGCACTGTAATCTCCTCCACCCAACCTATGTTAGGGTCTGAGTCTAGCACTGAGCAGTACAATCCTTGGCTTTTCTTCAGCAGTCTCCTGCTCTGTAGTTTGTTGCAGTCCAGTGCTGTGGTGCAGGTGCTTCAGTTATACTGGTGCTTCTCAGCAGCTATGTGTTTGGGCCAATTGTGATCCCACTAATCTTTCCTGGGCTTCGCTAAGATGTTTCTTCCTGCTGTAACTTCTTATCAAGAGGGTGACATCTGTCCCGCATCCAGCAGGTCTCTGGTGTCCACCAAGATGGATAGAGGACAAACCTAGTCATAGGGCAGTGATGTATATTGTCATCTCCAAAACTTAGACACAGCTGGGGAATCATACCAGTTAATGACTATCTTGAAGAGGACACTGAGATGCAGAGTATGTGTATTGGGGTCATTACCAGGAAGGCAGCAGAGAGGGCAGAGGACAAGGAGAGTGGGAACTTAGCAGAACTGGCTAGGACCGCAAGTCTGCCATCTTTTCGGTCACCAGTGTCAGCAGATATGACTTTACAGTGCCCTTTGGGATGGACAGCCAGGGTGAATATCTGTGCAGTTTGGATATGTAGCCCCTTCTAAGAGGAGGGTAGACAGCAGCAGTTAATTGGTTGTAGAGATGTCATCTTGGCCAGGATGTGACTTTCTAGTGGCTGGCTGGGTTACCCTGACTACTCCAAATAGGGACAGTCATCCTTGAGGAAAAGGAGCCCAGTGTGCCCACTAGGTAGCCATATTTGGTGATTCAGTGGCTCTTGCTGGGCTTGTGTTGTTTTGGTGGACAGGACCTATTCTCTCTTAACCCCTCTCCCCTACCAGCTCCAATCCCTACAGTACTTGAGGTTGAGAAGAGTTTCTTCTAGTTTACTAGGAGGGTCAGGAAGGGGGTCCTCTTTTCCTGCCTTGGTTTCTAGATGTGTCCTGGCTAGAGCCTAGCACCTCAGAAAGGTCTGTCATTGGTAGAGTTAGTATCTGGACCTAGTATTCTACAATAGTGCTACCACATGGGCACTATGGCCCAACACTGTCCTGTTATGTCCAAAAACCATAGGCCCTTTGTTGTGACTTGAGTCTTCCGTACTGATGTCACTTGACTATGTTCTAGTGTCTTGTGCCTGGGGAGTGAGGAGTCTGTGTTGTTGCTACGGGGACATGCTTGTACCCAGGTTCCCTCTCATTTCCTTAAGAGATGATACCTCATAGGGCTTAGCCATGCTGCCCTATCAAGTGAAACACCTAGCAGTGCTTCCATTGGCCTTAGTGAATGGAACTCTATACTGATAAGTTTGTGTTCTGTCACTCTGGCCACTGCTGTCTTCAGTCTAGCGCAGTACCACTGATGGGCAAATTCATTTCCATAGGGGGTGCTCTGGTGAACCTTGAGATAGAAACCAAGTCCCTATGTCTGCTGCTTTCATCTGCCTTAGGCTTTTGGTACTTATTCTGCTGACCAGGCATTGTGCTGTTGTCCATAGATCTGTGATAGATCTGTGCACATGCCAGACTTAGATCACAACTTCTCACACAAGCAGGACCAGGTGGGCTGTCTACCTCTGGCCTGCCCCAGCATGTCTGACTGAAAGAATTTCCCCATGCTGGTTATGCAGGCCTCTTTGCATCTCCCCAACAACACACACTTACAGCCACAGGTGTGACTTCTCCATTGAGGTTTAATATGCCACTCCCATCTCTCTGGCAGCTGTTGGACCTTAAGCCTGGAGGTTGTGATGATTATATCTAGCTAGTTGGTTCCTAAGTCTTGTGCCTACTCACATAAGACATTGTTTTACAATCTTTGGAGCGGCTAGTGCTGCATGCTCCAAAACTCACATCATCCACTATTATCATAAATACCTCTGTAATACAACCTGCCAGCACTTAGGCCTTAGCAGTAAGCTACCCCATTGCCTTGCCCCAGAGCTGACAGCTTCTGTGCCAAGCTCATTGTAAGCCTGGAGCTGTCCTGGCTGGGTCTGGCTGCAGAGCCCTGCAGAAGGAACCTGGAACTGGCCTCCAGTACTCTATGGGAAGTGTAAGTGGGGAGGGAGTTTTACTGACTGGGGTGGAGTGCATCCTTTCTTACTTGTCACACAACTTCAGTGGTATACATCATCCTACCCTGTCTGCAGCACATTATTTTACAAGTCATGGTTGATTTCTCACTGAGACATGAGCCAGCATGGGCCTGAGGTGAAGTGGCAAATGTATGCTATTTGTTCCATATTGACAGGCATTGTTTTTTCTGATTGGAATAGGAATTCATATACTGTCTCCATTGCTATGTTGATCTCCTATGTTTACCTTGCCCTATCTGCTTTGCTTTAACAGTGGGTCCCTTCCTCTTTTTGCTGTTGAAAGCCCAGGACTAGCTATATCCAGTCTAAGGAAGCCTGAGTTCAGCACTCCCAATTTTGTTCTGGGTAGCTTCATAGACGATGCTGATCTCAGCCATAAGCCTCTTTTGGCTTCTCAACCTCTATACCTATCTCTTAACCTTTTCTCAACACCATCTAGCCAGGGCAGCAGGTAGGTTCTCAGGAGCAGCCTCTGAGCAGGAGGAGGTTGCTCACCCTGCTAGAGTCAGCAAGCTTCCCCAAAAGAGCTCTGGTATCTTTACTACTAAATCAGTCCCAGAAAGCTTCCTAGCAAGTCTTCCCTGTTGGGGTGTGCCCATTTCTTCATTGTGGCCCTAGGAGAGCAAAGTTCCCACTACTCACTGCCTGTCTCTTCCTCTTCAGGGCCTCTTCTGGTAGTTGTGACACAGGGTCATGCTCTAAGTACTAGTCCCCAGCTTTCTCCTCTTCCTTATAGTACTATGCAGAGTGCCATGGTGTCATCTATGTCATTGATTCCACTGATGAAGAGAGATTGTCAGAATCCAAAGAAGCATTTGGTGAGTGTAGCATGGCCATTCTGGGAGGGAGAGAAAATGGAAAGACCTACATCTAGGGGATTGTGTGGGGAGGGGTGTGCAGGGGTGGGACAGTCCAATCTGGATCCTCCCACATGTCTAGAATTTGCCTTGAGGGAGGCTGGGCTAACACCTGGAGCCAGTGCGAAGAAAGCCTCAGCCATGTTGTTTGGGCTGTCTAGTATATAAGGGAAAGGGTGGAAGGGAGCTGTCTGTGTACACCTTTGGGCTTGGGCAGAGCCTGCAGTCGTGAACAGGATACAGGGTGCAAGGCACCACCTCTCCTGCTTTCCTCAGAGAAGGTGGTTTCGAGTGAAGCATTGGACGGTGTCCCCATCCTGGTGTTGGCCAACAAGCAGGATGTGGAGGTGAGCCCCACAAAGCTGCTATCGAGCCTTTATTGCCCTTCAGGGAAAGTGACATGTATGCCTCTTCATATTTCCAGAGTCTGGTGTCTGTCCCAGATTCTGTCCAACCCAATCTCCTCTCTCTTCCTGGTACCCTTCTTTCAAACTCTTAGGATCTCCTCCAAACCTTGCCAACTTCAGTTTCTCTCTGGTTGTCACAAAGAGCTGTCACCATTAAAATATTCCTACTAGATGTTCTTCTACCCAGAGTATAGGTGCCACCTTTTTTCCCAAGGGAACACCAAATGCTTGTGTCTGTGGATGCTCCCACAGGTTCTGGGAGTATGGAACCTATAGCAGTACCCAGGTGAAAGCTCTAAGTTCAAAAAGTGGGTGTGGGGACCCTCAGAGATGGCTCAGTGGCTAAGAGCATATACTGTTATTCTAAAGACTTGAGTTTGATTCACAGTACCCACATCAGATGGTACACAGCCATCTGGGACACCAGTTCCAGGGTATCTGATGCCTCTGGCCTTCGTAGGTACCTGTATTCATCTGTACATATCTCACATACACAGATGCGTATGTATACATAATTAAAAACAAATCCTTAGTTTTAAAAGTGGGAGTGGAGAAGGGAAGACAGTGCACAAACTCTGAGATGAAGTGCTGCTTCCCTTTGGACTTCTGGCCATATAGAGTCCCTGCACTATCTTACAAAAGGGCTCTGTAAGAAAAATCTCTAGAGGACATGGAGGCAACCAGTGTCTGGAGAGCCAAGGAAACTACTTTCCTTAGATCCTGTGTGTCTTCCCATTTCCACCTGATAGGACCTGTTCTCCACTCATTTGCCTGAGGACTTCCCCCACCATCCCATCTGTGTCCCAAAACTAGTAAGAGAGAGAAGTCTCTAGTACTTGGCTGAGAAACATGGGTATTCAATTAAATGAAAAAGGGAACAGAGGTGCCACTGAATACTACAAAGGATTGTCATCCCTAGGACCATGGGCCCTGCCTCACTTGGCACTTGAGCTCCTGACTTAGGTCACAGTGTCCTGCTGGTAAATGTTCTGGGGATTGTTCTTGGGGGTGGTGGGGATGTTCTCTTGGGAGCTGTGTATCAACTTCCAAAATCCCTGGGAAAAACTCATCAGTAGACTTACGGGCCAGGTGTAGCAGCCTCACCACTGGTTTCTGTGAGGCAAGTTGAGCCTTGGGCAGGCTCACCACTACTGATTTTTGGGGGTGAGAAACTGTGGCCTTCCAGAAAGCCTAAGTGAATAAACAAGCTAGATGGAACTAAGTGATAGGAATGTTCCTCAGAGTCTCACCTCCCCTGCCAGACCTGCCTCTCCATTCCTGACATCAAGACTGCATTCAGTGACTGTACCTGCAAGATTGGCCGGCGAGACTGTCTGACCCAGGCCTGTTCTGCCCTCACAGGGTGAGTTGAGGCCTCACCTGGAGAGTCCTCAGGGCCAAGATTAGCCCTGCCTCACACATACTGTCTCCACAGCAAAGGAGTTCGAGAGGGCATCGAATGGATGGTGAAGTGTGTCGTGCGGAATGTTCACCGACCACCACGGCAGAGGGACATCACATAAGCATCTCCAACTTTACAGTCTTGGACTGTTCATCATCCCTAGTGTTGGAAAAGTACTCTCTGCTGGCTTCTGCCCTACTGATGCTGGGTGTTGAGCTGGTTTTCTCTGTTCATTCTTTTATTTGCTTTATGTTTTCTCTAAGACAAACTTTGCTCTGAATCTGGAAAAGTGTAGGTATTCAGAGACAAACATGGGGCATGCCAACCATCCAGCTCTTCACGCCCTACACATACATACCCACCCTACCCCCACCCCATCATGGCCTCTCATCTAGAGTCCTGCCCGACAGGTTAGGGTCTAGAACCCTTCCAACCTAGTGAGGAGGGAGAGGAGGGAGGCCACCCCGAGGCTTGCCCGCTAGCGCATTCCAAAGTGGAATTTGAGATCATTCTACGTGAAATGCTCTGTCTTTGGCAGCTGCTTTGTCTAGCTTGTCCATGGAGAAGGTGGGAATGGCCAGGGCTAATCTCACTTGGAGAAAGACCTAGCCTACATCCCAGAGGCCAGCATGGCCCCTAGTTGTTTTTTTTGGATTTGGGTGTATGGGAGAGACAAGCTTTCTCTGTAGCCCCAGTTGACCTGGAACCCTCTGCCTTCTTCCCTGTGCCACACCCAGCTTTTCCACTGGGTTTTGATATAATCTCAGAACAGGGTTCAGCAGACCCTTCTGGGAAGCCTGACTTACCTTACTTATGAACCCATTCTCAGTCAGCTTTTATCTCCAAAGGAGACAGCTGATGTAGAAATGCTTGTAGTCCACATCTTGCTGAGTGTGCATGTCAGTGCACCCTTACACAGGTTGTGTGGTATCCTGAGGGCACAGCTTTCACTAGGTCAGGTGTTGCTATAGCTAGTGCAAGTGGGCATCATATGCTTTGAGTTAGGTGGGCTGGGTCCCTACAGGGTCCAGGTCAGTGAAGTTCTGAGTTTGCATCTCCAGATGGGTATGAGGTATGGGTTTCTAGTGAGCAGCAGCCATGCTGGGGCTGACCATGCCCACTAGGCCTGCTTGGTTAAATTCTTCATCATGTGGCCAGGACAAGGTTGTAAAATAAAGAGCTGAGGTGGTTTCTGTCCAACCATCCCTTCAAGCAGTTAAATCCTAGTTCCCCGCTATCTGGGTTGGTGGTTGTAACCAGAAACTGCTATTCTGGAGTGCCTTATGAGCACTCCAGGAGCCCTCGGGGAGGTTTGGAACTGTGACTAAGCTGCAGTCCAAGTTCAGTTCAACCTCCCCAGGAGGACCTGGGAAGGATGACTGAGAAGTTATGAATCAGGGGGTTGAGTACTCTGATTCGTGGAGAATTCCCACAGATCTGTGATTATCAGCTGGTTTGAGTTTTTCCTAGTGGATCTTCCTGGAAATTAAAGAGTAGGTTGTTCACAAAGTGGCCAAACTCAGGGGAAGTCCTCTATCATGGGGCACCAGATATCACAGGGGTCTTTCTGCCCACCGTTGCCCAGTTTTGTCAATGCTGAGGAAGACAAGGGACTTTATTTAGTGACTTTTGTCACACCTTATGGTGGTCATCCAAGTGTTGTGGAACTTGCTGGCTTGGGAGCATAGTGGGACAAAGCTTCTTACTCAGGTTGCTTATTTGCTTGTGCAGAGCCACAACTTGAGAATAATTGTGTTTCTGAAGTATAAGGTTAGAGTGACATTGATTGGGAGTGTAGAATAAAGTCCTGTGTGCAGTAAAGAGTTTAGTCAAAAGGAAATGTGTGTATAACTACCTATACAGCTGGGGTAGCCCAGCCTTATTCGGCAACTGAAGCAATTGTGGCAACAGTGCCTGGTCTTGAGCTTCACTATAAGGCCACAAGGGTTTGTGGTGGTGGTGGTGGTGAGCTGTTTTCCTGGGTTTAATGGGGCCTGCACAGCTGCCACAGCCCTTTAAAGGAAATGGCCTGGAAAGTCACAAAGCCCGTAACGGTCCCTTCACTTCTCAGTCCCTACACAGAAGTAAGAGTAGGCCACACAGGTCACGAAGTTCAGAGAACCAACGAGAAATCCTTAAACATTAAACAAGGCACAAATATAGGTAGGTAATAGGAAAGCAGGAACAGAATGTCCATGGGAAAAATAAACCTATTCAAAGAGGAGCTTCAGGCTAGACTGCCTGATGAAAATCCTGAGCCCGTATGTTACAAAAGGGAAGGAAGGCCAAAGTGAGTAAGAGCTGAAATCTGACATTTCCTACAACAAGTCTATCTGGGTAGCTTTGGCTAATCAGACTTACCTTTCCAGGGATCTTAACTTGTCCATAAGCTACAAACTTCCTAGCTGAAGCAAGTGCCACATAACTGCTGCCCTAAACTTGAACAGCTGGCACAAGTGCTTTTAGGGCCCAGGTTCCACTGAGTATTCCTGCTCTCAGGTGCCTGATGAAGTAGGAGGAAGGGTGCAGGGTCAGGGAATACTTGAAATCATTCTTTCTCCTACAGCTGAAGTCCCAAGGTCCTGTATGCCAGTAAACCACCAGGAGCAATTATGGCAGATCAAGGTGAGCAAAGCATGTTCTAGGCAGAAGCCTGCTGTGTGCCAAGTTAGCCTAAATGTCAGTGACAGTTGGGGGCAGTGTGAAAAGGCTATGGCTCCTCATGCTCCCTGCAATAATGGTAGTTCTCTTGGTGGTTAAGCTATAGAACTGTGCATACTGATGTGGTGGGCACACATGGTCTGGCTGGTGGCAGGGACAATATGTGGAAGGATGAAGGAAGCAGCTCCTATTGATCTGGAAGCTGGCTGGTCATGGAGAACACTGCAGGTCTGAAAGGGGATCTTCTCAGACCTTTCTATCAGACTTTTTATGTAACTTTGACTGTCCTGGATCTAGGAGGGATCCATCTGACACCTCCATGACACTTTGGGGTCGGGGGGGGGGGCTGTCCTAGAAACCACAGCAATCTGCCTGCCTCGCCCTCACTGAGTGCTGGGGTTAAAGGTGTGCGCCACCACACCTGGCTGACAAACCCAGGACACCATCCTGATATTATTGGTTTTATTGGACAGCCTACCCCTTCAGTAATACAGACACAATGCCAATATAGGCCATTGAGGTTTCAGGGCTTCTCACAGGGAGCTTCAGATAATGTTGAACAGCCAAGTATAGTCTATCTGTGTTCACTGGGGCTTCGGCCAGATGACCTGTGTAATACTCCGCTTCCTGTTAATAGCACCGCAAGCCGGACACAGTCTAGAGGCCTGTGGAGATAGCTGCTAGCCTCTGCAGCCTGGCTAAGAGCTCGCCCTAGGCCCCTCAGCCCACCACCTGGGGAGATGCCTGATGGGTAGGAGAGGGTCAGACGCCAACCTGGAGTTGCAGTTGCCAACAGGCCATGCAGCGGTAGAAGTCGCAGGAGGAGCACTGGAAAAGCACTGTGTCCTCAGTTGCACAGGCTGGGCACACAAATGCTACAGTAGGAGGTCTAAGTGAGTACAGTCTGCCGTGACCTGCCATAACCAACAGTCCCTATACCTGTAGCCCCTACTGCTTACTCCACTCAGGCTTCACATGTTCACAGGGTACTCTAGGAGGTGGTTGCACGGGCTCTGAATTATCAGCAGAGCTCACACTCGGCTCTGACGTCTGTCTAAGGAAGGATGAGATCTTACTCTGAGTCTTCTCAGGTTTCTTGGACACTGAGGGGCCTGCAGATAGCAATCAGTATAAGTGTAAGTGTTTCCCTCCTATTAGCTCCCAGGTGCAGTGAGGGGGGTCAGGGTAACAGGACAAGGGTGGAGGGAGTCCTCAAGTGAGCCCTCACCTGGTTTTGTGTCTTCATGGGTAAGCTCAGACGGCAGAGTTGTGCTCTCCTCTCTGTGATCTGGCAGCTCTAAGCTCTTGCCCGTGGTAGGTAAGCCCATTAGGTCCGCACAGGTCTGCAGGAACTGAGGCTTGTGGTGGCGACGCACAAACATGCCAAACCCTGTGGGGAACTTTGCTTAGGCTCTGCACTTTGCACATAAAGCACCATTCTCCCAGAACCTATGACCTACACACAAGTGATACGTACTTTGTAACAAGGGTAAGTATTCAGGTTTTTCAGTGGTCAGTGCTGCCACCACAGCCAGGACCTTGTCCAGGTCATCATCCTGTTTGTACACCCTCAGAGCTGCTATAAACTGGCTGTAACTTGTAGTTCCCAGAGCCTTGTGGACATCAGAAAGGTAGGTACTCGCAGCAGGCTGGCCAGGTTTTTCTACTGCACACCCCACTTTTGGACAATTGCTGGTATCTTCTGGTGGGAGAAATGTTACTGGGGACTGTAATGGCTTGGGGAGTTCCCCCACCCCCTACTTCCTTTTCAGGAATCCTTGTAGAGTCTGTCAGCTGCTCAGGACAAATGGGTTTAAGAAACAAGCAGTCCGACAGGCATGACTCTTGAAGAAGATTTTTAAGTCCACCTGAGATCTTTAGGAGTCAGGTACCTTTGCAAGTTAGATGAGTAGACAGGTGAGGTCTCCCCTGGTTCAGGTGCTCTCCAGTGTCCAGTTGCCTATTTATACCTTCGGACAAGGTCAGTTTAGACTCCAGCTCTCTCCTTCCTGAAGAAACATGCTCCTGAGACTAGACCTCATAACCCTCAGACAGGAAGGGGATCTGACATCAGGCATACATCACAGACCCACCCAACTGTCTTGGAGGGCCTAGACAATGAGTCCAGCTCAGGGGTACAAGTACACACACAAGGCAGTTCAGTGAGTGCTGAGCCCAGAGGGTGAGTTTTCCCAATCAGATAAAGCCCCTCCGACACACCTGCCCTGCACTGGAACAGGAACTGCCTCTGTGGAGGGGCCATTTCAGCTGTTCAATCAGGACAGAAGTAGGAAGGTGACCAGCAGCCAAGATTCTAGCATGAATTGCCCAGGGGCAGGTCTCTTTGATACATAGGCTAAGAGACAGAGCTCACCCAACAAACAGTGCTACCGTTTGGAAACAGAATCAGAGAGAAATCTTGCTTGGCTACTTTAACCATGCAAGAGCTTAGGGATTCCTACTATGCCCATTTCAGCTGTAAACTGCCCTCCAAGTCTGAGATTAAAGGTCTAGCCTGGAACCTTGCTCACTGGTGATGTCCACAGCTGACTGTGCTTGCTCTCCGAGGGGAAGGCTGTGCCCTGGCTGGCAGCCACAGTCTTGGCCTGTTAGCTGGAAGCAGATGTCCTCAAACTGCTGCTTGTGGTGGGGTCGCACAAATTGGTAGAAGCCTGTGAGAAGTAGGTGTCTTGAGTCTGTGGGCTCCCTATACTATGATGGGCTAGGGACTCTATGGATCATGGCCTACCCACTAGGCCTTTTCCCTGGGAAGCAGAGACAACCCTGGGTACTAGTGGCCCTCCTAACCAGTCCCACCCCACTGCTGTGGTAGTATTCCTATAGCAGAATTTTTAAGGCCAGGGTACCTTTAAAAAGGTTATGCTTCTTGGGGTCTTCAGCGAAGAGGCAGGTAAGAGAGGCCACTAGAGCTTCAAAGTCATCAGAACCCTTATAGTGCTGCAGAGCCTGGGTAAAGGTGTCAAAGTTGGCTTGGCTTAGTGCTTGCTTCACTGCCACCATGAACATCTTGGCTTTGCCTGCCTGTGTGCCAGCCACTGGTTCCTCCTGCAAGATACATGATCAAGAGCCCTATCAGACTGAGCCCTTTCCTCCTTCCTTAGAGGCAGTATAGAATTTAGGGTGCCAGGGTATAATGACTTGTCATTCAGGCTACTGCCTGTGTGAACCATCTACCAGGGCAAAAAGCAGACAAGGCTGCCAGAGAAGTAAGGTCCAGTTCTGGTGTGTGGTGCAGCTCAGGCCCATCTGAGATCATGCCTATGTGGCCCCACAGCAGATGTAGGTCTAGAGGACACAGGCTGTACCCACTTCTGTACATCTCAGACCTCTAAGGAGCTGTGTAAAACAAGGGAGTGATGCCCTAGCAGTTCCAAGTCTACCATCTTCAGGCATCAGCAGGCTCGGGCCGTCTACATATGTCTATCTCCCAATTTATCAGCCCTCCTGGTTACTGCCTGATACTTACAAGCAGGATAAGGACAAAAGCCACTACATTGGGGCTTACCAGCAGGTAAGGGGTTAGTGATTCAGGATGTAACAAACTCTTCATCTGAGACTAGGAACACATTGCACCTACTCATGGATAATTCAGTGTCCACACTCAGAAAAAGAAGTAATAAGATTTTGGTGGAGGAAACCACAACCAACAATAGATCCCAAACCAAATGATCCTAACAGGCCAGATTCTAGCAGAAAAGAAAAAGATCTCTTGAGTAGGGCTGGAAATGACAAGGGTCTTTTGCCAGGCACAGGCACTTGGGGAGTAGAGGCAGGGGAATCAAGAGTTCAAAGTCATTCTTGGCTACATAGTGAGTTCAAAGCCAACCTTTTTGTGACACTGCCTCAAAACTAAAAAACGTGGAGAGGGATGGCAAACTGAAGGCCCCAGGTTATCAACATCATAGCTGCTAAAGCCTAGCTGTACTCTTGCTTGGTTAGAGGAAATGGGCACCAGAGGCAAGATTCCCACATGTGCTCACAAAGCAGCTAGCTTAGCTGCAGAGTTGGCTAACATACCGGATGGCTGACCAGCCTGACCTTCCTCCTTCCTCCTTTCTGCTCGACCGATAGCCTCTTCTCACACCGGAGAGACAGGGTGGAGGAGCTGAGTGCCTGAGGGAAAAACAGCTGTGGTCCCAACCCAAATCCAGAGTTCCCAAAGCACCTGTGATATCCTTCTGTGTCCCCAGGATCCTTGCCTGTGTCCTGAACAGAGAGGACTGAAAGGGGGAGTAGTAGAGGGTCATGCCCTAATTGAGGTGGCAATACTAAGATTCTGTCCCTTTTATGTCATGCCACTTAGACTTTTTCAGGTAGCAGTGAGAGAGCCACATGAAGGACAGGTTTATGGTAATTGATTGTCAGTGCAGGAATGGAGCGAAGGAGCTCCAAGTCAGGCCTAGGAACTTACGGCTTTCAGACAAAGGCTTCAGAGGAGAAAGTATTCAAGACTCCACTCATATAATACAGGTTGGGAGAAAGGCCAATTTTGGGCATACCAGGGGCAGGAAATGCTGGATTTTGAGTAGACTGTGTCAGACTGACCCACCAAAGACATGGTGGTCGCACCATGGGAGCTAGAGCCTGGGGATGAGGCACAGAGCAGCGGGGGTGCTGACTCTCTCATTTGCCCACCTATGTGCTGGGAAGGGTCCATGTTCACAGCAGACACCCTCAACCCCACCTCACACCTGCTCCTCCTCAGATGCCCCAGCCTTCTGCTCGTTGTAGTCCAAGGCAGCTAGCAGCCCCATGGGTCTCTGCTGGGCAGAAATTGGCTGCTGCTCATACTCCACACACAGGCTGCTCTCACAGTCCCCAGCAGCTGATAATCCTAAAGAAACATGTATTGACAGGAATATGTACCAGGAAGCAAGGATACTGCCTACGTCATATGTGGTTTGTACTCAAACCACATACCTGTGGGCTTCTGTCTCAGGCTGGGCACATGCACATCCAAGCTCATTGCTTTCCTGGTGGAGAGGAAGGGGCTGAACAATGTAGCCTTCTTGACAGCAGCTTCTCCCTCACTCACACTTGAGGTCAGTTCCACCTGGGGAACTGGCAAAGGCATCTGTAGAATCATAGGTTGAGGAGGCTTGTATTCACTGCTCCTCAGAGAAGAGACTTCAGACCCTCTATGGGGACACAGGCAAGCCACCTGGGCATTTGTAACTCACAGTTTTCTGAGCAACACGGAAGAACTGGGCCACATCTCGGATGACACGGCCGAAGTTGTCATACACCTGGAGGTAGGGGCGTACCCAGGAGGGCAGCTGGGCCTTGGCATCAGCATAGGCAAACCTGGAGGGTGAATGTGTGGCTATCAGCTCAAGTCCTCTATCACACAGCCTAAGGGCCATCCCTGCCCTTACAGCCACTACACTCAAGCCTTAAAGTGAAGGACTAGTATGCAGGGACAAAGGGATTGGTATAGGCCTCACACAGGGGAGGAGAGCCCAGGTTCTAGAAAGAGGGAAGAAATGGGGATGGTCACAGATCCTTTCTGTACCTGTGGTCACACAAGAAGATGGCCCCATAGTCATGGCGGTGTCGGATTACCCTCCCAATAGCCTGGTTCACAGCCCTGGATGCCTGTTGCTGGTACCACTCATGACCAGAGAGGCACTAGAGAGGAAAGAATTTTGATCATTAGGGTCCTTGGTCCCTAAAATACCCTGCTCAACCAGCCCTGGGGTATCTCACCTGGCCTCCAGCCCCATTCCGGCCTCTCATCTCATCCAAGAACTGCATCTTAAGCACAACACGTGGATCCATGCGTGGGGGATATGGGAGGCCCGTGACAATCACACCACGACCATTCATGTCGGAAAAGTCCAGCCCTTCGCTGGCCTAGAACAAGGAAATAGGCACTCTTCTCCCCTCTTGGTCTCTACCCAGGCTTAAGGTGTACCCATGGCCCAACCCTTTCAG
This sequence comes from Meriones unguiculatus, assembly GCF_030254825.1. Lineage (NCBI taxonomy): Eukaryota > Metazoa > Chordata > Mammalia > Rodentia > Muridae > Meriones > Meriones unguiculatus. Next base: position 101,347,520 of record NC_083352.1, read on the forward strand.
CCACCTGTCCCAGGTGTTGAGGGGAAGAAGAAAGTTCCATCCTCAGCTCAAGTACACTCAACTGGGCCCGTATCAATTCTGCAACACTCAGAATCTCTTCCCTAACTTGGGCCTTGGCTACTAGTACCCAGCAGGGGCCCTAGCATGGCTTCCTACTAATTTGCTTGCTAGATATGGGCTCCAAGGCAGGAGCCTTGTTTCAGCCTACACAAGGAAAACTGGTAGGAAGGGGGAAGATGAGCTGAAGAGATCTCACCTTTCCCCGACATACTGCTAAGAAGGTGGCCCCATTAGACCCTGGGGAGGCGACTTGCTGGTAGTACGCATCAATGACCTAGATGAAAAGGATGGTCACCCAGTTTTAGTTCCCTGTCTTTCTCAAGTGAGACCCAAATCTTACTTTTTTGGATGAAGGATGGGCTCATCTAAGTGGGGCACCAGGGTTTAGAAAGCATTTTCATGATACCATTACCAGCAGAGGCACATCCAACACCCAGAACCTGTCCAGGGTTTTCAGAAAACACAGGGACCTCCAAAGCCAGGGTAGCTGCTGGGTCCCAAGGACTGGGACAGGAAGATGAGCTGCCATTATCTACATGCCAAACCATGTAAGGGGTATTTTAAAAGGTGAAACACTTAAGAAAATGGAAGTACACAGCCAAGATCAGGCAGCCTGGAGCCAGTCAGTCTCTGAGAAGAGACAGTGATCAGCTGGAGGTTTGAGGGGTGGTTGAGGATAGGCCCTACCTGTCTCCTAGTTTGTCACAGACCTCTGAGAAGCTGCCTTTATTCCTGGGTTCCACAAACAGAGGCTTCAGTGCCTCCACCTTCTTAGCCAAGCCTTGTGCCTGTAGGAGGAAAAAGCCAGGATGTGAAAGGAGAGTTAAGGGCTATAGCCATAGCCCTGTTTACAGGCTCTGTTCTTGCCTAGACTTTCAGTCGTATGGGGTTCTCCCTCTTTCAGGAGTATATAGGGAAACACACCTGCCAGAACTCCAGGCTTTTTTCCATGACAGGATAGGAAGGGAAGAAGACCAGAAGCCCATGGGGTACCACGCGAGCGATGTTGCCTGGAAGTGGTGCAGGCAAGGCTTAGAAGACTGCTGAGGGCCCTGGTGGTTCTCAGGAGTGCATACTGTGGAGTTCAGGCTCTTAACCCCCATAGGATAGAATAGGGTAGAGAGTCTAGGACCAGACCAGTTATGAGCAAGGATTTCCTAAGGAAGGAACGGAGAATTATGCATGGAGTAGTACTTACTCAGAGCCTTCCCCAGGGAAGATAAGCACTCCTGAGAAAACCTGTACAACAGAGAGGCTACTGTTCTGAGAGGCCTAGACCCCCAGCAACCCTCAGCACTGCAGACAGGTGAAGAAACCAGGACCCTTTACCTTTTTTCATAGGCAGAGCTCAGCTGAACACCATCTGGGCCTCTGGGGATCACCCCCACCCAGAGCTGGTTCCTGTCAATGATGTGTGGGTTCTCCAGACAGACTGGGAATGGACTAGGAATAGAAGAAATAGAAAATGGGACAGAACCAAGGTCTGAGACCCTTCAAGACACTGGCCCACAGGAAGTCCAGATCAGCAACCCCACCCCCTTCCACCATGTTTCTAGTGTTTTGACCTCTATCCAGAGGTGTCTCATACATCTGCATCTCCAGAGCGAAGGAGGACAGTGGAGCCAGTGTGCCACTGGTGAGGATAAGGGTACGGACTCCTTGGCAGACCAGTTCACGCATGCTGTGGCTGGGACTGAAGCACCAGTAGCTCAGCACTTTCCCTGCAGGGGAGTTAAGTATGAAGACAAGACTGAGGCCCACCACCTCATCTATTGAAAGAGCAAACCACCTGTATCCACACAAGCCCAAGTTCACACAGAACCAAAGGCCAAGTCTGAGCCCAGCCTATAATCTGGCTCCTCTCAGGGTTCCAGAGAACAAGACAGAGGTTGACTCAGAAGGATATTGGCATATACAGATAAGACATCTGGCCCCAACATTAAATTTCTGTAGAAACCATGACATGTGGCACTAAGAGTTACTCTACCAAAAGCATAATGGGAAGAAGCAGGACCAAAACTCCTGATATTTCAAGCGTAACTGCTAAAAAGGGAATCAAATTCCTAGATACTGGTCACATAGCAGCAGGCAAGGTCAGATTAAGAAAGCACAGGGAACTGGAGAAATGGCTCAGAGGCTAAGAGCACTGCTTACTCTTCCAGAGGACCTGAGTTTAATTCCCAGCAACCACATGGTGGCTCACAACCATCTATAGTGAGATCTAGTGCCCTCTTCTTGTGTGCAGGTACACATGTAGGCAGAACACTGTATACATCATAATAAATAAATCTTAAAACAAACAAAAAAAAAAAGCAGTTCCAAGCCATGACTAACTGGAACCACACAATGCTCATTCCCAGTGATCTTTGGAAGCTCCAGAAATTAAAACACCAGAACTTAAAAGTCACAACTAAGCCAGGTGCCATCAGAGATGATTTCCATCCCCAGTCAGAACCTACTCTGCCCGAGGCTGTCTCAAAAGCAGCCAACAACATATAAACACACTCCAGGGAAGGCTATTGAAAAATCACTCCTTAGTATCTGAGCATCCACCAACCTCCCAAGGCATCACTATCAAAGGGACATTTCTTAGGAAGAGGGTATTTACTATAGTAGGGAGAGCCATAGGGGCAGAACCATACCACAGCTCCTGATGAACTCACCCACCCTCTAAGCCTTTCTTTTTTTGTAGGCCAGAATGACTTAAACCACAGCATACACACAAGTTCCACTGAACTGCTTCTGCTAAGGCTGCAGCCTGTAAGTCACAAAGCAGCCTAAGGGTATAGTGGCACATACTTGGGAGGCAGAGGCAGGCAGCTCTCTGTGAGTTCAAGGCCAGCCTGGTCTACACAGTGAATTCCAGGACAGCTATAGTTACATAGTTTTTCCTATCTTAGAAAAAACAAGATAGCTGTAAAAATAGTGGTCTACAAGGATAGAAATACATGAATAGAAACTCAAAGATAAGCATTGCTGGAGAATGTGAGAGATGTGGGAGCTGGACAGAGCTATAGCCTTGCCAAGGGCCTCACTTAACATGTAGGCTGAATATTGTCTTGAGTCAGTGGTTGCCATGAGGCACATCTGTGAAGCCACACCCACTGCCAGTTGCTGGGGCTAAATACCATGTAAGGTAGGATAGACTGCAGTCACGATTCAGTACTCGATACCAACAGAGGGTATTCAAAAGCCCCTAACCATCTGTATAGCAACCCTGGTAGCACTGGCACCACTTTTAAGGTACCTGGAACTAGTTGAACACCAGGTTTATGAGAGCTCGAGATTCAGAGCAAGCTCACTGTGGGCAACAGGATTGGCCACCTGTCCTTCAGGCATGACCCTGGGGCTTGGAGAGTGGGCTACTGAAGCATGGGGCAGGGTCTGAAGGAATTTGCCATGGCCCTGGCTAAAAGCAAGATGAGAGCCATACTTTAATTTGTAGGTCAAAGCTAACTTGACTTAACCTAATGAAGTGCATCCTGAGCCAGATGTGATGATGCCCACCTTCAAGCCTAGCACTCCAGAAGCAGAGGCAGGCTGCAGAGAGTTTGAGGGCAGCCTAGCTTACACATTGAATTCCAGGCCAACAAGGACTACATAGTAAGACCTTGTAAAAAAACAAAAAACCCAAACCCATAAAAGTTTTTATTTAAAAAGTTTATTAAACCAGGTGTGGTGGCACTCAGGAGGTAGAGGCAAGGTGATCTCTGAGTTTGAGGCCAGCTGATCTATGGGTGATTTCCAGGACAGCCAGGGCTATACAGAGAAACCCCATTTGAAAAACCAAATAATAATAATAATAATAAATAAAATGTAAAGAAGTATACCCTAAGTCAGGGAGGAGAGGCCTTGCAGAGCCCTGGTTCTGCCACTGCCCCACAGGTGACTCAGGGTAGATAACAGTGCTTCCAGCTTCCTACAAGGTCTCTGGCTTTCAGTGGGCATGAGTGCTTATGACTCCAGATGTGTTGTTATTATTGTACAAAGGTAGAATTTCCTGTAGTGTAGGTTTGTACCTTGTTTCCTAGATGTCATGGTGTTCCAGGCATCTGACCGCTGAGCTGCCCTCCGGTGGCTGGTTTCAAGGTGTATGTGTACCTAGAAGGACAAACATATATGTGCCTGCCCAGGTCCTACAGCAAGCCTGCAAAGACCCTGTGAGACCTCTAGACTCGCCCATACCCTAGAAGAGGCTCTCACCTTATAGGAATGTGAGATACCCAGCCCTGCCAGAGAACCAGGGCTGCCTTCTGGAGCGTCCACATTGAACACGATCTGAAAGGCAAGGCAGCATAGGAAAAGGATTAGGAAGGAGCCTGAGTTGAGAACATACGCACCTTCATGCTGAGATGAAAACTAAAGCCTCTTAGCCTAGCATACAAAAGTCTAAGGCTACTTCATCCTTCTCTAAGTCACTCCTCTACTCAGATAGATGTTCAAAGGACTCATCTGCCCAAGCATCATATCCAAGCTGAGGGGCAGTATGTCCCTTATGTCCCCTCCTCCAAGTGGCTCCAAAGCTCTCTCCGGCCTCCCCTACTGGGAGCTACCTGCACACATTAGGAACCCAGCAGCCTGGACAGCCCTTACTTGACTAACTCAGTTTACTCTTCCTTCAGTGCTTCTTAGTGCTCTAGATTAATCTAGAAATTCAACATTCAACTTAAGATTGTGGCAGGGTTCCTAAAGTCCAGGAAAAGGTTAACCCCAAAATCTCACCTTAACAGGGGAAATGCAAAGACAGTTTGTGGTAACAAAAAGGAATTTATTCTAATCACTATCAGAACATAGCAAACCACAGAAAATGAAAATAAGTAGTAAAGCAACATGACAACAGCAACAAGAGACCAGAAAGCAGAAGAGCTGGGTAAAAGCAGACACCTGCCACCCAATCCCTTTATATGGGATGGTGGATCACATACAAATATCAGCCTCTAAACAAACCCACACAATTCTACAGAAGACTTCAAGAACCAAAGGAAACCAGGTGTGCATTAGGCAGCATGAGCCAGAGCAAAAAAAAATCTCTGGCAGCAAGGAAACCTTTTCATTGAGCCTACCAAAAGACAGAGAGGCAGATAGGAGATATGTCCATCATACCGGGTGAACACACAGAACTTACAAAACCTCCAAATCAGTTAAGAAACACAGCCACATCAAGGAAGCACCACCCACAGTGAGAAACCATAACCACAGGGTAGAAGTAAGTGAGAGACAAGCTGAGGGACAGGTAAAAACACAGGGTTCTGACTTCCCTCAAGTGGGCCTCTCTTTGCATAGACCTGCCTTGCAAAGGTAGATTGTCATTGCTTCTGGCCTCTCTTACCAGGCAGACACCCTCCCTCACCAAACTGACAACCCCAAAATCTCATTCCAGGGGCCTGTTGTGAGTAGAGTTCCCTCACGGCCTGTGTGGGAAACCCCCGGCACTGTGTTTCACCCACTGCGCAGGGAAACACTGTGCTAATCTCTGCATTCCTAGTAGCACCAAGGAGGACCAGCTTTCCTCCTGGGCTGGGTAAACAGGGAATGTTCACTCAGGACATTTCTGTGTTTGCCTAGATTTCTGGCCTTCAGGACATCATCATCTGCTGCCCTGAACCTCCTGAACTGCCTTAATCATTCTCATCCTACCTGACACAAACTGAGAGGAAGTGGAAGCGGTCTGATCCATTCTTCCAGGGTTTGCATGGGGTGTTTGGAAACACTCTCACAACAATCTAAACTGGCCGTGTGAGGGAGAAGCAGGGCTCCCTGATCCCATGGGAGTCATTTATTTCTCCAAAAATCTACAACACAAAAATGTAAACTTAAAGAAGAAAAGACATCTCAGGCTGTCCAGAGACATTACCTGGTCCTGAAGCATCAGACAGGTTTGTGGGAGATTTAGAGAACTGAATCAACAAGAATCCCAGGTGACTAAGAGACTGGTTCCGCCACATAAGCAAGATAGGAAAACTTCACTCTATAGTGTGAGTGCATTATGTGAATGTGCATACGTGTGAATGCCCACTACATGTCTGACCCAGGTGAGCAAGGGGAAGGAAAAAAGATGACTCCAGTCTAGGAGCCACTACCTCTGGCTGACCCTTCTCTGGCCTGACAAAATCTGACTGGCTAGTTGCATTTCTGTGTACATTCCCATGTCCTGACAAGAACTCTGAGCACCTAGAGTCATGCAAGAAGCAGCTATGAGATAAGCAACTCACCAGTTCTGATGCTGAGGAACATGCTAACAAGGATGGAGTTAGCAGAGTACCAGGGTGGGGCAGGGAAGGTACGAGGGGCCTTTGGAGCAGCTGCCAAAGAAGTTCCAAACCACTGGGCAAGCAAGTCTGGGTTCCAAAAAGTATGGATAAGGGAAATATCTCTGTTATAAACAGAGAGTGGAGAATGGCATTCTGGGGAGGAGAGGTTGTACTGCTCACATGAGCCCTCTAGGTCTGGGAACAGCAAACCTAGTTAAAGATGAGTTCAGTGTCCACATGAGAAGGAGTGGAGTGGAAAGCATTTCTGATTCAAGGCCCTGCTGGTCAGCAGAAAGCAATCTGCCTAGGAGGACCCAGGCTTTCTGAAATGGGGACAAAGCAGGACAGAATAGCTAAGTGGCTCAGCTGTGGGTGGTACAGAGACTGCAGACAACAAGTCACAGACTGAAAAGACATACATAGACCACCATCCTGAGAAGCAAGATGCCTGGGGATGCCTACCTACTATGCCTCTGCAAAAGTATGTGGAGATGAGTGTAGAGGAATTTTAATTTAGAACATAACTGCTCTGGCAAGAGATCATATCCAAAGACCTTCTAGATCTGTGTGATCACGATAGAATACAAACATGCTTTTAATCCCAGGAGACAGAGGCAAGCAGTTCTGAGTTCAAGGCCAGCCTGGTATAGAACAGTTTCAGGGAAAGAAAAGCTTAGGTCCAGATGTGGTGGTACACACGTTTAATCCCAAACAATAAAGGAAAAGTTAGTTTGTAGAAGGAAGCTCTTATGTTTAAAAGTGATATCTAATTGAGTGGAAGAAAAAGAAAGTGACAAATCAGAGAAGATTTGACAGAATAGGATACACCCAACTCTCACTTAAGGGGCAATGCAGAGAGAGAGAGAGGATGCAGTTTTAACTGGGATGGTAATAGAAACACGTTGCAGAGACAGAACTAGACACAGGTGAAAACAGAACGAGCCAGAGAATTAGGAGCCAGAAGATTAGGAAAGATTGCTGGATTGAGGCCAAGCAGAACAATTTGAGAGAGAAGGCAAACTGAGTAAGTCAGCTGGGAGTTTGAGGCAGAACAGCTGAGTTGAACCAGCCAGCCCAGAGCTCAGTAAGAACAAGAAAGGGTGAGCTTTTTCAGCAGTAAGTCTCAGAGGCTGAAAACATTCCAGGCCTAGGTTAGATTGTACAGAGGCTAGAAGCTTCCAGGACTAGGCCCAGGTTAGCAGAAGGAAGGAAGTAATTCCATGAGACGACAACTGAAACAGGCGAATAAAACTTCCTTTTACTGATGAGAGCCCAGTCTGCCAGGTCAATGATGTGCCAAAACTTTCCTCATTCCACAAAACACCTGAGGTACTGTAATTCAGTCAACTCCATTCATGGAGTAGAAGGCTGACGTCCCTTATCACAAAGGTGGCTGAGAAGAAGCAGACCTGAGCACATATCCAGCTACCTTTCCTATCACATGTACACTTAGCTCCTGACCCCGGTCTGCCCTCATTGAGAAGGCAGCACCTGGCTCATTGTGGCCCAGCTACATCATAATCAGACCCACTGAGAACCCAAGCATTCATTCTGGCTCTCTAGTAAGAGGATTTGCTTTGTGGTCACAAAACCAAGGCACTTTCTGCTCATTAGCCATAACTTCCGGGTTTGGAGGTATAGCATGGGTAGAAGGCTTCACATAGCACCATACATGAAAGGACTGGCCTCAGTTGTTCCCAGGATCAATCCTTCTCATCCAGGAATATTAAAAAAGATTGGGTCTCACTATACAGACCAGGCTGACCTTGAACTCAGAGATCTGTCTACCTCTGCCTCCCAAGTGCTGGTCTTAAAAACAAACACCACTATACCTAACTGCCAGCCAGAAATCTTAAGATGTGCTATTAAACCTAACAAGGTGGAGGTTGCTGGAGGGATGGCTCAGCAGTTGAGAGCACTGACTGCTGTTTCAAGTCTGAATTCCATCACCCATATGGTGGCTTACAAGTCCAGTTCCAAGGGATCTAACCCCCTTTTCTGGCCCCAACAGGAACCAGGTACACATGTGGTATACATACATGCATGCATGCAAGCAAAAATACCCATCAGTATACAAAAATGATACAAAACAAAACAAAACACACACAAACAAACAACTTTAGAAAGGCTTAGCACAGCTGAAGCTGCCCAAAGGCCCCAACATGGAGCTTATCCTTAACTATCTGGTCAGGACTGGCTGGCTCACTAGAGCTGAGGACATAGTTGCACTAAGTCATATCTGCTCTGTACCTGATGACAAGTGCATGTCTCACAGACAAGGAGAGGGATGACACCAAAACAGCAAAGTGAGAAGCAGGAAGAGACTTGGTGAGGTGCAACGACTCCACCTGCTGCCCTGTCAGGGCTCCACTGTTCCACCTTTGCCTCTGACAAAGGCTCCATAGTCATCCCCTCCAACCCTCTACTAGGGACACACAGACCATGGCACTTATAGGGCCCATTTGCCTTTCCCTTGAGAAGCTACTCAGGTCATTTGTCTCTAGATTTCTCCCAGTCTGAATCTATCTGGAGCTGCTATAAACAAGAAGGTCCTGGCCAGCCCTAAAGGGCACAGTAGACTTCAAATAGCTCCTGACCTCACCCTTCTCAGGATCTTGGTTACCACTCAAGATGTATCTGGCCACTAAATAGTCATAAAAGGCCAGACTGCCTTCTGTCAACTCCCACTGAGAACTACATTGCATTCAACAGAAAGTAAGGGCTGGTTAGCCACAGACATGTGATATGAGGACCTTTGTCCATTCCCTGAAGCCCTTACTGCCACTTCCAGAAACACCCCAATAGTTAAAAGCAGTCTCCTACCTGGATAATGTCCATGAGCTTCTGCAACCCAGCTGTGTTGGTGAATACACCAGTACCTGTGGAACACCGGGGAGCTGACATTCACACAAGCAGAAGAGATGCTGAATCCCACATTACAAGGAGCCAGCACAGCTTCGCTTTCAAGCTCTGTCACACATCTGCTGAGATAGCCAGTCTCCCCATAACCAATATTAGGGACATGGTGTGTTATGGAAAGATAGCTGACCTGTTCTTCCTGGTTCTTCTCCCCAAAGAAGTACAGGCTTCCAAAATAATTCTATGGTCAAATGATATGGGGAAGGTGTCTGCTATCCCCCAATGCACAGCAGATACTGTTGACCCTGCAGACCTCACCCCACTAAGCAGAACAGCAGCCCCTGAGGACACTGCCCTTTGGAAACTGGATCTCTTAAACTAAGCAGAAATCAGGTTTGGTAGCAAAGGGGAGAAGCCAGAGAGGCCACATCACACTAAATTCACTAAGGTCTCTGATATTTGTCTTTTAAAAGGGTAACTAGGACATACCATAGTAAAAAAATACAGCAGAGCTTAAAAGAACATAATGGCTGGCCAAATGTCACTATTGCCCCCGTGTCTCACTCAGAAAGAGGAAGCCAGCAGGGCTCAGTGGCCACCCCTGTAATCTTAGCACTCTAGAGACAATGGCAAGAGGATCAAGTTACAGCCAGTCTGAGACTGAGAGCAAAAACTTGTGCCAGAAAACCAGGGGCTGGGGATGTGACTCAACAGTAGAGTAACTTGCCTACCATGAGTGAGATCCCGGGTTTACTCTCCAATGCTACTCAAATAAACAAGCATGGAGGTAGGGGATGCCTTGTTGACTAGATTCTTGTTCATAGGAAGGCATGATAACAACCTGCTGACACTAGTGGCTAAGTGCTGATGGCTCGACATGGAACAGTAATCCCTGCCATATTCATCTACATCACGCTCGAGGTGGACAACCCAAGACTCACGTCCTGCCAGGTGCTGGATTATCTGGTCCAGTGATTCCAAAATGCAGCCTTTGGTTTGAAACGTTATTTGGGCTTCAGCAAACAGCTCGAAGATATAGCTGCCAGAGAAAACAGAAGCTTGAGACTTAGAGGAAACAAGGCTCTGGTTTCTGGGAACCTACAAGGTAAGTAGCCTTTAAGTTTCCTGCACTCAGAAATAATTGCTGAGTACTTCAAGGAGGCCAACACTGGAGGTCAGAGGCTTCTCCCTTCAGTGGTTCCCTGGTAGGCAAAGGACAGTGGGTTAATGTCATGAGAATCACTACCTACATAGGAAAAGACCAGGCACCTAAGCAAGGGACTACAATCGGGGGTGGCCTGAGTTCAGGTCCCGTGTCTCTGGAGGCGATGACTCTGGGTAGCAACTCTAAGAGCCTTGGAAAGAGATGGGAAGGGGGCAGCAGAAGCCACATGAAGGGAGAAGGCTGTGACAGGGCATTCAGGTGCGGGGAGAGAAGGCCAAAACAGTACTCGAGAACCCAGGTCAGGCTGGTGTATCTGGCTTATCTGGGAGCATCTACAAAGTTTAGCACTCAGGGGACCAACATGGTTCAGAGAAAACGCTTTACCCTTTACAAGCACAGACCACGCCCTACCACAGCTACTGGCTGTACGCCTATAAAAGCTACCACTCAGCTTCACTACAGCCCCTCGCTGGCCATCAGACCAGGCTACCCACAGTGTTTTTCAGAAAACAAAAAACAGACATGGGACAACCAGAACCTTCTGGGCCTCTAAGAGCGCTAAATAGGCCTCAGTGATAGCACTGACGGTCTGTCCCCAGAGAGAAGGGCTAGTTATAACTGGCACTTGCCATGTCAATAAGCGGCCAGAGAGATTTGTGGGAAATAGTTGGATGGGGCACTGTGTAGTAGTGTGTGTTGTTACTCCCAGTATTTTCACTGACTACATAAAAAGCTGGCAACTGTCTTGGAGAGATGGCTCACTGGCTAAGAGTGCTTGCTCCTTCCAGGAGACCTGACTTTGGTTTCCAGGTCCATATTGGGTAGCTTACAACTAACTGTATGTAACTCTAGATTCAGGGAATCCAACACCCTCTTCTGAACTCCACAGGCACAGCACACATTCACCCGAACACCCACATATACACATACAGAAAAAGAAAAACCAATCTTTTTTAAAAAGCTGCTAACTCTTCCTAAGCCTTGGAAATTGAAAACAGACCCTGTGAGGACCCTATTCATCTCCAACCCCAGACAGGACTTGGGATGATGAGCTCAGCATCTATCTCTCACCTTCCAGGTTTGGTGACTCCTCTATCATCCCCAGGCAGCTGGACAGCATCAATAGCCTCCTCCAGGCGAAGCAGGATCACTGTGAATCAAGGGCATGTCAGGGCCACGCCTCTCACGCAGCCCAAGGAGAAGGAAGGGCAACACTTACTCTTCAACTTTGCGATGTCTTCCAGCTCTATCTTGAGCCCTGGGTGAGAAAATATGTACGTTTATTCCACATCTTTTTAGTACTGTTTGTAGCCCCAAGAACCAAGGTTTCCCAGTGTGGTAGACACAGTAGGTGGGAGGAAGCTAGGTGGGACCCACATATGAACTGGATACAACAGTATGAGTCCACATTCACACTTAGTACACGTGAGCACATTCATGCACACAGATGTTCTTCTTACTATGCTCGAAAAAGACCTCAAAATAATTAGTAACCATCAGCATGTGTCCATATGTGTTCAGACAGAACCTTGTGAGGACAGAGGGCAGAGGGTAAAAGAACTCTCCGCTGAAGGAAAACAGAGCTTGCTGGAGGCTAACTGGTATCAATCTAAGTAGGAAGCAGAGTATCACATGCCCAACAGCAAAAAAGTTGTCAGTTATGGTCAGGCCAGGTTAGCAGGGCACAAAAATGACCTTCCAGAGGAGTCAATGGGATACCGAGCCTCAGCTGTAAGACGGATGACAGGTTGTACTAACCAGATAGTTAAATGAATGCCTAATGATTAATGTTGGCTAATATCGTCAACCTGATAATCTCTAGAATAAGCTAGGAGACAGAATCTCTAGTCACGCCTGTGAAGGGGCTTTTAGGTTGGGTTAATTGAAATGGTAAGACCTAAACAGAGCAGAGCCATTCCACGGGTTAAAGATCAGGAGTGAATAAAAAGGAAAAAGTTACAAAAAGAAAAAGAAAAGAAAGAAAAACAAAACAAAACAAAACTGGGTGTGGTAGTACACACCTTGGAGGCCTAGACAGATGGATCTCTGTGAGTTCCAGGCTAGGGTGGTCTACACAGAATTACAGGACAGCTAAGCCTACATAAAGACCGTGTCTCAAAAAAAAAAAAACAGGGTGAGTTCAGGAACATTTCTGTCTCTCTTCCCTCTCATTCCTCCCCTTTCTCTTTCCTTTTCCCCTCACCTATTTTCTAACTGCAGTCACAGGAACTGCTTAAGCCCTTATCACCACAAAGTCCCAGCTATGACGTATTATCCTCTGAGAATGTGAACCAAGATAATCCTTCCTTCCTTTCTTAAGCTACTTTGGGTAGGTATTTTGTTATGACAAGGAGAAAAGTAACTAATCAACATTCAGACATGCTATTTAAACACTGTTCTCTCCTGAAAGTGACAAACACTAAGAATCAACTCAAACTTCTGAAATGGGGGTGTATATTACCCTGCTTTTCCAATATGAACAGTGTCACATGGAGCTAAAGAATCTTTAAAATATTACTTCTGCTACAAATTAAAGGGATGAGGGCTAGAGAGATGGCTCAGTGGTTAAGAGCACTTAATTGCTCTTCCAGAGGTTCCTGAGTTCAACTCCCAGCAACCACATGGTGGCTCACAACCATCTATGATGGATCTGATTATCTCTTTTGGCATGTATGAAGACAGAGCACTCATATACATAAAATACATGAATAAATAAATATTTTTAAAAATTAAAGGGCTGAATGAGACATCACTGTCTTGAAATCACTGATAATTACTGAATCTAGGCACCAAGTAGCCACAATGCTACCATAAAAAAGGAAGGAAGCGATAACCATCAGCCATCAAAAGGTGATGAACTAGAAGTTGGGTAAGAGACCACTCTTATCAAAACAGAGTTATGGCTGTAATGGCATGGCAAAACCTCTTTTTGATTGGTGGCAATTCCCTTGCGAGTTCAGTTCATTATGTATCTCAGATGCAATGTGTTTTCTTGTGTGTGTGTGTGTGTGTGTGCTATATGCATACATGCCTGTGTGCACATTCACATTTATCAGCGCCTGTGCACACACAGGCCAAAAGAGGGTGTCAGATCTCTTCCTCCGTTGCTCATTAGCTTAATTCCCTTAAAACAAGTTCTCTCACCCAACCTGAAACTCAATGTTTTGCCAGCCAGTGGCTCCCAGGATCCACTTGTCTCTGTATCTGTAACACCGTGGTTACAAGCACAGCAGCCATAGCTGACTTTTTTGTTTAGGTTGCCTGTACCTGTGCTTTGCTTTAAAATTAAATGCAGGGCTGGGTGTGGTGGTGCATCCCTTTAATCCCAACACTCAGGAGGCAGGGGCAGGCGGATCTCTGAGGCCAGCCTGATCTACATAGCAAGTTCTAGGATAGCCAGGACTATACTGAGAGACCTTGTTTCAAAAAACAGCAATCAGAACAAAACAAAAACTTAGCTAGGAAAAGATGAAGGCTTCAGAAAACACTGGAAGAACTAGGGCTGGAGATATAGCTCAGGTAGTAGACTGCTCACCTTAGTGTGCATGAAGTCCTAGGTTTGATCCCAGCACCAACTAAGTTTATAATCTTAACATTTAGGAGGTAAAGGCTGTCTTACCTCTATTGACCCAAAGCTAAATTACTTTCCTTTCCTACATTAAGTGTGAAGCCAGCCTGAGCTACATGAACTCTCATCTCAAAAAAAGAAAGGAAAAAAAAAAAAAAAAGGTACTGAAAGTGTCAGATGAGCCAGTTCTCCCTGGTTTACAGAGCTGTTATATAGCATTTCCTACAACTAAAACACTCCACCTGAGGGAAGAGGGAAATTCATAAGACTCAAGAAGTAAACAAAGTCAAAGTCTCAGAAAGATGAAATGTACAAGATTCCCAAGCTTCCTCCCAAGGTTATACAGGCAGCAACAATTGCTAAGGAGAAGAGGCTTTTGTTCTTCAAGTCCCTTACTCATGTGGCCTACTGTCACCTGATCGTCCTAGAACTCACTAAACTGGATTGAGTAAAGTATTTCTTTGGTTTGTTATTGGTGCACTATCTGGGATGAACAGACAGAAAGTCACAACAGGATCCCTGAATCAAGTTTCTCAGTAAACTCATGTCCCAACATGCTAGCTAGACAAAAGATACGAGAAAGATCAGACACTGTTCTTATGCAGAATATACCTCCAAGATACCTCCAATAGCCCTAGACTCAACTTTTCAGTTCTTAGCCATAAACTTACCTGAGCTGGAGGTGTCTGCACTGAACTCCAATTGGAGTTCACCCTGCTGAGCCACCCGGGCTTGCTCCTCCAAAACCTGGTTGATAGCCTCCAGTCCTGAAGCCACATCATGGGGAGTCAAGTCAAAGGAGGCTGATTCCTCACATATCTTCTCCTGAGGGGCAAAGTAGATCTATGTCACAGCAGAGTGGGGCAGAATGGGGATTCTAGGAAACAGAAATAGAGATGCAGAGGGACTAGAAGAAGTCCCCAGAATCCCAGCTCCTGGTCTCTAAAGTCAAAGTTGGTCCAAAGATGAATCACTGTCCACACCAATATTTCAAAGATTATTTCACTTGAGTTGCCAAGATTTTGTTATTGGAAAATTTTATCAGCAAAACAATAATTTTGGCTTCAAAAATCAGAAGATACCACCTATCAGCTCAATAATTTCCATAGCAACAGTTGCCATGAGTTGAGTAGGATGTAGGTCCTGCTATGGGGAAACCTGGCTTTCCAACAGTTTCATCCCAGGTTCCATAGTAGCTAAGGATGAGGCTACTTGTCCTCTGAGGTCATTCTACATAACCCTGAGTAAGTGGTGGCAACAGAGACAGGGGCGAGCCACTGTGATAATGTGCTGGTGAAAGGGGACAAAGAGAGCTAGAAGGGCCTCCAGGAACCACTCTTGTTGATACTGCCACCGAAGATGAGCAGTTGTCTCCTCAAAAATTTCCTAAGGGTCAAGCCAAGTAGCCTAAAGGGCAAAGACATGCAGGAAAGACAACAGAATATGGTACAAGAGATAGCACAGCCAGGCAATCCCTACCAACTGGCTAGAAGGGCAGAGGCCCAGTGAGAGGCTCTTATATAGATGTGCCCTGTACCTAAGGGCACATCTGAAGTCCGACTTGCCAGTTTATGACCCAGGTGAGGCAACTGATAAGACTGTCAGGACAGCAGCAGCACCCGTGTTTGCTTGGCCCTGAAATCATGCCTCTGGGCCCAAGGTAAAGCTTTTCCAGAAACATGGAGAAAACTGGGAGAGACAGGAAGCACTTAGCACAGAGGCCAAGGGGACTCACCACATTGTGAGCTTCATCAAAGATCACAACTGTTCCCTTGAGGTCAATGTTGTGTGCCTTACGACTCTACAAAGAAGGGAAACTACCATGAGCTGGAGTCATGCAGGGCCAGCTGAGAGTGCAGGCCTGCAGATACAGGAAAAGAGGAACTTAAGGCAGGTGGTAGGCATGAAACATCATAAAGAGCTACCATACTTACTATGGAAGAAAGAACAAAGGTCCTCATACTTCACTATGAGGCCTGGCACCTGCTCTAAGCTGACTGAGGAAAGCAGACTTACAGTACCTGTCCAAGTCTGACCAAAGTTGGATGCCTGTGGCCATCTGTACCAAGGAATTGCTCACACAGCAGAAAGGAGCACATGCTAGAGTCAACAGGATGGCCAAGTAAGCCAGTGAGATGCCTAAGTAGGGAAAGGCACTTGCCTTTAAGCCTGATGAGTTTAATCCCTGGAACCTCCAAGGTAGAAGAAGAGAACTGAACCCACAAGTTAAGTGTACGGCTTTATTTTATTTTGTTTTGTAACACTAGGTACCAAACTTGGGCTGGCCTTGCTTTCATGATCTTTCTGCTTTAGTATCCTGAGTGCTGAAATTACAGGAATATAATACCATGCCCAACATTCACATGGGTTTTTTTCTTAAGATTTATTTTTATTTTATGTATATGGATGTTTTGCCTATACAAAGTGTGGACTACAAGCATGCAGTACCCACAGAGGCCAGAAGAGGGCATCAGATTCCCCTGGAACTGTAGTTACAATGTGAGCTAGCAGGTAGGTTGGGAAAATCAAATCCAGGTTCTTCAGAAGAGCAACCAGTGCTCTTAAACACTGGGCCATCTCTCATTGCTAGGTTTTGACAGATGTGGGCATTATATAAACACTATTATAAGCCAGGCGAGGTAGCACATGCCTGTAATCTCAAAATTCTGGGAGGCAGAGGCAAGTGGATCTCTGTGAGTTCAAAGCCAGCCTGGTCTATAAAGCGAGTCCAGGACAGCCAAGGTCCCATAGAAAAACCCTGTCTTGAAAAAACAACAAACAAACAAAATTATACTCCCTCATAAAGACTGTACCCTTAGGTAGTATGTCTGAGACTTACTCATTTCTCACTGCTGGCAGTCTCTACTGTAAGAATATACCAGGACAGGCTTCCCTGTCAACAAACTCCAGTGACTGCATGCCTAAGTCCCTGAACTAAGGACTCCATTTCCCGAGAAGGCAGCCACTGGCACACTATGCTCACAGAGCTACTGCATGATCTACACACCCACCAGCCACAGCTGGGACTTCCAGCTGCTCCACACCTCATCCTTTAATTTCCTTTTACTTAAAAGGCTTTATTTGTTTTAGTCTACTTTGTAGGGGCTAGAGAGTGCATGCGTGGTAAGCTTCATATGCAGAGGCCATAGGACAATGCAGGAGCCTTCACCTTCCACCACGCAAGTCCCAGGTGGAACTTCCATGATGAGCTCAAGTCACCAGGCTTGCTTGGTGATAAGCACCTTAACCAGCTCAACTATCTTGCCAGCTGCTTCTTTTTGTGTATGTGGTGCTGGCGATCGACTACAAGTGCTCTCATATGCTAGACCAGTGCTCTACCATTAAACCAAGTTCCTAGATCCTCAAGTCTCTTAAATTTCAGGCATTTCCATTAGAAGGCACTATTACTCTCTGTTGTTTGGGTCTAAACTGACCTTGTGACTAGAGCCGGTAAACACCGTCTCACAGACAGAAGTGGCCATTCGGCCAACTTCAGAAAAGTAGCTGCTCAGGTTTCTAAGAAGTGAACTGGGCTGCTGGATTCTGAGAGCCTTTCTGTATTGTGGATCCAGGTCCTTTGAAAGGCTGGAGCATTTATTTTCTGCAACTTGCCTTAAAAAAAAGAAAAAAGGTTTTGAGGTTTTTACTGACTTTGAAATGTTTTCAGCTACATATTACATTTTTTGATAAAAATAAAGGGCAAATGTATGCATAGTATAAATAAGCACTGAAATTCTGACATATTAGAATTTTAATATGCATATCAGCAAGAAAATTTACAATGCATGAATATGATTAAGCACTTACTTTCACATAGCATGTTCAATGATAGAAAACTGTGTGTGTATATGCATATATACATATGCATACATCTAGAAAAAATAAACATATACACAATTTCCAACTAAGATTAATGGTAAGGGTGGAGAAGGGGGAGGGAGAGTGGGATTGGGAGGAAAGGGGGAGGGAGCTATAGGGGATACAAAGTGAATAAATTGTAATTAATAAAAATTAAAAAATGGTTATAAAAAAGATAAATGGTAAAAAAAATTTTACACTAACAGTGAGAACATCAAGATGGCTTAGAAGGTAAGGAATGTAACACCCAAGCCTTGAGTTCAGTCCCTGAGACCACACTGTGGGAACAAAGAACCAACTCTCGCAACTTGACCTCACCTCCACATGTGCGCTATGGCGCATGCATGCATACCCTCACACAAGTAAGTACTTTACAATTTTCTCTTAAATTTAATCAATACTGCTGAAGTGGAAAACTATGTTAGAGTTTATACTAACATTCCCTCAGAGTGTGATAGCACGTTTCTTTAATTCTAAAGATCAGGAGACAAAGGCAGACCAATTTCTGTGAGTCCTATGTGATCAGGACTACACAATGAGACCCTGTCTCAAAACAAAATAATAAAGCCTTAACTTTCCTAATTCTTTCAAAGAGTCTCTGCTTAAAATTTTGATTAAGTCTAACCTTTTTGTTTTGGTTTGGTTTGGTTTTTTTTAAGACAAGGTTTCTCTGTGTAGCCCTGGCTGTCCCAGAGCTCATTCTGTACACCAGGCTGGCCTAGAACTCAACCTCTGCCTCCTGAATGCTGGGATTAAAGGCATGTGACACAACCACCCTGCTAAGTCTAACATTTTTAAAAAATTTATTTATTTATTATGTATATAATGTTGTCCCTGCATGTACACCTGCATACCAGAAGAGGGCACCATATCTCATTATAGATGGTTGTGAGCCACCATGTGGGTGCTGAGAATTGGACTCAGGTCCTCTGGAAGAGCAGTCAGTGCTCTTAGCCTCTGAGCTATCTCTCCAGCCCTAATTTTAACTTTTGTTTGTTTGCTTATTTTGTTTCTTGAGACAGGGTTTCTCTGTGTAATAGCCCTGGCAATCCTGGACTCGCTTTACAGGACAGGGTGGTCTGGAACTCAAGAAGATTAACTTGCCTCTGCCGCCCTCGAACAAGGATTAAAGGATTGCACCACCATGCCCAGCAAGTCTAATTTTTTAATCTTTCCTTTATGATTAATAGTATGAGAATGAGTATGAAATAAGAGTCCCCAGCCTCACCGGGTTTGGTGGGGCATGACTGTAATCCCAGCACTCAGGGAGGCAGAGGCAGACAAACTTTTGAGTTAGAGGCCAGCCTGGTCTACAAAGTGAGTCCAGGAGAGCCAAGGCTACACAGAGAAACCCTGTCTTGAAAAACAAAACCAAAACAAAACCAAATGAATCCTCAGCCTTAAGCCAGGCTGCAATCCCACACTCAGCAGGCAAGCAGAGACAGAAACATAGTGACTTCAAGGTAGACTGGGATATACAGATACTATTCCAAAAAATTCCAGCTTTAGCCTTTGCATTTATATTTGCATAGTGACAAGGACTAAGACTCATTTTTCTAAGGGTATAGCCACCTATTCCAGCACTATGTTTTGAAGAACAAATAAAAACAACAAATTTCTATTCCCCACTGAACTCCTTTGGTAATGTCAAAACACTGTGCTACAATACTGAGCTCACTAGCCAAGAATGTTGGAAAAGTGCTTGCATAA
Source organism: Meriones unguiculatus (assembly GCF_030254825.1). NCBI lineage: Eukaryota > Metazoa > Chordata > Mammalia > Rodentia > Muridae > Meriones > Meriones unguiculatus. The sequence continues at coordinate 101,366,991 of NC_083352.1, forward strand.
CATACACAAAACCTTGGGTTTCAGACTTAAAGCAGACCTAGTGCTACACGCCTATAATTGTAGCCCCCAGGAAGCTAGAGGTAGGAGAATCCAAATGTCAAAGCCATTCTTAGCTACATAGCAGGTTAGAGATCAACCTGAGATACACCTGACTCTACGTTTAAAAAATATCCTAGCTATTGGACCAACAAAAAGGCTCAGTGGGTAGAGGCACTTGCTATCAAGTCTGAAAACCTCAGCTCAGTCTCTGGGACTCATGTGGTAGAAGGGAAAACTAACTCCTCCGAATTATCCTGATTTCTACATACACAGTGAACATGTGTTCACACACACAGACACATATACTAAATATATACATATTTTTAAATTTTTAAGAAAAAATAATCCTAGCTATGTTAAATGAAACGAGTTGTGCCTGCACACACACACACACACACACACACACACACACACACAAAATAGCTCAAGTTTCCTGAGTCATCTGTACTTCTGTGATCTGATGTGAAAGTGGCTGAGCTGAACCGTCAGGACCAATGGCAAGGACTGGCTGAAGGGTAAGAACCCGGGCTCTTGCCATTCTGGTCAGCCTGCCTATGCCTAGGTTGCTCAGAATGATGAGCCCATAGCTCTGGGCTATTCACAGCTGCATCTGGACAGGTCTTCAGCCCAACCAGTGATGGAAAAGAGACCTCCCACCCACATTTACTCTCTGAGGACCTAACAAACAAACATTTAGGCAGCCCCTCCAATGTCCAGGGTTAACCCCGGACATCAGTAATCATCAACTCCTCACCTTAGCATCCAACAAGTAATTGTATGGCATAAAGATGATGTCAGCTTGCTGCTTCATGTTTCGAGAAAGGTAGTATGGGCACACTCTGGGGAGAAAAAAGACAGAGGACCTGTAAGTCCCTTCACAGGGAATATGCAAAAGGTACAACCCTTGCCCTAGTCACTGCGCCTCTGGTAAAGGATAAACCCCTCATTCTGTGTAGAGCCTAAAGAAGTTGGTACCTGGACGAAAGGGCAAGCCCATGTGAGCTCTTGACTATGTGAGGTTAACATCTGTTTAAAAACTTGATAGATGCTGGGCTTGGTGATGCACACCTTTATTCCCAAGCACTTAGGAGCCACAAGTAAGCAGATCTCTGATTAGGCCAGCCTGATCTTTAAAAAAAAGTTCTGGCTACACAGCGAGACCCTATTTCAACAAACAACAACAAATACCCAACTCCAAAACTTGATGGGATCAGGGAAATGTCTCAGCAAGTAAATCACTTGCCACACAAAAAGCCTGGTAACTTCAGTTTGATTCCTAGAATCCCCTGAGTTGAGAGAACCAACTCCACAAAGCTGTCTTCTAACATCCACACCAACCACACATACATACAGACACACAAATAGTAATGGGCCGAGAATGTAACTCAGTTAGCAGAATGTTTGTCTAGCATGTACAAAGCCCTGGGTTCAATCCCCAGTGTCATATAAAACAGACCTGCTAGTGATGAACTACATCAGCACTCAAAAATTGAAAGCAGGAAAACCAATTCAAGATCAGCAGGTTAGGAAAATAGCTCAGTGAATAAAGTGTTGGCCATATAAGTAAAAACATAGTCCAGATCCCCAAAATCCATATAGAGCCAGATACTATAATCTCAAAGAAGTGGGAGGCACAGACAGGAAAATTCTTGGAGGTTCTCAGGCCAGTTAGCCTAGCATACTCACTGATGAACAAGAGATTCTATCTTAAGGTAGAAAGCAAATCCAAGGTTGTCCAGTGACTGCCACACATACACTGTGGCACCTGTATAAAGGGTGGGTGTGTGTGTGAATTCATGGTCATCTTAACCACACAGTGAGCTCAAAGTCAGTCTGGGATATATAAGAGCCTATGTGCTTAAAACAAAAAAACAAACAAAACAAAAACAAAACACCCTCCATAAAAATAAAATCCAGGGGCTGGAGAGATGGCTCAGTGGTTAAGAGTACTGTCTGTTTGCTCTTCCAAAGGACCCAGGTTCAATTCCCGGCACCCACATGGCAGCTCACAACTGTCTGTAACTCCTAGTTCCAAGGGATCTGATGCACACACTAATGCACATAAAATAAAATTAAATAAACTATTAAAAAAAAGGTTAAAAAAAAATCCAGCCAGGTGATGGTGGCACACACCTTTAATCCCAGCACCTGGGAGGCAGAGGCAGGTGGAGCTCTGAGTTCAAGCCCAGCCTGGTCTACAGAGCAAGTTCCAGGATAACGAGGGCAATTACACAGAGAAACCCTGTCTCACAGAGAAATCTTGTCAAGTAAACAAACAAACAAGCAAATCCAGTCCCATTCCTGGGCACAAGTTATCAGAAACATGAAACAGACATACAAGAAAAAAGGAAGGAAAGGAAAGAAAAGAAGAAAGGAAGTTAGGTACATAGGTAGTTAGCTTGTTTTCTCCTTGGTTTAACAAAAGTCTCAAGTCTGTCTTTTTTTTTCTGCAGTATTGGTAATGGAACCCAGGGCCTCACACAAATCAGGCAAGAACTACATACAGTCTTAGCCAGTGAAGTTTTCTTACCACCACTTCAATCTACAATGCTGTAAGTCATTGATGCATAGGCAGGCGTGGTATTGCACACCTATGACCCCACACTGTGAGGTGGTGGCAAAAGGATCAAGTTCAGGGTCATTTTACACAGCAAATCTTGAAGCCATCTTGGGCTATTTGAGACTCTGTCTCGACCAGAACAAAACCAAACCAAACAAAACCAATAGCTTTACTATCCTCAGAAGAAAAAGAGTTAAACTTCATACACACACACAAGTGTTATATATATACTAAGCCAGAGAGCATCTGGAGAATAAGCACAAACAAAACTGTGCTCTATATGCAGACACTATTCACCATGGTCATCCAGGCGTAGACTAAGGGACAAGGACAAGGAACAGGGACTGATTTCAGATATTTCACCTTATATTCCTCAGGACTGCTTAAAATTTTCACTGTTAATTTCATTAAAAAGAAAAGCAAACACATTAGGCTTCACATACGATGAGAATCCATCAAGGAAGGACAAAACAGCCATGGCTTCGTTGAGAGAGGTCTTACTTGTGTTTGCTTCCATTCTTGACAAGGTCCTCAATGTCCAGGATGGGGGTAGCCAACTCCTGCTCCAGGCCTTTCTCTGCAGGTAAGATACAGAGTAAGCACACATGTGCAGGGTCCATCTGAATGTCCAAAGACCCCAAGGGGATGCCCAAGACAGAAGAGCTCCTATGAAGCAGGCAACATACTTTTAACTACCACCTTTGGACTTACCAGAAAGAATCCTTACCAAGTGGACCAGGTCCCCAAGAAAGACCACAACCTGAGGTGATCTCATGGGAGCCCTGCTCACTTGGGAGACAGGTACCAGTCCAAGGTCTACCGTGGACATCTCAAAGCATGACAGGAGAGGCCACAACACCTAGTCGCCTGAGGTGGAGTGAAGCAGAGCAGCCCACACTCACAGCTTTTCATCACAGTTCAGAGTATAAAAACTATTACCACTTCCCCTAGCGTTCTACCAATCCATGGGCCCAGACTGGCACCAAAAGAAAAGCTGGCACTTCAAATCCCACAGCAGGGCACCAAGGCAAAGCCTACCAAGTTCAACTTGTGTTCCATTCCTTACAACAGCAGATCAGGAATAGGTACTACCTGTGCTGGCTACAAGGCCCAAGGCAGAAAGGCCATTAAGGACTACTCTATCATAGCGCAATACCTCACCCAACCTGGAACTACTGGAATGCCTTAGGAAGGGACTGCCAACTCTGGATCAGCTACATATTGAACCCAGCAAACCTCCCCACAGCTCCCAGTTCTATACTCTACTGTGGCTGTTTCATACCCAAACCAGGTATCAGGCTCCCTCTCTGGAGGCAGCACTAAGGCCCAATTCTTAGCTGCAGAGGCTAGAAAAAACATACACACACGCACACAGAACCAGTGGTGACCTCTCCAAAAATGACCCCATGAAGAGCACAGCTGGTAAAAAACAAAGATCATATCCCTCAGCAGTACAACAGACTAGCCATTCAGTCCACACTGTAGCAGAGACCCAGTTTTCCATATTTTCTGTTCAGAGCTGAGGAGCGGACCTTGGTAGAGGGACAGCAAAGAGAAGGAAGGCAAGAAGACACAGGCAGAGAGATGACCAGAGTTGTTCCAGATCCATTTCTGATTAACTCCTAGGTGGAGACGACATGCCATCTACCTCCCAGGTCCTTTTGGGATGCCAGCGAGGCAGCATTCCAGCTCTTAACCTTTTCAACAGCAATACAAGCCTTTTGTGCTGGTTAATTTTTCGTCAACTTGATACAAGCTAGAGTCATTTGGAACAGGAATCCTCAATTGAGAAAATGCCTCCACCAAATCAGCCTGAGAACAAGCCTGCGATGCATTTTCTCCACTGATATTTGATACAGGAGAGTCCAGCTCACTGAGTGGTGTCACCTCTAGGCTAGTGATCCCAGTTATTACAAGAAAGCAGGCTGAGGAAGCCACAGAAAGCAAGCCAGGAAGGACCACCCTCTCCTTGAGTTCCAGCTTCCAGGTCCCTGCCTTGAGTTCCCTGAATAGACTACAAACTGTAAGATGAAATAAACCCTAAGATACCTTCCTCTTGGACTGTATTGGGCTGAATCCTATTGCAAAGATAGACAGGACTGGCCAGCTGAAGAGACATAATCTTAGGGTCTACCTGAACAGAGAAGCAGAGAAGCAGGCTCACAGATAAGCAACCATCCAAAGGCCCAGCAGTGAGATAATCAGACATGTGTGGAGGGAGCTGGTCTATAGTTCATAAAACTAAGCCCAGAAGCATAAGAAGGAGACACACAGAGGTCAGACCTGTTAAGCAAGGTAGAATGGCTCCTTTTTGTCACAAGGAACTTATAGCACAGGGCCATTGCTGTGGCCCCAAAGATTCCTCATCCCTCAGAACCTATGAAAAGAAAAGACAATATAGGCAAGGGCTGGGCAGAACATCTAAGCTGATAGGCATCAAAGTGCTGACTTACAGAGTGTGGAAAACTGGCTAGGGCTGGTCCCACAGGAACTGTACCAGAACCCTCTGGCATAATGCAAAGGAACACCTACATCTACCTCTTTTGCCCAGACTGTGAATGAAGGTGGCCAGGATAAAGAAGAACGAATGAGTGAATCAAGCAAGCCACGGAATAGGGTAAGGGCAGAACCAGATGGGGAGGGTTGTAAGCATAGAGATGAACAAGGTAAGAAGACAGAATACTAGATCCATATTTATCACCCTGCACAAAACTGAAGTCCAAGTGGATCAAAGACCTCAACATAAAACCAGACACACTAACCTGTTAGAAGAAAAGGGGAAGAGCCTAGAACTCACTGGCACAGAAAACAACTTCCTGAACAGAACACCAACAGCACAAGCTTTAAGATCAGCAATCAATAAATGGGACCTCATGAAACTGAAAAGCTTCTGTAAAGCAAAGGACACTGTCATCAGAACAAAACGACAGCCTATAGAGTGGGAAAGGTTCTTTACCAACCCAGTATCTGACAAACGGCTAATATCCAGAATAATAAAGAACTCAAGAAGTTAAACACCAACAAACCAAGTAATGCAATTTAAAAATGGGGTATAGAGCTAAACAGAGAATTCTCAATAGAGGAATATCAAATGGCAGAGAGACACTTAAAGAAATGTTCAACGTCCTTAGTCATATCAGAGGGCCTCAAAAGACTCTGTGATCATGGTATCAAAGCAGATGCTGAGACTCATAGTGAAACTTTGGGCAGAGTGCAGGGAATCTTATGGAAGAAGGGGGAGACAGAAAGACCTGGAGGGGACAGGAGCTCCACAAGGAGACCAACAGAGCGAAAAAACCTGGGCCCAGGGGGCCGGTAGAGGTCGATGCTCCAACCAAGGACCATGCATGGATAGGACCTAATATCCCTGCTCAGATATAGCCCATAGGCAGCTCAATCTCCAAGTGGGTTTCCTAGTAATGGGAACAAGGGCTTTCTCTGATATGAACTCAGTGGCTGGTTCTTTGATCACCTTCCCCTGGGGGGGGAGGGTTACAGCCTTGCCAGCCCACAGAGGAAGACAATGCAGCCTCTTGATGAAACCTGATAGGCTAAGGTCAGATAGAAGGGGAAGAGGACCTCCCCCGGACTATGGGAGAGGCATAGAAGAAGGGGGTGGAACTGGAAGGAGACAGGGAAGAAGGTACAGCAGGGATATAAAGTGAATAAATTGTAATTAATAATAACAATAATGAAGACAAAATACCTCCTAGGGCTAAAAATATGGTTTAGTTGGTAGAACTCTTCCCTACTATAAACAAACAAACAAAGCTGTGGATTAATTCCCAGCATTCCATAAGCACATGCCTTTAATGCCAGTACTCAGAAGGTAGAAACAGGAAGACCAAAAGTTCAAATTCATCCTTGGCTACAAGGCAAACTCAAGGCTAGTTTTAGTTATCTGAGATACATTTGAAACAGAGAGAGAGAGTTGATTCAAATGTTAAGAGAATTTGCTGCTACTGCAAAGAATCAGTTTGGATCCCAGCACCCACATCAGCCAGCTCACAACCAACTGTAACTCCAGCTCCAGAGGATGCAATGACCACATCTGGCTTCTGTAGAGACCCATGGTGGCTCACAACCACTGGTAATTCCAGTTCAATGGATCTGATTCTCTCTCTCTCCTCTGCAGACACCAGGCATACAAATGACACACAGACATATTTGAAAGCAAAACAGAAGAAAGGAAGGAAGGAAGGAAGGAAGGAAGGAAGGAAGGAAGGAAGGAAGGAAGGAAGGAGAGAGAGAGAAAGAAAGGAAGGAAGGAAGGAAGGAAGGAAGGAAGGAAGGAAGGAAGAAAAAAGATACCTTCCAGGCAGCCAAAGCCCATGGAAGAATTCACTTAGGGTAGTCAGTTGTCTCCCACCAGGAGACAGGAACAGTGGCCACAGGCCAGAGAACTGTCCCTAACCAGGCCACTGCAGAAAAGCTTGGTGTTGTCTGTACATACTTTCCTGTTTTCCACAGACCCCTGATACATGGGCTTGAGGACTCCCAGTAGGTCCTCCCTCTAGGAAGCTAACAAGAACAGGGAATGATAACCCTGATGATGGAGTTTCCAAACTGGTCACCAGGCCTAGACTCACAGTACCCAGATCAGAGCCCTAAGGGCTGGTGCAAATACTCGTCCACATCTCAGGCCTAGACAAGCGACTGTGAGTCTCCAGTGGCACCAGGCCAGAAAACAAAGCAAGCAAGGAGGAACACAGCCAAGGTGCTCCGTGATGAGCTGTGGCCTATCATTTTTCCAAGAGGCTGAGAACAAAGATGCTGGGTGATGGGAGACCCTCTCCCAAGCTTAGGCTTCTGGCCTGACCAACAACACATGCAAAGGCCTCACTTCTAGGACCCTGGGCACTCAATAAGCATCAAAGAAGACAGCAGCCCTCAGACCATAAAAGCCTTGAAAGTACTGCAGGGCAACATCACCTGAGCCCTCCTACTTTATGTGGGAATCTCAGCCCTAACATTAGTGTGGGAAACATAAGGAATTCTAGTCCTGTAGAGGCTGAAGCCCCCAGCCATTCAGCCAGTTATGCAAATGTATGACCTCTCAGGTTGTAGAAAACAATACAGGATATATCACAAGAAGTTTGTCTTGTCCATAACTCAGCAAATGAAAAAGAGGGATGCAACAAACTCATGGGCAGCCAACTCGCAGTTGGGAGATGTGTCCAACTCCCAGCTGCAAGTCATGACACCTAAGGAATGTTGTCAACTGAACAATTTACAAGAGAATCAGTGTCTAAGTTCTTAGGGAGACTTGTCAAAGGCCACTTCTGTCAGGCATAAACCAGGCTGCCAGAGGGAAAGCAGGTACTCAACATGAACCCTGTTTGAACAGGTCCTCTGATGATGAGAGCCATTCCTGAGTGCTAGTTCTTGGATGGGCATGAGCTCTCTTCCATATTAAACCAATGCAGGACACTCCTCAGACCTGGAAGACAGTACCCAGGCATACAACCATACTCTGTCCCACAGGGTAAAGCAGATAGGTTGTGGTACTACTAAACTCTAGAAGGCTTCTTCACAAGCCTCACCCAAACTCTGCACAACAGCCAGCAGGAACAGCTTTAAGAATTTGGTGTTAGCCGAGTATGGTGAAACACACCTTTAATCTCAGCATTCGGGAGGCAGAAGCAGGTAGATCTCTGTGATCTGTGACTTCCAGGCTAGCCTGGTCTACAAAGTGAGTACAGAACAGCCAGGGTTACATAGAGAAACTCTTGTTTCAAAAAACCAAAACAAGAAAGGAAAAGAAAAGAAAAAAGTTGGTCTTACCTTCTACATTGTTGTAGAAATGACAGGAGCGACTTGCCACCTTCTTTCGGCACAAATGGATCTGTAAGAAGAAAGGCAGAAAGTGCTCACCTGGAATGGCTGAGGAATAGTCCATCCCCAGCCCTTAACAACAGCTTCCCATGTTTACCCTCCCTGTGTTCTCTAAGCCCTGGCCTAGCAGGGAGCACAGTGGCTAGGATAAGCATCTTCGGGAGAACAATTCAAAATTTTAAGATGTAAGGACCATCCAAATAGAGGCTGGGTGCCCAAAAGCCCACCTGCATGTGGTTACTCTCCTGCTTCTTCACTTCAGGATGAATACACAGCTGCTCCCGGGAGCCCAGCACACATACCCTGGGCCTTACAAAAGAAAGAATAGAAAAAGTCAAGAAGAAACTTCCTAAAAACAGGCAGATTACAGTGTGACCTAACAGCATGAGCTATCTGGAGACAAATGGGAGCATAAGGAAAACTTGGGGAAAAAAGGAAATAAAAAGGCTAGAACATGGTAGGTAAGGCAAGAAAAACTAGATAGAGCAACCTCCTGTCCAAGTTCTTCCACAGGGAGCCATAGCAAGATATCAAAATTCAGTTGGACTTTGGCTAAAACTAGATTCTTGAGTAAAGCTGCCTTGAGGAGCCAGTGCTCACCCTAACCACAGGCATGACAGCTCTACAAGAAGCCCAGGGTTCAAGAGCACCCGTAAGTTCAAAGTTCAAAGGTGGTTTCTCACAAGTAATTGATAACAAAACCAACCAGGCTTTACCTTCCACATACTATATACACACATACAACTCAGCTGGCTCTGGTACAACTCCAGACCAAGATCATTATCCAAATAATCTCTAGAGGTGTGAAAATATGACATACCGGTAGGAAGTATTCCGAAGCTCACTGATGACCTGAGTTAGCTGTGAGTGAGTTCTAGAAGCATAGATGATCTTTGGGATGTCTGTGTAGCAATCTGCCCATGCATAAGGAAAAGGAGGAGCTGTGAGGCATATGCCAATGTGTGTTAATACATGTAGCACTGAGCTAAGTCAGCTGACACTAGACATTGTGGGTTGCTGTGGTACCCTAATTCCAGGAAAAAAAAGATGACCCCAATTATATACCCAAAATGGTGAGAAATATGACACAAAATTCTCCTTACTTGTATTCTTCTACAGAAACAGTGGAAGCCCAGGTGAACTGGCCCTGTCCCAGGCTCCATCCTCTCCCTACCATCCCCACAAGAGGCCAGAAGAGATGGGATGGGGTTGGGGAGAGAAGATTCACCTATTGGGTGGCCACTGGTAGCGGCAGCATCCCCCCAGGATGACAAGGGCCGACTGGCAAAGAGTTCCCCTTGAACTCTCTCAGCAATCTTTTGAGAAGAAACAGCATCACGGAGATGTTCCCTCCAGGCTAATGTCGTGCAGAGGAGGCAAAGCGTCTTCCCAGTACCTGTGGGGCTCTCCAGGATGCCATTCACTTTCTAAATGGAGACAAGAAGAGGAAAAGCAGAAGATGTGGAGAAACAGAGGAAAGTGAGATGGCTTTTAGATACCCACACCCTGAGGACATAAAGTTCTAAAGTTCATGACATTTTCTCCTTTGCCCTAAAAGCCACAGATTAAGCTGCCTCCATTAGACAAATATGAAGGTACACACCTTCAATCTCAGAACTCAGGAGGAGGCAAAGGCAAGATTTCTGTGAGTTTGAGGCCAGGTTGGTCTACATAGTAAGTTCTAGAACAGCCTGGGCTATGTAACAGACTGTCTCAAAAAACAAGCAAACAAAAAAGACTGCCCTTATTAGTAAAATAACTTCAGAGCATTACTCAAAATCTGACAGAATATTTCAGCTGATATAAATACTTAGATGACCACTTAGGTGTCAAATCTCAAAACAGGAAATTGTTTTGTAATTCTAGATCCAGGCATTCAGCCTACTTAAACAGATTTTGATGTCCTATATCCCAGATACCAGATAGAAATCTGAGGAAAAGATGATCAGAATACAAGAAGGCACCTCAAGAAAACTCAGTAGAAAGCTATCGGGGCTCCATACCCCTAAGAAAGATTTTTTTCAAGGCCCACAAAAGAAATTCAGTCATAGTGACACATGCCTTTAATCCCAGCATGCTAGAGGCAAAGAAAGACAGATCTTTGTGAGATGGATGCTAGCCTGGCTTATCCAGGACGGCTAGGGTGAAAGTTAGATCCTGTCTCCAATAAATAGAGATAGATAGATAGATAGATAGATAGATAGATAGATAGAGTAAAATCAGAGGTTTTTTTTCCACAGTGACAGGTGGGTGTTCCTGCTCCTTTGCATGGAAACACTCTTCTAGACCCCAAATGGTAGCCACTCCCTATCCAGTGGACTCAACATAAACACCATCTACTCAGAAAGGGCATCAATACATTCTCAAAGTTATCACTCTCCAGAATCATCTCTTTTGTTCACTTGTTATAGTTTCCCTTAACCTAACCAGAAGCTCTAGTGATGAAAGAATGCAGACAGAGCCTGTCTGGAATAAATGAGAGCAGAGGTATGGTAGGGGTTTGCTGAAGGTACACCCTTATTGTCCCCTCCCTAGAATAAATGTCTTGGGCTTTGTAACTTTACCTTCTGGAGACATTCTAGCACCTTAGTCATGTACTCCTGTTGGCACTGGTAGGGCTGGAAAGGAAAATCCACTGTCACACCATTCAAGACTATCCTGGGCATATCAGCATATAATGAGGACACAGTGGTAGGCCAAGATGCAGGCTGTTTGGGTCTGTCAGACAAACCCCTTTGAACATCTCAGTATTTCAGCCACTCCAGGTAAGTGTTGGCAGCATGTAGCACCAGATTTCTCTCTGCAGGAATTTCCTACAACAGAGAAGACAAGCCTTTGTAGCCACAGACCATTACACCAATCATTTTAGGAGCTCATTCCTGCAGGTTCAGAAAATCTGCTATTTCCTCTCAATAGTAGCCTGGTGGTGGCACACACCTTTAATCCCAGAACTAAAAGCAGAGGCAGGGGAATCTCTGAATTCAAAGCCAGCCTGGTCTACTGAGTGAGTTCCAGGATAGCCAAGGCTATGTAGAGACCCTGTCTCAAAAAATAAAAAGGAGCTTGGAGATGTATAGATATCAACTAAATAATCTCCTGACTCACACAATTCCATCCTAGTTTGAAAAAGCAAAACAAAAACAATCTAGCAGACGACATGTGCCTTAACAAGCACTCTTTGTGCTCTATCTGAAACTCTACACAAAAGTCTGCGACTAAGATCCCGGGAGCATCCCTCATGGCCGGGACCGGCACAATTAAGTGTGGAATGCCTTCCAGCCTCTGATGCCCTTAAGCTCTGGGTCACACACCATTCGGTCTAGGTGGGCACCCAAGTGCAAATAAAGTAGCAAAACAGGCCAGTCATGGCTCATTCTTTTGATCCCGCACTCAGGAGACAGAGGCTGGTGATCTCCGAGTTCGAGGCCAGCCTGGTCTGCAGAGCAAGTTCCAGGAAAGCCATGACTACATAAAGAAACCCTGTCTCGAAAAACAGAACACAAGAAAAAGTAGCAAAACAGAATCACGGTATGTAAATCTGTGCAGACTTCGGCAAGTCACTCAATTTCTTCAGACCTCCGTGTCCACTAAAAGATAGGACTGACAGGGAAGAGTCTACCCTCCGCCTTGGTCCTAGCCCAGGAAAGCGCCTAGCTAAACACTATTGGGAACAAGAGGTACCCAGTCCCAGAATGCACCGCGGCCGCTCCAGAACTGGCGAGCGTGGTCTATAACCTCCATCCACGGACCGCTCAAATAAAACTGCCAGTGGCAGGGCTTGAGTGACTCTCAGCTCACTTGTCTCGGCGGGGGTGCCTTTCAAAATCCGGGTCTCAAGAGATGAAACAACTGCGAGGATGCCGATCCCGCCTATTCCGCAGTCCGCTGATTGGAACTTCGCGGGCAGATCCGCAATGCTACGCTAATCGCTGCACTTCCGCCTCCTCCCTTCCGGTCCGCTACAATGCAGTCCGGGCGGGAACTATTCCTCAACCTCTGGGCCAGCAGGTTCTCCCGCCTCTGGATGCCGGCGTGCGGGTTTCGCGCTGTGGACCTAGCCGCTGCATCAGTGTGTTCTAGTCAGAGGCACTTGTAATCGTCTAGAATGTCACTCGTCTCCCACTATTTTTATTTTTATATTTTTTAGAGACAGGGTTTCTTTGTAGCCTTTATTGTCCTGAACTCCGTAGACCAAACTGGCTTCGAACTCAGAGATCACTTGCCTCTACCCTCGGGGATTAAAGGTGTGTGCCACCACTGCCTAGCCTCATCTCTCACTTTTGCATTGTGAGCTCCGTTCTCTCTTGTCGTCTACTAACTCGTTTGGCCAGGCGACCACCATTTCCTGTACAACTGCACAGATCCTAACTTTCTTCTGGTTACTGACCTCGCCTCACAAAAGACATCTTTTCATTTTTTTTATATAAAATCCATAAATGGCTGCATCTTGCCTAAACCCCCGAGTAAGAGTTCTCATTACCTCCTCTCTCACTTACTCTGGGTCCAGTCTATTTTCCAATCAGTGCCCCCCAGTAGTCCAGTGAGGTCCTCTAAATCTCTAGTACTAGCTGACAGTCAATAAGGAGCTCCAGGGAAGAGAGAGCTTGCAGTCAGTCCCCCAGGCCACTCCTGACATCAGAGATGTTTGTTTGTTTCAGGCAATCCCAATATGTGCTAAAAATGTTTCAGTGACTGTCCACTACTAGCTGACACTTGTTTCAGAGCTTCTCTTTAATACCGAGGTAGTTTCCCACCGATACGCCCATATCCACCCTGTGTGAGATCATACTGGAAGAACACTGTGACCCATCTATAGACTTGTTTCAGTCTTTCAGACCCCCATCTCTCATATGGAAATTTAAGATAAGGGAGGCCACACACACACACAGGGATAGATACCAAGTCCAGGCAAAACTTCCTGGGCTACTAGTAGAGCTGAGACCTAAGCTGATTCATATGCTGCCTGAGTTCATAGCCAAACAAGTCTAGGTCCGCAGCACATAGATGGTTGCTTTGAGGCAGCATGCACAGCTTCCAGTGAAACCACCCCGGGAAGAATGAATATATTCTGAAGAGATCCTTTATGATCTTCCCTTTAACTATCAGACTACTTAAGCAAATGGACCCCAAGAAATTGAAATTTCCCAGGAAAGGAAGGGGAATGGTGAAGTGGTTTCAGCCAGAGAAGCGCCTTAACTGTCACTTTAACAGAGCCTGGAGTCACATGAGAAAAGAATTTCAATTGAGAAATTGCCTGGGTCAAAATTTACCTGTACCCATTTCTTTGAGGGGTTGTCTTGATTGTTAATTGCTGACTGTGGGCAGCCATCCCTAGGCAGGTTGTCCTAAATGACATAAGAAAGCTAGCTAAACATAAGCCTACTTATAAGCCAGACAGCAGCATTTCTTCATTGTTCCTTCTGTGTTTTCTTTAAAGTGACTGGGTTTCTTGGTCAGAGGTAATGCTTTATTGAATAGCAAGGAGATCTGAGTTCAAGTTCCTGCCTTGACTTCCTTCAGTGATAGATTGTAACCTGAAAGATGAAATAAATCCTCCCCCTGTGTTGCATTTTGGCAGAGCTTATTTTTTTCCCCTCATGGTCTCACTATATAGCCTTGGCTGGCCAGGAACTCACAGAAATCTTCTTGCCTTTGCCTTCGCCTCTGCTGGATCTAAAGACATGCACTACCACACCCAGCCCTTGACCAGAACATTTTATCACAGAAATGAAGCTAAAACCCAAACACATGTGTATACATGTATACACCCAGCTCTAGCCCATTTTCTCTTTTCTATCTTCTGGAGTCTGGCATTATGACTTCATCTTACACTGAAGAGGCAAAGGTCCAGAGAGGTTAGAAACTCTTTCTCCACCAAATAAAGAATGTAAGAGCTGGTGTTAGAACCTGACTCGAGCCCACATCAAAGCCCTGTCATAAGCCTTACCATCCCCCTTATTTAACCAGAACCTGCTCATTCCCTGTACAGAGTCACTCCAGATATTCTTGTAGGCCAGTCACTTACATGGGGCTCAGTGATCATCCAGCCTCCATCAGCCTCTGTCACCTACCCTGACTACTACCCCTTGGTCCTTCCCTGCCTACACTGGGGAATGAGTCTTATCTTTATCCTCTAAGTTACACAAAGCCATATTACAAGAGTGTCATCCATGATTGCCTGCAGATGAAACATAGGCCTTTTGCTACATCCTTTGCTCTTCTCTCCCTCCATCCCTCCCACTGCCTTTCCTTTGATAGTTGCTGCCTGTGTTTGTTCTTTCACTGTCTGTCTATCTCGGGGTTAGTCAGTCAGTCAATCAGTCAGTCTGTCTGTGTCTGTCTCTCCCTCCCTCCCTTTCCTCTCTCCTCTCTCATTTCCTCTTTCTTTCTCTCCCCTCCCCTTCCTTCCACCCCCTCTCCCTCCATCCATCCCTCTCTCCCTCCCCCTCCTGCCGCGCCCGCCCTTCCTCCCTCCCCTCCACAGCATTGCAGCATTCGGCTACTGCAGCTCCCAGACGCCGCCCGCATCCTTCCAGCCTCCAAAGACCCAGCCGCCGCCAGCACCATGGCCAGCACCGTATCTGGTAGGGCTCGGCAGTCTTTGGGGGAGGAAATCATAGGACCGCGATGGGTCTTACCAGAGGCCATTGTCTAAGCCGAGGCTTCGTCTGACGCAGGAGCAAGTTACTGACTCCATTTTCCTGTGTCGGATCTTGTACATGACGAGGCTAGGCTGGCCCTGCAAGAATGGGGGTCTAGAGCCCTTAAGGGGCGGCGGGGCGGGGGGACTTCAGTGCAGAGGCGAAGCTCCCGGACGCAGGGCAGGAGCCGCACCCTAGGCAGCATAGTGAAGTCGGGCTCCCCGGAGCATTGCCCCTTCGGGCGCCGGGGCAGGGCCAAGGTCCGACTGCGGCAGAGCGTCTTTGCGGATTCTTGCCTGCGGATAAGAGTGGCTGCAGTGGGGCTTACTGGTGCCCTAAGGCTCCAACGACCTTGGATATCAGTGCCGTTCAGTCTTCGTAGGGGGTTGAGGGGGCGGTGGGACCTTCCGCAGAAATCTGGACTCGGTCCCTGAGAAATGGGGGGAGGGGCTCAGGAACACGGTGGCTGGGGTGGAGGGGACCTCTCAATAGCGCGGGAGGCTTGAGCCTGGGACTAGCAAGGCTTCTTCACCTCCATCCCCGCTGTGAACACTGCAGCTGGGGAGCACCCTCTGCGACGCTAGGGCCACCTGCTCCAGCCAGAAGAACCTCCACCCTTTGCGCCACCGGGTGTAAGTGGAAGAGAGGCTGTTGCATTTCCCAACCTTTCCGGGGTGTGGTGGGGTCTGCTTTCGAAGGGAGCCTCCCACACCTCAGACTGCACAGAGGGTCGAAGCCAGGCAAAGGGAAGGACACTAACAGGATGCTAGGTCCTGCCAAGGTTGTGGTGGCTCCACTCTTGACCGGAGAACCTAAAGCTGATAGCCCCGCCCAGTCTCTAGTCCTAGAAGGGCTCTGTCTTTTTTTCTGGGGGCCTGAGACTGACCTTGGTTTCCCCTATATGCTTTTGCTGCCTTTCCTTCCCTCAGTCCAGGAGGCTGATGTAGGCGGTCAAATAGGTCAAGGGGTGATTCTCCCACTCCTTGGCTTTGGCCCCAGGTGCAAACTCCACCCATCATGCGGTCCCGCCCTGAACCTGCCCCTCAATGCCCAGAGAATTTCAGTATCAGCCAAGGAGGGGACCACGTATGTAAAGGACCCTTTAAGCTCCAAAAACACGGATCCAACCTCAGCTTTGTGCTATAGCCAAACCTTGCTCCCTTTTCCATTAGCCCCAGATAAGGTCTTCCTCATGCTTCCTGTCTCAACATACCAGTTTCTCATCAGTTGCCCTGTCCTCTCCAACATGCTCACCTTCTGCAGCCAGATCATACAACAGGCCTCATCCCCAGGCCCTGCCTGTGGTCACTTGTCTTATTTGCCCCCTGAGGATCTGTCTTCTGAGAAGAAAGTTTCTCATTGTCTATCAGACTAAGAGAAACCATACCAAGGAATAGGTCCACCAGACACTGTTCCCCTGACTGCAGCTACAACATATGGTACCTCACTTGCCAGTTGAACACTTACGTTTTGAACTTTGACTTCAGGGATCTCTGACAGAGGTGGACAGCACCTCACTCTGTTCTCCAGATGCTCACTCCTGCCCAGGCTGGTACTGCTCCCTGAATTTCTGACAGCCTCCCCTATGCTGAAGTGACTGATAGTTATCTGGGACTATAGCTTCAGGGTACTGTTTTTGTTTTTTTGTTTGTTTGTTTGTTTGTTTGTTTTCTCCCTTCGAGACAGGGGTTCTCTGTGTAGCCCGCTTTGTAGATCAGGCTAGCCTTGAACTCACAGAAGTCTGCCTGCCTCTGCCTCCCCGAGTGCTGGAATTACAGGCATGCACCCCCAGCTCTGGTACTGGTTCTTAAATTTGATGTTATCTGCTATGAACCTGCAGTACATTCCCTGTGAAAGTTTCAGGCTCAAGCAGAAACGGCCTTTGAACAACTGTCAGGCCCCAGGATCCGGGCCTAACCCATGAAGACAGCCTATCAGGGGTTTGGATACAAGATGAGCAATGATAATATGAAAAACTGGGACTGGCAGGGAGGTGGCGCTAGCAAGCTCGTATTTGAAGAGACCAAACCCCCTTCTTTCTGGCCTTGTCAGGATTCTGGTCTGTCCTGCCCCAGCCAAGACCCTCTCTCCTACTCCTTCCCTCCTGTCTCCTCGGCACAAGACTGACCTCTAGATCCACCAGATAACCTCTCAGATCCTCTACTTCCTCATCACATAATCAGAAGCATGCCCCTCCACCTCATTTGTTGAATTAACATTTCATAGCTCAATACAAGAGTGGATGTTGTTTATAAAAAACAAACAAACAAACAACAACAACAACAAAAACTTGGCTAGGCATGGTACACCCCGGATGTAACTGTTGGCAGGATGATCAACAGTTCAAGGCCAGGCTTTGCTACATAGTAAGTTCAAGATCAGCCTAAGCTACATTATATTTTTATACAAAATAATACAAACAAACAAAAAAGCAGGAAGGAGGAAGGAAGAAGGAAAGGAGGGAAGGGAAGGAAGAAGTGGAGGAGAGAAGAAAAAAATAAAGTAAGGGCCTGGAGAGATAGCTCACAGCTGAAGAGCACTAGCTGCTCTTCCAGAGGACCCAGGTTTGCGTCTCAGCACCCCCTGGGTGGTGGCTCACAAACCTCTGTAATTCCAGTCTCAGGGGATCTAACTACTCACTCTGTTTTGACCTCCATGGACATGAGGCATAAACATGGTGCACAGATGTTCATGCAAGGAAAACAAAACAAAACAACAACAACAAAAAGCCCACACCCATATATATGAAATAAAATAAAAAGCATGAAGTCCCCTCCTGCTTTTCTCCCCCGCCCCCCTTCTTCCTGAATTCTTTTGAAGACAGTGACTAGCCTTGCCTTGCCAACTCTGGGGTTCTTCTCTGCTCCCTCTGCTGCTGCCAGAGCTCCATGCTGCTTCCAAATGAATCTGAGTTATTAGAAAATTTAAGTCAAATGAGCATTCTCTGTGCTTGTTGTGAGAGAACAAAATTTACCATGAAAGTTCTGACCATTTCTACCTTGTATCCTCAATTCTATGCCAACTCATTTTTTTTTTTTTAATTATCAGGTAAAACTTGATCAGAAAGTTTCTGGTCCATCTACTAAATGTTTGTCCAAACTTCTCTGTCTGTTCCCTCAAAGTGTGCTAGTAAGTAATCAAACATGAAAGTAGTATTCTCCTCCTCCTCCTCTTCCTTCTTTTCCTGCTTTTCCTCTTCCTCTATCTAGAGACCTAGGTCTGAGTCTCAGAGCCTATCAGACTTTGGGAATTGATAGAATGGACGGAGAAACACTGATCATCTAGAATTGCATGTCAATGAATGTTGTTAATATCATCCCAGTAAGCTAAGACCTATCGACGCCCCTGAGAAATGGAGTAACTTTACTGCAGTTGCAGGATTCTTAGACATTACCAAGACAGTAGTCTCCAGTGGAACTGGTTCACAAGTGAATATACCTGGAACAGTAGGATTATTTTCATTTTAAAAGTGAGCATTTCTTTCTGTCAGGGGTCAGCGTCATAGTTGCCTTATAGCCAGGCAAGCTAAGGCTACATAGTGGACCCTGTACCAAACAACAACAAACAAAAAGCCAAAGACACAAAGTTACCAGTAATCACAGGAAGATATACTCAAGAGGAAAAAAAATCTGAACACTGGCAGCTAGAGACTCAGAAAGACTGAAAAAGCTGGGTGTAGGAGCTTACATTTGTAATTTTAACACAGGAGACCGAGGCAGGAAGATTATTGGGAGTTGAAGACCAGCCTGGACTGGAGTAAAACGCTGTTTTAAAAACAGAAAACACACCACACACACACACACAAAAGAAGAAAGACACAAGAATAGTGAGTAAGTAGAAAAGTCAGAGAACAGAGACTCTGACTGGAATCTTATAGTTTGTTCACACTAATTAGAAAAATGCCTTTATACTGGGCATTTCTTCTAAAAAGTAGAAATTTATTTCTCTATAGAATCTCAAAGTCAGGGCACCACTAGATTTGCTTGTCTAGTGAGGGTTGCTTCCTCATTCACAGGTTTGTCCTGTGACCTCACATGTTGGAGGAGCTGAAGGATTACTGAGGACTCTGTGCAGTAAGGTCATTAATCTCATTCAGGAGTCTGCCCCCAAAATCCCAAAACTGCTTTGATTTTCTTATTTCAGACAAGGTTTTACTCCAATTTACACCCTTATGACGTGCTCACCTCCCATCATACAAGAGTAGGATTTCAACCTGAGATTATTGGGAAGTGATCATTCACAGTACAGCAGGCAGTGGGAAACATACAAAAAGTATAAGAGACAGGCCAGGCACAGTAGTGCAAATCTGTAATCCTAGTTTGGGGAATATGAGTTCGAATACCAGCCTGCTGTACATAATAAGTTCTAGGCCAGCATGGGCAAGACTCTCTGAAACAAACAGAGGCATGGTGGTATACACCTATACATCTAGCGCTTGGGGTAGCAGAAGGATCACCCTAGGCTACAGAGTGAATTTAAGGCTGTCTTGAACTACATGAGACCTGTCTCAAAAGAAAACAAAACCCAAATGTACACATAGATAAAGAGCAAGGTAGAAGAGGAAGACATAGAAACACCAGAATGGTTACAGTACCTGCTCACCTTGACTTCACATCCACAGCCTACAAGGAGAAGATGAAGGAGTTATCTGTGCTGTCGCTCATCTGCTCCTGCTTCTACTCACAGCCTCACCCCAACACCATCTACCAGTATGGGGGTGAGTATCCAGGCTCCTCTAGGGCATGATCACTTTACCTCTCTTGTTTCTTCCGGCTTCTGGTAATCCTGTGGCCTAGCTGGAGAGTCATTTTGGGAGGAAGGACCCGTGCCCAATAATACTACCTGAGCAACAGCACCCCTTTCTCAACCCTTGTTGGGATGTGTGCTGGAGGCAAGCCCCTCATATATCCTCTGGCTAGGCTCCTGAAGTCCCCATCTGGTCTTGCCCTGCAGATATGGAAGTGAAACAGCTGGATAAGCGGGCCTCTGGCCAGAGCTTCGAGGTCATCCTCAAGTCTCCTTCTGACCTATCTCCAGAGAGCCCTCTGCTCTCCTCTCCCCCCAAGAGGAAGGATGCTTCCTTGGAGGAGCTACAGAAACGGCTGGAGGCAGCTGAGGAACGGAGGAAGGCAAGGACTCTCCTCACACACTTGACATTGCTGACAAGGTCTTTTGCTTGGTCAGGACGTTGGGTTGGGTAGGGCAGAACTTGCTGCTGAGCAACTGGAATGAGATGAGAGAACAAATGTACACACAGGACGACAGGAACCATATGCTTGAGGGGAACCTCCATCTTAATCATGGCAGAGGGAGGTCAGGTTGTATTCCCCAGAAGGAGCCTTGAGGACATAAAGCAGAGGCTCGTGCTCCTTTTGGGGCAGAAGAGTGAGAAAACAAGTTCTCACATCAGAAGGCCATTAGCTGGGTTGATTACATAGTCCAGAAGAGCCCTGAGAGATACGAATAGGGCTTCCAGCCCCTTCCCACACCCGCACCTTTGAGACTGAAACACAGAGAACAAGATTTGTTTGAGGATTGAGATCCTAGAGGCAAAGCCCATTGGACAGGAGAAATTGCTTAATCCCTGCACATATGACTCAGGCTCAGCAAATTTATCTTGAAGACTGATGGATGCACCCATGGGCGCTCAGCATCATTCAGGAGGCAGCAAAGGCCAGAAGCTAATCACCCCAGGGATCCTGGCTCTCCCATTATCCCTTATCCCAGGAATCACCAGACACTCCTTTCCCAGGCAGGATGGTGTGGTACCACCATGTCCCTTGACAGATCCCTGTGGACACGGCCCTTTGCTGAGCAATAGTGGGGAGCTAGGACCTAGCTGATCTAGCTGCATCTATACCTGCTTAGTACTCAACAGGCAGTTGTCTGAGGAAGTCTGGAGAAGTCACCACAACTCACAGTTCAGAATTTACCCTGCTCCTTCAACATTTGTGAGCTTGGGAGTTCTCAGTCCAGCAAGAAGACTCTGTGGCTGAGGATAGCACAAAAGGCAAGCCACTGCCGTTCACCTGGTACTGGAGGGGCCTCCTGGCAGGCAGCCTTTTCAGTGCAAAAGCCCAGGAAGTCCCAGGCAAACTGGGTAAAGCCCCTAGCCTCACAGAAATTAGTCCCAAGGAAGTAGGGAAGAGGGATGGGTACTGGGTGGAGCTGGGAACAGCAGGACAAGTGAGTCATGGCCAAATGTCATTAAGCTGGGAAACAGAGGGGCACAGCTGGCCATCCACAACAGAAACTTGACTCCCTACCATCCTGCTTGGCTCCCAGGCCAGAGATGTTCAAGGCCATCCCCAGAACAGCTTCTGGGTCCATGTCCTGGCAGGTGAGGTGCATGGGGCTTGTGTAACGATTAGGTACCAGAGAGCGAAGGCCTGGCTCAGGAGGGGTTCCAGTTACAGTTTACTAACCCCTGGCTCTGTGCAGACGCAGGAGGCTCAGGTGCTGAAGCAGCTGGCAGAGCGACGCGAGCATGAGCGTGAGGTGCTGCACAAGGCGTTGGAAGAAAACAATAACTTCAGCCGCCTGGCGGAGGAGAAGCTCAACTACAAGATGGAGCTGAGCAAGGAAATCCGCGAGGCGCACCTGGCGGCGCTGCGCGAGAGGCTGCGCGAGAAGGTAGGCCCTGGAGCGGTAAGGAGGGGCCTTTGACATAGGGGAACGAGATAACCGCTGAGCAGGCGCTGGGTGTGGGACACGGTCTGTGCACCAGTGAAGAAGGGGGTCCTAATAAAGTCTTTCTAGCCCTCCTCCCCCCTTTTTTTGGTTGAGCACTTCCCTCAGCGATGGAATCAGGCTCAGAACCTGGTTCTAGTGAGACACATTCAACAATCACAGATTAATTACGAAGCTACCAAGCGCTCTGAAGGAATTTGCATCCCCGCGGGGCCCCGCTCCAAGCGAGAATGGAACATGGGGGTCAGATGCTCAGTCCCCTGGTGATGCCTAAACACTGTGGCTCAAGCGCTCCTCAAGTACAGAGGTGCACCTGCACATTGAAGTTCCTTCCCCCGGCCGCTCCTCAGGGCTCCTCCGTCTGTCTTCACAGGAGCTGCACGCTGCCGAGGTGCGCCGGAACAAGGAGCAGCGGGAGGAGATGTCTGGCTAAGGAGCAGTGAACCCAGCGGCGACAAGAACATTTTCGGGTTTTGTTTTTGTTTTGTTCAATTCAGTCTAGATGCAAATTTCGTTCTTGCTCCTATCTGCTCCCATGCACCCCTAGCTTCCTGCTTCTTTTCCCACACTCTGAACTGTCCAGTCCTTGTAATGTGTCTGATGTTGGGCTCTCCCTCAAGGAGCTGCCCTGGCAGGAGATACGGTCCCCTATTCAGACACTAGGCCAGGCGTGGCTGGGGCTCCTTGGTGGCCCTCTTAGTGGATGTGTTGGCAACCTTAATAAATCTAGTGGCAGTGGCACAAACGTGTGGATTCTCATTCAGGTCTCAGACTGGTTTGAATGAAAGTGCGGCCAGTTTCTGCAGGCCAGACAGCAACACTGCCTGCAATTTTAGGGAAACTTTGTGGAGAAACTCTACAAAAGGCAGAAAAACCCTGAGGACCCTATAGGAGGTTGGACCCACTCGGTCACTATGGTCAGCCCTGGAGCCTTTGTGCTGCAGAGCATACCAGGGCTAGTCACAGAAATCCTGAGGTCACCTAGTCCAGGGGCACCCTCGACCAACTTTAGAGCCTATAGTCATTGCCCAGGTCTAGAGAGTTATGGGCATCATGGACACATCCAACTGTACCTACTGTCTCAGAAGTACATGTTCTTTGCAAAGCATCGGCTGGGGCATTCTGCAGAGCCACTCTCAATGCCCTTGCCCCCTCAGAGGTTTTATAGCCCCTGGAATCCTGTCCCCCTCCCCCTGTCCTGATCCAAAAATGCTCCTGGATGTTGGAAATCCCAGCCTCACTTGTTGGCAGGCATGACTGGTGTGAGAAAGTAGCAGCATGAAATTTTTGGTTTGTTTTTTTGAGACAGGGTTTCTCTGTATAGCCTTGGCACTTTGTAGACCAGGCTAGCCTTGAACTCACCTGCCTCTGCCTCCCCAAGTGCTGGGATTACAGGCATGCACCATTGCACCCGGCTGGGTAGGAGATTCTTTAGGACCAGCTGCTTGCAGATTTACATGCTGGAAGGATCAGAGTTCCTAAGTCACCCTCCCCACATCCATCCTGGAATTTCTTATCAAAGGCAGAAAGCCTAGCTCTAGGGCTCTCATGCTTAAGCATCTAAGCAGGTCTTTTCCTGTTCTCAGTCCAGGGGTTCCAAATGTCCCAATGGTGGCCTTTGAAAATGGTCACTTGCTTGGACATCCTGGGAATCCCATGCTTTTGTGACAATGCAGCATCTTCTCTCTTCTCTGTGTAGCCCCACTCCACCATGAGTTCCAGAAACAGGGTACCTTCTCACCTGCTTAGTATAAAATGTGAGGAAGGCACATGACATGTTCTTTAACAATCCAGACCCAAAGGCTCAGAAACCAAATAAATGGCTGTAGCTATGGGTGACCCCACCTCCTATCAGGCAGAAAAAAAACCCCAGAAAACAGAGTGGACAATGACCATTACTAGGGCTCAGGGGAAATAATTCAATCACAAGAGGAAGCAACCGTCAGGACCTGAACTCCACAGTGCCCACAAATGGCTTTTGTGGGACTCCTAAGGGGAAGGGGAATAGGAACTGAGACTAGATTTCTTCCAATGTCAGCTCTTCAGTAGCCAAAGCCTGGTGTAGCATGCATCCATCTCCTCCATATAGAGAACTTACAAATTAA
The DNA here is from genome assembly GCF_030254825.1 of Meriones unguiculatus. Lineage (NCBI taxonomy): Eukaryota > Metazoa > Chordata > Mammalia > Rodentia > Muridae > Meriones > Meriones unguiculatus. The sequence continues at coordinate 101,390,861 of NC_083352.1, forward strand.
ATTAAGGAAGAGACCCAGAATCAACAAGATGCTTCAGCCAGTAAAGGCATTTGCTGCCAAACCGATGAACTGAGTCCGATCTCCAGGGCTCACACGGTAGAAGAGAACCAATTCATGTATCTTGCCCTCTGACCTCCACAAGCATGCCATGGCAGGCGCACTCATACATATACAATAAATGAATGAATGAACAAATCGGTGTAATTTTAAAAAGATACTCTGTGGGTTTAGAAATAGCCCTGGTGCCCAGTGTTGTGTCTGTCATCTGCTGAGCCAAAGAACCCTGTGAGCTCACTGTAAGGGAGTATTTGTATCAGATACAACTGCAGACTGACACCAGCTGTCAATCATAACTTTTAAATCACGATTATTTTAAAAAGTAAGTGTCAACACAACGCCACAGGAAGAAGCTAGAGCCAAGAGACAGAGCTGAGATTAATCTGGTTGCTACTGGGGCCACCCTTATGTCCCTAAAAGGAACTTCTCTAAGGAGTGTCCTGTTGGACTGCCAGAGTACCTTTCCCCTAAGAGCTCTAACACAATCTCTGGTCATCCTGAGGTTGGCCTGGTGTTCAGGGTCCCTTCCACTCATGCTAGTACGACATGGGCTGCTTAATGCTAGTTCCCCCAAAGTGAGCCATCAGAAAGCAATGGGGAAGGAGACGCCCGAACTCCTCTCAGGAGCTGCTCACTTCTGTTGGCTATAAGTTAGTAAAAATAGGCCACACTCAAGGGAGTATCAAAGATTTTGTGGTCCTCTTTCATTTTATTCTTGCTTAGACAAAGACAGGTGTTGCAGCTCTGAAAGGAAAGGCTTCCCCTACAGAAGTTCTGCTTTTTCTTTTTTAAATGATCTATTTATTTATTTTACGTGCATTGGTGTTTTGCCTGAATGTATGTCTGTGTGAGGGTGTCAAGTTACTTGGAGCTGGATTACAGACAGGAGTGAGCTGCCATGTCCAGTTGCCAGGAATGTTTTCCCAATGCAGGTTTAACAGCTCTGCTCCAGTGGGGGAGGTTTCCCCAGTATAAGTGTTACACCTCAGCTCTGAAAAGCATCCTGGCAGTCAGGACCCAAAGAATACAATAAAGCCATACCACACACTGTTATACCCAGTTCGAAAGCCCCCAAGAGATCTGCAGGAATCCACTCTGTTGCAAAACACAAGTGGGTCTTTTTATTGTATATTACAAGCTGCAGCTTGGGCACACAACACCCACCACCGAAGTCGTGGGAGCTGAACACGCTTCGCCCAGGTTAGTTGGGTGATATATAGATTCCGATCCCTCCCAGCATGCCCAAGGCAGGGCGATTCCTGCCTGGCAAGCATCTATTGGTCAAAATGCTACATTTTGAATTGGTTGGCTATAGGAAGGTCCCCAGACCATAATGACCTGGTGTCCCTCCCTAGGGGATGGGCCAGTTTCCTAGCAACTGTTATCTCTAGTGGGTGGGGAAAGAATTCTGTAAGGCAGTCCTTCCCCTCAGGGCATTACTAGACTTCTCCACCCACATAGTTCAGGCCTTAATTAATAATAGCTGCTAATTTTTAATCTTTTTGGTCTCTCAACACAAACCTCACCTAAGAGATTTATTGGGAAGAAAAAAAACAAAAACAAAAACCAAAACCAAGGAGATTGGTTGAGTCTTCTTGGGTGAAAATCAGAAGAGAATTGGGTAGAATGCAGGGGTATATTTAGGCTTTTGGGGAAGGGGGGGGTTGGTATATGTGGAAATTTCCAGGGTGACCTGGGATTGGAGGAATTATGTGTCAGGATGTTGGAGCAAGCTTAGGGATTGTTTTTTGTTTGTTTGTTTGTTTTGTTTTTTGTGTGTTTTTTTTTAAGGCAGTGCCTGGCCACTCTCCTGCCCCAGGGCTGGTAATGACCAATACAGTGGTAGAAAAGGGCCCTTAGGGCTGTCCTGGAAGTCTGGGGCAGAGGCTGGAACGCAGTTACAGCTGTCTTAGCCTTTGGGCCTTTACTGCCTGGCTGCTGGAGCTCCCCAGGCAGGGCCTTACCATTTGCATGCCTTGAGGGTTTACAAAGTTTACAAAGTATACAGTTTACTAAGGGAGTCCAGGGAGGGAAGGCTCACTTGGGTTGGCGTAAATAGCCAACAATCACTATATAGCCCTTGCAGACCTAGAACTCAGGATACAGACCACACTGGTCTCAGATTCGCCTGCCTCTGTCTCTCAGTTGCTATGACAGCCATGTGCTACTATCTTAAAGGCATGTGCTACTATCTCCAGCTTTGTGGGAATATTTAAGGTCATTTCAAAACCAGGTGGCCAAGCATGATTGTATACACTTTTAATCCCAGAGGTCTACAGAACAAGTTCCAGGACAGGCAGAGCTACATAATAGAGAGATCTTGTCTCAAAAAGAAAGAAAGTAATTTCAAATGCTTTGATTGGAGTCACTACTGAAGTCTGCATGTGTACCACAAACTCAAGTGTCGGAAACAATCCCAGGAAACAATGTAGAAAGTGGAGACTTTTGGAGAGTATTTCTTTGACTGCTAGATTCTAGTCTCACCTATGGATTAATGCTGCCATGAACACAGCTTGTATCTCTCCCGTTCTTCTGCAACATAAGAGTACAAGTTCAGGGCTGGAGAGATAGCACAGCATTTAAGAACACTTATTCTCCCAGAGGATCCAGGTTCCATTCCCAGCATCCATATGGTGGCTCACAACCATCTCTAACTCTAGTTCCAATGCCCTCTTCTGACTTCCATTGGCACCAGGCTCACACATATACATGCAGTTTTGTATATACACATACAAAACTGTTGGACCCTGCTTGAAAGGTCACAAAGTCTGGCATTACCAGATAACCCCTGAGCTTGGGAATAAAATGACAGACTCCCTTCTTCAGTTGGATTGCTTCTTCCCCCCTTATCTGGGCAAACCCTATATCCTCTAAGAAATGTCAAAGCCCTCAGGGAGATTCCAGGCTCCACCTTTTCCTGATAAAAGAAACCAGATGTGCACCTGGAGATTCCTGGAAATTCCACCCCCATGCTAATGAGATGTTTTAGACCTTAGCTTTTAACTAATGACCTTTATCCATACCTCTAACCACACCTGGAGCTCTCACCCTCTCCAGCCCATAGGATAATTAAGTACTGTGTTCCCCTTCTTAAAACAGTACTGTATCACTGCATGTAAATGAATTATTCTTAGCACTCCTAGCCCCAGCCAATCAAACACATTCACCCTCAAAACCTCTCCCACTGCCCAAGGTTTGTAAGTCCCTGTTTCACATTAAATAAACAGGCCAGTATCATTGATTTTATCAAAGCTCGTCTGAGACTCAACATTTATTCTAGGGAAGGAAGGGCTCCCCTTCTTCAAGAAGAATTTATCACTGGACCCCTCAGAGATCTTGTGACATCAAAGTCTTTTTCTGTGTCTGGGCTTTCTGGGAGAGCCAGAAAGAAAGATAGATAGAAAGAAGAAAGAAAAGAAAGAAAGAAAGAAAAAAAGAAACAAACAAAGAAAGAAAAAAGCTGGCCGGGCCTGGTGTCACACGCCTTTGATTCCAGCACTCAGGAGGTAGAGACAGGTAGATCTCTGAGTTCAAGGCCTGCTTGATCTATTGAGTGAGTTCCAGGACAGCCAGGGCTATACACAGAGAAACCCTGTCTCAAAAAACACAAAAACAAACAAAATAAATAAATGGACAACTAATAAATAATGAACAAATGACACAGCTTAGTTCAGCTGTGCTGGCTAATACTGGTTGTCAACAGGAACTAGAATTGCCTAGAAGAGGAGGAGGTTTCTAGATTGAGTTAATTGTATTGGGAGGACCCACCCCAAATAGTAGGCAGCACTATTAAGCTGGGATCCTGGGCTGAATAAAAAGGAGAAAGCAAACTGGACATTGGTGCCAATCACTCTTTACTCCCTGACTATGGATGCAGTGTGACCTGTTGCCTCATGTTTCTGCTACCATGACTTTTCTTTTTTGTCAGGCAGTGAAAACGGTAACTAATACACTAGCTAGCCTTAAAAAATGCTGAAGACACTTTAGCTGATAGTTGGACAGTCGTCTCACACAAAATCTACCTTACAATCACGTGTTGGATGGGTCAATGGATGAAGGCACACAAGGATGCAAACCTGATGACCTGAGTTCAGTCCCTGGAGCGCACGTGAAAGGAAAAAAAAACACTTCCATAAAGTTGTCCTCTACAACACATCACACAATCACACACACCCACACACCAGTAAATTATAAAGAAAAAGAAAACAACCAAAGCGGTGAATGTGTTAATTCATTGAGTATAAAAGAACACCACTGATAGGATGAATACAGAAAGGAGGATTGACTAGATTGACATACAGGATATAGTCTAGGTAACCCATCAATGGCTGCCTTAACACTGCAGAAATAAAGAACTGGTAGCTGTTCTGTCTACCTAGCTGGGTGCCTCAGGAGTCCCAATATGATGCTGAAGTTCTTGGAGAGCCGTTGGTCTTCACTTCAGGTTGATGGGCTGAAGAAGCTAGGTTCTGATGACAGCAAAGGACAGCAGCAGTGACAGCAGCAGCAACAATGTAATTCAGTTTGTGAACAGGGAAGAGGAACTCATCAACAAGACATAAAATCAAGCAAGCAAACACAAAAACAGAGACACAAAAACCAACAAAAGCAAATGTTTCCCGCTTAGTCCTCCTTGCTTTGAGCTGCTGCTAGCAGTTACCGCCTACATTCAGAGTAGATCTTCCCACTTCAGTGGATGTAATCGAAATCCTTTACTGATGGCAGCTCTTTCACAGGACAGCTGCTTACAGCACCCACAGGTCAGGCTGCTCAAGACTGTCTCTAATTCCAGGTCCAGTGGATCTGACACCTCTGACCCCTGTGGGCACCTGTGCTCACATATACAAACTCACACATAGACACACACACCTAAACAGAATGAAAAATAGTAAAAGTATTGTTTTAAAGGAGAAAATCCCTCACAGCCATGCCCAGAGGTTAATCTAATCTAGGTAATTCCTAACAGGTGTGCCCAGAGGCTTGCCTGTTAGTTGAGTTCAGATGGAATCTAGGTGACAAGAAGGACTAACCATCATACTCTGACAAACACTGACAATAGGGTGTGCAGTGAGCACAGAGGATCACATAGCACATAGCCAGGTGTCCAGAGATGTGAGAGCATATCACAGCACACCTCACTAGCTTGGGAGGGTACAGGTTGGTGCTGAGGGACGTGCTTAGCATGCATGAGGCCTTGGGTCTAATCCCCAGCACGGCAGAAAATGGACTGATGGGGAAAGGTGCTGAGAGACTCACCCTCTGCCACACAGTATGGGTGGGCCATAGACAAAGAGGCCCATCTGCCTCCAAGCCATATGTCTTGGGAGTGGGGGAAGACCTTCATAGACCTGCCCACTGCCATGCTACACAGGCAGGTGGGCTGTAGACACCTAGAAGCCCTTTGGCACCATGCCATTTGGACAGAAAAGATCACCCAGAAGGGGCCCAGCTGCATGGCCGACCTGCAGTGGAAGCCACTACAATGTGCAAATATGTGGCGGGCAGGTGGGAGAAAAAGAGTAGCAGAAGAGTTTGAGCATCATGAAGAAAGGTGGGATTGGAGACCCAAAGGTGGAGAGGGATGGCCTACCGTGAGTAGCCAGCCCCGGCACCTGAGACCATGGTGAAGTCTCAGCCCATTCTGCTAGTGAGGGCCATGTCTGAGTCTGTGGCCATACAGCCCAGGGGTTGTGTTGATGTCTGTGGCTCATATTACCACTACAGACCATGGGAATGTTCCTGGTCTGGGCAGCCGAGGCCTGTGCAGAACTGGTCCTGCTCCCCACTAGTGGCATTCTGGAGAGCTGGCCCAGCACCAGCACCAGCAATCAGGAGAGTGGAGTTGGCCCTGGTAGTGGGGGTGAGATAGTGCCGAGGGCATGAGAGTGGGATAGCTGACCCCAGCCCACTCATCTGCTCGGAGGGGGCTCAGGCGTGGAGATGATGCCCCTCCTTCAACTCTCACTACCTATGGCAGTTAGGAGAGCTGGCCCCAAGGTAATGAGAGTGGGAGAAGCTATCCCTGCTCCTCAGTGGCTGTAGCACTCAGGAGAACAGGCCCTGCACGTCAACTGGGCAACACAGTGGAGCCAGCCTTAATGTTGGAGGCACCGGTAAGCCAGCCTCAAGGGAGGTGGGGGCCAGGGAGAGCTGGTCCAGCTCCTAGACGGCTGCAGCACTATGGAGATTGGGCTCTGAGCCTCAGCTGGGCAACAGAGTGGAGTCGGCTCTAGAGGTGTGAGAGTGGGCAAGCTGGCCCCAAGGGCATGAGAACCAGAGAGCTGACCCTGCTTCCTGCCGATAGCAACATTGGGAGGCCTTGCCAGAGCAGGGCTGGAGAGTTTGCCCTGATTACGCAGATGGAGGGGAGCTGGCAGGCTGACCAGCTCAGCTATCCAGGGCTTTGAGTTGGCTCATCCCAAAATCTGTATCATTTATGAACTGCTGGAGCATGTGAAAGAGCTGGTCCTACTGATCCAAAGCTCAAGGATCTCCATGACACAGGGCAATAACAGTATAACTGGGAAGAGTTCCGGTGAGGAGCCAATACTAATGGTGTAACAGAAGCCAGATACCTTGTACCAGATCAATGCCTCACTGCAACGAATATTTGCAAGTGAAGATGTGGGGACAGAGGGGTATGGCATGAGACATACCATGCTGTGATACACGACAGCTTCCGTAATGACACGTTTTCTATGCTTTGTTTTGTTTTGTTGTTTGTGTGTGTGTTTTTTTGGGAGGGGTGGGGGAGGTCCCAAAGGCAGAGGACAGATATGAGGGGGTGGGGAAACGAGTGGGGGGATTGGAGTACATGATGTGAAATTCACAAAGAATCAATAAAAAAGTTAAAACTTTTTTAATTCTATATTACTTCCATATAGGATAAAGTCATAAGTTGAATCATAACGAGACTGAGAGACTGGAGAAATGCTCAATGGTTAAGAGCACTGCCATCTTCCAGAGGACCGGGGTTCCGGTCTTAGCGCCCACATGGCAGCTCACAACTGCCTGTGACTCCAGGAGGCTTGATGCCATCTTCTGCTCTTTAGGATCCTGCATACACATGGTGCACATAACTCACCAAGCACATACACACACAAATAAAAGATAAACAAGTGCATTAAAAATAACACTGAGCCATAGACTAACCACACATAGTAAGCTTAAAACATCTAGGTAAAAATGCGAGTCATATTATACGTGTGCTATTTTTGCTTCAATGAACAAACTGTTTCTAAGTTCGAGTGCACATGCATACACACAGAGGTCAAAGAACAACTTTTGGTACTTGTTCTCAGCTTTGTTTTCGAGTCAGAAGCTCTTCTGTTGCTTGGTATTCCACTCATACTTCAAGCTAGCTCGCCTGAAATTTTCTGAGGACTCCCATCTCTACCACCCATCTTCATGCATTCCTGTGTCCTTTTATGTGGGTTCCAAGGACCTGAACTTAAGTTACTAGGTATGTATTGGTGAAGCAAGTGCTTTCAGCCACTGAACCATCTCCCCAGTCCTTATTTTCTTTCACCCTTAAATTTTTTGTTACATTTATTTATTGTGTGTGTACAAGAGCGCAGCACGTCACACATGGGGAGGTCGGAGGACAACTTGCAGTTCTCTTTCCACCATGTAGGTCGGTCCTGAGGATCAAACTCAGATCCTTGGGCTTAGCAGCAGGTGCCTTTACTCACTGAGCCATCTCACCAGCCCCTTTCCCCTCTACCTTTGAGATAGGGGTTTCCTACTGTGTAGCCCAAACTGGTCTCAAACTCATGATCCTGGTGCCTTAGCCTCCCAAGTGCTGGGATTATAGCCACCAAAACGATTTAAATGACCCCTCCCCCCATAGAACCTAGGGCCTCTCATATGCTGGGTAAGCAGCCCACCACTGCAATTACCACCTGTCAGCCATTCAGTTATAGGCTTTACTCTCAGACTTTTGAAAGAACTTGTAGCTTGTAAAGAGAACCTTAACATGGGGGCTGAGATGGCTCAGTCGGTAAAGGTACTTTCTGCCAAGCCTGACAACCTGAGTTTTACTCTAGATCACATGATTGTTCATACATACTCCATTGCACAGGAGCATACAAAAAAAAAAACAAAACAAAAAACCAGACACATGTAAAGAAAAATTTCTGAAGTATGTATCATAAACCATAATTTTTATTATTTATTATTATTATATTATTTTTATTATTTTCAAAGTAAATTCTGATTTTGTTTTGTTTTTTGAGGCAAGGTCTCTCTGTGTAGCTCTGGCTGTCCTGGAACTACGTAGATCAGGCTGGACTGAACTCCCAGATATCTGTCACTTCTGTCTTCCAAGTGCTGGAATTAAAGGCATTCACCACCATGCCCAGCCTTCAATTCTTTACAAAAGATTGTATTTTTACTTATGTGTATGTGTGTGTATTCTAAGAGCATGTGCATGTGAGCACAGGTGCCCAAACAGGAAAGAAAAGGGCATAGGATCTCCTGTAGCTGGAGTTACAGACAGTTAGTTGTAAGCTACCCAGTGTGGGTACTGGGTTCTCTGCAGAAGCAGCAAGCACTTTTAACCTCTGTGCCATCTCTCCAGCCTCCTATTTAAGATTCAGTGTCCACTGAGGAAAGTAGGAGAAGGCATTATTTTTTGACGACAGTTTTTCTCGTATGCCCAACCTAAAGTGTGTTAACTCCTTTTGGACTATTGAAGACAGATCTTTCATGACAGGGTCTTTCCTCAAAAGCAGTTCATTGGCAGTGTTGAAGCTGATAGGCAGTTGCCTTTGGGAACTGTGCCTAGAGATCTAATGTCAGCACTTTGTCTCCATGGCCATCACTTTCTGTTTGCTTGTTTTTGGTTCTGTTTGTTTGGTTTTTTTTTTTCTAGACAGGGTTTTTCTGTGTAATCTCAGCTTTCCTGGAATTCACTCTGTAGACCAGGCTGGCCTTGAACTCACAGATCCACCTGCCTCTGCCTCCAGAGTGCTGAAATTAAAGGTGTGTGCCACCCTCCTCCCTCCACACACACACTTATGTTTGTTTTTTGAGACAAGGCCTTACTCTGTGGCTCTGGCTATCTTGTAACTCATTATGCAGATCAGGCTGGTCTTGAATTTACAGAGATCCAACTGCCATTGCCTATAAGTGGGATTAAAGGCATAAACCACCACACTCAGCCCACCATTTTAACAGTTGCAAAATTATTTATGGGTGTAATAAAAATTTAGGGAAACATTCAAACTTTTGAGATAAGTTCTAAACTTGTCTCTGGAAATGTCCTTTTAGACACCCCAGAGGTATGTTTTATTCATAGATATCTCTCAATCTAATCAAGCTGGTGGTAAAGACTAACTGTCATGAGCTGTCATCTTAAATTTTTATGAAGGATGACTGAAAATATAGCTATCTCTCTGTCCCCTCACTAATGGCACTTACAGAAGACCATATTCCATTAAAGAATCTAGAACATTTTTAAAAATTATTTTTACATTGGATATACGTGTGTGTGTGTGTGCATATGTGGTGGTGGAAGCATGTCTCTGCCACAGCATACGTAGAGGTTAGAGGTCAGAGGATGGCTTAGTGAAGTCTGTTCTCTTCTTCCATCATGTAGGACCCTGGGATCAAACTCAGGCAAGCATCTTTACCAGATGAACCATCATGACAGCTCATGACTGTTAATCTTTACTACCAACTTGATTAGACTGAGAGATAGCTCTGAGATCAATAAAACATACCTCTGGGGTGTCTAAAAGGGCATTTCTAGAGATAAATCATGATGACATTGACTTAATCAATGTGTTTAACCTATAGTTTTTAAACTGTGGATAGTGGACTTACATGTGGTAGATTAACAGTATGTGGGGTCATGAATTCTTTGGCAATAGTAAAAGGTTTCTGAATGCATAATGATCAAAATTAATTTAAACTAAAAAGCCTGATGAATTCAAATTGTTTCTGGCAATACTCTTTTGTGTTATATCCTGAAATTTTACTTGTAGCCTTCACTCTGAACCTACAACATGAACAATGCACTTGTGTGCCATCAAGCCACACAAAATAGCAATGAACCCTGACTGAAACCTTTTGGTTAGATTTGAGACTACTGTTTGCTATGTGGTGTTGTTACTGGACATACAAAGTTTTCTGTTCTTATAGTAAAATAATGACTTAATTATGGAAAATAGATTTTTATTATTTTCCTACTCCTTGGTATGTATCAGCTTGGTCTGTCTTTGGATTTTACTGTTAGGACTTTTGAGTTTTTAAATTGTTGTATGAGTTTCTTCAACCTCATTAATCTGAATATGCTTTGAGTCTCTCTGATTTTTTGCTTGTCTACAGCAGTATTTTAGGCCCCAAATATCCCAGAGAGGTATATGGATTTTCATTTCTGGGTCAGAGCACCGTCTTCGGCGGGGAGGGGGAGTGCATGCTTTTCAGTCTGTACCTCCAACTCGCATCGAGTGCTGTCCTTGGTGGGACATAAGAATCTGTTTAACTAGGCAGTGAAAGATTTAGGTTCTGAGTAGGGTTTTCTGTTTTCATCCCTACATCTTTCTATTCTCCAGGGCCTTCTTTGAGTAACACCTAAATCTTTACTCTCTGTTTACAACCACGGCCTTTCCTACTTCTGTGCCTCTCCCCAGCTATATACTTTGTTGACCCCTCCCACGGATTCCTACTACCTCATTTACCTAAAACCCGAGTAACTGTCTCTGATAGTCATTAAATGTTTTTGGCAGCTGAGACGTAGTCTGGTGTTAGGTCAAGTTGAGTGTTCAACACACAGAGACAGTCAGTAGTCCCTAGTTTTTACACAGACACCAAAAAAAAAAAAAAAAAAAACAAAAAACTTGTAACTTTTTGTTATAAGCTAAAATACATAGAACATGTGAATAATAAGACAGGGATTCACTGTCATACTCACTGACATATTATTTACCCAGATTCCCCTAGTGCAAGTATCTTAATGTAACTACAGTCCAGTTATTGATATGAAAGATTATCACTGGCACACTATTAACCAAAGACCTTTTGCAAATTTCGCCAGCTTTTTCTCCAATGTTGCAATAATCTCTTGATGCTTTTTGTATTGTTTCTTTATTTCAAATTGTGCCCAATTTGTGGTATTTCCTCATTTTGTCTTTTATGACCTTTGAAGAACATCAGTCAGTTATAACGCTGATTTCCATCAGTATGAGTTTGTCTGATGTTTTCTCAAAGTTGGCTAGACATTCTTGGCAACAGAGCCAGAGACGGTTGTTTCCTTCAACGGACTGTTACTAGAGCAGTGTGTCTGCTTGTTGTTTGAAAGCCAAGATATTCAGTTATCAAGTATTGGTAGAAAGGAAATCATCCAAAAGCTGGCACCCTGAGAAGATGGAAGAAGGTATTATTATCACCCCTCAGAAGACCACCTTGGAGAACTTAGGTAGATGGAGGAGATACTATAGGGAGGGAGACAGTATAACTGAACTCTGGCCAGAAAGGCTATATATTCTGAGCAGGGTCTTCCTCACTCAGGGTCTCTCCCTCTCTCTCACTAGAAATAATCACAGTAGACCTCAACTGTATTTCCTGAGGCTAGTTTCTTAGACAAACACATTACTTTTCTGAAAGTTAAGTATCACCTTACACATTCCTATACATTCTAAAGCTCACCAGAGGTGTTTTGTTAAGTCTAAAGAGAGATTATAGAGCAGTTAACATTTTAATCATTAGGTTCATTGTTTCTTCAGAATTTAGAAGCTAGTCAGGGTCTTGGGAGATGAGGGAGAGAGGGTGGGACTGGAAGGGGATAAGGGAGGGAGCTACAGTCGGGATACAAAATGAATAAACTGTAATTTATAAAAAATAAATAAATTTTAAAAAGAAGCTAATCAAGAGTGGAAGCAGCTCTGTAAGAGACAGCTCATGAAGGAGTGGATATTGTTTTAAAATAACATCACTCATTCCTATATTAAAATTTAAAAACAATAAGGCTGGGCATAGTGGTGTACACCTTTAATTCCAGTACTCTGAAGTCAGAGGCAGGTGGATTTCTGTGAGTTCAAGGCCAGCCTACTAGTCTACAAAGCAAGTTTCAGAATACCCAGGGCTGTTACACAAACACTATCTTGAAAAAACAAAACAAAACAAACAAACAAAAGATTTTGGCTTTTTTTTTTTTTTTAAATGTATGGCTGTTTTGTCTGCATGTATGTCTGTGTACTATGTTACATATCTGTTGACCACAGAGGCCAGAGGGGACTTTGAATCCCCTGGAACTAGAGTTACAGACAGCAAGCCTCCACATAGGGGCTGAGAACTGAACCTCGATCCTCTGTAAAAGCAACTTCAGCCCCATCAATCTTAAAATTAACATGTGTCATTGGTGGCAACCTGATATGTTTTCTATACTTTAAAAGTTACTATCCTTGGTTTTTGTGATTTACATTTTGGGAAAGCAGAATTATCACCCACAAGAGGTCCATGTTTTCACTGAATGTGTTTGGTTATGCACAAAGGAGACTTGAAGTGATGGGAAGAAAGTTGGCAGATGTGTCTTAGTTACGGTTTGTATTGCTGTGATAAAACATTATAAACAAAAGCAACTTGAGAAGGAGTTTATTTTGGCTTTGAACTCTCAGGTCACAGTCTATCACTGTACCCACTGTACCGGCTAGTTTTTGTGTCAACCTGACACAAATTAGAGTCATCAGAGAGGAAAGAGTCTCACTTGAGAAAATGCTTCCATGAGATCCAGCTGTAAGGCATCTTCTCAATTAGAGATCAGTGTGAGAGAGCCCAGCCCTTGGTGGGTGGTGCCATCCCTGGGCTGGGGGGGAGGGGGGGCTGGGTTCTATAATAAAGCAGGCTGAACAAGCCATAGGAAACAGGCCAATAAGCAAGTCCTCTCCATGGCCTCTGCATCAGCTCCTGCCTCCAGGTTCCAGTCCTGCTTGAGTTCCTGTCCAGACTTCCTCTAGTGAGGGACTATGATCTGGAAGTGTAAACCTTTATACTTGAAAGGGAACCACAGGATCCCTCCCGGAGCCAAGGGAGGCAGGAAATGGTTTTCACCATTCCTGTGGCACATGGCTTCAGCTTACTGAACTTGGGTTGAGCTTCAATTCTGGCCTTCAGAGGAGTAAGAGAATAAACTCACACTACTCATTTGCTTGAGACAGGGTCGTGTTATGGAACCCAAACTACCACTTAACCCTCAATCTTTCTTCCTCTGTCTTCTAAATTGGAATTATGGGTGTGTGATAAACCTGACCTAAAGCTTGTTTTTTTGTTTGTTTTAAGACAAGGTTTCTTTGTATAGCCTTGTCTGCCCTTGAACTCACAGAGATCCACCTGTCTCTACTTCCCAGAGTCTGGGATTACAGGCATGCACCACCATGCCCAGCTCTTACAACTTGTAATTTTAAGGCACTAAATTTGAGGTAATTTTTCTTACAGTAATAAGAATAGTAAAAATACGTAATAGAACATATTTTAAGCAAGGTATCTTGAAATCATGCAAACTTGTTTTACTTCAAACTTTTATCCATTAATTTTCTTTCTTTTTCTTCTTTTTTTTTGTCCTGGACTTGCTTTGCAGACCAGGCCGGTCTCAAACTCCCAGAGATGTGCCTGCTTATACCTCCCAGAGTGCTGGCCTCACAGATATGCACCACCGTGCCTGGCTCATCCATTAATTCTTCAAAACTACCCAGTGGATTTTGTCTGCCACAAGTAATGTTTTCCATTTCCTATTATGTTTATTAATCAAAACTCCACTGTAGGGAGGAACTGTCCTGTGTCCCCTTTATTTATGCAGTATTTGAACCTACACAGCTTCCTGTTCTTTTGGCATAATGCGGCACCATTATCATGGTGCTCACATGGCCCAAACGCTGAGCTACTCTTATTCCCTGTGAGAATTTGTTTTGGAAGTACTTCCTTAATTCTTGGGGGCGCGTTTAATACTGGCTTAGATTACTGAGGCTGCTGCAACAAAAATAAATATCCAGTATGTGCTTATAAATAATCCAAATCTACCATTACAGTTCTGAAGACTGGCAGTCCAAGAATAAGGCTTGGTTCAGTACAGGGAAAGGACTGCTTCCTGCCTCAGACATGGACCATGCCTGCTACCACCTTCTCAAACCCCTACTTTCTACTATTAGCTTCTTAGGGAGTTAGGATCCAGTACATAAATGGGGGAGTTATGGACACATGGCGATACCAGCTGTTAACACCCTTCATTCCCTCTGCAGACAGGGCTCTGCTCAGATGAGGGCTGCCCACAGTAGGACTAACCTCAGACACTGGTGACCAGAACCTGTGTTTCTGAGCAGGCTGGACAAGCTGATTTTTCTGACTAGATTACATGGGGAGACCATAGATGTAGCCTTCTACCACACTCTCCAAGCTTCCCTGAACAAATGTTCACACTGGCTACCAGCTCTTCTCCAGGCTTACTATTTGACCTCATTAGCATTTATTTCTGCAATGACAAGCTTGTGTGTTTATCACACAATAATCAAAACAAACAGCACTGACAAAGACTTTCATTTCAGCATGAAAGTGCAATTCTCTTAGTTATGGGGTCAGTAATATGAAAATTTTGCTTGTCAGCTTCCCACCCTGGCAGCCATGCTGTTAACAGGGAGTCTGTTGCTCAGTCCAAAGCAGGCATCCATTTCTACTCTGAAGACTCAGGATGGGCAGGGCAGGAATCCTGAAGCCCTTGACTGAACCCTAGAGAGCACATTGAGCGCTTAGGGGAGCTGGCCTGGTGCTAGGAAAATAAATAAATAAATAAATAAATAAATAAATAATGCAATTCTTCGGGCATTCAAGACACTCGATGAGACTTTATGGCTTCAAGATACCGAAGACACTTAACTTTTAACTTTCATTTAAAACTTTAATGGGCTGGACGTGGTGACACACTCCTTTAATCTCAGAACTCGGAAGGCAGGCAGATCTGAGTTCCCGGTCAGCCTGGTCTACTTAGCGAGTCCCTTTTTTTTTTTTAAAGTTTAAATCGTGTTGGACTACCGGCTGCAACGTCAGCTGGTCAGCCGCGTGAAAACACCGCTCCGGATTGAACAGGTTGAGAAAGCAAATTCGAAAGCCTTCAATTTAAAAACAACAACAACAACAAAACAAAACACGATTCTGTCCGAAATAAGCAAGAACGCCTGTGCTCAGGTCGCACCTGAGTTCTACGACAGTGTCTGTCGCAGCAAGGCCGAGTCTGGGTTGCAGAGCACACACCTAGGGTGCACGGTTCTCCGGTGGAGACTCTACCCGGACTACAATCAAACAACGCCAACCTCGGGTTGACCCCACAGAACACCTAGCCACTGGTCACACACCCAAGGGCATGCGCGCACGCGCGCAAGGACCCTTGAGGTACTATCTCACCACACTGTGCGCTTCCGCGCTGGGCGCCAAATAAGTCTCCAAGCTCGCCCGGGCCGTGCGTGCGCGGCCTCGGTGTTGCGTCACTAGGAAGCGCGTGCCCGAGCCGCCGCCGCCGCCGCCGCCGCCGCCGCCGAATCCCCAACAAGGAGCGAAGGCTGCGGCCGCCACCGCCACCACCCGCCTCCGCACCCGTCACAGCCGGGCGCCGGAGCAGGCCCGTGTGGGCCCAGGTAAGCGGCATCGGCGCGCCCGCGCACCCCCGCGGCGAGGCTTCTCGCGCCGCTCACGCGCCGCCGTCCAGTCAGGGGTCCCTGCGGAGCGTCAGGACGTTACGGCGGGGGGGAGGGGAGGCCGGGGGAGGGGCGGCGGGTGCGCGAGGGCGGCGGCGGCGTCAAGCGCGGCGGCGTCAGGCTGGCGGGCGGGCGCCTGGCGGGAGGGCTCGCGAAGGCGGCTGTGCTTCCGGCCTCCATCTTGCCTTCGCCCGGGGAAGGGTCGGGTCATAGTGAAAGCCGAGACGGAGAGGGACGCTGGAGGGAGCGGGATAGTAGGGAGTGGTGTAGCTCGGGACCCATCGGTGGGCATCAAATGGACCGGGTTCCTGAGGGAGGGTGGGAAGACTGGGAATGACTCATTTGATTCGTACCGGCTTAAATCCTTGGGTGGGAGCTGTGTGGATGAATCCCTGGCTTGAAACAGAATCTACAGAGATCCACGAATAGGGACCAGAATCCTAATTATAGGGACTCCTCTTTAGTGGAAACATGTCAGTGGTGGGAGCAGCCTTGGTAGGGACCCATTTATAAAACTGGTTGGTGATTAGAACTCTCCATAGGAATTGAATGGATAATCCTAATTGGTGGGAACCGGATCTTTTGGCCCAGTTTTAGTCATTATTGGTTGGTTACATTTAGTTGGTAACTTCACTGCTGAACCGAAGTTTTCTTGCCAACATTTCAAATACAACAATTTTAATCACAGCATTCTTACTAAGTTAAAATTAAATGGACAATACGATTGCCTGCTTAGTTTGTTTCTTCATAGGAAGTATGTAAAACTTTTTGGGAAGATATCCTGGGATACATATATACAAACATACATACATACTATTTGGACATGCAAAGTGAAAAGAACAAACTGGTCAGCATGTGTTTGTGAGAGAGACATAGTTAAAGCCCTGGGATAAACAGATTCAAACCTAGGCCAAAGACTCACCCACTTTAAGACCCACCTGGAAAGGGAAGACATTTAGGTGTCCCTTCAGTGCCAGGAGACAAACTCACATGGATTGGGCTTGCCATGTGATTATTGATTCCTCCATTCCTTCTTCCCTTCTCCCTGCCTTCCTAGGTGGTCCTTTTTTTTTTTTAAAAGATTTATTATGTATACAATATTCTGCTGTGCATGTGTGCCTTCACACACCAGAAGAGGGCACCAGATCTTATTATAGATTCATGTGAAGCCACCATGTGGTTGCTGGGAATTGAACTCAGGACCTCTGGAAGCAAAGACAGTGGTCTTAACCACTGAGCTCACTCTCCAGCCATACTAGATAGTCTTAATATATCTAAGACTGGGGCCATAATCCCAGCATTCATGAGGCAGAGGCAGAGGCAGATGGGTTTCTAAATTTGAGGTCAGCCTGGTCTATACAGTGAATTTCAAGACAGCTGGAGCTACATAGAGGGAAAAAAAATTGAGACTGGCCTGTAACTAAACCAGGATTTATTGTTGTTGTTGTTGTTGTTGTTGTTGTTTTGAGACAAGGTCTCTCTGTGTCCTTACTGTCCTGGAACTCACTCTGAAGACCAGGCTGGCCTTGATCTCATATATCTACCTACCACTGTCTCTACCTACTGAGTGCTGGGATTAAAGGCATGCCCCACCACTGCTAGGCAAGTGAAATTTAAAATGTTTGTTGAAGCTTGTGTAAAGGTCTTTGAAGCCTAACTCTCAAGTAGTACATTAGTGAAAAACTTTCAGAAATAGGAAGTCTGCCAATGAATTCCTTGTAGCTTTTCTGCCTGAGAAGCATTTGAAGATTGTCTCTGCAGACCTGGATTGGCTAACCTGGGGATGGGGATTTCCAGAAACTCTTTCAAAGCTGGAAATGTTCACATGTGAGACCTCCACCATGACAATGTGTCTCATTCTGTTGGATAGCTTCCAGATTTATGGTGAAGTGATAGTAAAAGGCTTGTTGTGCTCAAGGATTTTTTATTTTTTTTTCATCAGTGTTAGGTTTGGAACTTATGATCTCATATGCAGGCTCCCAAGTCCCCTCCCACTGAATTTTGAAAATATTTTTTTCTGTTTTTGTTTTGTTTTGTTTTCTGAGACGCGGTTTCTCTGTGTAACAAGCCCTGGCTGTCCTGGACTCACTTTGTAGACCAGGTCAGCAAGGGCTAAATAGTGAGATGCTGTCTTAAAAGAAATTTCTGAGGCCAGGGATCATCAGGCAAGGGCACTTACTGCTCTGCCTGACAACATGAGTTTTATTCCCCAGGATTCTCAAAGTGGACAGAGGAAATTATCTCTACCAAGTTGTTCATTGATCTCAATGCTCTATGACACAAACATATACTCTTCAAACACAAATAATAAACTTGTTAAAAAACAAGTTCTGAGCCTGATGTGGTGGTACACATCTTTGATCCTAGCACTTGGGAGGCCAGCGCCTCCTGTATCCTAGGCTGACCTGGAACTTGCTTTCTGGGTTTCAATGACCTTGAGCTTCTGTTTCTTCTCATCCTCTTGCCTACACTTCCTTTATGCTGGGAATACAGATGTACACTACCATATATGCTGTGCCAGAGATGGGACCCATGACTTTGTACAATCTAGGAAAGCACTCCACCAGCAAAGTTTCAGTCCTAGCTGAATATTTTCATGTTTATTTCCTATCCTTATATCTTCTTGAAAACATCTTTATTTTAATTTTTTACTCGCTTTTGAAATTAGGTAGTTTGTTTTCTTATTTTCTATATATTCTGGTTGTAAGTTCTTTATCAGAATTGAGATTTGAAATAGCACGTATTTTTTTCTACACTGAGTTCTCCATTCACCTCTCTCTCAATATTTTAAATTTAGTAGCTTACTTTTTAGGGTAATACAGGCTTGGGGCAAACTTGAGAGGAAGGCACAGAGCTCCCTTTGGTGGTTAGTATCAACCTGACAAGGTTGAGGCGGGAAGACCCGCTGTCACGTGGCTGCACTGGCTCGTGGGGTGGGGTCCCACCCTAAATGAAAAGAGAAAGGGAGCACAGCACCACAGTTTCCCCACTTTCTGACTTAAATGAAGCTGCCTTGCGATTCCGCTGCCATGACTTCCTAACCATGATGGACTGTACCCTCAAATTATCAGCCAGTTTAGTTGCTTTTATTATAGCAACAAGAAGTTTGTCCCTCAGAGCCATAGTTTATAGTAAGGCTCTTGTGGAACCTAACCCTAACCCTGATGATACATGATTACTTCACTTATAGTATAGACTAGAAAAATTTTGATCCCCGGAGAGCCTCTGAGCTCCACTGCTCATCTCTTTCTCTCTCCCTTGGCAACATCTGTTTCCATTGTTTACCTATTCCTTAATTTCAGAGAGGAAAATCCTACAGCATGTGACTTCTTTCACCAAGTAATATATGCTTTTGTTTGTTTCATGCCTTTTAGTTCTGACCCCTTTGAAAGCTCATTTCTTTTTATTTTTGAATACTGTTCCACTGTCTGGAATAGAAAGAATTTCTATACACCTGCATTTTTCACAGCTTACCTAAAAGAATGTGTTGGCAATGACAAGCAATGGCAAACAGGTTACTATACAGAACCCTTCCCCACTCTTTGGTAGTAGTTCTTCTGTATCTACTTGCATACCAGCTATAATGCATGTGTAATTTAGTTTTGTTTTCCCTAAAACCAGGTTTCTTTCTGTTGCCCAGACTCTTCTCACACTCTTGGGGTCAAGTAGTCCCACTTTAGCTTGGACTGCAGGTACTTACCACTAGAGCTAGCTTATTATATATATATATATATTTTTTTTTTCTTTTTGAGACAGAGTCTCATGTAGCATAGGCTGTCCTTGAACACCCTATGTAGCCGAGGATGGCTTGAACTTTTGATCTTCCTGCCTTGACCTCCTGAGTGTCATTGATTATAGGCATGTACTGCCATACCTAATTTATGAGGTGCTAGAGACTGAACCCAGGACCTTGTGCATACTAGTGAAGTACTTTACTAAATAAGCCATATCTCTGTCCCTTGCTATGCACTTCTATCTCTCTCTCCATCTGTCCATCTATCCATCTAAACCATCTATCTATCTATCTATCTTGTGTGTATACCTCAATACCTATGTTGAACTCAGAGGACCAACTTGAGGGAATCAGTCTACCATGTAGGTATCCAACCCAGATCACTTGGCAGGTGTCTTTACCTGCTGAGACCCGACTGGCCCTGTTATATATACTTGAGTAGGTAGCCTGTCCATCTGTCTGTTCTTTCTTTCTTTTTCTTATTTTTCTTTTCAAGTCAGGATCTTACGCTTCAGCTCAGGCTGGCCTAGAAGTCATGGTTACCTCCTTGCCTTAGTCTTGGGAATATTGGGATTACAGATGTAAACAATCAAATCTGGCTGGCCAGTTACTTTCTTTAGCACACTAAAAATATTCTTTGTAGTATCTGGTGGCACTGCCTATAATCCCAGCAACTCTGGAACCTGAGGTAGGGAAATTGCAAGTTCAAAGCCAGCCTGCTTAGTGAGACCTTGTCTCAAAAAGTGAAAACAAGGAGCTGGGAAGATGGCTCAGTGCTTAAGAGCACTTGCTGCTCTTCCAGAGACCTGGGTTGGTTCTCAGTAACCACATTGTAGGTTATGACCATTTGTAACCCAGTTCCTTGGGATCTGATGCCCTCTCTGGCCACTATGAACCCTAGGCACCCATGTGATGAATATACATACTTGCAAGCAAAATACTCATAAACTTAAGATAAAAATAAATACATCTTTTTAAATACTTTTTTTAAAGGAGGGCATACAGAAGGCCCTGTGTGTGCTCTCCAGGACCAAAAATAAAATAAAATAAAATAAATAAGTCTTTACCTTGCAACCTATGTGTTTTCTTGTGAGAACTCCAGTTACCATATGATAAAATACATTTTTTTTTTACCTGCTATTTGGAGATGTTTCTTTTTTTTTTTTTTTCTCCAGCTGGAATATGCCCATTGGAGTCTTGCCAAGCTTCTAGGATATGCATACTTGTCTTTCACTAAATTTGGGAAAGATTTAGTAATTCTTTTTTCTTTAAGGCAGGATTTTGATCAGTCATCTGGCTGGCCTTGAATTTGTGGCAAACCTCTTGCCTCTTCCTCCTGAGTGCTGAGGTTACAAGTATATAAATGTGCATGACCCTCATGTCTGGCTATGTTCAGCAAATGTATCTTAAAATGTTTTTCAATGCTTTTTTCCCTCTGATCTAGAAATCCAGTGACAGGCACATTATCGTGTGTCGTGCTGCACCTGTGAAAACAGGCTCAGCTTAGCCTGCTTTCCAGCCTGTTCCCTGATGCCCAGATTGGATAATTTCTGAGGCTCTGTCTTATGTTCCCTGGCTTCTTCTTCTGTTGTCTCCGTGATAGCATGGATCCCATCCAGTGTTGTTTCATTTTGGATTTATTTTTATTGGTCTTTTATTTTACACACACACACACACACACACACACACACACACACACACACACACTTTTTGGTGTGCTAAGATTAGACCCTGGGCCTTGAGTATGCTAAGTAAACATTCTACTCTCAAGTATCCATGTCCTGCTTAATTTTTATTCTCAGAATTTTGATTGGTGATAACTTCTGTTTCGTACCCAGACCTCTTTTCAGGCCTGTTTGGCTTACGCTTGGAGGGTAGTGTAGTGAGTTGTCTATAAGTCTCTGTTAACTATAGCAGTCATCTTGGAGTAAGTGTCTCTTGATTATTTTTCCCTTGAGAGTAATGTCTTTTCTGGCTCTTTGTATGTTAACCAGTTTGTTTGTTTGTTTATTGGTTTTATTGAGACAGAGTTTCTCTATATGGCCTTGGCTCTCCTGGACTTGCTCTGGCCTTGAACTTGCAGAGATCTGCCTGCCTCTGCCTCCCTGACTGCTGGAATTACAAGCCTGCACCACTGTACCCAGCTTTTTTTTTTTTTTTTATTTTGTTTTTTTGAGACAGGGTTTTTCTTCATAGTCCTGGCTGTCCACTCCAAGCTCTGTAGAACAAAGATATGCCTGCGTCTGCCTCCCATGTGCTGGGATTAAAGGTGTTCAAGCTGTCAAGCAGTTTTAAATTACACCTATATACTTTTAATATTACTGTATTAGTTTGGGTGTTATTTTAGTCTCACAGAGTACAGACATTTTTTCTGAAGTAAGGGCTGGACCTAGTTGGTCAGGTCAAATGGCTTATTTTAAACTTTTTAAAATTTGGATTTATTTAAATAAATTAATGGATATTGCATTTATTTATTGATTGATTTATTGTGTATGTATCCGCATACATTTTATAATGCATGTGTAGTTGTCAGAAGATAACTTGTGTCAGTCAGTTCTCTCCATAGGTGGCTCTCAGAAATCAAATTTAAGTTGTTAGTGTTGTCAGTAAAAAGGAGCTTTTACTCCCTGAGTCAATTACTAGCTCTGAGTAAGACAGGATCTCACTCTGTAATACATGCTGACCTCTATCTTGGGATCCTCTCTGCTTAGCCTCCTGAAGACTGGTATTACAGGTGTATGCCACCACTCCCAGCCAAGGAGTATTTTGCCTTTACTTCATCATGCTGTGCTCAGGTGCATTTCTAGAGCCTCTGAAATGATCCTAGCACCAGCCCAGTGAATACTGTCCATGGCCCAGTCTGAAGCCTAAGTGTGGTCATCTTAGGTTTTTGGTTTTGTTTTGTTTTTCTGTTTTGTTTTGTTACTGTGATAAAATACCCTAACAAAAGCAATTTAAGCGAGAAAGGATTTATTTCATATCACAGTTCAAATTCAAGGTACAGTCAGTCCATCATGGTGAGGAAATCAAGGCAGCAGGAACTTGAAGTGGCTGGTCACAAGGAAAGAGCCACAAATGCAAATGTGATTCTCAGCTTCCCTTCTCCACTTATCTAGTCCAGGATTCCCTGCCAAGGAAATCGTTAAGATGAGTCTTCTATAGTTAAAATGAGTCTTTTTGTATCAGTTAAGGTAATCAGGATTGCTATAGATTCCGTCTTGCTATAGATCTGTCAAGCTGAAAGGTAACAGTAACTATCACAGCAGTCTGCCCTGTATGTCAGTACTTAAAACCATTGGTTTTGCCACGTAGGGTTAGGTCCACATACACAACATCTCAGGGTCCTGTGTAGCTGTGAATAGTCCTGTCTCTATATCCTTCCTATCTATATAATTACCCACTCTGACTCTAGGGCCCCTTTTTTGTCTCTGGCTAGAAACTCATGCTGTTGCATACCCCAACATTTCATGAATGGGTCTATCCTGGGCCTGACATAGAGCATGGTGTATGAGAGAGTACAATCTCCAAGCTCTTGAGACATGTCCTCTAGTGAGGAAGACATTTGTTCTCAATTTGGTGCTTTTGATGCTACTACCACCATCATAAGGTTAGAGCTGGGTTTGTCTAAAGCAGGGTTAGCAAAGACAGAAATTTAATAATGACAATAATAATTTGTTATTACTGTTATTATTATAAAAACAGGACATTTTTCCCTTTCTGTCTCATGTAGATTTTACTATATTTTGCTAAGGTCAGGTGCTTCCTATCCATACTTGGGCTCTGATCACTTTTGAGTTTATCCAGGAGATGCAGAGGGAAAAGTAGTGATTGGGAAGCCTGCCTTCAGGAAAATCACCCAGAGTCTGCATTCCTTCCATATCTTGCTGCTGCCTCTGAACTTCAAGGCCTACATGGAGTGAGTGAAGAAATGTAACCCTTCTGTCCAGGGGGAAGGATTGAGTTTATCCACGGCACCTACCAATCCAGAGCCCCAGAGGGCTACATTGCTACCATTTCTTGTCAGAGAACAGTAGGTGGGGACTTGAAGGAGAGTCTTTGGTGATATTAAAGAACACCATTTGCTGTGTACTTTGTTAGCATTTTTTTTTTCAGTGCTGGAGATGTAACCCCAGATGTAGCCTTGCACATCGTAGACAGTGCTCTGCTATTAAGCTATACCTCAGCCCTCGACTGTTCTGTTGTACCAATATGGAAACTACCTTATAACCTGTGTCCTATTTGTTTGCAATAAGGTTTGAGACCCTGGAGAAGTGGTACTGCTGACCTTAGGCGTCTTCCACTGAGCCATGGCGACCCCAGATGTGAGCGTTCACATGGAGGAGGTGGTGGTTGTGACAACTCCAGACACTGCAGTTGATGGCAGTGGTGTGGAGGAAGTGAAGACAGTGCTTGTAACAACGAATCTGGCCCCTCATGGGTAAGAACTCAGTCTTGGTTCTGCTGGGTTGTAGTGGCACAGCATGGTATGCCAAATGTAGGGGTGAGTATCAAGATTTCTCTACAGAAAAGATCCTAAGATTAGACCCAAGATTTTAAGCACAAAGGTGAAGTACAAAGTATGTCAAACAGTAGGATCAATGGAGACTCTAGGGTGATATCTCAGCTCATTATTGCAATGTGGTTCTAAATTTCTTGGTGGTATCTCTTTTGATATACACGGAGCTGAATATTTTCTTATCACTTCTTGTTTTAGATGTCAGAATTGAGAATTAGTTGGCCAAAAAGTCATATTTAAACCAAACTTGACTTTTTCAGGGCTTCTGGTTCTGGCCATCCTGGAACTTACTATGTAGAACTAACTCAGAGATCCACCTGCCTCTGTCTTCCAAGCGCTAGGATTAAAGGCTTGTGCCACCACTGTGTGGCTCACATTTAACCATACTTTTATCTTCCTTTTGCCACCTCTAGACAGAATTGAGGGGGTGGGATACCTCCTGCCGCTGATAAGAGGTGGGATGAGGCAGCAGTCAGGGGGCTGTGGAACTTATGTTTTTTTCTCTCCCAAGAGACTTGGTCCCTGGGCTTGTCTTTGCTGTATCTTGTATGTAGTATTATCATACTGAACTTGATATTTTCTGGAGCTGAGGTGAGATTTTTGGCTCACTAAAAACATGTTGATAGTGAATTTTTAAGAGAAAGCTTGTATACCAATCCTTGCTGCCTTCCCTATTGCCCTGTGTTTTGAGGAGGCTGTGTCTTCTCATGTGCGTGTCTTGCTGCCAGCTGCAGAATAGGGGCCTGACCTCTACTTGGGAGTTCTGACAGTGCCTTTCTCCTCAGAGACAAAATGGAAGCTGGTGTGCAGGGATGGCTTTGGGTAGTTGCAAGTGAATTATATGTGAACTTCCATGCTTTGTGGATGTACTAAGATACTATTTGTAATATAGGCCTTCCCATGGCATTTTCTAGAGTCTCCTTACTTTCCTCTCCTATCCTTCTTTCCTTCATTCCTTCTTTCTTTCTTTCTTATTTATTTATTGAGACAGGTTCTCTATATAGCCTTGGCTGTCCTGTAACTCTGGAAATCAGGTTGGCCTCAAACACATAGAGTTCTAATTGCCTCTGCCTCCCATGTGCTGGAATTAAAGTGCTACCATACCTGGCCATTGAGTCTCCTTTGATTTTTATCAGCATCTTGATACAGGGTTTAGATGTTTCCTCTGTATATATTTTAGGCATACTGTATTTTCTGGCACCTCCCACTGACATTTGCATGACCTTATCTAAAAGCCATACCCAGTTTTTCCCCTCAGATTTGGAGTAACCTGTGGTAAATAGTGTTGAGGAAATGATACTGGGTTAGGGAAGGCCATGTATCTTCTGGTTTCTACCCTAGGGTCACTGTTAGGAGTTCAACTGCCATACTTCATAGTTACGGTATCACCCAGGTATTTAGGGCATATGAGGAGGGCCAGACTCATGATAGTCTTCCAGTTCAAGTTCAACATTGTGGTGGACCACTACGGTAGGGTTTCAGGCCCACATCACAGACCGCTCAATATTACCTTTCTCCCTACCCCACCCCCTCATTTCCAAGGTCTCATTCTGTAGTATATCCTAGAGCTCACTATGTAGCCCAGGCTGGCCTGGAATGAAAGGCGATCTTCTTGCCTTACCTCCTACATGATAAAAAGCAGACACCACCATGCACAGCTGCATATTACTATCTGTTTTCCTGGAATATTGTCACACATTTGTGGGCTTCGAACTCCCTCTAGTCATCTTGTAAGAGAGATCATCTTCTGGAGTATCCTAGATAAGGATGCCAGCTAGCATAGTTCTCTAGCATCTGGGTGTTTTATTTTGTCTTTATTAGGAAGATGACTTCTGGAGGCCCATTTTGCTGTTATCAACAATGTGGGCAGCTTTTCTAGCATGTTAAGAAGTCTGCATATACCAAGGACTTACAATAATTGTTTAACAGTAATGAGAAGTAGGGGGCATAATTGGTCAGGTCTTTGTTTGCCTTGTTTACTAGTAGTGTTCTTTTGTTGAATAAGAAATTATCATGGGGGCTGGAGAGATGGCTCAGAGGTTAAGAGTACTGGCGATTCTTCCAAAGCTCCTGAGTTCAATTCCCAGCAACCACGTGGTGGCTCACAGCCATCTATATTAAATCTGGTGCCCTCTTCTGGTATACATGCAGGAAGAATAAATAATAAATGAATCTTTTTTTTTCCCCAGCATTTAATTTTTTTTTAATTTATTACAATTTGTTCACTTTGTATCCCCGCTGTAGCCCCCTCCCTCATCACCTCCCAATCCTGCCTTCCCTCCCTCTTCTTCTCCCCTGCCCCTTCTCCAGTCTCACTGATAGGGGAGGTCCTCCTCCCCTTCCATCTGACCCTAGCTTATCAGGTCTCATCAGGACTGGCTGCATTGTCTTCCTCTGTGGTGTAGTAAGGCTGCCCCCCTCCCACCTCAGGGGAGGTGATCAAAGAGCCAGCCACTGAGTTCATGTCAGAGATAGCCCCTGTTCCTTTTACTAGGGAACCCACTTGGAGACTATGCTGCCATGGGTTACATCTGTGCAGGGGTTCTAGGTTATCTCCATGCATGGTCCTTGTTTGGAGTATCAGTCTCAGAAAAGGCCCATGTGCCCAGATTTTTTGGTTCTTTTGGTGTGGAACTCCTGTCCCCTCCAGGTCCCCTCCAGGTCTTTCTATCTCTCCCTTCTTTCATAATATTCCCTGCACTAAAAAAAGAAAAAAAAAAAAAAAAAAAAAAAAAGGAAAGAAACTACCATTGGCTAGATGTGCTGGCTCATTCCTACAATCCTACTGCTTAGGAGATTATGGTAGAAGGGTTATGAGTTCCATCCCAGTGTAGGCTGTGTAGTAGTGGGAAAGAAGTGGGCAAGAAAGGAAGGGAAAGAAATTATCTTAGAATATTCAGGGACTTAACATATAAATATTTATTATTTCTTGTAATTCTATCAGTTGTCTCTGGTTTTATGGTTTAAGCTGCTTGTCTGACATTGTCATGTGTTGGGGTGAGTTGGTTGGTCAGATGGCTTCAGTCCTGTCTCATTGACAGGCTGCTATTTTGATAGATGTGGTGAAGGCTTCGCTATGTCTGTCAGTCTCTTTAAATATTCCAACTAGGTGGCCTGGACTTCCCTTGGTGATTTCATACCTGTGTGTTCTCATTTTCCAACAACTAGAGCAAATTTCATAACCATTCACAAGCCCAGGGTAAACCACGACTACCTCAGGACCAGGAAAGTTGTACATAATTAGTTTTATTGTCACTGTGACAAATACCTGACAGAAACAGATCAAGGGAGGAAGGAATGACTTTGGCTTATGGTTTCAGAGGGCTCAGCCAGTACATGGTTACTGATCCCAGCTACTTGGCAGACATCATAGTGGTAGGAACATGTAGAGGAAGAGGCAATTTGCCTCGTGGGGGATGGAAAAGTGAGAAAAGGAAACATGAAGGTAAGATGGGAAAGGACCAGGGACAAGGTATTCCCAAGGACTTCCCTCTAGTGACCTGCTTTTTCATGTAGTTCTAACCTCCCAAAATATTATCACTAGTTAAGGCCATCCCCAACACATAAGCCTTTTAGTGGGATACTTGATATCCAACTTTCACAGAGATACGATACTATTCTCCTGACAAGTCATTCTTCCACTCCCCCAAGGGCCCTCAGCATCATGTCCTGTTGAGGTACTAGACCTTAAGGTCTTGGCTTCATAGGTAGCTTTAGGTCTGTTTGGTTTAAATGCCTTTGATCATAGACATGAGACTTATAAACATAATTACTTCCTGACAAATTAAAATTAGAATTAAAAACATAATTACTTCCTGTCTTCCTATTGCTGTGATGGAACATCATAACCAAAACCAACATGGGGAGGAAAGGTTTAATTTTGTGTTTACCTTATAGTCTATCATCCAGATAAACCAAGGCAGGAACTGATAAAGAGGCTGTGGAGAAGTGCTGCTTCCTGGCTTGCTTCCTTATGGTTTGCTCAGCCTGCCTTATAGCACCCAGGACAACCCAGTCTAGGGATAGCATTGCCTACAGTGAGTTAGGCCCTCCCATATCATTTATCAATCAAGAAATGTACTGCAGATTTCCTAAAGGCCAGTCTGCTGGGCACATTTTCTCAGTTGAAGTTCCCTCTTCCGAAATGGCTCTAGGTTGTATCAAGTAGACATAAAACTAGCCAGCATACTTTCTCTCCCTGAACTCAGCATGAACAAGTGGGAGAGCTAGGAAGGCAGCTGTGTTCAAAGGCCATGTAATGAATTCTTTTAGGTGGTCCTCTGTCTGGCTTTCTGGGTAGGTCCAAAAGGTTGGAGCCTTTGGCCAGGTACTACACTGAATTTTTTTTTCTTTTTCTTATCTTTTCTTTTGTAAATAAGTGCTCTATCTGCATGTCCACCTCCATGCCAGAAGAGGGCATCAGATCATATTATAAGTAGTTGTAAGCCACCATGTGGTTGCTGGGAATTGAACTCAGGATCTCTGGAAGAGCAGCCAATGCTCCTAACTGTGAGCCATCTCTCCAGCCCACTATCCTGAATCTTGAAGAGCGAAATAGAAGCCCTCACAGGTACATACATTTTTAATTTGCTTTGATAGTCAGAGATAGGAAATAGTTCTCAACTCCCTATTAGTTCTGCAGTTTTGTTTTGTCCAAGATGTTCCTCATGAGGTTCACATATTAATCAATTTCTACCCTCCAAATGTCCAAGATAGAGGTTACTTTCCTCTACTGTGAGGGCTAGCAGTGTCTCCCAGCCTCTGCTGATGGTTCTATGCTATTTAGGGAGAAACTGCAGTTCCCACCGTGATATTATTACTGTCTTGGCTACAGAAATTATATGATAGACCATCACAGAACTTCATGGACTAGAGTGACCAGTACTTTTTGCCTTCTTGGTGTGTTGGGTTGGCTTTGTCTGGGTGGTCTCAGTCCATACCTAGAACACAGGTTCTGCATGTGACTGTCACCTATCAAGATATCTGTGTGGGTGTTTATGGAAGGTTCTAATAGGGTTGGGAACTGTAGAGTCTTCTCCATCCCATTAGAAAGCTAATCAGAGTTTAAGTGGGAGGATAACTACCTTTGATGGTAAAAACCATGAAGGATAAGAAGGACTCTTCCATCTTTGGCCTTAGTACCAGGGTGCTAACATAGTGCCTCATTGGTTCTTTCTGTAGAACAGAAGAGGCTGTGAATTTCTCCTTTGGAAAATCCCACATAACCCTGAGAGCAGGTCTATCCTGAAAGATGGGGAACTTTCCATTTTTGATGGGAACTACTTGGAAAATGAGACTTAACTCTAGCTTCATGCTTTGGAAAAAAAAAAAGCTATGAAGTGGAGACGAGTTAATTTCTTTGTGGGAACTGATTTTCTTCCTGGATTGGGGAGGCCTGGGAGTATTTTTTACTTAGAAAGCCTGGCAGAATTGTTTCCACCCACTACCACATGCTGTGGCAAAGTGTGCCTACTGCAGAGAAGAAAGCAGCTCTCAATAGAAAGCCAGGAGTTCACATGTTTAGGGAAAGTATACCTTTTTATGTGACATGTGGACAGAAATGTCAGTTTGTTAGCATCTTTGCTGAGAGCTGGGCAGTTGTGCTTATAAGTTGTGCTGCAAAGGAACTTGTCTCACATCCATGAAGGTGCTTCCGTTCCTGGTCTTCACTTTTGGTTTCCTCAGCCATCTCCATCTAATGCTGGCCTATTATTTGCTAATGACCTTGGATAGGTTTTCTCCTGACTCCCAAGTCAGCAGCGGTAGTCTCTTCCTGAGTAGCACAACTAGAGGTTCTAGATCACTTTTACCCCCGACTTCCTTCCTTGGAAGAATTTGTTTTGGACAAGGTGTAATTCTGGTTCTGTCATTGTCCAAAGTTCTGGCTGAGGAGGAAGGATATTTTCCTTTCCAAGTTACTGCAGACTTGTTGGAGTCCAGGTGTTCCCAATTAACATTATTGTTCATATCAGAGTCATTCTTTGATGTTGTTGTTTTGAGACAAGGTCACTAAATCAGTGGTTCTCAACCTGTTGGTTGAGATTCCTTTGGGGGGGGTCAAATGACCCTTTCACAGGGGTTTTATATAAAATATCCTGCATACCAAATATTTACATTATAATCCATAACAGTAGCAAACTTAAAATTATGAAGTAACAATGAAAATAATTTTATGTGGGGTCACCCCAACAGGAGGAATTGTATTAAAGGGTCTCAGCATTAGGAAGGTTGAAAACTGCTGCTCTAAAGAGTCCTGGCTGGCCTAGAACTTTCTGTGTAGATCAGGCTATTCTAGACCCAGAAATCTGCCTCCTGAGTGCTGGGATTAATGGTGTGCACCACAAGCCCGGTTTAGAGTCATTTTTCCCCCTGTTTTTCAAGACAGAGTTTCTCTGTGTAGCGTTGGCTGCCCTGGACTTGATTTGTAGACCTGGATGGCCTTGAACTCACAGCTGTCCACCTGCCTCTTCCTCCTGAGCACTGGGATGAAAGGCATACGCCACTGTGCCCAGCCAAAGTCACTCTTAATATGTCTTAAAAGGCAGATTTCAAGTTTGTATTTCTCTTAAACTCTGATTTCTGACTTGGTTTAAGGTAAAATAATCTTGAAGATTGGGAAGTAGTAAGCTGACTTAACAGCATCATCAGGTATTCCACAAGAAAGATCAGCTTAAGCCCAGAGGACAGATATGCCTACTGTTGAGGGACTGGTTCCTGAGCTTTCTAGATGCTAAGGTGGAGTTCCTGGTGCATAAATCCATGAGGAGAATGGTCAGGCTGGAGGCTGCGGTAGGGCTCTGACCATGAGGATCCACAGTGGGCAAATATGCCCTAGCATGCATGACACATCTGTGTATTCCAGGCACCCTCTTCTCTCTTCTCTGCAGTGAGTATCTTGTGGGGTTTTGTTTGTTTGTTTGGTTTGATTTTTTAAAAATTTATTTATTTATCATGTATGTATGGATGTTCTATCTATAGGTCACTTGCATGCCAGAAGAGAGCATCAGATCCCAGTATAGATGGTTATGAGTCACCATGTGGTTGCTGGGAATTGAACTCAGAACCTTTGGAAGAACAGACAGTGCTCTTAACTGCTGAGCCATTTCTCCAGCCCTGGTTTGGTTTTTTAAGACAGTTTCTCTCTTGGCTGCCCTGGAACTCGCACTGTGGACCAGGCTGTTCTCAAACTCACAGAGATCTGGCTGCCTCTGCCTCCTGGTGTTAAAGGCATATGCCACCACTGCTTGCCCAAGTAGCCTGTGTTTTAACCTTGAGTAACCTCCTCTTTCTGTAACCTATTCTCTTCTTAATACCCACTTTCCTTCCCAAGGATGTGTGGCAAGTCTGAGAGTGTTTTCTAGTCACACATTGTCCGAAATCTGCTGTTCTTAGGAGATATCTGTATCTTACACTACCTTTGTTTTCCTTATCTCCCTGAGGACCCTCTTAATTTTTATTTGCATGGGTGTTTTGCCTGCATGTATATATCTTTATACTACTTGGGTGCCTTTTGGGTGCAATGCTAGAAAAGAGTGTTGAATCCTGTGGAACTGGAGTTACAGATAGCTGTGAGCCATCTTGTGGGGGCTTGAGATTTAGCCCAGTTCTACTAGAAGAGTAGCAGCTCTTTACCTCTGGGCCAGCTGTCCAGTGTGAAGGACCCTCTTATTCACAAGAACTTTCACTGAGGGATTTCTTGTCTGGGCCAAGCCCTGACCTCTGATGAAACTGCAAACTTGCCTAGAAAATTGCCCATTGCTTGGGTAATAATTGTGGACATTTTGTAGATTGGAACACTATCTAGCCACAAGAGAGAGAAGGCTACAGATGTGTATGGTGGCCATGGATGCTGGAGACCTGTTAGTAAAGGAAGGAGGACCCAGAGAAGGCATATCTGTGATTCATAGGAAATTCAGAAGTAGTAAACTGCCTGGTATGGTCACTCAAACTTTAATTAACCCCAGCAGTTAGGAGGCAGAGACAGGCAGATCTCCCAAGTTTCAGTGTCTCAAAAAACAAAAACATAAACCACCAAGCAACCAAAAAACAGAACTAGTAAACCCAAGTATGGTATCATGGCATACACTTTTAGTAACAGCCAACGCTTAGGAGGTAGAGGCAGGAAGATCAGTAGTTCAGGGTTTCATAGGGAATTCCAGGCCAGCCTGAACTGCATGGGCCCCTGTCTCAAACTTTGCCCAATCTCCTAACCAACTTCTATCTGGGTATTCCACTGTTACCTTCTCTGTCATGCTCTGCTTTACTATTTTCCCAGGACTATGGGCTTGACTATGTTGTCCTGTAATCTTAAGACCACCTGTCTCCAGAACTTCTTGGCTTTTGGCCCTTGATCTTCAGTCTTCTCTGTGGCTGAGGTTCTTTCTCATGCCCTAGAGTGCTTTCTTACCCTGTTTCCCACCTCTAGAACCTGTCCTTTATTCTATAGCTAGAATACTCTTTATAACATGTGAACCTGATAAATCTTGCCACTGTTTAAAGATCCAAAGGGCTTCCTTAACCTTGGCCCTTTTGGGTGGTACTTTATAGTACCCTGCCATACAGGAGGAAACTCTTGGGGTCCACAGCCCACTTCCAGCACTGAGAAAGCTATTTCTACCTGGCTGGCTCACAATCTTCAGATTCTGCTAAAATAATAATAATAATGATAATATATCACCCTTTCAGGTCTGGCTTCCTATAGCTTGACTCACCTTGTTGCCCATGTTCCTGTTTCTGTGTGTTATGGGTGGGTTGTGGGAATCTGTGAATTCTGTGTTCCCTTTCTGAGATCAAGCTCTTAGCAGGCTTCTGTCGTGGTGCTCTATCTTAAAGGAAGGCAAAAGAATAGAAAGAATGCCCACAGCCATTCCTGATAGTATGTGTGTTTAATGGAATCTCTACAGAGAGGTACATACACTACACATTCGGTTGTCATGAGCACTGCTATACTTCTGTGTGGCACACTGCCGTATTTCTCCCAGATTGTCCCCATAGCCTCCCAGTTTCCAAAATAGATAAGGTTTCTGACTTAGGCAGTCAATTTGTGTTGGGTCTGCAGCTGTCTAAGCAGAGGGAGGAGGATGGATTCCTAGTAGTGGGGTCAGAAGGTATGTATTTTGTAAGTAATGAACAGAGTGCCCTCACATGGATTTTAGTTTAAGGGGGGAGTACTACTACTACTTCTTGTTAGTGAGTTTTTCATCACTGTAACAAGTACCGGAAAGAAACCGTTTAAAAGGGAAAAAAGGTTTATTTGAGTTTATAACTCAGTGGTTTCAGAGTGTGGTAGAGGGCGTATTGCTTTTAGGCCATGGTGAGGTGGGACATTGTGGCGAATGGACATGATAGGGCAAAGTTGCTAGTCTGGCAGATAGGAGATAGAAAATGGCAGGAAAAGCTAGGGACAAGGTACATCCTTCTAGAGCATACTCCCCATGATCTACTTTCTTTAATTACACTCCATCTTTCACTTTCTACCACTTCTTAATAATGCCATTGTATTATCATCCATCAAGTGATTAATCTGTTGATAAAGTTAGAGCCTTCATGATCTGGTCACTTCCCAAAAGGTTGAGCTCTGAATACTGCTCTATTGGGAACTAAGCCTTCAACAGTTCCCTTATATCTAAACTGGCCTGGAATGCTGCTGTTCCACACCTGTATTATCACTCTGTTATCCTTTTCCCATAAATATCTTAGTGATGCATGCTTCCATCTCTGGGCCATCTAGGTGAAAGTGGTTTCTCACTAATCTTTCTTTTCTCCCAGTGCTGGAGGTTGAACCCTGGCCCTTGATAACATTAGGTAAGCACGCTACCACTGAACATCCCAGCTCTCCTCAGTGTCTTTATTTGCGTTTCTTGGGAATTAGAAGCAGTCTCTTCACAGGCTTCTCATGGCTCTGGTCTTGGACCTTGGTAGATTGCCCCCCAACTGTTCATGTGTTTTCTCTTTTAAAAACTTGTTTATGGAGCTGGACGGTGATGGTATAAGCCTTTAATACTAGCACTTGGGAGGCAGAAGCAGACAAATCTCTTGAGTTCAAGGCTAGCCTGGTATGCAGAGTGAGTTCCAGGACAGCCAGGGCAATGCAGAGAAACCTTTTTTCAAAAAAACAAAACTTGTTTATGATTTTTTTTCCCTCATGCTAAAAGGGTTTTGTTTTGTTTTTAATTTACTGTGTCATGATATTTGTGTGGAGTCAGAGAGCATCTTTGAGTAGTTGGTTTTCCTTCTACTTTACATGGGTTCTGGGGATTGAACTCAGGCCATCAAGCTTGCATAGTAAGTGTCTTTACTGGCTGGGCATTTCACCAATCCAAGACTTTGTTTTTATTTATTTGTTTTGGAATGGAGTATAATGATATATGTCTTTAATCTCAGCATTTGGGAGACAGAGGAAGGTGGATCTCACTATGTAGCCGCTACATAGTGAGATCCTGTCTCAAAACAAAATGAAACAATGAGACTGAGTTTTGCACTTTTATCATATGTGTATGTGTCTTGCCTGCATGCATTCAAGTATACCATGTGCACGCAGTGCTCATAAAAGTCAGAAGAGGACATTGGAGCCCCTTGAACTGAAGTTACAGTTGTGAGCTACCATATGAGTGCTGGGGCCAAACCAAGATCCTCTGTAAAAATAGCAAGTACTCTTATTAACCTCTGAACCATCTCTTTAGCCCCTACTTTTATTTATTTATTTATTTATTCATTCATTCATTCATCTATCTATCTATCTATCTATCTATCTATGTATTTATTTTTGGTTTTTAGAGACAGGCTTTCTCTGTGTAGCCTGGGCTAGCCTGGACTTGCTCTGTAGACTGGACCGGCCCTGAACTCACAGCAGAACCGCCTGCCTCTGCCTCCCTGAGTGCTGAGATTAAAGGCATGTGCCACCATGCCTGGCTTTCTACTTTTATTTACTAATTTTGTTTTGTTTGGTTTTGGGGGAAGTTTGAGTTGGGGTCTTGATATGTAGCCTTAGATGGCGTGAAATGAACCAAGTAGACCAGGTTTGTCTAGATCCCCCTGTTTCTACTCTTTAGTGTTAGAATGATAAATATATGCTGCTACCTTGGCTTCATTTTTTTTTAAAGTTAATTAAATCTGGTGTTTGTGTGTGTGAACGTTGTGTGCACTACAGTGCACATATTAGAGGTCAGAAGATTAGGTTCTGAGGATTGATCTAAGGTGGTCAGGTTTGACAGGAAGTGCTTTTACCTGCTATCTCAGTGGTCGTGGCTTCTATTTTTGATTGTTTATATTGAAAAAAGATCTCTTGGCCCAGCTCAAACTAACTGTATTTTTGAGGGATGACCTTCAACTTCTGATCAAGCTGCCTTCTGGGATTACAGGCATGCACCACCATACCTAGTTTTCTGTGTTACTGGGAAATCAAATCCAGGTCTTTGTGCATGCTAGGTAGGTAGGTATTCTGAGCTGAGAGGCATCTTATCCCCAACTATTTTTACTTTTTAAGCTAAAGATACCCGTTTGTGATTCTGGATATTGAATATAAAAAAAAAAACTTTAACCATTTTATAACTATTACTAATAATCTCTCCTTAAGAAATTTAATACTATATAGGTTCACCTTTTGCCTTTGCTTTTGGTTTGCTCATAACTTATTTTGGGTTAATCAAGATGAATTTTTTTTTCCTCATTCAAAAATTTTGTATTTTCTGGGTATTTGGTTGGTAGTGTTTGATCTCCAAAGCTGTATAAAATTTATATTTCTAAGGCTGGAGAGATGGCTCACAGGTTAAGAACACTGGCTGTTCTTCCTAAATGGTCCTGAGTTCAATTCCCAGCAACCACATGGTGGCTCATAACCATCTGTAGTGAGATCTGGTTCGCAGGTACACATGCAGGCAGAATGCTATATAAATAATAATAACTAAATCTTTTAAAAAATTATATTTTTAGCAACTTTGTATAACAGTATGAAATTATTATATTGGAAACAGAAAACTTTATTTTTTTTTATTTCTTTATTTTACATATGAGTGCTCTATTTTGCATATACATCTGCATGACAGAAGAGGGCACCGAATCTCATTATAGATGGTTGTGAGCCACCATGTGGTTGCTGGGAATTGAACTCAGGACCTCCGGAAGAGCAGACAGTGCTCTTAACCTCTGAGCCATCTCTCCAGCCCCCCAGAAAACTTTATTAAGGAAAGAAAAAAGGGTTTTTGAATTTCCACATAAATATTCATTGCTTCTATAAGTTCCTCGTGTTGGCTTTGTTTATCTATGCCATTCTGGGCATTAGAGGCAAGCAAAAATGCAAGCTACATGTTCTGGGGGGTGGCATAGGCACTTGTCTGTACATTCTTCTGTGACTGTACAGCCATCACAATTTCTTGTTTATTTAAGTTTATTTACCTTACATCTCAAAGGTGCCCCCTCCCTCCTCTCCTTCCAGTCCTCTATATCCCTCCTTTCTCTTTCCCCTCTCCCTTTACCCCCAGAAAAGGGGATCCTCCTTCCCCCGTATCAACCCTTCCCAGCACATCAAGTCACATCAGGACTGAGCAATCCTCATCCACTGAGGCCAGGCAAGGCAACCCTGCCAAGGGGAAGTGATCCAAAGGCAGGCAATAGAATCCATATTAGAAGCAGGACCTCCACCCCCTCACCAGGTGATCCACATAGGTGACCCATATGAAGACTAAGTTGCCCATCTGCCACATATGTGCAGGGGGCCACCACAATTTCTTAATAAAGTTAGAAAAGTATAATTGGTTTGTCGGTAGTAACATTTATCCTTGAACATTGTAGGTGTGCCAGGGACTGCAAAGTATGCACTTGGTGATTCTGATGTTCTTTTTCTCTGTCTACCAGGGGTGACTTGACAGAAGATAACATGGAAACAGAAAATGCAGCAGCTGCAGCAGCTGCAGCCTTTACAGCCTCCTCACAGCTCAAGGAAGCCGTGTTAGGTAGGAAACCCTATTGGCTGGGAAGCTCTATTAGGTGGGAAGCCTGCATTCTGCCTACTTTGTTGGTTAGTCAGGATAGTCCCACAATTGAGGTAAAGCCAGGGCTAACGAGGCCCTTGTTTTGACTGTTCGCAATATATAAGAGACCAGGTCCCAGGTCTTCTAAAGAGGGAAGGCGCATTACATCTGAAATGAATACTGCTTCTACCAGCCGCTGGTGGAAAAAAGAAAGAAGAGTCACCCTAAATCTTGTAGTTTTTTTCCTCTTTTGTATTTTGTTGTCTTGCCAATGTCTCCTCCCTGTTTCCTCTGTCTACCAGTGAGTGATTTTAGGTGTTCTTTTCATATCTATGGGACCGTGTGTCATCCAGATTTAAGAGTTGGGTTACCTAAGACTTGTTTCCCCAGCAGTATTTCCACTATGGCTTGATTTTTGTCTTCTAATATGGTTCCTCAATTGAGTGCTGTTTATTAGCTTATATTAACATTGTGGTTAATAGTTACTGATAAATAGTTAAGTCTTCTTTGTGGATTCATCTGAAATTCTCTTTAGGATTGATGGGAAACCCTGCTTCCGGGCTCTGTTTCAGGCCTTCTTAGATTTCAGTTTCGTTTCAGATTGGCAAGCTGCTTTCCACATTTGCAGGAAATGCTTTGGAAAGTTTGTAACTGATTTTCTGTTTCTACTTTCTCTTGTCCATGTATCTGTGAGAAGTGAAGATGGCTGAAGAGGGGGAGAACTTAGAGGCTGAAATTGTGTACCCCATCACTTGCGGAGAAAGCAGAGCTAACCTCATATGGAGGAAGTTTGTGTGCCCTGGCATCAATGTGAAATGTGTTCAGGTGAGGGTCAGGTGAGGCGCACACCTTTACCTGCACTTCCTCCTGCTTGGGAATTGGGGGTGGCATCTGCCTATGCTGGACACTTCTCTGGAGGCTGAGTCTCACCAGCCTGGGGAGACAGGAAGCACACCAGATAACCTCTGGGACCGATGAGCGCAGTGAGGAAAGCCTCCAGCAAGAGTAATCTCAGCTGAGGTGAAGCAACAGAAACAGGTTGGTGAGAAGACATACCTAATTTGAAGGAAGATAAGTGTATAGCAGTATATTTCATGTCATTTTTCTTATTTATACTAAGTACACTTATTTCTGTTAGGTATTTAGTGGAAGCTATGTCCTCTGAGCTGTAAGTGGCTTTGTTTGACAACTGAGGTGTGCTCTGAAGAGTCTCATTTAGTGGTTAGGGGATGTTGACTGGGAAAGATATTCTCTTTCTGGCAACGTGGTAGATGAATACCTAAACTCACCTTGTATTGAAACAGCCAAAAATTCCTACTAAGGTATGGTCATAAATCTGGTTTAATATTTTTAATATATTTATTCTATTTTATGTGTATAAACATTTTGCTTGCATGTATGTATGTGTACCACATGCATGCCTTTTGCCTGTGGAAGCCAGAAGAGGGCATCAAATCCTCTGGAACTGGAGTTATGAATGGTTATGATCCATCATGTGGTTTCTGGGAATTGAATTTAGGTCCTCTGCAACAAGTATTCTAAATCACCAAACCATCTCTCCATCCCACATAAAGGTATTTTAAGGTGGTAAAAGTCATCAGTCCCAGGGCCCAAGTATGGGTAGAATGCACAGACAGAATGCTGAGTCTTGCTCTTGCTTAAGACTTGGGTTATTTCAGTTTTGTCTGCTGGGGACAAGAAAGTGAAGCCTGTGGTTCTTCATGGAGTGTGTTTAGAAAGGGGCTGGTTTCTAAAATTGGTACTGATGAGACTCATGATATCAGCCCACCTTTGCTCACTCTAAACAGAATGCTGGTACCTCCAGTTTAAGCAGTGAGAACAGAGGCTTACTCTCTAGAACACTGGCCTATGATGTATGGTTAGAACCTCTATTATAGGAGAGCTTAGTTTTAAGTAGTTTCTGGCCTAACTTCTCCCACAGTTTGATAGAAATTCTTGAAAAATCCTCTGAAGAAATCACTTCTACTATATGTAATTTTCTACATAGTTCTAAGGTGGGGTGTGGGGAGGTACCTAACAGAGAAAGAAAACCAAAGCACTGGACACAAGGGAGCAAGGTGCCTTGGGTAAGCATGTACAGAAACAATGGGCAACAGAATCAGCTTATCACCGAGATTGCAGGCAAGTACCATTGTACGCAGTTTTTCATGTTGGTGCAGGGGATCCAAACAGATCCTTTGTTTGTGCAGCAAGCACTTTACCAATTGAGCAATCTTCCAACTGCAAATAATTACTTTAAAGCATAAGCTAACTTGACCAACAACAACAACAAACAAACCAAAATAAAACAAACAAACAAACAAACAAAAAACCATAGCTAGAAATAGATAGAATTAAAACCAATTATTTAGTGGACCAGTTTCAGAGATTACACATAGCTGAAAAGATGATTAGTGAACTGGAGGATAGAACCAAAGACTTTATCCAAAACTCAGTTCATAGATATAAGAAAATGGCAGATAAAAGCAGGAGAAAAAAAGATGACAAGTCTGTCTGCAAGGAAGGAGACTTCATGAGGAGGAAAGACTGCAGTCTGTCTTTAGAAAGATCTAAAGCACTCCCAGATAAACAGAAAGGCTCTCCTCTGAAATAATTTAATGTTAAAATAACAGCAAGCTGGAGTTTAGTGGCTGATCACTTATTTAACATGTACAAGGCCTTGAGTTTAATCCTAGCATGACAAGAGAGAAACAAGTAACAACACATGAGTAAGGTAAGCCCCCCCTTTCAATTTATTGCATAAGTGTGTTATGCTAAGTTAAGCTGTGATACTTTTAAACTTGTGACACAATACAGAAGGTAAATTCTATACCTTGCAAAGAAATTTTACACCTTCCAAGGAAGTCTTCAGTTAAGCTTCCATGAGCTATAAGCATCTAAAACAACGGTTGTCAACTTTCCTAATGCTGTGACCCTTTAATACAGTTCTTCAGATTGTAGTGAACCCCCATCATAACATTTTGTTGCTACATCATGTAATTTTGCTACAGTTATGAATCATAATGTAAATATCTGATATGCTACCCCTGTGAAAGGATCACTTGACCCCTGAAGGGGTCATGACCCACAAGTTGAGAACCACTGATCTAAATCTATGTGCGGTAAGCTGATCATCCTTAGCCAGTCCAATCTCTGCCAAAGAGCTGGCAAATGCTCTTGTACTGGCTACTCTGTAACTTTGTTACTTTACTTGTATTCTAGCAAATGCTCTTGACCTGGCTGCTCTGTGGATGCATTACTGCCCTGGATGTTGAACTATAGTGTTATTGCAGGCAAATTTCTTCTTAAATTCCTTCACTAGAGGGTTGGGATATGATTCAGTGTACTTGTCTGGCAACCAAAAGACTCTAGATTCAACTTCTAGTATTACCTAAAAAACAAATAAAAACATCTTTTGTGGACTGGAGAAATGGCTCAGAGGTTAATAGCACTGGCTGTTCTTCCAGTGGTCCTGAGTTCAATTCCCAGAAACCACATGGTGGCTCACAACCATCTATAATGATATCTGGTGCCCTCTTCTTGTATGTAGGCATAATGCTGTATAAATAATAAGTAAATAAATCTTAAAAAGAAAGAA
Source organism: Meriones unguiculatus (assembly GCF_030254825.1). Lineage (NCBI taxonomy): Eukaryota > Metazoa > Chordata > Mammalia > Rodentia > Muridae > Meriones > Meriones unguiculatus. The sequence goes on from NC_083352.1 coordinate 101,431,413, forward strand.
AGTCTAGGTAGATGGCTCAGTAAAGGGCTTGCTATGCATGATTTAGGATCTGAGTTAAAATCCCTAGCACCCTCAGCAGGTTTGCTATGAGATTGTGTCTCCTAGTAATATCAGAAGCTACATTCATTAAATCTCACCAACATGACTGCTCAAAAATGAGCTGAACAAGGATGATACCAATAAACATGCCAAACTGAATAGAGAAAATCCACAAAGCCTCAACCCTACACAAAAAATTGCAGACAACTGAGGAAAACTGGGAGTGGGAGAGGTGGTCTTCCCCAGAGAAGAGCACACCAATTGGTTGTCCAGTGCCAAATAGTCATTTCTGAAAACATACATACAAGTAACATTATATGGACTGAACAGGTTATATTTAGGAATATGTATGTTAATACATATGTGAATGCAATAACAATTAGTGGAAAAAGAGGCCAAGAATTTGAAGGAAAATAGGTAAGGGTATATGAGAGGATTTGGAGGGAGGAAAGGGAATGGAGAAATGTTGTAATTATAATTTTAAAAAATCCGTAGCACCCATATATTAAAAAAACAAACAAACAAAAAAACAGCATTGTCATCCCAACACTAGAGAGACAGGAAAATCTATGGGTCTTGCTGGCTAGCTAGTCTTTCAAATTGGTAAGATCTAGGTTTGGAGAATGTCTTAGTTACTTTTTTATTACTGAAGAGACATCATTGGTAAAGAGACACCATGATCAAGGTAATTTATTAAAAAGAGTTTTTCGGGGCTTATGGTTCCATAGGGTTAGAGTTTCCATAGGGTCATTATGGGGGGACGTATGGCAGCAGGTAGGAAGGCATGGCACTGGAGTAGTGATTCAGAGCTTCCATCCTGAATCAGGCATGAGGCAGAGAGAGAGCACTAGCTAAGTGTAGTGGTGTGAACTTTTGAAACCTCAGTGCCCACCTTCAGTGATATTCCTTCTCCCACAAGGCCAAATCTTGTCCTTCCCAAACAGTTCCACCAACTGGGGAGCAAGTATTCAACTATGTGAGCCTATGTTGGATATTCTCATTCAAACCACATACAGCCTCCATACATGTGTATAAACATGCACACATACACAGAGCCAAAAAATTCTTCACATCAGTGGTCCTTGGATAGTAGTAAGGGTCCTCTCTGCATTTTTCTGTTGACTTTTCTAAAGATATAACTCACCACGAGTAGGAAGCTAGTCATCCTACTTGCATCAGCAGTAATTTCAAAAGAGTGGAGGATATGGATAGTGTACATGTAACATATTTTTTTCCTCTGTAGAAATAGTATGTGGAAGGTACTACAAGAAACGGCAGAAGTTGGGATAGAGTGTCAGGAAGAAAGGGGCTTGAGGAAGCTACTGAGTCCTCAGCAGTGGCTTAATGCCTGGGAAATAGGATAAGTATCACAATGTATTTTGTGTATTTTTCCTACTTATATTAAGTACACTTACGTCTCTTAGGTATGTGCATAGAGAGAAGCAGAGTTTTCATGAGAATGTCCACCAGTGAATATGGAAAGAGCGGTAGGCTAGGAGTCTTTAGTGAATATAAGCTAGTTGTGAAGTAAGGGGAAGAACAGTCTTAGAGCATCCTTCACATATTACATCCTAACGCAGAGTGATGTAGCAGCAGTGTGGAAGCTTTGAGATGCTTATGTGGCCAGGTTGCCAATGTCTGTATCCTTAGCTTTAGGACAAGCAACTGTCAAGATGGATTAGAATTCCTGTAGTGGACAACCATTGAACTGATAGAACCATGGACAGGAAACCCTAGTCATTCCTGCCCAAAACTCACAACCTGACTACTCCTGAGAAAAACTTTAAACACAAATTTCCCACAGAACTATAATAAAAAACCCAACCCACTGTGCAGTAGTGGTGCACGCCTTTTATCCCAGCACTTGTGAGGCAGAGGCAGGTTGATCTCTGTGAGTTTCAGGTCAGCTTGGCCTACATACCAAGTTCTTGCCCAGCCAGAGCTACACAGTGAAACCCTGCTTTAAAACACACACACACACACACACACAAAGCGGAGGAAATGGCACATGTCTTTAATCCCAGCACTTGGGAGACAGAGGCAGCGGATCTCTGAGTCTGAGGCCAACTTGACCTCTGTAGAGCTCTGTAGAGTTAATTTTAGGACAGCTAGGGCTACCCAGAGAAACCATGTCTCAAAAAAAACAAAAACAAGCCCCCTCCGGGAAAAAAAAAAAAAAAAAAAAAAAGGCTGTAAAAAATAGCTCAGTAGTTAAGAGATCTGGGTTCAATTTCTAGCATCCACATGGCAACTCATAATCATCTGTAATTCCAGTTTCAGGAGATCCTTCACTGGGCATGCACATAGTATACACACAGGTAAAACACTCATACACATAAAATAAAATTTAAAAACAACAACAAAAAATAAAAACCTGACCTTTATGGTTCAAAAATGCAAAGGTAAAGGAAGATGAGGGCAGGTTGGAAAGTGGCTTTATGTAGAGATCTGATAAACCTTGTGATCATTCTTGGGTTGAGTTCTGTATCAAGACAAACCAGGGAGAAAGGCTCTAATTGAGACAGTTGGTATAGTTGAATACGGACTGCAAGTAGACACTAACATACTGATCATTTCCTGATCTGGAAAATTATTTCATGATTGTGTCAGAGTATCTTGATTGTAGGCAGTTTATGTCTATGTACTGTGAGGTCAGGGCCCCAGGTCTTACCAGTCTAGAAGACATGCATATATATATCTATATAAATGGCAGTGGCGCAGAAGGGTCAATGAAATATCTGTGATTCTGGAGAAAGTGTAGTAGAGTTCTTGGATTATCCTTGCAGTTATTCTGTAAGCTTGAAATTATATCAAAATAAAAAATTAGATAAAAAAAAAATAAATGTCCCATAGACAGCATCATAATGAAGCACCAGAAAAACAGGGTCAAAAGAGATAATGGCCAGCCAGTTGGGGATGTAGCTGAGTAGTAGACTAGTTGCCTACTATGTGAGAGGTCCTGGTTTTAATACCCCAGACAAGGGCCAGCTTGTTAACATGATGGTGCATATATTAAATCATAGCACACACTCAAGAAGCAGAATTCTATGAGTTCAATGTCAGCCTGGTCTACATAGAGAGTTCTAGGCCAGCCAGGACTACACCGTGAGACCATATCTCCAACAAATTAACAGAAGTACCCCAAATAAAAATGGCTAGAGAGCAGAGGGAAATTGCTCAGGGTAATCCTAAAGGCAATATGGTAGAAGGCAGAGGTTACATAATGCTAGATTGTCCCTATGATACAAGAGAATTATGGTAAAGTTAATCCTGAAAATAAGTATGAAGTAAACATTTTCAGACAAGATTAAGTTGCCATCAGCATATCTTCTCCAGAGAATTTTCTGAATATGCTTCATACAGAGGAAGAGACCCCAGACAGAAACATAGGATGCAAGGAGGAATGGAGAGTAAGAGACATGAGGGGCAGCACTGATGGAAATTAAATGTTGGTAGCCAGGCATGATTACAAATGCTAATAGTAATCCTAGCATTTGAGAGGCTGAAGCAGGAGGGTGGCTGTGATTTTGAGACCGGCCTAGACTACATAGAAATTACCAAACCAGCCATGGCTATATAGCAAGACTTTATCTCAAAAATAAATAAACAAACAAATAAATGATTAATAAATAAAAGGAGGGACTGCTGGCTACACAGTGGTGCCCAGTGGTTGGTGGGCTTTGACAGCCAAGGTACAATATGTTCAGGGCCCAGCATAGAGCATGCAGAGAAGAAATGGAGATAGCCATTATCCCACATGAGGGGAGGAAAGGAAAGGAGTAGCAGATAGTGGAGCCATAGTATCAGACTTGCACAACATCAGGCCAGGAAGGCAAGGTCAGATGAACAGAGGTATTGTAAGGTGAAGGGCTGGATGCTGGGCACTACATTGGTCTTCCAGTGCTGCCCTGAGCAGCAGCATGAAGAGAGTTCTCTCCTGTTGCTCTAGACTACAAGAGATGCATTGGTTCTAAGGGATTTAGGCACATCACTTCCATCAGCAGATGGTTATGGCAGACAGTTGTGAACATGCTACCTGTGGAGGTCTTCTGGGCTTGAGAATCAGGATTCCTAGAAAAGGTGGTCCCTGGGGCCCTGCAACTGGTCCATCTGAGCTTTATTTTCATTCTTTGGTTCCAATTATTACTTGCCTAAGGAAATTGAATAGTATGTTTTACTTTTCTAAGCTTTCTGCCCTAGCAAGCCCCAGAACACTATTGAGTCAAGAGGGCAGTTCTGACTTTGAGGTGGAAGTGCATGAGCACTGTGCAAGACAGAACACTGTGCATTTTACATTTCTGTGGCATGTCAGTGGGCCCCTTCAGGTAAGGGGTCATTCACATCATAAATAGGCTATATGCTTGTGTCTTGATTAGTACCACATTTTTCTGATGTGATATGGGTGCATATCACTTAAGGAATAAATTATTCATTAGAGAGATTTCCCATGTCCGTTCTAGTGGAAGAGTACACCACAAGCTCTCTCTGCTGTGGTCTGCTCCCTCATCTGGCACATAGTACACTTTTGTGGGGCTGCAGCAAGCCAAGTATTAGGTAGAAAGCTGCCACTCACCCTGGCCACTGAGGAGATTCCAACAGAATACTGTATCAATGTTATGTACTGAGGCCTGTGGCTGCTAGAGCCATGCTGTGGTTCTTTTCCTTGCTGTGAGCCCCTGGTGCAGCCTGAAGCAGGAAGGGAGAATGGGCTGTGTTACAGTTTCACCAGGTCCAAGTCAGGCTTAGAAGGTCCTGTACATCTGTGTTTCTTTCTAGTACGATGAACACGTGATCAGCCCAAAGGAGTTTGTGCACCTGGCAGGGAAATCTACCTTGAAGGATTGGAAGAGAGCCATCCGGATGAATGGCATCATGCTCAGGTGGGCATCTAACCAACTTGAGGTGATGGGAGGGATTCATAGCCATTGGTTTTTCATTTGATTTTAGATTTTTTTGAAGATGAGGAATTTTGGTTAAGTTTATTTTAATTTCCACTAATTCTTTTTTTGGTGGTGGTGGTATGGGGTGGTGTGTGTGTGTGTATTTTGAACATTACACTGTTAAAAATTAAGGTTATAGGGCTGGAGAGATGGCTCAGTGGTTAAGAGCACTGGCTGTTCTTCCAGAAGTACGGAGTTCAATTCCCAGCACCCACATGGTGGCTCACAACCATCTACACTGGGAATCTGATGTCCTCTTCTGGTGTGCAGGTGTACATGCAATTAGAGCACTCGTACACTAAATAAATAAAACTTTAAAAAAAATTAGGGTTATAAACTGATGTTTGTACATCAAACATTTAGGTTTAATATTTTTAACAGCTCTTTATGGTACCCTTTACTTCTAGGTTTTTGTTTTGTTTTGTTTTTTTGAGACAGGGTTTCTCTATGTAGCCCTGGCTGTCCTGGACTTGCTCTGTAGAACAAGCTGGTCTTGAACTCACAGAGATCCACCTGCCTCTGCCTCCCAAGTGCTGGGATTAAAGCATGCACCAGCACGCCAGTGGTTACTTTCTATATTTTTTTACTACTTTTGGTTAAAGTCCCTTGGGAAGTACAAGGTACATAGGACATGTCAAGCTCACGTTCTTTATGACCAATACCTGTGTCTGTGTATCCGGAATTTAGCAGGCTAGGAGTGTTCCAGTAACCAGTGCCACTTCACTCTCTAAACACTCAGTCCCTAAGGTGCTCTGTTTTCTGTCAGAGCAGTCAGAATTTAGCCTCAGAGAAATCATAGCTTCCTCATAGCTCTCAGCCTTATACTTCTGAGAAACCCTGTTGTCTAGAGTATGTCTAATGGGATAGCTCTTGGGACCACTGGCCAGGGGAGGCACGTTGGAATTGCCTTAGGCTAGTACTGCCTATAGGCTGCATATAGCTAGAATCTCTGGGCTTCTGTTTATTGGTCATGATAGGCTGGTTGAGACTGGTAGAGTTTTAATCCAAGACCTCAAAGAGACCAGAGGGAGTATTTAAAAGGGAAGACCCCGATAGGTGAGAATAAGTGACTATAGCCTTTGACATTGTCTTAAGGTTTGAGGAATTCCTTTCCTGTCTTTCCAAAAGGTAAGGCTTCCCTGGAAAACATTCCTACCTCTCTGCCTCTGTCCTGAGCCACTCATGACCTTTGTTAGCTGTGTATCTGCTCCCTAGGTCCATAGCCACAGTATGGATACTTGCTCACCAGTGTTGTCATTTCCATCCTGCAAACACCCACACCCATGCTGTGTGGGTGTCCTGGGGTGGCTGTGCCACCTGTACTGCACTTATATTTGAGCTTTGTGCACAGTCAAAGTTGTGGCCCACCTTCTGTCTTGAGGAACCTGTCTTCAGGTGGCAACCTTTGGAGCTACACCCTACAGGTGCACAATCAAAGTCATAGTGGATGATGTATTTTCAGTTAGGTCTCACCTGGCCTGCTCTGGCCTCTCCACAGGAAGATCATGGACTCTGGGGAGCTAGACTTCTACCAGCATGACAAGGTCTGCTCTAATACCTGCCGCAGCACGAAGATTGACCTCTCAGGGGCCCGTGTGTCCCTGAGTAGCCCCACATCCACCGAGTACATCCCACTCACGCCAGCAGCAGCTGATGGTAAGTACAAGAGGCTGCCATTCTTGCAGGTCAGTTGCAGCTATCCTGACCAGTCCTCTCTGGCTGCCATATACCTTGTCTGCTCCCTACAGAGCACTCCTTCTACATGGGGACCTACAGTGTTAGATCAGCTTTCTTCTTCGTATCCTTCTTAGGATCATATGTGGGGGACTTGTTGGGTTTATAAATGGGGAATCTTTTGTTTGTTTGTTTGTTTTGTTTGATTTTTTTGAGACAGGGTTTCTCTATGTAGCCTTGGCTACCCTGGAACTGTAGACCAGGCTGAGCTTGAACTCATAGAGATCTGCCTGCCTCTGTCTCCTGAGTGCTGGGATTAAAAGCATGTACCACTATCAACTGGCTGCTAATGGGTTATCTTAAAACACTCTTCATTTATTTTCATTTTAAGATAGTAATTAATGTATAGAGAGGGTTTAAGAATGGCTTGTGTCCTAGGCCTGCTCTCTCCCACTCAAGGTCTGCCTGAACTGGTGGTACATTTTTCTGGTGCTTGGTGATTTTGAAAAACTGTCCTTTTTAGATCTCTTACTGTTAGCTGGATATAGGTCTTTCCTGTCATTTGGATTTTGAGTGACAATTTAGGATATTCTCTGTTGCTGCCCATCCATCAGGGTTGTAGAAAGATTGATTTTTCTTTTTTCTTATTTTCTCTCTCTCTCTTTCTCTGCGCTCTCTCTCCCTTTCTCTTTTTTTAAAGATTTATTTATTTATACAGTATTCTGCTACATGTGTGCCTGCATGCCAGAAGAGGGTACCAAATCTCATTATAGATGGTTGTGAGCCACCATGTGGTTGCTGGGAATTGAATTCAGGACCTCTTAACCACTAAGCCATCTCTCCAGCACCCCCTTTCTGTTTTTTTAAGACAGGGTTTCTGTGGGTAGCTCTGGCTGTCCTGGAACTAGGTCAGTAGACCAAGTTGGCCTCAAACTCACAAGGGTCCACCTGCTTCTGCCTCCCGTGTTCTGGGATCAAAGGTGTGTGCCACCACCACCCTGCAGTTTTCTAGAATTCTGTCCAGTTCTGAGTGAGATATTTTGTAAACTGAGGTGAGAAAGAAGTTGTGTCTTGAGCTCCTTATTGTGTACCTGGTGAAATTGGGATGTATTGTCTTTTTTACCAGTGTCACTTCACAATTTCTACAGTGTTAAGCTGACATGTACTTCCATGTTGATCAGGGATGGATGGCCTTTCTGTAACCAGGCCAATTGAAGAGCCTCATATGGGGATGGGGAAAGATAGTTAGGCCTTATGAGTTCTTCCCTGTGTTCTTCAAAGTGCTTTGTTGTAGACTGGTGGTCAAGATTTGGCAGAGTCAGGGTTAGGGTTCAGCACTTCTGACAGTACTGTGTTTTCCTCTTGAGAAGCCAGGGACACCAGTGTCATAGGGACTGACCTTTGTTACCTCTTTCCTCGGTTCATGTTTATGGTTTACCTTAATCTGAGGGTATCTATTGTTTAACTCCTTTCTGGACCCAAAGCACCAGGTACACCAGGGGGTCAGGGCAGAGTTCTTCTAGATACATATCAGAACAAAAGACACTGTGGGGAATGAGAGGTCCAGGTCTTGGCTGACTCAGCTTACCTTATTATAATCAGTCACAGTCCTTCAAAGGCTAGTGAGGTATTTTAAGTATACTTGGAGCTGGGTAGTTAGGTGTATTAAATGCATTTTCAACCTTGTAATGGTTCCAACTGATATGTTTATCAGTGTATAGCCCCATTATAACTAGAAGAAATTTTATTAGCTTACTTCTGCAAGCCTTAGTAAGATGGTAACCAGCCAGAATGCCAGTTTCATGGTATTATTTTGTAGGTCTCATGCAACAAAACAAAACAAACAAAAAAAAACTGTATAGAATAACTTTTACAGTAAATAGTCAATAAATAGTAGCTCCTTAATTAAGGAGCATTGATTGTAGGTGACAGGCCAGGACGAATAGGAACTGCTAGTGCCATCTCCTGAACAAGTGGGCTTTCTGAACCCTCTAAACAAGGCTAGTGCCTAGGAAAGGTAGACTTGGTGTTAGCTCTTAGGTCTTCTGGTTATTTGTTATTTTAACTTAGAATATCTTTGAGTCTTTGGCTTTAATATTATATAGCTAGGGAGAAATGTTCCTGTTCAGTTGATTCCATGCATACAGGACACACAAGCATTACAATATTAATGAGTACCAGGATAGTTGCACGTTTTCTGGAATATATGTCTGCTTCTGAGTCAGCCTCTGAGCTAGGTCTGTGCATGAAGCTTTGGGCAGAAACTCCAGAACTTTTAAGTGCAAACTATATGGACAGTTAAGTTTATAGTATCAGAAATGTGCTTGGGGATATATTAGAATGGATAGTTTATCTCTCGTTTAATATATAAAATGGAAATATGATAAATTCTAGGATTACTCTGGTGTCAGTAAAATTTAGACGAGTTAAAAGTGACCAATAGTGCAAAGAAAGGGAGGGCAAGGTGGGTAGAGGGTTTCCTTGCCTATTTCCCAAGGCTTAGTCACAGGGGCTTGCACATAGAACCAGAGGAGCAAAATGTTGGGAGCTGCTGAAGTTGACTGATAGCTCAGAGGGTGTTTTCCTGTTCTTTGTGAGTTTAAAGACATCTGTGGTTGAAAATAAACTCAATATGAAGTAGAGAATTACAAGTGTATTGTGCTTATCAGTTCTGTGAAAATGGGTGGCAAAGGATTCAGGTGGCAAAGGGTCATCAGGACTTAAAGTTCTGGGGGCTCTAATGTAGAGCATCACTCACCCACAGTTCTGTCTTACCTGCAGTGAATGGTTCACCTGCCACCATCACCATAGAGACCTGTGAGGACCCTGGTGACTGGACCACAACCATTGGAGGTATATTCCCTAAGTGTCTCAGGTGGGCCGATGGCAGGAACTACCCACCCATGGTCTGATTATAGCTGGGCTCAGGATCCACCCACTGACCCACTAGACTTATGGGCCTCAGTGCTTCATGTGCTGACCTCCTGAGGTGATGTCCTTTATTACATCCTGTTGTCAGTTACCCTGTACATCAATTTGTCTCCTGCGTACCTGACTCTCTTCTTCTATCATAGATGATACATTTGCATTCTGGCGGGGACTGAAAGATGCGGGCTTACTGGATGAGGTCATACAGGAATTCCAACAGGAGCTAGAAGAAACCATGAAAGGCCTGCAGCAGCGAGTGCAGGACCCACCCCTGCAGCTCCGAGGTAGGGGGGTCTGAGTCTCCCTCCTGCCAGCCCCAGGCCTTGCCATGTAGCTGGGATGGAAGTTGAACCTGAACATAGGACCCTACTGTGCTGAGGGGAGTTGTCAGTAGGAGAGTCTTTTGATATACACTCTAACCATCTTTGGAGCTGGCTCCTTTCATAGGCAGTTCCTCAGGAGCCAGTCCTGCACTGAAATTTAGGAACTTTAGGAAGGACCTAGATTTTCACTAAGTGTTGGTATTGTCCCTTTAAGATGCTGTCCTACTCAACAACATCGTGCAAAACTTTGGCATGCTGGATCTGGTGAAGAAGGTACTGGCCAGCCACAAGTGCCAGATGGATCGTTCTCGGGAACAGTATGCCCGGGACCTGGCAGGTATGCCCATCAGCAGTGCTTTTCTGAGACATAGCCACATAGGTGAACTTTTCATTTGAGGACCAAGAAGTCAGAACAACAGAGGCAATATACATGAGAAAGTCAGTAAAACTCCAGTGGCTGTGGCCAGAACTTGTCAGTATAGAAAGCACAGGTCACTGTTTACTGACATTTTTGTGATGAACCAAGTTATTTAATTTAAAGGAACTGGATAGGGGAATGGAAAAAAACCTGTTCCAGCCAGAGCTGGATTGTCCTGTGGTATTTATTAGTAATACGTTTTCCCTGTGTTTTTACTTAAATGTGTGACCGACATGTGACTCTGTGTGTGTGTGTGTGTGTGTTTTGTGTAAATAGACGTTTCACTTGATTGCTTTGGCCTAACAACTTTCTTGTGAAACTGACTAAAACACATTGGTGTTGAGGGGAAGGTTTGTCCTATAGCACTTCAACTTTGGAACTGTGGTCTTGGGTCATCCTGAGGGCCATTAAGGGACCCACTGATGCCAGCCTTTCCCCTGGCAAGCAGCCTTCTAGTCATTCGGATGCTTTTGATTTATGAGCCCCTCACTGATTATGCGTGTCGGCTTTATCCCCTTGGGAATGCTGTCTCTCCTCCCCGTTCTCTGTGGTGATGCTTTGTGTCTCTGCAGCCCTGGAGCAGCAGTGTGATGAGCATCGCCGCCGTGCCAAGGAGCTGAAGCACAAGTCCCAGCACCTCAGCAATGTGCTCATGACGTTGACTCCGGTGTCCCTGCCATCCCCTATGAAGCGGCCCCGTCTTGCTCGGGCTACATCTGGACCAGCTGCTATGGCTTCACAGGTGCTTACACAGTCTGCACAGATTGCTCTTGGCTCAGGAATGCCTGTGTCCCAGCTGACCAGTGTGCCACTTGGCAAAGTGGTATCTACACTGCCCTCCACTGTCCTGGGTAAGGGCTCTCCTCAAGCTGTCCCAGCCAGTTCACCAGCCTCTCCACTGCTTGGAGGTTACACAGTCCTGGCCTCTTCTGGCTCTACCTTCCCCAGCGCTGTAGAGATCCATCCGGACACATCCAGCCTCACAGTTCTAAGCACAGCTGCCATGCAGGATGGCAGCACAGTACTAAAGGTGGTCAGCCCCCTGCAGCTGCTCACCCTGCCTGGCCTGGGACCCACCCTGCAGAATGTGGCGCAGGCATCACCTGCAGGCAGCACCATTGTGACAGTGCCTACAGCAGCTGCTACTGGACCTGAGGAGCACACAGCCACTATTGAGGTGGCTGCTGTAGCAGAGGACCATGAGCAGAAGTAGCTGGCAGACAGGGTAAAATCCTTCCAAGATGGGCTGGCTGCCTCTCCTCAGGCCACTGCAGGCAGAGGCCACTACAGACACAGGCCATGGGGCTGGCTCAGCACAGGCAGGTCTGATGGGCTGAACCAAAGAGAGGATTGCCGGATGAATCAAGAGAAGAAAAAGGGGTGGGATGATGCCAGCAACCTGGAAAATCAGTCTTCAACTTCTCAACTTCCTCCCCTTTTTTTGTGGGAAATACTCTTTTCCATCTGTTGCTTATTAATCCTGTTTACACGTTGGGCCTTGAGCAGGAACCAGAGGGTCAGTGACCAGGAGGAGGCCTGGGTGCTTCTGGTATAGCTGCAGAGCCAGCACCAGGGCCCCGCTGATTACAGGTCCTAGTGCCTGCATTCCCATGGGGCTGAGCCTGCTGGGACATTATTGACACATACCTTGGGCAGCACGCCTGAGTGTGGAAGCCATGGATCCTATGGATTTGCTCTCTTCCCACAGTTCTCTGTAGGTTCAGTATGGCCAGTGTCCATGTTTCTTCACTGCTGGGAACATGCCCTGGGACTAAGTGCAGACCCCAGTCAGGACCGCTCCCCATCCCACAGGCACTCAGGTGGTGAAGGGGTCCAATGGACTTGGCGTGTTCTAGACCCCTTTGCACATGGGCTGCAGGTGTTTTTAAGTAAAATGCTTAGTAGGCTTCTAGGAAAAAAAAATCAAATTTATAGTGTTTTCAACCAAAACAATGCTGAGTGCCTAGGCTCCTGAGTAAGTTCTAGGAGGGACCCAGGGCACCTAATATATATACCTAGCCAGGTGCTAGAGGGCTTAGGTAGTGTCTTTCCCTGAGACAAAGCTCTGGAGGATTTGAATGGAGGTATGCCTAAGATTTGGGGTAGCTCAAATGACTCCCTGTGTGCAGCCAGCTTATAGTCCCCTATAGTAGTCTCCCCACCCACCTCAGATCTCCCCTGAAGGTGGCGTTGGGCCTCTCTGGTCAATACTCAGTGTCTCTATCTTGAAAGCTCCAGGTTATGTAAGATGGCTGGTTAGCGTGGTGGGCCAGTCAGCCAGGAGATAAGATCTAGAATGTTCCATGGAAGGCTGTCTTCAGGCAGTTTTTGAAGGTCTGGGTTTGGGCCATGTGGGATATCCTCTAGGCTAGAGTCCTTGGAGCCGAACAAAAAATTCAGGGAACAAAAAGTTTTGGCCTCTTGGTAAAGTATGTCCTGGGATAGTCCTAGGGTGCCTGTTGAACCTCCTGTTCTGTCAACTGAAGGCTCTCCTTTCAAGGGCCCTTCAGGAGGAAGGGGCCACTGTCCCATTTCACTGCTTTGAAGGGAACTGGTTAACTTGTCCATCTATCCATCCCCTCTGAGTGCCCAGACTCCTTTTATACCTTTGCTGTGACTGGGGCCTTATCTGCCCCTGCTCTCACCCATGTCAAGCTACTGAGGTTCTAGCTCTTGTTTTTCTTCTGTTACATCACTGTTCACTGTGGTCATGAATCAGCTGGTTTTGGCAAGATGTTTACCTGTTTTTGTATATACTCCTTTTTAAAAACTAATTTTTTTTTTTTTCATTGAGTTTACAGTCCTGTTATATACAGCTGTGTGACTCTAGGGGCATTGGTAGGACTCACAGGGTGGCTACTTCCCTGAAGTCCCTGCTACAAGCTCAGACTAAATTAATGTCACAAATAAAAACCTTCCTGCCCTTGGAACCAAGAGCCTTTCCAGATACCATCTTCTTTTGGGAATGTGAGCCAGTTTCCTTTTTTCATAAGAGCAAGGTTGAAACATTTTTAGCTGTTGCCCCTTAGAGCATGGAGGTACTGGAAGGTGAAGTTTATTTCAGAGCCATACAAAAATAATCTTCAAGTCAGCTTCAGAATTAGTTTACAGCACTCATTCCCAGTGTCCTCAGAGGCTGTCCACAGCACATCCTCCAAGGCTGTTCCTGGCAGGCCAGTGAGGGCTCTGCAGGACAGAGAAGGCCCAATAGTCCCACCTGCATGGAACCTGCAGTTCTGGTGCCAGAAGTGTGCTCATTGCCCAACCACTTGTTTGCACCTGCCTCTTGTGGTTCCTGCTGACTCCTCTGTTGCTGTGTTCCCTGCTCATTGGGCCATTCAGGACCCAGGAAGGAAGGTCTTCCCCTACACATGCAAATATGGGTGCTTGTGGCTGCTTTCAGTTTGGTTTTCTGAGAAAATAAGACAGGCTTTGGTTTTGCAGAGGGTGCAAGCTCCTTTCCATGCCTGCCCAGGAGGCACACAGGGAAAGGGAAAGTTTGAGTTCTTTGAGTTCTACTTTGTATGTTGTTTAGTAAGTATTTGCTTGGTACTTTGATTTAAAATAAAAACACTTTTATAATTTGTGTGTTTGTCTCTTGTAATGGAAGCCATGAAGAAACCAAATTTAACTTGTAAAAGCATGCCACTCAAGACAGTGCTATCTTGTGTCAGGTTCTTCAGCTACATTTGCCCACTGAGTCTGATTACGCTTTGGAGCCAAGGAGCCTTCCCAGGGTCCTAGTGTCCTGAAGTCGAGCAGTTTTTTGTTTGTTTTGGTTTGTTTTTTGTTGGTGGTGGGGTTTGTTTTTGTCTGAGACAGGATCTCTCTTTATAGCCCTGGCTAGACCAGGCTGGCCTGGAACCCACAGGGATTCCAGCTGTCTCTGTCTTCTGAGTGCTATGATTAAAGGTGTGTGCTATAACATCCTGTTCAAACAGTTTTAATAACTGCACCAGGTACCATTTGGCTTCTGTGTTCAACTGAGGTGTGCGTAAGTGTAGGTGTTAGGCATTTTTTGTGTGCCTCCCTGTTGCTGCATCAGATTGTGCAGACAGGATGGTTCAGAAACAACAGAGATTCACTCTTTACAAGTCAGGGAAGACACTGTAGAGCTGTTACGAACATTGAGCAGGGTGAGGGTAAAGCTAGAGTAACTCTGCTTCACCTTGATCTGAAGCTGAAGTTCCAAGGATAGGGAGAGACCATTGCTGTCAAGCTAACCATGTTTTTCCCTTGCCTAGCTTGTTTGAGATCCTTCTTCAGCACTGTTGCTGGGTTTGGTATTGTGGTTCTTAGGGGACCACAGGTAGGCCTTTTCCACATCCTACAGAGTAGAGAGGCAGATACCATGTCCTGTCACTTAATGAGATTTGGATAAGGCACAGACTTCCTTCAGGTAGGTGTTTATGGATGTGACTTCCTAAGGGAGACCTAAACAGATGTCTGCTTACCATTTAAAAACTTGCTCTGATTCAGTGTTCTTCCGTGAGCATTCATGTTCCACTGCAAGAGAGCCAAATAGATGGGCCATGGGCCCTTCCTGTCATCGCATTTCATGGACCTCCTGTCTCCAGCACACCTATAATCTCCCAGGAAAGCTGTAGGCACCTTAGATTTAATGGATCCAACACAGAATTCTTGCTTTCTCCCCTAAACCTTTTCCTTCCTTGTTGGAATAATGTTCTTGTGGAATGTATACAATTTACCCTTGTTCATTCAAATGCTGATTTTTCTACCCCACTATCTGGTTTCAGTCTAGGCATTGCATTGATGCTTATTCTAAGCATCATCTGTCTTAAATTTGTGTACACATGCCACCTTGTGTTCTCTATATTGCTGATAAAAAACAAGCTAATGGTAAGCAGTGGAGAGATCGGATGGGATATCCTGGTCCGGAGGGGAAGAGAAAGAAGGAGTTAAAGGAGAGATATGTGAGGAGAGGACGGAGAAACAGCAGGAGAGATGAATCGGACCTAAGACATGACTAAAAAGCAAGTATGATGTGGGAAATCTGAATGGGAGGCAACTATTGTGGGCTTGGAGGATTAGGATGGAGTAACTACTGCCCAGCATTGTGCTCTAGGTTAATGAAATAAATCCTAGTCTGTCATGATTTGGATATACAGCTAGTTTAGGAATAACTGCTGTTTAACTAAAAGATAAATCAATATTAAATAATAATCATCAATACTTACTGTCGGTCCTTGTTTCTGGGAGGATGTCATCAGCCACCTTTTGCCCAGGACACCTTTCTGCAATCTCACCTCTGGTGTCCCCTCCTCACTAAGCCGTACCCCTCCATCTCTAGGGCCAAGAAAGTTCACGTTTTTCTTTACTGCTATTCTCTACAGTCGTTGTGGTCCCAGCATTATCAAAGAACCCTTTTCTGCCCCTGGGCAAGGGGGAATGTGTGTACCTTCATCAGCCCTTCCCACAGCTATTTCTGAAGTTTATCACAGTCACAGGCTACAGAATATAAACCTCTTGAGCCCCCACTGAAAAGTTCCTAGAGACAGGTTTCAGCACTGGCTACTTGACTGAAGGAAGAAAGAATGGGGAGCAGGGGAGCAGTCCATCGACTCAGCTTGCAGTGTTCTGAAGCACAGAGTCCACAGAGGATGGTACTGTGTGATACCCCACATCTGGATAGACTGCACTCTGCCCATACACCTACCAAAGGAGAACATGTTTTTTCAATTCTTTTGAGTAAATAACCATTGCTGGATCATACAGAAACACTTTTTTAGTTTCTTGCCACCGTCTTCTAGTGCACAGCTGTATCATTTTGCATTTCTACCAGCAATGAGTGTTCCTGTTGACCCACATCCTCACTTCATGTAGTATACTTAGCATTGTGATAGGTGTAGGTGGTATCTTACTTGTTTGTTTTGTTTGAGATTTACTACTGCATAGGACAAGATGGCTTCAAACTTGTAATCCTCCTGCTTTTCCTGTGGGATTACAGACATGTATCCCCACACTCAACTTCCCTATTAAAAATACTGTATTACTGTGTGCCTGATGCATGTGGGAGTGTGTGTGCCGTGAGCTTGTGGAGGTCAAAGGATAGCTCTGTGGGTCCCAGGGATGGAGCTCAGGTTGTCAGGCTTGTGCAGCAAGTGCTTTTACAAACTGAGCCATTGCACCTCCCTTCGCTGTTGCTTTAATTTGTAGTTGCATAATGGAATAGGAGCTATAACACCCTTTTAAAAGAAGATTTGTGCCTTGTGGTAGTGGCACAGGCCTTTAATCCCAGCAAAGGGAGGCAAAGGCAGGCAGATTCTTTGAATTGAAGCCTGGTCTACAGAGCAAGTTCTAAGACAAGGGCTACATAGAGAAACCCTGTCTTGATAAACAAAAACAAAGAAAAGAGACTTGTTTTTATTTTTATGGGTATGAGCCTTTCGCCTACATGTATGTTTGTGCAACACATCCCTGCCTAGTGTTTGCAGTACCAAAAGAAGGCCCGAGATCCTCTGAACTGGAGTCAAAAGATTGTTGGGAAGCCAGCTGGCTCATACCTTTAACCTCAGTATTCAGGAGGCAGGGGCAGGCAGATCTCTAGTTCAAGGCCAGCCTGGTCTACCAGACAGCCAAGGCTTACAGAGAAACCCTGTCTTGAAAAATGAAACGAAACCAAACAAACAAACAAACAAAGACGGTTGTGAGTTGCTTCTGAACTAAATCCAGATCCTTTGCAAAAGCAGGAGATACTCTTAATGGCCAAGGCATTTCTCCAGTCCTTAAAAGATCTTTTTATGTGTCTGTATATCCCCTTCAGAAAAGTGTCAGGTTGTTGTTTGTTTGTTTGTTTGCCTTTTTTGTTTATAGCGGGGAGAGGGCATCAGTCCTTCTTGGCCACATAGCTGCCAGCGCTTTGCTCAGCTCCTCCTGCTTCCTCTGGGCACGGCTGTGCATGCCCACCCTCTTCTTGATGAACTTGAGCGTGTGCTTGTCCTTAGACACCTTGAGAAGCTCCAGGATGTGCCGCTTGTAGGGTGCTGACGCCCTTCCTCACCTTGTGGCCCTTATTGAAGAAGCCACAACCATCGGGTAGGGCAGGGCCATGGCTGCTGCTCTCCGATGGGAGCCTATTTTTTAAAAAATAATTAGTTTTATTTGATATATATGAGTATTTATGAGTGTCACCAGTAGCATGTCAGGGACCCCTAGAATTACAGACAGTTGTGAGCTGCCATGTGGGTGCTGGGAATTAAACCTGGATCTTCTGAAGAGCAGCTGGTGCTCTTATCCACTGAGCCATCTCTCCAGCCCCTTTTTTGCTGCTCATTTTTAACTAGGTCCATTTTGCTAATTATGACTTCTATTTTTACTTTTTTTTCTGGTTTATTTTTTTTGGGGGGGGGGGAGATCAAACCCAGGGTCTCACACATAATGAGATTGAAGACAGGAGCAGATATTAACCTTTTATTAGATATTTTCATCAGATTTATTTCTTGCAAGTATCTCTCCTAGTTTGTTCTCGTAATAACATTTTTCAAAGGACTTTTTAAAAACCTTTCGTCATGCACGGGGCACACGCCTTTAATCCCAGCGCTGGCGGTGGGGGGCTGGGGAGAGGCAGAAGCAGATGGATCTTTGTATGCTCCCGGACAGCTCGGTCTGCACAACAAGTTTCAGGTTAGCCAGTGCTATATAGTGAGATGCTCTCTCCAACCAACCAGCAAAAACTACACTTGTACTTTGAAAATTTGAAAAAGAGTTTGTGGGTTGGAAGTATAGCCCATTGGCAGAGTACTTACTTGCCTAGTATGCACAAACTACTACTTCAGTCCCCAGCACTGGAGAAAATCATTTCTACTATATTTTTTTCTAAGTCAGCGGCTGCTGCTGCCATAGTTACTTTTCTATTGCTGTAACAAAAAGTCATAGACAAGGCAACTTATAAAGGAAAACCTTTAATTGGGACTCATGGCTGCAGAAGGTTAGAGACTATGGCCATCATGGTAGAAAGTATGGTATCAGGCAGGCAGGCATGGTGTGGAGCAATAGCTGGGAGCTTACATCTTTATCCACAAATAGGCAGAGAGAGCTAAGTGGGGATGGCATGAACTTTTGAAACCTCAAAGCCCACCTCCTCCAATGAGGCTGCACCTTCTAATCCTTAACAAATAGTTCTACCTATTCAAATTTATGAACCGATGGGAGCCATTCTCATTCACACCATCATAGTGGCTTATCTTTTAATTTTCCTCAGTGGTCTTTACTTGGTAGAATTATTTAGCAAGGACTAAGAAATGTAGCTTTGCTGAAGGAGGTGTGTCATGGGGGTAGGCTTTAAAAGATTACCAGTGCCCTCTCTGCCTTGTGATTGTGATCAAGATGTGAGCACTCAGCTGTTTCTTCACTACACCACCATGGACTCTAACCCTCTGAAACTGTAAGCTAAATTAAACTCTTTTATAAGTTGCTTTGGAGATGGGAGTAGTGGTGTACAACTCTTTAATCCCAGCACTTGGGGAGGCAGAGGCAGGCCTAGTCTGCAAGGTGAGTACAGGACAGCCAAAGGTATGGAGAAACTCTGTCTTGATAAAACAAAGCAAAACAAAAAGTTGCTTTGGTTGTAGAGTTTTATCACAGCGGTAGGAAAATAAGATATAGTATTAGCATATATGTACATTTTTAACTTGTTGGATTAATGATCTGATCATTTTGTATATGCATTTTTGTTTCCTTAGCCCAATTCTAGATTTCAGTCACACCAGTTCTTTGGCCTTTTTGGCTTCTTCAGTCTGGCTTGGCACCTGGGCCTTCTCTGACTTGAACAGGTGGTCACCAAACATCTCTCAGGAGTCTGTCTGGGATCATTGTGATGGGGTTGATCTCAATCTTTGGCATGAAACAGGGGCTGTGTCCTCCTAATACCTCATCACAGGGCTTGTGTCATCCATCTTTCTGCCTCTAGGGATGCACCCAAGCAGTCACGGTGGGGGCTCTCTGAAGACCTTCCTCCAAACTCAAACACTGGCTACAGCTTACTTCTGATCTCTAGAACAAATTGCAAATTGCTGTGAGAGGTGTGTGCGTGTGTGTATTTTTATAGTCAAGAATGCATTGCTGAGCACTTTGATTTTCTTTTTATTCTGTAGTAAAGTGTCCAGAACCGAGAGGCCCCCTTTTCAGTGGCTTCCCAGTATTCCCTGCATGAGAAGTGGGCCCACCATTGAGATGATGAGGTCATTGTAGCGCTGGGTCTGGGGACCTGGATCTGTGGTGATTGGAAGGAAGGCTTCCATGGGCAATCCCGGCAACCATTGTCTGTTACTGTTTCTTGGTGTAGGTCCCTGTAATTCTACATGTGGCTACCTAGTTGTTGTCCTCCTGGGATCCAGTTGGACCTGGATTTACTGTGGTCTTGCAGATGCAAAGTGGAGACTCAATCAGGAGGCTCTGGGTCTGTGTTTTCCTCACATGATGGTGAATATTTTCTCTACATTTGAAACAACTTCTATTTCCTGTTTTGTTTGTATAAAAAATATTGGTTTGTTTACCTAGTTTTTTCTTATAGATTGTGAGGTTTTTTTTTTCTGAACTTACAATAGTTATAGTTTTGAATATTAATGTTAAAGAAATTACACTTTTACCTGTGATAACAGTTACAATTTTTCTTTTTGTTTGTCTGGCTTTTGCTTTATTGGTGGTGAGTGTTTTTTCCTGTAAAAAAATTGTTTTAGTTTTATGGGATGAATTTATCAATAGTGTGCTGGTAGATGTTTAACAACTGGTTCTCTGAAAAGGAAAAGAATTACATGGTGACCTTTGGGGCCTTTCAAGCCATTGACTGAGTCTCTCAAGCTAAGTTGGGAGGAACCAGCTTCAGCATGTGGGCTAGGGTAAAGGTGAGTGATGACTCTTGTCTCAGTTCAAGGGTAAGGTTGGTAACTGTGAACATATTCTATCTGAGGCAGTTGTGATTTTGTTTGTTTAAATCTTTGAACCGTCTGCCATAAGATGTTGGCAGAGGCCAGGCCCAGTTTGTCATTTCTGCTTTAGGGTGCTAACTAGCTACTAACAAGTGAGCTGAGAGAGTGTGGGTGCAGCCTTACACCATATGTTAGACCCCTGCATGCATATTCTGATCAATTTGTAGACCCTGACCCAGACATCTGCTTGTCCACCTGTAAGAAATATTAATGTGAACCTTTTCTACCAAATACTATAAGAGGAATTTAAATTTTTTTTTATCTTCCCTGCCATGTGTAAAGTGTTTCTTATAAATGTTTTAATTTCCCCACCTAGTTAAAGCTTTATTTACACAAAGGCCTCCAGCTGCATTCCAAGAATTCGATGACTTGGAGCAGTAACAGTTCCTCCACACCCCATCATTTTTTGTGCATCAATTCTTCTCAGACCAGCCAAAGGGGAAAAGACACAGTCACTACCTGAATTAGAATAAAAACCAAGTATATTTCCTGTCACTGTGCATTTCCTCTTCTGAACACACCTTCTTGGTCAAGAGTAAAGTTTTGCTTTGTCTAGACACTTCTATTGCAGTTGTAGTCTCCTTCTTTGTGACCCCAAACTTCTCTCTCTGTTTGTATGTGTGTGTGTGTGTGTGTGTATATGTTTGTCTGTCTGTCGTTCTGTCTTTGTCTCTTTTTTTATTTTTTTGAGACAGGGTTTCTCTATGTAGTCCTAGTTGTCCTGGAACTCACTTTGTAGACCAGGCTGGCCTCTTGAATTCAGGGATCCACCTGCCTCTGTACTATTTAAAGGGATGGGCCACCACATCTAACCCCAAACTTATTTCTAACACATCTGTGCTCTTCAGGACTTTACAGTTGGGTATAGTGAGGGTTGAGCTCCTGCTAGCTGGGGGTTGGCAAGCAGCCTCAGCTCCTCCCCTGCAAGTCCCACCCCACACTGAGGAGGAGCTATCACTGAGTATTCCTGCCCTCCACGCCTGTTACAAATATCCCAAACCACAAAGAGGAAGCGGAATCTTTTCTGATATTTGGTCATTTCTGCTGAGTACTCACGTCTGTCCTTTGCAGCTTTTGAAGCCAGGATCCCAGTGCCAGAGTAGCCTAGCTCAGTGGGCTACTCAGCCTTTAGGGTGACCTGTGGCGGGACTTCCCCACTGAGCCCAGAAGGTCAGGCTCAAATGAGAATGCACAATGCCCCCCCCCCCCCCCAGCTCTTTCTGCTTTTTGGTTTGAGGCCAGAAGTTTTCTAATTCTCTGAGTTCTGGCACACTCCCAACGTCTCTGTGTATCTTAAGGGGTTGACTATAATCATTAGAGCTTCTAGGAAAAAGTCTAGTGCCTTTTAGGAACAGATCCCCATTATAGAGTTTTCAGTCCCTTGCCTCTCTGGTCCTACTCCCAAGGACCCTAGCCCTGGGCCATAGCACCTAGGGTAAATTTGTCAGGGCAAGGGCCCTCCCACTCCCAGTAGGAGCATTTTTTTTTTTTTTACCTTAAAGCCATCTACGGAGACTCAGGTCACCGTTCTCCACACAAGAGGCTACAGACATCCAAGTGTGAGTGTAGGGGGAAGGAAAGGGCCAGGTCAAATCCTGCAGTATTGACCTGAAGGGAACTGTGGGGGTGGGGACTGGGGGAATCTTACTGGGGCCAGAGAGCTCCGCCAGGTCTGGGAGGGAGGCTATCACTTGAGGGCGGGACGGGGGCGGGGCAGGGGGGGCAGTGAGGTAATTTCCGTGCTCTGTCGTCAGAGGTCTGAGTCGCCCCAGGGGCAGAATCGAAAGTGATCGCAGCTTTAAGTCGATGCTGGTGCACTGGGTAAGTATAGGGTGGTGGCTGGGGACTGGAAGTGCCACCTAGAGAGGTGTGAGGACCACCCTCTTGCCTGCAAGTGGGCAGGACCAGCTGCCCCAGACAGACTCTAGCAGCGGACAACCCTATGGACCCCTCCTCCTTCTTCTCCAGCTGCCGGGTATGGGGTTCTAGCCCTGACGATTTAGAAACCTCCACAGGGGTGCAGTGGGGACTGCAGGCCTGTTAGTCATTCTTTCCTTTTAAAACATCTTTGTACTTCCCTTGAAAGTTCTCTTTAGAGTGCTAGGGTATAGGTCAGTAGTAGAGTATTTGTCTGCAGTGTGTAAAAAGCCTGAGTTCTATCCTCAACACTGGAAAAAAGAAAGAAAGTCAGAGAGAAAGAGAGTTAGTTTCCCTTGGACCTGACTTAGGTATTTGCAGGGAGCTTGCTTTTTTTCTCTTCCATCCCTGCGGGGAGGTTCTGACTCAGACTCTGGGCTCTGGGCATTACCTCTTCTCCTGGTAACTCTGTGAGAGTTCTGCTGAGGACCATCCAACCCAGATAGAACAAGGCTTCTGCAAGACTGTGCCCTCCCCTTCCGAGGCTCCTGTTGCCAGGTCTAGGTAGGCTACAATAGTCCTAGAGGCGAACTGGCAGCTCAAGAAAGGGAGTACTCTTTTTTAGAGAGCCAGGAAACATGAAATGAGGGAGACCCAGAGGTACCAGATGGAGAATTCTGTGGCCTCCCAACTCCCTTCTATTGGCTGCTGCTTGGGTTCTTTATGGGCAGGACTTGGAGACTTTTCAGGAGGAAAGGTTGAGTTGGAGTTCACGTGGAACTCCTCAACAAGCCAAAGTTGGGCCAAAGTCTCTGTCCTACACCTGGTAGAGGCTATGTAGGTCCTTTTTGACTTTGGGCTGACTTGCTTCTCTTATCCTAGCATCTCTGTAGGGCTAACGGTTTCAGTCGACCAGCTGCCAAGAAGCCTTGCCCACACACAACCC
Source organism: Meriones unguiculatus (assembly GCF_030254825.1). Lineage (NCBI taxonomy): Eukaryota > Metazoa > Chordata > Mammalia > Rodentia > Muridae > Meriones > Meriones unguiculatus. Next base: position 101,454,485 of record NC_083352.1, read on the forward strand.
TGAAGAACTTGACCATCATCTGGGATGGCATCCTTGGGGTGCAGTCTGTGGTCTCCCCGCACATCAGCCACTGAAGGTCCATCCTTGGCTGGACTCTATGCACAGGTCGACCTTCACCTGGGCTGCTCTCGCTGTACCCAGTACCTCAATGAGAGCACCTTCATTCTGCTTGAAGTAGAGCACAGCTGCTCCAGAGAGATCTTGCTGGTCCGCTACAAGCAAGCAGCCAAGGGCGATGTCTGGCGTAAGGTAGGCCGCAGGCCCAGCTTTCCAAGGCCTATGCGCTATCAAGTCTGTTACTACTATAGCCCAGGGTTGGGCTGCAGGCGCCACCGGAACAGATGTACCTTTGCCAGCAGCCAAGAGGAGGCACTGGTCTGGACATTTGAGCGCAAGTACAACCTCTCCCGACTAACACTGAAAGCTGCTGTGCAGGGTACCAGAGCTGCAGATAGGCCGCAAGCCCCAGCTGACATCATCCGAGCAGAGTTTGGTGGCCACTTCGAACTGCTCTGTGCCTTCTGCTTCAAGTGCTGTCCTCCATGTCTCCGCCCCGTAGATTCCAGGGGCCGTTGCCCTAAGCACCAAATCTGCCCCACACTCCTCATCCATGTTATAGCTGAGGGCCGAAAGCGACAGTTTGTGGAGGTGCGGCCACAGCCAAAACAAAACCATCCTTTAAACTACTGCATGTTTGTGGGCCGTGGGGAGCCATGCCGCCATGGGGCCTCACGCTGTAAGTATGCACACAGTGCTGTGGAGATGGCTGTGTGGAAGGCTGAGCAGTTAGATGGGCTTCGGAGAGAAGATCTGCTCGTATATCCTGTCCTTGGAGAAGACAGATGGAAAGCCAGCGATGGTCAGGTTCCTGTGGTCCAACTGTACTGCTATGCCTGCCTGGTCACCTGTAGTTCTCAAGAGGCATTTGAGAACCACTGCTCCTCCCTGGAGCATGCACAGATGGTGGCCTTTGACCACGCTGTGCCCTGGAAGCACCGTGCCCCACCATTGGGGCTCTCCAAGTTTGAGCTCTGCCCTAGGTAAGGAGAACTGTGTGGGAGCCTGGGGTGGGAAAAGAATCCCCACCCCGGGGCCAGCACCAGGCATTTTGAAGCTCACCAGTCCCGAGAACTGCCTAGTATTTGCTGTGCCCTCTGCACGTCAGGCTAGTATTGCAGCGGCCTCTGAAGAAGGTTCTTTGTGCCAGGCCTTGTCCTGGATATTCAGGGTATAGAGCAAATGAAATCCCTATACCCCCTGGCATAGAATCCATTCCTGCTCCTTGTATGGGTCAGGGTTGGGCTGAGAGGGTCAGCTCCTGAAGCTGTTCCTCCATGAGGTCCTGCTGACCTCCTCATCTCTCCAGGCCTGACCTCTGTGAGTACGGGGATATCTGCATCAAGGCACATTCAAAACAAGAGTTGCAGGAGTGGGTTCAGCGGGCAGAGGGTGTGGAGCTGCGAGAACAGGCTGCCTGGCAGGATGGGCTGGTACCTTACCAGGCACGGCTGCTAGCAGAGTACCGGAACAGCAGCAAAGAGATGTTGGTGGTAAGTGGAGGCTTGTGAGTGGGTGAGGGTGGGTCCAGGGCTACTGTGCTGAAAGCCAGGCTTCTTTGTGCAGATGGCTGAGACTGTCGATGGGGTATCTGTCACTTGCCTCCAGCCGCTGGTGCATCAGGCCCAGGAGAAGAAGACCCAGCACAAATGGATGTTCACCATCCGCTCTGAGGTGAAGGTTCAATAGCCCTGAGGTCTCAGATCTTATGGGGACCCCAGCCTTGGGTGGAGGGATTCCCAGGGTGTTAAGGATTATACGTGGGCAGATGTAGAAAGCATGTGATTTGGAGCTGTTGTTGCCAGCAGCTCCACTTCTGTGTCTAGGTGACCTAAGACAAACCTCATAGCCTCTTTGCCTCAGTTTCTCCCACGATAATAGGTGATCATGGCACTCTCACTCTGTGGATGAAGTCACTCAGTGGAATAAATTAATTAAATAAAAAACAAGCATGCCAGTGTCTGGCGCCTGTACAGCGAATGTTACTTGTAATTCTAGGACCCTGAAAATCCCAGATGCTCATCCTTTGTTTTTTTTAAGTATCTGCTGGGCCTTAGGCAAGGTCCATGAACAGAGGCGAAAACCAGGGCAAACTGAGCAATCTGAGAATCCCACACTTAGAAAGTGGCAAGCTGCCTTTCTCAAGAAGGTGGGAAGGGTCAGTGTTGAAGGCGTCACCATGAGCCTTGAAAGGGTCTGAAGGCCTACTCCACACTTCATGGTCTGTCTCCTTCTCTAGGATCCCTTGCTACATGTGGCCCTACTCAAGCAAGAGCCAGGAGCAGCCTTTTCACTGGTGGCCCCCACTCTCCCACCAGACCAGCTCTATGCACAGGGAAAGCACTTCTGTGTGCCCAACTCCCCGGCCCAGTTCCAGGTAGGGGTTCACGTACAGGCTGCCTCCTTTGGCAGCTTTGAGCAATGGGTGGTCTTTGACTTTGGTCGCAGGCCAGTGCTGCTCCAGAAGCTGAAGTTGCAGCTAGGTCAGGCACAGAGCCTGGAGCTCAATGGGAAGCCAGCAACCAACCACACCCAGGAGCTAGAATGTTGGCACACAGGCAACCGCCATGTGGTGCGTGAGGTAGATTGGACACCTGAACAGGAAGCCCTGATGGCCAAGTACAAGTTACCATCCTTGGCCCCGGAAGTCAGTGGTCTGGTCTGGGGACCCATCTCTCGAACAAACTACCGACAGAGGATGCACAGATTTCTCTATGAGGAGGAAGCAGCTCAGCAGCAGCTGGTAGCCAAGTAAGTGGGGCGGTGGGCTAGCAGGAGGGACCAAAGTCTGGATTTAGAGGTGAATCTTTGACTATGGCATAGAAAGCTTACCTATAACTTTCCACCAGGCTGGCCAGGAAGGGCCGGGTATCCCTGAAGATGGCACTGCAGACACCAGCGCTCGGCATGCTCTTCGCACCACCAGGAGCCCTCTACGCCGAGGTCCCCTTCCCTTCCTCTCTCTTGCCAGACACTGACCAGGGCTTCCTGCTGAGCCGAGCAGTCAGCACAGCCCTTGTGGCTCCTGTGCCTGCGCCTGACAGTACAGTATACCAAGTGCGGCTGGAGACACGGGCCAGCTCAGAGCATGCACTATGGCTGCTGTTACCAGCACGATGCTGTATGGCTTTGGGGCTGCAGCCAGAAGACAGCCCCATCTTGGAGGTGCAGTTCCAGATTGACCCTCTGACCTTCCGGTTCTGGCATCAGGCAGTGGATGCACTGCCTGAGGAGCGCCTGGTGGTTCCCAACCTGCCCTTGTGCTCCCTGCCCCACCCCTGGCCCACCCCACCCTCATTTCGTGGCAATCACAAACAGAAGATGGCTCTGGGGCTCATTGCAGGCAGAAGACCTGAGGGCACAAAGCCCATTCCACCACTGCTCATCTATGGCCCCTTTGGCACTGGCAAGACCTACACACTGGCCATGGCTGCCCTCGAGGTTGTCCAGCAGCCCCACACCAAGGTGCTCATCTGCACACACACCAACAGGTGAGCCCAGAGCTGCTTCCAGGTTGCTCACCACTGACCTGCCTCTCAGGGAATCCTGCTCTCTGTATCTTAGGAAGATGCTGCCGGTGGCAGCTTGCATTTTTTCAAATACAACTGATATACTCTGGATAAATGAATGTATTGTGTGGGTAAGGAGATACGGGTGCCTTCCACAAACCTTGGACCAAGGGGGGAGCTGTAGTGGTGATATGTTTTGGCCTACCCCATGTTTCCTGGGCAGTTTTTTTTTTTTTTTTTTTTTTTTTTGAGACAGGATTTCTCTATGTGTAGCCCTGGCTGTCCTGGAATCTCTCTGTAGATCAGGCTGTCCTTGAACTCACAGAGATCTGCCTGTCTCTCTGCCTCCTAAGTGCTGGAACTAAAGGAGTGTGCCACTACTGCCTGGGCCTTTTTTTTTTTTTTTTTTCTTTAATAGAAACAGGCTATTCAACCAAGAAGTTCCTCTTTGACTACTGTGGTTTCTTTCTTTTTTTTTTTTTTTTTTTCTTATAATACCACATATTACTATAGGGCACAGAGTTCTCCTTTAGCCCAGAGTACAGGGTAGGAGGAAGAGCCCTGAGCCAATTTTTAGGCTGAGCTGGAGATCTGAATGGCAAGACTGTTGCTTATCTGGAAGATCCTAGGCAGCACCTTCTTGGCCCCTTAACTCTAAGGCTGTGCTCCTGAGGGTCAGGTAGTTCTTATTGCCAAAGCTTTCAGTACCCAGGAGCTGTGTTAGGGATCAGTGTTAGCCCCTAGCCACCATGGGTGGTCTCAGTCCACTTATCTTCAAGCTCTGACCTTCCCTGTGTCTTTGCTTTTTTTGTTCCCTTTGACGAAATTTGAGGTCCTAGGCAAGACCTTTGTCTGTCTGCCCTACGAGTATTCTTGACGTCTAGGCAAAGCTGGACATACCTTTTAGCCAGCAGTCTGCATCCTAAAGCAGCAGCCTATAACGCCTCACCCTTTTCACAGTGCTGCAGACATCTATATCCGGGAGTATTTCCACGACTATGTCAACCGTGGCCACCCAGAGGCAGCTCCACTCAGGGTCATGTACAAGGATCGTCCTCCAAGACAGACTGATTCAACCACATTGCAGTACTGCTGCCTGACCGAGGATCGCCAGGCCTTTCGCCCGCCCACAGAAGCAGAGCTGGTACATCACCGCTTGGTAGTCACCACCACTTCCCAGGCTCGTGAGCTCCACGTACCAGCCGGCTTCTTCTCCCACATTTTCATCGACGAGGCAGCCCAAATGCTGGAATGCGAGGCCCTTATCCCACTGGCCTATGCTGTGTCATTAACCCGTGTAGTACTGGCAGGGGACCACATGCAGGTCACACCTAGGCTCTTCAGTGTGCCCAGGGACAAGGCAGCTGGGCACACACTGCTGTACCGCCTCTTCCTGTACTACCAGCGGGAGTTAGACAAGATTGCCCAGCAGAGCCGCATTATCTTCCATGAGAACTACCGTTCAACTGCAGCCATCATCAACTTCGTTTCCCACCATTTCTATGTAGCCAAGGGCAATCCCATCCAGGCCAGTGGCAAAGTCCCATGTCATCCCAAACACTACCCTCTCATGTTCTGCCATGTGTCAGGCAGCCCTGAGCAAGACATGTCAATGACATCCTGGCTTAACTCAGCTGAGGTCACCCAGGTAGTGGAGAAGGTACAGGAGATCTACAACACTTGGCCTCACTGCTGGGGACCCCGGGAGCAGAGACAAATCTGTGCTGTCTCTCATGGTGCCCAGGTGAGCTGTCTCCTCTGCCTTCCACAGCTTTACTTTCTTTACCTGTGATTGAAGCTTTGTTCCTTTTCCAGGCTGATCCATATGATCCATGCTAGGGTGACTGGGTATAGGGATTGGCAGGAGGGCCTGTTCCTCACTGGGTGACAGGCCCCTAGAACCCTGGACTTGTCTGCAGGTCAGCGCACTGAGGCAGGAGCTAAGAAGGAGGAACCTGGGTGAGGTGTCTGTGGGCAGCTTTGAGATCCTGCCAGGTAGGTAACAGAAATGTGGGCCTGAGGCTGACCTGATAGGGAGGTAGCTTTCAATCCATTCCTCAGGCATGCATAGGCAGGGCGGGACTGAGGTAGCCGATCTGCTGGTCCTACCTGGCCATCTGACCCATGTCTCCCACAGGGCGTGAGTTCCGGGTGGTGGTATTGAGCTCTGTTCACAACCGAAACAGTCTGCTCAGCCCGGGGGCACCAACCTCAGAATTCTTCACTGAGCCCCGTGTCCTGAACACGGTCATGACCCGTGCCCAGTCTCAGCTGGTGGCTGTGGGAGATGCTGTGGCTCTCTGTTCCTCTGGAGCCTGCAGGAAGCTCTGGAAAAGCTTCATCCGTGAGTGCATAGAACATCACAGCGTCTTCCCCGAGGACCTGTCACTGGGGCAGATCGAGCAGGGTGTGGCCCAGAGACAGCACTGGGCCTCTCTGACACTCAGAACTGGGGGCCCCAATGCAGAGCACAAAGTTATGGCCCAGAACCTGCAAAGTCCCATAGCTCAAGGGACCACAGTCAGAGTGACAGCAGAGGCTAGAGCCAGGGCAACGGTCACAGCACAGACTGAGGCAGGAGCAGCAGGGGATACAGCAAGAGGAGACTCATCCTCTAGAGATGCAGAAGTGTCCACCCTGGATGGTGGGGTGTCTGAGGAACCTGAGGATTCCGAATCCGACTTCTGGCCCTCTGACTGGGAGCTCAATGCCGATGATGCCATCCTGAAGGAACTGCTCGATGAGAGCCGGCAAGTGACTGTCACTGTTAGGGAGGATGGGCTTCTGGACACCATGGTTTGGCCTGCATCCCCACAGCAGGCCCGACAGTACACTAACCTCCCCTCAGTCATGCTGCGGAAGTTGCTGCGCTCAGACCCCAAGCAGTACCGCCGCTGCAGCTTCCTGCAGGAGACCTTTGAGAGAGCATTGGCCACTCCACTGGATGATGTGGCCTCTAGCCCTATCCAGGTCAGGGGTCGTCTGAACTGTGGGATGGCCTTCTCAGGGGATGAGGTCCTAGTACAGATCCTGGGCCCAGCAGTTGATGACAGGGGCATTCCAGGAAGCCTGCAGGGTCTCGTGGTGGGTGTGCTGAAGAGGAGGAGGCATGAACTGGCCTTTGTGTGTCGGATGGATGAGTGGGACTCCCGCATCATGATCCCCATCAATGGCTCTGTGACCAAGATTTTTGTGGCAGGGATGAAGGACCCACAGCAAGTTCCCATCCACCGGCTCGTTCAAGGCCAGGTGCAGCTTGTAAGGCATGAGCGTCTCCTGCCTGAGGATCGGAACACCAGGCTTTTCTGGGTCCGTATTTTCCTTTGGCGGGAACGTTTCTACTACCCCCTAGGCATTATCTTAGAGGTGCTGCCCAAGGCCACTACCTGGGAGCAGGGCCTTCATATCCTTGACCTAGAGCATGGCCTGAGGGCCCACACACCGGACCCAGCCTCTGTTTCCAAGGCTTTGCAGAAATACCACTCAGAGCTAACCATGGTCCCTGGTCACCGAGAGGACTACCGCCGCTTCTGGACCTTCACTGTGGACCCCCAGGGTGCCTGCAACCTTGATGATGCTCTTAGTGTCCGGGACCTCGGCGCGGTGTATGAGGTGGCTGTGCATATTGCTGATGTGGCCAGCTTGGTGCCCAAGGATGGAGCACTGGATGTGGAAGCCCGCCGGCAGGGCACTGTGTTCTATGCCCCCAGTAAGGAGCCAGTGCTCATGCTGCCAGCCAGCTTGTGCCAGGATGCGCTCAGCCTTCTGCCAGGTCAAGATCGCCTCACTATTTCTCTCTTCCTCACCATGGAGAAAGGCAGTGGCCAGGTCAAGAGTTTATGGTTTGCACCCTCTGTAATCCGCTCTGACCGCCAACTGTCATATGAGGAAGCCGAAGAACTGATCAAGGGGCACCCTGGAGCTGGCCTGGAGCTGCCAGCCCACCTGGACTCTGTGGAGGCCTGCGTTGTGGCTGCCTGCTACTTCTCTTGGAAGTTGCGTGGTCAGCGCCTGCCAGCTGCCTGCTACTACGAGCCACCAGATGAGGACAGTGTGCTGGGCTTCCGCACAGCCCACATCATGGTTCAAGAGTACATGATCCAGTTTAATAGCCGAGTGGCTGAATTCCTTGTGGGCAGTAAGCACACACAGATACTCACCCCACTAAGGTGGCAACCCACACCCAGTAGGAACCAGCTTGACAATGTTTTCAAGAAGCACAGAGGACTGGTGCCCCTGTCACTGCATCTGTGCCACCGCTTGAATACCCACTCCACCCCCAACAAGCAGCTGTATCTCCTGACTTCCCTCTGGAAACAAGTGCAGCTTGCAGCTGGTACTCAGGACTACAGCCAGATGGTGGACCTTATTGCCGCAGATGACATGCACCCGTCATTGGCTCCTGCTTGCCTGGACTTCCGGAGGGCTCTAGGCCGCTCTGTTTTTGGTCGCTGCAGCCGGGGTGATCAAAAACCTGTTGGCCACTATTCACTGCAGGTGGATTGGTACACATGGGCCACCTCACCCATCCGTAGGTATCTAGATGTGGTGCTGCAGCGGTTAATCCTGCTGGCGCTGGGCCACAGGGGCTCCACGTATTCTACCAGGGATATCGAAGGGCTCTGCCAGGACTTTAGTCGCCAGTATGCCTGCTCCCAGACCTACCAACGGCGGGCCTACAGCCTGCACCTGGCCATCCAGCTCAAGGCCCAGCCTCGAAACAAGCTGGGCTTTGTGGTAGATGCTGAGATGGGTGCGCGCTGCTTCAAGGTGCTTTTTCCTATAAACCGAGAAACCCTGCCTGACCCCTGCCCTATCCACTACCACTCCCTGCAGTTGGCTGAGCATCCCCAGGAGCTAGTGAGCCAGACAGGCATGCGGCTGGTATGGCGGCGCCGGATCTACTCAGTGCAGGCGTCCAAGCCACCTTTACCACTGCCAGGCATGAGTTTTGACCCGCACACTCAGGCTATAGAGGCAGCCCTATGGAGGAGGCTACTTGCTCTGGTGAAGGAGCAGCGCTGGCCTGAGGTAGCTGCCCTCATCCAGGAGCAAGAGAAGACGCTTCCTCGTGGAAGGGAGCAGGTACAGGTGCACCAGAGCCGCTGTGGACACTTTACAGAGGTGGCCTGTGAGCTGGCCAGTGGAGATACCCTGCCGGTACAGCTTGGTGCCAGCCTGCAGCGGGGCTTCCTGGCACCAACCCTGCAGCTGTGGACAGTGGTACCTGGTTTCAGCCTCTGTCTGGAGCACATGGAACGGCCAGGTGACTGCTTTTCAGGCCATGTGCACCAGGCTCTGCGGGACCAGTACAGAAGAGTAAGCGAGTACTCAGGTGTGTGGGAGCCACTCTGTGCCCTGGAGTCACTCACCAGTGCTGTTGCAGAAAATGACTCCATTGTGCTGCAGAATGTGCCTATTTCTTGGGACACATCGCAGGGCCAGTTGCAGGGAACTTTCCAGCTAGAAGCTGATTTTCTCCAGAAGAGCTGTATCAGCATCCACTTTGGCTATTGTTACTTCTGCATTCGGCTTGAGGGGCTTCCTCTCCCCTTAGCTAGCTCACTCCCTGGGCCCAGCGGCCTTGGCCCCTTTCTAAGCATGGACCCTGATACATATACCTGGGTGGCCCACGGGCTGTCTAGTGCCTGGGATCATGACCTGGCTGGTGACTGTGACCAGGAGGGTATGGAGGATCGGCAGGAGGTTACCAGGCAGGTACATTTCTACGTCCACCACATGGCCATGGAGAAGGTTCCAGAAGAAGTGCTGAGACCTAGCGCTCGGTTCACTGTGGAAATACTGTCTAAGCAGCTTCCTGATCTGTGAGTGGCTTCTATCACCTGAGGTCAGGGCAAAGGTCCCTGGGCTGAGGTCCAGTGCCAGGACCTCTCTGGGCCCCCCCTCTCCTGGGAGGACAAGGCCCCCTTCCCTAAGAAAATCCTGTTTATTTTCTGATATCCCTACTCACCCCCCAGCCGCAAGGAAGAAGCTGTTCGGAGACTGGCTTCGGCATCCCCACTGGTCATCAGCATTGCCTTGGGCCAGCCCATCCCTGAGCCCCGCCGCCACCCTCACCAACCTCACCAGCATTCTTTCTGCAGGGGTAGGTCTTCTTAGCTTCCCCACCTCTCCCCAGTGCATGGTGCTCAAATGATCCTTGGCTTCTGCTACACCCCGCCCCCACCCCAGCACCTACCAACAGGTTCTTGGAGCGGCAGAACTACAACATCCCTGCTGGGCGTCATAAGCTGAACCCTAGCCAGAACAGAGCCATCAGGAGTGCTCTGGAGAAGCAATTCACAGTCATCCAGGGCCCACCAGGTGGGGTTCATTTGCAGGAGGCAGGGGCTGCCCTGGGCAGGCAGACGTGGCCATAGGGACTCACACTGCCCTCTGTCCACAGGCACAGGAAAGACCGTTGTGGGCCTCCACATCGTATACTGGTTCCACAGGTCAAACGAGGATAAGATGCCAACTGTCAGCAGCAGTAGTGACGACGAACCTCTGGGGGGCCCATGTGTCTTATACTGTGGCCCCTCCAACAAGTCGGTGGATGTCCTGGGAGGTGTGTTAGGGATGAAGTACGGGACTGTGAGAGGGTGCTGGGCATTGAGGTACAGTCTCTCTCACATCTCCACTTGCCCTAGGATTGCTCCTGAGTATGAGGAAAGAATTGAGGCCTCTTCGTATATATGGGGAGCAGGCAGAGGCCACTGAGTTTCCCCTGCCGGGAGTAAGCAACAGGAGTCTATTTGGCAAGACCTCTCAGGAAGGAAGGCCGAATCAGAGCCTCAGGTATGACCCAGCTGTCTGTGTTGGGACTGAGGCCAGGGGACCTCCACTGGCCAGGGCTTCACCAACGCTCTGCCTTCTAGGAGCATTACCCTCCACCACCGGATCCGCCGGGCCCCCAACCCATATGCAGCACAGATCCGAGAATTTGATGCCCAGCTCCGGGAAGGGAAAATACTCTCAAGGGAAGAACTTGTGGTGTAAGTGGAGGTCTTGGAGGTGGAGCTGCCCATTGGCAAGTTCACTGGATGACAGGAATTACCTCACATAGGTACAGGAGAGTCTTGGGGAATGCACGCAAATATGAGCTCAGACGGCACTCAGTCATCTTGTGCACGTGCTCCTGTGCGGCATCAAAAAGTCTGAAAAATCTGAGTGTTCGACAGATCCTTATCGACGAGGCAGGCATGGCCACTGAGCCAGAGACCCTTATTCCCTTGGTGTGCTTCTCCCAGACTGAGAAGGTGAGGTTTGCAGAGTCTAGTGCTCCTGCCTAGGTTCCTGGGGGGGGGGGGGGGCAGCTTGTGCTAGGGTGCTAAGGGGGTAATAGATGAGCGTTGCTATTGGTTGAAGATGACTGAGAAGTTGGGATGCTTCTGGCTCCGAGGATGTCAAGGCCATATCTTTCTGTGCTCCAGGTGGTCCTGCTTGGAGACCACAAGCAGCTGCGGCCTGTGGTCAAGAATGAACAGCTGCGAAATCTGGGGATGGACCGGTCTCTCTTTGAGAGGTATCACAGGGATGCCATCATGCTAGATACACAGTACCGTATGCACAAGGACATCTGCTCCTTTCCTTCCATGGAGTTTTATGGGAGTAGGCTGAAGACCTGGCCTAATCTGAAGCGTCCACCCAGCATCCTCGGTCATGCTGGCAAGGAGAGCTGCTCTGTCATCTTTGGCTATGTACAGGGCCATGAGCAGAGGCTGCTGGTATCCACTGAGGATGGCAATGAGAACTCCAGGGCCAATCCGGAGGAGGTAATAGAGGTGGTGAGTGTCAAAACAATTCTCCATGGTGTCTGGTGGGTCAGGGAAGAGGAGGAGGGTGAAGGCCAAGAAAAGCTCCAGTGGGCAGGAAGGCTGGGATCAAGTGAGGCCCCAGTGCTCAGGACAGAAGAGGGACTAGGTTTCAGCTCCATCTGCCCTCTAATCTACTTAGGTCCGCATCACCAAGCAGTTGACCCTGGACCGGACAGTGGATCCCAAAGATATTGCCATCCTTACACCCTACAATGCACAGGCTGCTGCAATCACCAAGGGTCTCACTGAAAGAGGGGTCAATGGAGTGACTGTGACTTCTATCACCAAGAGCCAGGGTGAGGATGGCTCTAAGGAGGCCATATTGGTGTGGGCATGAGCGGGGGTGAGGGGGGAAGGGGGGGCAGAAGGCATAAAGCTGTGAATTCATCTACCGTTTCCTGTTTGGCCTCCCAGGGAGTGAGTGGCGCTATGTGATAGTGAGCACAGTCCGAACATGCCCCAGGAGTGATGTGGACCAGCGGCCAACCAAGAGCTGGCTCAAGAAGTTTCTGGGCTTTGTTGTGGACCCCCACCAAGTAAACGTGGCCATCACCCGGGCCCAGGAAGGCTTGTGCTTCATTGGTGAGGGTTTGTGTTTCCGGGGAAGGCTGGGGTGAGGCAGTGCCAAGCATGCCCAGGGCAGAACTAAGAGCCACTTTGATTCTCCCTGCAGGGGACCATGTGCTGCTACGCTGCTGCCCACTCTGGCACCGTCTCCTGGACTTCTGTAAAACCCAGAACAGCCTTGTGCCCGCTGAGAAGGTGCGGGTCAAGAGAAAGTCTGCTCTAGCTTCCTGAAGAGGCCCCACCTGCCCAGCCCTTGATATGCCATCATTCCTCTTTGCCAAGGGCCTGGGCACACAGTGGATAGCCACATCTCACAGTGACCACTGAAATTAGTCATCCACCTCTGCTATGTCCTTGGGAAAGGCCCCAATATTGGCTGCAGTTGTGTAGCACTGATAGTCTCATGGGTGGTGGCCTCTTCCTGTGCCGGAAGCAGACTTAATAATGATGACCTTCCTGTTTGTGCTTGGACTTGAGTGGAGGGCAAAGAACTGGAGGTGGGCCCCTTTGCTCTGAACTGTGTTCCTTTATCCTCGGCATCTGATCACCGGAACACCTCTTAGTGGCCACAGAGGACCCCAGGGTATACTTTTGCCATTACTGGGGGCCTAAACAAAGATGAGACTCCTCTGAGACTGACTTTGACACTGAGATCAATCTGTGGTTGCACTGACTATTGTACATTCTATTGCCCTATTTTCTAGTCTTAATAACCTAAAGCATCTTTTCCTGGGACACTCAGAGTGGACAAGAAGACTTCCTGGAAGATAGACTTTCTCTCTCTTCCTGCTTACTACCTTGTGCTCTTCAGGGCTGCCGGCTAGTGCAGGGCCAGGGAGGGCAGGGCTCAACCAAATGATCATAATGGCCCTGTTCCTGGGATGTGAAGAAATAGCCCTGTGGGCAGGCAGCTTGGGAATGAGGTACCTCCAGTACCTCTGGGCTGTGCTTCTTCACCAAGCTTCCATACCTATATCCAGGGCTTTCTGGCACCATCCTTTTCTACAGGGCTGAGCAGGTGAAATCTCTCCCATCATGTCTTCCACTTATACTCCCACCTCCTGGCAGTTCCTTCCTCTTCTGAGGTCAGAGATGCTCCAAATGAACTATACACCAGAAGAACTGGGGCTCCTAAGGCCTGGTTTGCGGAGTCTCCTATGAGAATAATATCTGGTGTTTTCTACAAATTAAAATTCCACATTCCAATTTTTTAATCTTTCCTCAGGTTATGCTTTATGTAACTGGATAATTTTATTATAAAAATGGCTTTGAAACTTCTCGTGTCTTGTGATATGGGCATTGGTAGACAGGACTAGCCATCTTGCAGCCAATGAGATGGTCAAAGGAAGAGTTGAAGCTGGGAGATGAGTACAGAACTTGGGAGAATGGTGAGAGGAGGTGGTGGTACCCCATCTTGTGGCTGAGTTCATGGCTGCATAGCCACTGGAAGTTACTGGAAAATTCGGCAGAGATGGGCCAGAACTGAAGAGATAAGTCTGCTGCTGTTAAGCTTGGTTGACTGTTTAGTTTTCAGGCTGAAGCAGGTCCAAAGTCCTTATGGCTGTGGCCTCAATGACAACTTATCTGGTCGAAGTTGTCCTCTAGTACCTTGGGCCCCATGACCTCCTCCACGTCAACTTGTGACATGCATTTGTTTGGCCTTTGGCTTGTAGCCAAACAAGCCTCTCCCAGCACAGTTGATACAAAGAATGACAGGCCCAGGAGATGATGGTGGGAGTTCCTAGAGACACTCTAAGTAAAATAGGTCCCTAAGGCCTACGTATTTCTAGAGTGAGAGGGAAACAACAGAGGGCGCCAGCCTTACCTGCCCCCTCATCCAGTTAGGTCTGCAGGTGAGATTGGAAAGGGCTCTAGCGCCCTGGGGGCAGCTTGTGCTAGAGTGCTAGGGATGTGGTAGGCATTGCTATTAGTTGAAAATGAACAAGAAGTTGGGGTGCCTCTGGCTCAAAGAGCATTTCAAGAACAGCCATAAATGAGTAGTGGAATTTAGGGATAGATGTGTACCAAAATAAGCAAGTCATTCCTAGATACAGACAGTAGGATCTTCCCACCTAGATTCAGAGAGGGTTTCTTAGAGGAATGGTAGTTGAACCTGGTGGGAAGTAGTAAGGAATGGTTTTGAGTTGGAGCTCAAGAGGAGGAGAAAAATCCAGATCCCATCAGTAATAAAGACACAAAGTATGGTGGGGATGAGGCAATGAGCCTTGGGAAGGCATTGGCACTAGTAGGCAGTACACAAGTTGGGAAGTGGGCTATGTGAACCAGCTCCCCTGCACCTAGTGCCTGTAGTAGCTCTGTAGTGTGTCCACTTGTAGGCTACACCTCTCTGGGCTTGATGGGGCACAAGACTGAGCCCTAGTTGGGGATGGGAGTCTTCAGGTCCCAGTTAGTCCCTCATCAGCATGCCATGCTCCTAGATCCATGTGTGCTTCCCTTAGCCAGCCCCCATTCAAGCCCTCTCCTCGCCAGTGGGGTTGCTATGATCAATACCCAGTCTCCATCCTACAACACACAGGCCATTATGGGTCCATTCTGGATCTCTAGGATGACCCTAATTTGTGAGACATCCATAAGCAATTGGCACTTTGACCACATTATACCACAGAGAATGACAGTTCTGATCATTAAGAACCTTTGCTGGATCTATGGCTGGAGGTACCTGGCTTGCTACCCAAGCTGAGCCCCAACAAGCAAAGCACATTCCTAGTAGGGAAGTGGGGGGAATCTTTATTACTTACTACTCAATCATACTCATGCAACCACTCTGCCAGTGGGGGAGAATTCCCTGCCTTTGACTACCCGATGACCCCCGGCTCCTATCAGTCCTGGTAATCTCACCACCACCCATGATGTATGTGGTAGGAAGCTGGGCTTAGGGTATGTTGTGTCAGCTCTTTACATTCCTTTTTATCAGCTCTGCTGCTTTGCCCAGGGTACAAGGTGCTATCACTCTGGATGCAGAGGTGACTAAGCCTCCATCTACCTCTTCTACCTTGTGATTATCCGTGTGTGTGTGTGTGTGTGTGTGTGTTGACCTGAATGGAAGACCTTAATGTCAAGGTGCCCTGGATAACAATGTGTTCATCTGTGCGGGCTGAATACCCTTAGCTTGCTAACAAGAGTAGTCAGTGCCTCAAGGGTGGTCACTTTTCAGAAGCCAGGCACCATAACAATTCTTGGAGAGGTGCCCAGCCAGCCTTCTCTCTGGAACCCTCACACACTTGGAGTGCCTATGAATGTCAGCTTACTTGGGGAGAGCGTTAAGATTTTTTATTTTAAAAGTAAGACATCTTTTGGTCCTGGGCATCCTTGCTCCAAGGCAGCTGGGATGCTGACACCAAGGCTATGACTCCCCTCAGTGGTGTCCAGACAGGCCCAAAGTATCGTCTTCCTCAGAGAGCTCAACCTGGGAGGCAGGTAAAGAAATCTAGCTGTGAGGGTGAGAGATGTATGAGGTACTGAGGCTGAGGGGCTGTGTTCCCTCGATGCAGCCAGGTACCAGTGGCCAACACTTCCTGTTCCAGTGGCCAGCTGTCCCGAAAGACCCAGCCTGGGGCTCTCCTGGAGAAGACAGAAGGCGTAGGGGGCTCTGGGGCTTGTAGGGTGTTGGGCCATTAGGAAAATATAGCTGCTTCTGCCTTAAGGCCTAAGTAGGGTTGTGTCTTTAATTTGGTGTGCGTATACTCCTCTTTATTAGTGGATAAATATTAGAAAATCATCTCTCAGAAGGTGTGGTCAGGGGCAGGCTGGGCTTGCCCAGCCGACTGGGGGCAGGTCCTTCAGGGGGTCCTGGCGTGGTCTGCAAAGTGAGGCTGTCCCGCCAAGGCTCATACACCAGGGTATAGCTCTCTGCCCTCTTGATAGTGAACTTGTAGGTACGGTTGGGTAACAGATTGTGGACATCAAAGGTGCAGGCAGCCACAGGGACTATACCACACTGTGTACATTCCTGTTGTGTCCTCGGCTCCAGCAGCTTGAAGCGCAGTTCATATTGCTCTGGTGCCGCTGGTTGGATGGTAACAAACCAGCGCAAGCTGACCCAGTCTTGATGGGCCACTGACTCCTTCCGGTCGAACATAACTGGCATCTTTGTGCTCAGCATAAGCCGGATGTGTGGGATTTTGGTGGCTCCAATGTCAGACACCAGGCGGTGCTTGACATGCAGGTGTCCTGGTACCATCATGGCTAGGAAGTTGTCCATGACAACTGACAGGTCTGCCAACTGCTGCTCCACGAGTCCCCAGCCAGCCAGGAAGGGCCGTGGGTCAGGAGCCTCAAGCAAGGCATCCAGGGCTGCCCGACCATGGTCTAGCTGCTCCAGCAGGTCCCCAAGCAGCAAGAGCTGGATCTTGGTCTGTGCTGTCCCCACCTTCTTCATGCGCTGAAATTTCCAGGGGTCAATGAGCTGGAACATGGTGTTAGGTAGCACCAGTGGGTTCTGGTCACCCAGGGCCAGGTGCTTAGGGAGGATCTCAATGTAGTAGGAGCACTTCTTGAGCAGCTGCATGCGGGCATGGTGGCGCTTGAGCAGCTGGGGGCTCAGGTCTGTGGTCAGGAACTCACGAAGCACATTGCGGCGCTCCATGTATGTCCTCCAAGCCTCCGGCTCCAGCAGCTGCTGATCCTCTGCCTCCTCTACCTCCTCTGTGTCCAGGAAGGAATGTGGACTGTCCAGCTTCATTTTGTCCAGGGCCAGGCCTGTCACCTGGAAGTTCATTGTCTGGGAGCTGAGGGTAAGAAGTAGGTATCAACTGTGACAATCATAGACTGGCTCTGTCTCCCAACCTAGGCCCTCGGCCCCACATCAGCCTCTGCCCCATAATGGCCTCTGCTCTTCCCTGGGCCACAGCTTTCTGATCAGAGGCCACCGGAGGGACAGAATAATAGGCTGCGTACTAGACAAAAGTAGATGATGGACAGGGATCTTCTATCAAGGGGCCAATAGGCTTCTGTGGTGATGACCTAACAGGCTGAGAGAATGGGGTATAGGGTCAGAGTGGCCCAGGAAGCAGCTCTGCGATGTTACCCAGTTTTGGGATATAAGCCTAACATGGGTAGTGTTGGGGGCTGTGGAGAGGCTTAGGGTGATCCTTGGGGCACCCTAATACTCTCCAGAGAGCTGGTTACACCTCAGCGCCACTGCAGTGCTTGGGGACAAGTCTAACCAAAGACAGGACCATACATCATCCTCACATGGAGGGGCCTTGTGTGCCCAGGGCAGAGCCCATCCTGCCATCCCACAGATGAGGAGCCTGAGGCTAAAGCTTGGTAGGCTGGCCTTCATCCACAGTCGCTTTTGATTTTGACATAGCATCTCACTCTGTTGCCCAGGCTGCCCTCCAACTCTGGTGCTCAAGCTGTCTTCTCGTCAGACCCTTGAGACTCCAGGGGTATATGCTACTGTATCCAGTTTATCCCAAAGCTGGAATTGTTGACTCCAGAGTCTGCCCTCCTTTGCTTGTCCCCATACCTGGTCCCCAAATCTGGCTGTCTGTGGAGAGGCTGGTGTGCCACAAAACCCAGCAGCCAGAGCTCCCTGGAGAAGGGACCAGCATCCTGCTAGCTGTCCCTGGTACTGGGCCCGTGGCTTCACTTGGAGATCTCAGGTTGTGGAGACTGGGCTTGGATGAATGAGAAACAGAACTAAGAGACTGGAGGACCAGCTCAAAGCCGTACAGGTTGAGAGTAAGGTTGATCCAAGTTGGCCTCACTCCCCAAAGACCATTTCAAAGTAACTTCTGTGAGTCAGGAGGACTAGAACAGGCATTTGAGACTGCAGAGAAGGGTTCCTGGCTGAGTGCTAGCTGAGATCAGGGCCCCAACTGGACACCCTGAACCAACCCAGTTCCGTGAAGCTAGAAAGTTCTATGAAACTCCCCATAACTATTTCCCCCTGTCTAAGCTATTCCATTTCCCCGGTGGAGCCTATCTACCCCGGTCCCTTGGGCACAGCTCCCAAACTCCTCTACCTACCACTCCTCTTCCGGATCACCTCCGCGAGCCCCAGCCCCCTCTGTAAGTGCCTGGCGGCCCGCCCTCTCTGCGGTGCCCAGCCAAAGCCGCAGGGTGCACTCTCAGGTCCGCCTGTTGCCATAGGAACCACTGGCCCTTGTGACGTAGTGCACATCCGGCCCAGGTGTAGGGAACTCTTTGAGGGCTGAGCTCAGATTTGCGGCAGCAGCGATTTATGTCCAGGGCCGCACAGACTCAGGCAAGCACCGCCTCAGCCCGCCCCCATCGGCCAGTGGAAATGTTCCGAGGCTTCGTGCCTTCCAGTAGCCCAGGAGCCACTGCGGTGGCTGGGTCAACAGCCTGGCTTACACTGGGGTCCCAGAAACGCAGGAAATTGGTGTCTTTGAGTGGGGCAGCGTTGCCTTCTGGGGCTTAAGAAGCCCTCAGATGCGGGGAAGGGGGTGTCTGCTTGACATTCCAAACCAAGCGATGGTCTGAGGATCTCAAGGAAGACAGCAGAGAAAGGAGGTGATTTAGAAGCAGATGGCTAGGATCACCTTAGCAAGCAATCAGCAAGGTGAAAGGTGCTGGCTTTCCCAGGCCTCCAGAAGTTCATGTCCCGAATAAATGGCGTCTCCATAGCTCTAGGGATCCTCAAAGAAATTCTCAAGTTGTGAGTCAGTCTCATTCTCCAAACTGGACTCTGGACCCCTGGATTTATTACCCAGATTCCCTCCTCTTTAAGAGCCGGCTTGGGGTTGCTCCTAGCAAGGGTCTCAGGGTCCCAGCCTCCTGAAGGCTTCTGACTCGTTCCCACTCAGTGTCTGTCCTTCCGGATGGGGTTTGTCCCTCAACTGCTAGCAACCTGAGTTACAAGCAGGGCTCCGAGCCCTCCTAATGGCATCTGGCTTGGTGGGGAGTAGTTTTCCGACCTGTCAACCTTAGAGGCCCTGGAGGAGGAGGAAGTGATGGCTGCTGGTTCTGTGCTCATCTGGGCTAGTCACGGTGGTGGCCAGTTTTAGAGGTCTCAGGGGCAAGAACTAGATTATTTGGAGAAAGGGATACCGTCTGAAGGTGCAGGAGGGAAACTGGCCCCTGGGAAGTAGGAGAGATTTAAAAGCAGCAGGAAGAATACCAGCTCCCCAGCTCTTCCTCAGGAAGGAGGTGGGTGGGGCTTGCTACCTTGTTCTTTTTGGAAGTTGGGCTTATTCCGGGTCTGTGAAAGCTCCTCGGACCCACTCTACCCTTCTTCTTTTTCCGTCCTAATTTTCTAATTTTCAATTTTTTTAAATTTTATTTTGTATATGTGAGATTTTACCTACATGTATATGTGTGCACCGAATGCATGCCTGAAAGTCAGAAGAGGCCCTTGGGTTCCCTGGAACTGGACTTGGGGATGTTTTTTCAAACCCCTGTGTGGATGCTGGCAACCCAGGTGGTATGCAAGAGCAACCAATGCTCGCAAATTCTGAGCCGTCTCTCCAGCTCCTCTAAGCTTTGATTAAAATTTTCATTGTGAGTTGTGCAGATTCTCATGTGGGCTCTGTTGTGCTTTTGTTTGTTTGTTACAGGGTGTTACTCACTGGCCTGAAATACTCTGTAGACTGGGCTGGGCTCAAATTCACAAGAGATCCATCTGCCTCTGTCTCCTGAAGGCTGGGATTAAAGATGTGCACCATTCTACCTGGCTTACAACAACTGTAAGGAACGGTGATCCTACAATCCCACTTATCCTTCCTCCATTGCTCCAGGTGTAAATTATTGAAAAATCGAAGTATAAGATCATACTAGTACACAGGGAAGGAAGGTCTGTGGCCACAGAGACACCTCCAAGAGCCCATTGGGCCACAGCCCATCTTCATCGCCCCTTGTTTTAGTTACTTTTTATTGCTGTGATAAGACACCACGATCAAGGCAACTCACAGAAGAGTCTATTCGGACTTAGTTTCAGAGGGTGAGTCTGCGATCATCATGCTGGGAAGCCTGGCAGCAGGCATGGTGCTGAAGCAGTAGCTGCGCACTTACATTTTTATATGCAAGTAGGAGGCAGAGAAAGCTAACTGGAAATGATAGCGGCTTTTGAAGCCTCAAAGCCTTCCCCCCAAGTGACGCACCTCCCCAAACAAGGCAAACTTAATCCTTTCCAGACAGCCCAACCAACTGGGGGCCACATGTCCAATATGGGAGCCTGTGGAGGCATTCTCATTCAAACCACCACATGCCATTTCCTGGCAGATTACATACTTGCAACATGCAATGACACAGCTTATACATTTTTTGTCTGTTCTGGTCCCTGGAAACATGGAAAAAAAATTTTTTTTTGAGAGCTGGATCCCACAAATTCTCTCCCTGCTCTGATCTTGGGGAGGGAATGAACTCTTTCCTCGCCTGTAGGAGGAGAAAGAAGAGTCCTCTATCTTGAGTCTGTAACACCAAGACATGTTGCTTGTGCCTTAGGGTTTCTGTCTCTTTCTGGCTGTTCAAGCCAGCGGCTGGGATTCGTTCAGCTTCCTAGGAAGCTGGAAGGACGAAGCTAGCTCATAGGTATCTCTGGCACATCAGGATTTACAAATTGCTCCAGGTGCTTGGGAGAAGTCTCTGCTTCTCTAGGGTAGATGGGGAAGGAACAGGTGTCACACCTGTTTGATATGTTTAAAGTATAAAGCAGTAGAGGGAGTACCTGCAAGAATTACATGCGGAAACTTAGTAGTAACCGCTCGGGAGCTAAGCTGTTGTGTCGGGTCAGAGAAGGCAGCAAAGGGGCAGAGAGCCTGCAAGAAGTGAGACCTACCCGCCCCCCGCCCTCCGCCCCCCCCCCCCAGCCCCAGACTAAAACAGAAACATGCTCAAGAACTGAGCTGGCTGGAGCCTGGTCCCCCTTTTCTGACAAGTGAAAAACTGAGTGGTAGGCAGCTCGCCTCATCTCACAGAGAGAGAATTCAGGACTGTAGGTGAGCCTATCTGAGGCTCACCCACTGCGCTCTCCTTGCATGCTGACCTTCTAGTCCTATCCTCAACCTGAGGTCTTAGATATCCAAGTCTCCTCCTCCCTGCAGTGGTATTAAGCATCTGGTCATGAAATAGCTCAGAAATCTTACGCCATCATCACCTCCTGCGCACCTGACCTTTCACTGATTCCCCCTCCCCCCCCAGATTACTACCAGCGTCTCATTTTACAACACAGGAATCAGGATACCAAGAGCTTATTGTGTGCTGAGCTTTTGCTCCAGAGGCCACCGCTGAGTTGGACAGGCTACACATCTACTTGAATCTGACCCTGAACAGGGTTTTTATGGTAAAGAGCCAACATTTTAAAAGCCAGTGTTCCACAGAAATATGCTCCCCGGGGATGAGCTGCTCCATCAGTGGACTCCACTCTCTCAGGGCGGCTGCTGGTTGCACATGCCCAGCTGGCAGGACAAAGCAGGTCCCTGCAACCTGTGCCTGTGGATGGGAGGTGAAGAAGAGCTTCTCCCGGTAGGCCCTCCCCCCAACCCTGCCCCTTCCTGCAGGCTCCGCCCAACTCCGTCTCACTTTAGGAGCTTACTGAGTCAGGAATCTCAAGCCCAGCGGCTTTTAACCCCAGCGGAGATCCAGCTCATTAGACCGCACAGCTGCAGAAGGCTAGGAGGAGCAGCCTGTGCGGTCCTGAGCCGGAGATCACCGAACGCCTCTCGCATTGCTGCACCATCCGGGAAGCTGACCTGTGCTGTGTGCCTGACTGAGGAGCCCTCTCTCTGTACTGGCCTCCAGGGCTAGGGTTAGGGTCTGTGTCACCTGTCACTTCCCATCCCGTGCCAAGTAGGGATGTGGGCAGGAAGCACGGGGTAGCCTGGCTGTCCCACCAGCCTTTCCGGTTTCTCCCTCGCACCTTGGGCTCCTGGTGCATGGCTGTATAGTACTCGTCAGCGGCAGCACCGAGAGCCCAGAGTGCTGACCCCGAGGCCGGCTCCATGCGCCTTCGTCCGCACCAAGGTCCCCTAGGCATGGAACCCTTCCTCCGGAAGCGGCTCACTTTCTTGTCCTTTTTCTGGGATAAGATATGGCCAGCGGGTGAGTCTGAGGAAGACATCCCCCGGGTCCAGGGACTCGATGACAACCCAGTCCGGGAGCAGCCTGCTGCCTTTGAGCCTTGCATCTTCCCAGCCCCTCGAGCCCGACTCTTCCGCGCGCTCTACGACTTCACGGCTCGATGCGCAGAGGAGCTGAGCGTCAGCCGCGGGGACAGACTCTACGCCCTCAAGGAGGAGGGCAACTACATCTTTGCCCAAAGGCTCTCTGGGCCGCCTAGCACCGGACTGGTTCCAGTCACTTACCTAGCCAAGGCTACCCCTGAGACGCCCTCAGACCAACCGTAAGTACCTGGGCTTGGGAGGTAGGGCTAAAGGCTTGCCATGCCCGATGGAGTAAGTCAGGGGTTTGAGAGTAGTCAGTAAGGGCTTACGGAGTGCCTGCTGGCACCGGGCTGAGCAAACAGGTGTGGCATGGCAGTTCAACTGGAAGAGCGGCGCTGCTGAGGGGGAACCAGTCACTCCATAGTCGCTACAGGATCCTGCCTCCATGCAGAGGTTGTCACAATATGCAGTGAGTGCTTGCTGCTCTCAGACCAAGAGCTGAGGTCTGAGATGCCTTTGCCACGGGATACAGCCTTGCACTGATTGGCAAGGTGGGAAGACATACCTGAGCTTCCAGGTGGCTCTGGCTCTGGGTCCCCAGTACTTCTAGGTACTACAAACCAGATCAGAGGCAAGTGTTCATCTTTATCTATTCCCATTCACCCTAACACCTCATGGGTCTAAGTGTGAGGTGGATAACAGCCCTGACTTGTTTTGGTGAGTGGATGTGGGCAAAGGCTGTGCAGTCACTGGCAGTGAGTGGCAGGTTTTGATGCCCAACTCTTGCATACCAGGAAGGTCATGCATCACGGTTCGTGCTGGGCAGGAATGGGTTGAAAGCTGAAGAGCTTGGTCTATGAAACTGTCTCTGATCTTTTACCCAGTGGGTCCTGGCCTGAGGCTTCTGCATACCAAACTCAGGCACTGGCATTGCTCAAATTTATCTTCTAGCCTCCTGAGGACCCAAGAGGTTTTGTGTGGTAGGTAAAGTGGAGCCAAAGGAAAGGGATCCAGGCACTTGTCCCATGCCTGCTTTCTGGCCCTCAGCAGTAGGTAGACAAGGCCAAGTAGCTGTTTTGGTGGAGAGGTCTCCCAGTCACACGGGGATGGGAGACAGAACTTGTAAACAGGTCCTATAAGCTGCTGGCATGGCAGGCAGGCCTGGCCTCCTAGAAGCAAGGCTGCTAGTGGGAGAGCTAATGACTGCCTAGACCTGGAGATCAAAGAGTTGACCACACTTATGGTGTCATTAGTCCCAGACACCTGGCCCCACAATCTAGAGAATGACCCTTGAGGCATATCCTCCACAGTTCAGGCTGTCACAGAAGCCCAGCTGTATCCCATAGTGGCTTGTAGCCCAGCCATAGCTTCAAAGAAAGTCTGGGCTATGTTGGAAAAACTCCCACTTATGGTCCCCCACAGTGGTGCTGTCCTGAGAAGGGAACTCACCTGAGGGGCTCTTCACCTGCTAGAAGATCTCACCTCCCTGCTCACAGAGCCTATAAGTAGGGCCCTAGCTCTCAGTAGAGAGAAAGGAAGCTTCAAAGGGCTAGACCTGCAGCTTCTGAAGTGAGTTTGTGGACCTTCCTAACCCCAGCCCAGGCTCCATCTCCCTTGATAGTCGCTTTTATCTACTCAGCCTGTTAATGCTAACTCCTGCTTCTCAAGCTTTGGGCCTCTGTCCTTTGCTTGCTTGTATCTTTCAGCTGTGCTTATCCCTTTATCCCCAGCCCAGGCCCAAAACCTGGCCATGACAGCTCTTCTGCTGTGTCTCTCCGGGAGGGGTTTTGGCCTGTCTGCTCTTTTGTGGGTTAACCTGAGTCACACTGCATGTTCCTCACTATCTTGCCTCCATCTGAAGGGACTGAGGGACAAAGCTCACGGGCCTTTCCTTGCATTTCTGTGATCCCTAACCCACTGGCTCCTGAAAGCTCCCGGAAATGGAAAAGCTTGGATGGGAAGTGGAGCCAGCTGTGGAGCCTTGTCTGAGCCTTGGGGAGCAGAGATGCATATACTAGGGTGGGTCTTGGGGTGACTTTGTCTTTCTGAGGTTGCTTCTGCCTCTTAAGAATGAATGGAGTGGCCAAGCCATCATGGTATAGGCTTTTAATCCCAGCACTCTGAGGCTGAAGCAGGTGGATCTCTGAGTTTGAGGTCACCCTTATTTACATAGTGAGTTCCAAGCCAGCCAAGATTGCTTTTATGAGATCCTGTCTCAAAGAAAAGAAAAGAAAAGAAAAATTTATAAGATAAAGAAAAAAAGAGAGGAAGGAAAGAAGAGGGAGAGAGAGATGAATGGAAACCATACCTGATATGACTTAGTAGTTAGGGGCTGGCTCACCTAGGCGTGCCCCTTCCGAGCGTAAGGAACTTACAGTGTGCTTCTACTCTCTGCCTCTGCTAACGTCTTTCCCACCTTGCCTTAGTCTTCCTTTTGTGGGAGCCCTAGCTCCCAAGTAGCCAACCTCTCAGATGAGCCATGCCCAGCCGGGTGACATCCCTGGTTTATTCCCTGGCCATACTAGAGTTCTGTGGATGCTCCTGGGGCAGCTTATTGGGGACCTTGGTTCTCTGTGGACCTCCACAGGGACTCACCAATTTCAAGTTTGGGGTTTTGGTCTTTGGCCAGGGCTGTTAGCTTTTGGTGAGGTCTGGTAGTTATATTAGAGTAACAGAACCAATGGCCCAGGTTAGTGGACAGTCCTACCTATGTGAAGGGGATTCAGTCACTTGATGGTGGTGGCCTGGAACCCCAGCTTCAGGCACGGGACACATTTTCTTCTTGAGAGAGAGTGGGACAGTTGAGGCCTCACACCTTGCCAGGGTCACATGGCTAGGCCTGAAAGATGACTGTTGTGTCCTGGATTTGCAGTTGGTACTTCAGTGGAATCAGCAGGACTCAGGCCCAGCAGTTGCTCTTGTCCCCTGCCAATGCACCAGGGGCTTTCCTTATCCGGCCCAGCGAAAGCAGCATCGGGGGATATTCTCTGTCAGGTACTTGGACAACCTCTCAAGACTTCATTTTCTGGGTGGGGCATTTTGCTCAGCTCTACCAAGCCAGACCTCCTTGACCTTGGAGCAGTTGATCCATACACTAGCAACCCTTCATATAGACATGATAGTTATTAAGTACCCTTCCTGCTTTCTCCCCTTCTCTTTCCCTCACTTCCTCTCTCCCTCCCTCTCTCCCTCCATTCTTTTTTCTCTCTTTTCCCCCTTCCTCCATTCACTACCTTAGCATTTCATTCAACATGAACCTATTTAACACTCTTTGTCCCTGGGGCCCTCTGGCTGTCCAGGGGCCTATTGCTGACCATGTCCCTTTTTGCACAGAGTATTGTCCACCACAGGGGCCCCATGACCATCTGAATGAAGCCACTTGGGATGCTGGGGTACGGGTGTCTGAGGCAGGTGCAACCAAGACACTGGTTTCCATCTCTGTTTCCAGTCCGGGCCCAGGCCAAAGTTTGCCACTATCGCATCTCCGTGGCACCCAGTGGTAGCCTCTACCTTCAGGAGGGCCGGCTCTTCCCCAGCCTGGATGCATTGCTGGCTTACTACAAGACCAACTGGAAGCTGATCCAGAATCCTCTGTTGCAGCCCTGCATACCTCAGGTGGACCCGAGACATCCTCATATCTGGGGACCACTGGGAACCCTGTCTTAGAGTCTCCTGGCAAGCCTCTAGCCTAGACATGGCCAGGGAATAGCCAATTATCCAATGGTTTCTTTATTCTGATGGAGTTGGCCCCCATCACCCACTTTATCTCCTCTGAGGCACCCAGTTCTGCAGGATATCAGGAGAAGTGAAGGCCAGTGTGGGGAAGGCACCCGCAGCTGCTCCAAGCCTCGAGGGCAGAAGCTCAGAGAGGAGATACTGTTTTCCCTAGTATCTGGTATTACTGGGTCCAGGGCAGCAATCTGGTTTCTCTGGTTCTGTAATGACAGCCTAGCTGGGGTTGTAATAAGTGTTTGTGAACGGATGTCCGGCTCTGGTAAAGGGGCCTCTTAAGTCCCCAACGCAATTAGCGTCATAGCTGTGGGCTTGGCCTCCCAAGGTCAGCACTGGTCTCCCCTTTGTCCCAGACTGGGCTTGGTAGGAGTATACTGGGGAGGGAGAGGCTGAGACCTGCTGCTGGGGTTCTTTCTAGGCCTCACAGGGAGTGAGTAAAACAGTACCTCAGCCTTCCTGCCCACTTTGCCAGGGGAGCCTCAGACAGCACATTGAGTGTCCCTTCCCACAGATGCCCCTGGCTCAGGATGAGTGGGAACGGCCACGTTCAGAATTTGTCCTTCGGAGAAAGCTGGGCGAAGGCTTCTTCGGGGAGGTATGGGAAGGCCTGTGGCTGGGCACTACACCTGTGGCGGTGAAGGTTATTAAGTCAGGTGAGGCCCTGCAGCCAGGCGTGGAGAGCACTGCCCTCTGACCCTAAAGCCCGGGGCAATGGTGGTCACGCACAGTCCTGGAGCAGCATCCTTTTCACAGCCGACATGAAGCTGGCAGACCTCACCAAGGAGATTGAGGCACTGAAGAGCCTGAGGCATGAGCGGCTGATCCGGCTGCATGCTATATGTTCCCTGGGAGAACCCGTATACATCGTCACCGAACTCATGGGCAAGGGCAACCTGCAGGTCTACCTGGGCAGTGAGTAAACTCCCTCCCACCACCCTGTAACAGGCACATCTGCCAACCCCCACGAGAGCATTCACGTCCTGGGTCCACAGAGACTCCTTGGGCCTTTGGAAGGGACACATGTGGCCTAGATTACAGACACCTGGTCCTACTGCTCCTCTGTTTAGCAGAGGGCATTGAGGCCAAGGGTCTGAGCCAGGCTTAAATTTGGCTGAAGGCTATCTAGTCAAATCCTGGTGTTTCCAAGGCTAACACTGCAGTACGGGTGGTAAAGGTTGCCTTTGTGTCACTAACTTCTGACATGTTGCCTTGGACCCAGTCCAGGTTGGGTACTATCTCTCTTGGGGGTCCAGGCAGGTGTCAAGAAGCAGCTTCTGCTGAGGCCTTGTGGTGAGTGCAGGACTTCCCTTTCCATTGTGTTCTCATTGCCTACTGGACCTGAGTAGGTGATGCTGCTCTCACTCTCTCAGAGGTGGGGGAACCAAGGCGTAGAGGAAGCGTGTGTGCGCACATGTGCTTGCCTTGCCAGTCACTGCCCTGTGTCCTCAAGAAGACTGATACCCGGCCTTGACCTCTGAGCCCCTCTGTCTGCAGGCCCCGAGGGAAAGGCCCTGAGCCTACTTCATCTCCTGGGGTTTGGCTGCCAGGTAGCCGAGGGCATGAGCTACCTGGAGGAGCAGCGTGTTGTCCACCGGGACCTGGCTGCCAGGAACGTGCTGGTGGGTGATGACCTCACCTGCAAGGTAGCTGATTTTGGCCTGGCCAGGCTGCTCAAGGTCAGTGGGGTCTGGGCCCCTAACCCCTGCAGACGTGAAAACACTATCCTGAATTCCCCACCCGTTGCACCTCATCTCCAGGACGACGTCTACTCCCCAAGCAGTGGCTCCAAGATCCCCGTCAAGTGGACGGCACCCGAGGCAGCTAATTATCGTGTCTTCTCCCAAAAATCAGATGTCTGGTCCTTCGGCATCCTGCTGTATGAGGTCTTCACTTATGGCCAGTGTCCCTATGAAGGTGAGCCGTCAGAGAGGAAATCATGACTCATCAGGGAAAGTTTAGTCTGAGGGAGGTAGCCTGGGATCCAGCCTGAGGGAGGAGATGTACCCTGCCCTGGGAGTCACTGATCCCCAGAGGTACCAGGATCGGGCCTGGAATAGCAGCACAGACTGGTCACGCAGCAGCTGGGGTTGGGGGTGGGGGTGTCTCTTTGGTGGCACTGTAGGCAGAATCAAGGCGGCTGCTGACTGGTCCCTCTTGCCGGCCCCTTCCCAGGAATGACAAACCACGAGACACTACAGCAGATTAGTCGTGGGTACCGGCTGCCACGCCCAGCAGTCTGCCCGGCAGAGGTCTATGCGCTCATGGTGGAGTGCTGGAAGAGCAGCCCTGAGGAGAGGCCCACCTTTGCCACACTGAGGGAGAAGCTGAACGCCATACACAGGCGCCTCCATCTGGGCCTCACGTGACCAGGTCTCCAGACCCACAGGCAGTGGCTAGGGCAGCTGCTTCCTGAAGGGTGTCTCCCAAGGAAACACAATGCACTCGGGAGCTGCTGCACAACCGGGAAGCGCACAGCCGCCGAGCTCCAACGTGAGGACTCCTTCACTGACAGACTGGTACTTACATGTGCACACCAGATGGACGCGTGCAGACTGGGCCTGGTCACAAGCGCTCACTTAGATAGAAGTGAGGGCTGAGAGCCTCCTCCTGGCATATTTTGACTCCCTGCTGTCTCCAGGGTGTTGATAATGTGTAGAAAGGGAGCTGTAAGGAAGTGCTGGGTGGAGGAGTACCAGCAGTTTGCTCCTGGCCCTCACCTCGGCTCTCTCCAAAGATGAGAAGATCAGTTTCCCTCAGGTCTCACTGTGGATTTGGTTAAGCAGCCAGCATTAGGGCTCCCGAGCATACCTCACCAGTACCTGCTGTGTCCTCAGAAGGGACAGCAGCACCACCGCCCCCCTCCACCCGTCTGCCCCACAGATACCAGCAAACCTTAGGCGCACAGTCAGCTTCAATAAACATGCTCCAATGGATTCGCCCACCAGTTCCCAGAATGGAGTGCTGCTGGAGGCTCTTACTGTTCAGAGAAAGAGTTGGATCACTGCCCCCCCCCCCCAGCCAGACCTCCATTACAATGTGGACCCCTATAGCATTAATGGTGGAGACTGCCAGGGGCAAGTGAACAGCCCATTCCATCTCCCTGGCCTGGAACTGAAGCCAGAAGGCTCTTCAGTGTCAGAAAAGGCACACTGGCTAGCTGGTGGTCAGCACTCCCTGGCCTTTTCTAGATGCAGAGGAATGGTATTTCAAGACTGTTTCTTTGGATGGGCAGTGGTTAGGAGACAGAATTTCCTGGTTGACAGGATTAGGCAGATACAGGTAGGATATTGACAACCAGATGACCTACTCTCTGTGGCAAAGCTCCCGTGGGCCACTTTGTGAGTGTGACACCTTGAGAAGTTGGGCCCTGGATCATTCAATACTTCAGGACACTAGAGGCAGCACACTGGGGACAGGGATAAGGACGGGGAGGGGGCTTTGCTCAGGGACCCCAGGCCATTTTACTCTCCTCGCAGCTGTACCCAGAAGGCCATGGGGCAGAGAGACTGGCAGTCCCTAGAGGGGCCAGCTCTACACTCACCAAGGCCAATTTGCTTATGATTACTGACCACTAGGCTGTCAGCTACATGGAACTGGGAACTGGACCTCATATGTAAAGTGGTCCATTAGATACAGCAAAGATTTTGGGGGTTAGCCAGTCATAGGGAGGCCAGGCTGACAGAGTGTGCTGACGTTGGTCTTTATAGGTAGGCAAGGCAGTGGGGTCGCGCTGAGGCATGGCCCTGCCTCTGCCTCAGTCTGCACCTCTGACCTCTCACTCTATTTGGGGAGGTTGAAGGGAAGAACCTGGAACTGGCAGTTGGCTGCTGTGGGCTCTGCTTTGCCAGCACACAGAGCAGCAATGTGGGCCCAAGGGCTTGCATGGCATAAGATGATAGTTAAGATTTTGATGTTAAAGGGCTTCCGTGAGTCAAACTAGGACACTAGAGATAGGATGCTCCGGCCTGGGAAGAAGGATGGTGCTGGGCTTGTAGCCAAGTCGTGGAAGCAGGTTGGGCTGGTTTCTGGCACATTCCTAGGTGTCTAGTCTACCAAAGAGGAGCAGGTTTGGCTCTCCTGGGAGAGGCCAGGGACTTTTGAGCCATCTGGTATATCATCGACAGAACTGCCCACAAGTCTCATCTGCAGACTGTGGCTGTCCAGGACATGGCTAGGACTCAGAGGTTCAAGATTTGACGGTCTTGGAGCCGACAAGGGAGGCAACCGTGGAGTTCTTGAGGCTGACCTCTGCCAACCCCATCCTTATTCCTTTCCTCTTCTTGTATCAACCATTCCCCACGCCTTGGAACTGAGCTAGGCTGAGTAGGTGTGAGGTCACTAAATAATACATGTTGCTGTTCCTAATCTCAGTAGGAAGCAGGTGAGCAGTGCTATCTCTCTTTAGTGAAAGAGAACTCAAGGCCTGGCACAGTTCTCACTGGCAGAACATTTGCTTAGCATGTGGACCAGGATGTGATCCTCGGAAAGAAGTAGTACCGCCACCACAGCACTCCCCCACCAAAAAATAAACAAAACACACACACACACACACACACACACACACACAAATAGGCACTTTGATACAGTGTTAATAGGTAGTTGAACACAGTGTTATTTCCCAGGTCACTCATCCTTACAGACGGTTCAGCTTCCTTTCCCACCCCTCTTCTTCCGGACCCCTGTGTAGGAGCACCCCATACTGGAGAGACAAGAAAGGATCAGCCAGAGGGAAAAAGTCGATCAGGGTCTCTGGAGAGGAGGAATCTTTGGAATTTTCAAGGTTCAATGGGAGCAGGAGGGACGGACTGGAGCAGTCACACTCAGGGCCACTAGGAATTGGGGTAGCATGGAAGGTGAGCTGGAAGGGACCCTGGGGGCCACAGAGCAGAAGGGAAGCCTGGGAAAGACAGCAATGGGGCTACAGAGGCCCTAGTGGTCCTCCCTATTCATTACTTACCTTTTGTGACTGCCCCCTTGTCTCCTTATCTGGGGAGACAGGAAAGTGCCTGCTGCTTCATCTGAGGTCTATGGACTACAGGTTCCGGAGACGTCAGAAGCCCCCTAGCCCAGCTCATAACCCACATGCATGTTCATGCCTCCACATACCTTGGTTCCTGTTGTCTCCCCAGCTGTCATGTTGTGGTCTAGCATGCTGTCCTGGGTGGCTGTTGTGGCAGAAGCTTAGGCTAGGGTATTCTCTTTCGGTTCAGAGGTCTCATGCAGGCCCTTCTCTCGCTCAATCCCACCAGTCTCTTCTTTGCCTCCAACTCAGGCCCTGCCTGATTTCCTTGAGGCCATGCCTAGATCTAGTCCTGCCAATGTCTAGTGGGTGGATACCTGCCGAGGAAGGTGGCTGTCAGGGCTGACAAGTCCCCAACAACCCTCATTGTTTATGTGTGTGCAGGAGGGAGGCCTTCTCCATTGGCAGGAGGTACCAGCCAGTGTATAGGACTTTGTTGTTTGTTTATTTATGTAGAAAAGGCAGCACTTGGCTCTCTACTCTGTTCTAGCTGCCTACCCACCATCCTTGAAATTGATCTCTACGGTTCCCCTCCCTTTCCTTTAGCTCCAATGCTCACACTCCAGGGGGGGCCAAGGGGTCAGCTGATCCCTGTATACCCAGCATCTAATGAGATAGTCTGTGTAACTGGCTGGGTCTTGTCAAGAGGTGGTTTAGATGGCAGGCTCCCACTGAAGACGAGTGTGAGTACCCAGCATGGTTTTATCTGTGGACAAAAGAACAGACAGGGGCCAGAAGGGCCTTTGGGATGGAGCCAGGACAGTCCATCTCCAATCCCAGTGCTGGGTGTGGCTGCTCTCCTACCCATCATGAGGAAGTAGGTGTGACTAGCTTGCTGGGAAAAGCCTCTCCTACCCGTCCCAGCAGCCAGTGTCTACAAGCTGCCCACAGTTGGCTCTGCCACTGAGCCTGCCATGGTGTCTTGGGACAAGGCCCACCTGGGCCCTAAGTACATGGGCCTCTGGGACTTCAAGGCGAGAACAGATGAGGAACTGAGCTTTCAGGCAGGAGACCTCCTCCATGTTACCAGAAAGGAGGAACAGTGGTGGTGGGCCACCCTACTGGATGCGGAAGGCAAGGCCTTGGCTGAAGGCTACGTGCCCTACAATTACCTGGCTGAGAAGGAAACTGTGGAGTCTGAGCCGTGAGTGGCCCTGGGGAGTTGGCACAGAGGGAGGGGTGGGCACCGGGGTAGACTGGGGAAGCCAGAGGGTATAAGATCCTAGTTAGACATTCAGTTGGTCACACTCTGATCCTTAACATCCTGTCACATGGGGTTGGGGATGGGGCTGTACCTCTGTGTGACACTGGGAGATAGGACCTCTCCTTTGGACCCACTCATGACCACTTCCCAGCCACAAGGACAACTCTGCTAGGACCTAGGTGGGACAGAAGGGCCCAGTGTGGATTTTTAGGATGCTGGCTGCAAGAGACAAGATCTGTGTGGGAATTCAAGAGCTGCTTAGGGTGTGAAGTTTGCTCTCTTTACAAACAGCCGAAACCAGATGTGCGACCTAGTTAAGGGAGACAGAAGGCTGCTGGGGCACACCTATCTATATCACCCGTCGGGGGGTACATGGTGCAAATTTGGTGGTAGGTGTTTTCGTCTCCCCTCAAGCACCCTAGCCCACTGTTCCTGGCCACCCACATACCTGAGCCCTTAGAGGCTTTGAGGAACTACAGTAGTACCTGGTATGGGCATGTTCCTAGCCACTAAAGGACCCAAACTATGCAGGACACTCTGGGCTAAGGCTGGGAAGGGTCCAACAGGAGGGGGTTCTTACTGTTTTGCTCCTGAGACCCTCAACTCCTCATCTCACAATGAGAACCTGTTGTGCTCAGTGGAAGATTGTGAACACACAGACAAGAAACAAGAGTGCTACATGGTACCTGGGACAGTTCCAGAGACAAGGGTCTCACGATGGGAACAAGGTGGGCATGGGTAGTGTGCGTAAAAGGCTGAGAAGAGCCAGGCGGTGGCACATGCCTTTCACATATGGCTCTCTAAAGGCAGGTGGAGGTCTAAATTCCAGGGTAGCCTGGTTGACATAGTGAGGTCCTGTCAGAGAGAGAGAGAGAGAGACAGAGAGAGAGAGAGAGAGACAGAGAGAGAGAGAGAGAGAGAGAGAGAGAGAGAGAGAGAGATCATGTGGCTAACATAGCAAGAACAAAGGCCCCGAGGTCCTAAGAATCTAGCACAGGTGAAGAGGTCAGACGAGGAGCAAAGCTGAGGAGGCAAAGTGGTCAGAGTGGTGAGCAGGAGAGATTCTCTAGCTTTGCAGGACCTGAGGAGGTGGGCTTCAAGGGCTTGAGCTGAATCTTAGGTTCCTGTGCGGAGCCCATGTTCCAGCGGCTTTTGAGGGAGTTGCAGATTCCATGAGTAGAGAATACCCATGAACTCCAAGGACTTCCACGTGTAGTTCCGTTTTAGGCATGTCCGTCCCTTGTGCTGCAAGCCAGTATGTATAAATCCTTTTGAATGGGAGAGTACATGCCTGTGTGTCACTGTGTCTGTGCATGTACATGAGGGTGTGCTGATTAGTATGTATGCATGCTTGTGTAAGGATGCAAATGTAAATGCAGGGATGGGTATGCGTGAGCACAAGTGTCAGTGCCTTGGGAGTGCACGCTTGGGTATGAATATGATGACACATGCCCTTTTGCATCTCATTGCATGTCTGTGCACATAATTGGACATGTGCAAATGGCTAAGTGATTATGTGTATGAAAGTATAAGCCAACACTGCAGCACCAGGGAGCTGCTGTTGAGACCCTTCTCCCACCTACTTCTGGGCCAAGCTGTTGTCTATAGCTCAGGTCCCACAACATGTTAAGAGATATTCACGTGACGGGATTTCAGCTTTTTTTTGCCGGGGGTGGGGTGGGGTGTCTCTTCCACAAGTGACCATCATCCAGAGCAGGATGGTAGGCAGTGCTTGGCCCATCTCACTTCTGAGCCACTAGGATCTTTTCTGGTGTCCAGAACCAGCCATTTAGGACTTTCAGGGTCCATGATGGTCGAAGAGGCCTCTGCAAGGTTGGGAGCAGCATGAGAGGCACCATAGCTAGGATTTGGAGTGTGAGATGGGAGCCAGGGGGCATTCGGAACTCTGCATAGGCATGGCAAGGGTTAGATAGTTGGGAGACAGGATGGATGTGGGGCTGGGTGAGGGTATGCTAGGCTGAGGCTGACGCTCTCCTCTGCAGGTGGTTCTTTGGTTGCATCTCCCGCTCAGAGGCCATGCACAGGCTGCAGGCTGCAGACAACTCGAAGGGTGCCTTCCTGATCAGAGTCAGCCAGAAGCCAGGAGCAGACTATGTCCTCTCTGGTACTGCTTCCCAGATCTCCCTTGCCTATGCTAACCCTCAGGCCTTCCTGACTGCATGGTGACCTGCCTTTCCTCTGATTGTAAAGCCTCTTCCTCTGGAAGCCCTGACCTTTCCCTGTGGTCCAGCTACTCACTTTCAGGTTGGGTGGTTTTCCTTTGTGGCTGGCATGACCTATGTGTCATGAAAGCCAAGGCTCCACAAGTGTTCCACTGTGCTTGTGACCCCAAAACCCAGGAGTGCAAGGAACAGAGTAGCCATGGCTCATGACAGGAGTGCCAGGTAGCCAAGTACAGGCAATGTCCAGGCTGGGAACAGGGGAGGCAAAGTGGGGGGCATACAGGACAGGATGTCTGCTTATGCCTCCTTCCGCCGGCCACCCACCCCAGTGCGGGATGCTCAGGCCGTGCGACATTACAGGATCTGGAGGAACAATGGGGGCCGGCTGCACCTGAATGAGGCAGTGTCCTTCTCCAGCCTGTCTGAGCTTGTGGACTACCACAAGATCCAGAGCCTGTCCCATGGCCTGCAGCTGACCATACCGTGCTGGAAGGTAGGCCACTGGTTCCTCTGTGACATAGTTGCTCAGGGTCAGAGTGCAACATGTGGGCAGGAGGGACTCAGGAGACAGCATTCTCCTTGGCTATCACTCTTATTGCACTAATTCACCAGAGCTCAGTTGTGCTAAGAACCAAACCTTGACCTTGGTGGATGAAGACAGCAGCATTTTTATGCAGGCCACTTAGACACTACTATGCTGGATGTGGCTCTAAATTTAAAGATAAATAGGGCTCCTTATGAGGGGTTTAGAGCAAATCCTTCCTGGAGACAACCTGGGTGACCCAACATCCCTCCACCCACCATCATTGCCCTTTCTGTCTCTTCAGCACAAAACTGAGCCCTTGCCCCACTGGGATGACTGGGAGAGGCCAAGGGAGGAGTTCACCCTCTGTAAGAAGCTGGGGGCCGGCTACTTTGGGGAGGTCTTCGAAGGGCTCTGGAAAGGCCAGGTCCGTGTGGCTGTGAAGGTGATCTCTAGAGGTGAGCAGGTCCAACCCAACTCAACTTGATCGCATGTTAGTTTCCCACTATTGCTGCCAGTGGTCATTTCCAGTCTTACCCCACTGAGCGTGTCGCAACATACTCACTGGGCACCAACAACATTATGGTGGGAATAATCCTTTCAATTGTACCCATTTTAATTGAAGCAAGTCACTGGAAATTTGAGTTTCACCTAAAAGCCTAGCTTCACCCTCTTGTCTATACCCAATACCTCAAGAATGAGGTCAACCAAGACCTTGAAAACATCCAGCTGGGAAATGTTGACTGTGGTGATTATGGCCAAGTGGGGCATAGGAGGGCAGATGGACACATCAGGCTTGAGGCACTGAGGCCTGAGTTGTGGAGGCTTTAGTGTTCTAGCTTGGAGGCTAGCCTTTGTCTTCCTAGGCTGACCATATTTACTGAGCTGCTTCAGGAGGTCTGGGCCTCCTGCTTGGGGCAAAGGTCAAGGGCTGTATTCACTGAGACTGATGCCTCTCAGACAATCTCCTGCACCAGCACACCTTCCAGTCTGAGATCCAGGCCATGAAGAAGCTGCGGCACAAGCACATCCTGTCACTGTATGCTATCGCAACTGCAGGAGACCCTGTCTACATCATCACAGAGCTCATGCCCAAGGGAAGCCTGCTGCAGCTATTGCGAGGTAATTGGCAAGCTTTACCCTTCTTTCCTGGGGCTGAAAGTGTTTAAGGAGCAGTAGACCCCACGTGTTCCTACTTGACCTACACAAAACAGTCAGGATCTTCCAGATGAGTTGTTTTCTTTCTTAAGAAGTTACTTAAACCAGGTGTGGTGGTGCATGCCTTTAATCCCAGCACTGGGAGGCACAGGCAGGCAGAGCTCTGTGAATTTGAAGCCAGCCTACAAAGTGAGTCCGACAGCCAGGGCTACACAGAGAAACCTTGTCTTGAAAAAAAGAGGAGAGAGAGAAGTTACTTAAATTGTGTTAAGTGGTGGTTAGTGGGAGACTAGAAAGGTTGCTCAATGGTTAAGGGCACTTAATGTTTTTGCACAGGACCAGGGTTTAGTTCCCAGTACCCACATGGTGGCTCACCATCCATAACTCCAGTCGAGGGGAGCTGACACCCTCTTTTGGCCTCTGCAGACACCAGCCCTCCATGTGGTACACAGACATACATGCACATACATACATAAAATATTTTTAAAAACTAAAAATGGAAGCCAGGCATACTGACATATGTATTTAAACCCTGCACTTGGAGGAAGAGGCAGGCTGATCTCCGAGTTTGAGTCCAGCCTGGTCTACAGAGCGAGCTCCAAGACTATACAGAGAAACTTTGTCCTGAACCTCTGCCCTCCCCCAAGGCCCCCAAAACTAAAGATGGATGACAATCAAGGAAAGATATACACACATACACATGTGCACATACTCACAGTAACAAGTACATGCACCACACCACACATACTACATCCCCTCATACACACAAATTTTTAAAAAAGCTAGAGAGAGGGCTCTTTGGGTATGGTGCTTGCTATGCAAGCATGAAGGCCTGCGTTCAGATCTCCAGAACTAAGGTAAAGCCAGCATAGAAGGATGCATCTGTTCTCCCTAGGCTCCTACAGTGAGATGGGAGGCAGAGGGACAATCCTTGTTTTATCTCAGGAGCAAAAAACAAAATCCTCCTCAAACGTGTCAAAGGTTAAGACTCACACCCAGGGCTGTCCTATGACCTCCACACACATGTACACATGTACACATACACATTACACATACACAACAAAGGAAAAAAGTAAGTTACTTAAAGTTACCAATTGCTAATCACAAAATCTGAAGAAGTACAGGTAAGTTCAGAAAAGAAGATAAAAGTATGTGAGTGCTCTTTGTCTCTAGGTACATAACTGTAGAAGGTCTAGGCCTTTCCACTTTGCAATTAAGCCAGACCCTTTGCTGGAGCCTTCATAGCTACAGTAAATGAGGACTGGGCTCTGGCCAGCTAACTCTGGCCTCTGATCAACCCTACAGACTCTGATGAGAAAGCCCTGCCTGTTTCCGAGCTGGTGGACTTTGCATCGCAGGTTGCTGAGGGCATGTGCTACCTGGAATCTCAGAATTACATCCATCGTGACCTGGCTGCTAGGAACGTTCTTGTTACAGAGAACAATCTCTGCAAAGTGGGGGACTTTGGGCTGGCCAGGCTTGTCAAGGTAGGAACCCTTGGAGGCAGAAGCCAGAAGCAGTAATATGAGGTTTTATCTCCCAAGCCTTGAGCTTAACCCAGCCATAAGCAAGATGGGTTCTTGATAGGGTGGTGTTAAAAGGCAAGGGGACGGCTTTATTCATACAGTGACAAGCCTTGTTCATGCCACATTGGCCCAGCTATGAGTACCTAGCCAGACAGCCATGTACCTTGGGCTTTTCCTGTCTCCACACATTGCAGCTCTGCCCTTGTCCTCCTCCACCTAGAATCCCAGTGACTTGGCACTTTCACTGTTACAATGATACACAGGGCCTAGACATGATTGGTGACAGCAACCTCTGGTTGCAGTGGGGTGATGTCAGTAGGTCAGACTGCAACAGGCAGTGTGTTTGTACCCACTGGGACCTTGGCGTCCATGGCAGTCAGCGCTACACAGGAAGAGTACAAGCTGCAGATCCCTCTACCGTCAGAACCTTACCATGAGCCATCCTATTACAGGAGGACATCTACCTTTCTCACGACCACAACATCCCCTACAAATGGACGGCGCCCGAGGCACTCTCTAGAGGGCATTACTCCATCAAATCTGACGTCTGGTCTTTTGGGATTCTCCTTCATGAAATTTTCAGCAGGGGGCAGATGCCCTACCCAGGTATTGCCGTTGCCTCAAGAACGTCCCCAGCTGTGGACAGGCAGTGAGGTGGAGTGGGGGCAGGTCTTCAATGGTTGGCTGACAGAGCTGACAGGAGGTTCAGCCAGACTCCACCCCTGTTCCATTCCTTGAGCATCCAGAGCATGCTGCTGGGATCACCTGTCCTGGAGACACTGTCTACAGGGAAGGCAACTGTCACAGTGTGCTAGAAAGTTTCCAGAGCATGGTGATGGTCATTCTTGCAAGGGACTACATCCAGGGAGGAACCAATGGTAGTTGGGTGTGGCTTCCAGGGATTGGAGGGTGGACATCAGCCTCCTAGTTCTCATTTCTCTTCTCCCATGGACCACAGGCATGTCCAATCACGAGGCCTTCCTGAGGGTGAATGCCGGCTACCGCATGCCCTGCCCCCTGGAGTGCCCACCTAACATACACAAGCTGATGCTTGACTGTTGGAGCCAGGACCCCAAGCAGAGACCTTGCTTCAAAGACCTGTGTGAGAAACTCTCAGGCATCACCAGGTATGAGAACCTGGTCTGAGCTCCTTGGACATGGCCAGGACCCACAGAAGAAGGCCTCATGATTATCCTGGACCTCTGATGAAGGTGTGCACCATCCTTCATTTTACTGAGGTGAAGGGCTAGGAAACATACCAAACATACCTCAAATACTGCATGTTGTCAAGGAAAGAGTAAAGAGGCAGCCATATTCTTTTCTCATCTATCCTCCTCCAGGAGGCAGTCCACAAACTCTGGGAGATCACTCTCTGGCTTTGCCCTCCTTTCTGTGAAGACTTCATGTGACAGAGAAGCCAAGAAGAGTCTAGACAACAGGCCTTGCGGAGTTCTTGCCAGCATATCACTTTCAGAATATACCTGTCCTTGATCATTCCTCTGCTCAACTGTCCAAAAACACATCCCCCCACTCCTTGGCACCTCAATTTTGCAGGCTTTTACGGCCACATAAAACTCAGAACAAGTTTGCATGATTTTCTCTCTCTAACCTTGCCTTTGCTTGAAGAGTACCATCTAGGAAGCTGAAGACAGATAAAAGGATATGAAACTTCTTTCCTGCAGTTTCTGGTGCCCAGTGAGGCATACTGAGATACCTGATCACCTGGAGCCTGCACAGGTAGAGGAAAGCTCACGGAGCCAGTAACAGCCAGTTCCCCCTCCCCCCGACACACACCAAGACAGGGTTTCTTTGTACAATAGCCCTGGCTGTCCTGGAACTCACTTTGTAGACCAGGCTGGCCTTGAACTCAGGCACCTGCCTCTGCCTCCTGAGTGCTGGGATA
This sequence comes from Meriones unguiculatus, assembly GCF_030254825.1. Classification (NCBI taxonomy): domain Eukaryota; kingdom Metazoa; phylum Chordata; class Mammalia; order Rodentia; family Muridae; genus Meriones; species Meriones unguiculatus. Next base: position 101,493,772 of record NC_083352.1, read on the forward strand.
TTCTTAACCATGTGGGCAGAGGCAGCTCTTCTTTGTGAGGCACTGTCCTCCATTCTAGAGTCAGATTCAGTTCGGGCTTGTGCGTTTTGTGTTTCGTTTTAGAGTTCCAGGTCCTTTCCCTTCAGAAATAGATGTTTTTGTCCTGAGCTCCTGAGGCAGGATAACACCCTCTCTGGAAAACTACTGACCTCATGCTCTGGCCCATCCTCCATTCTCCCCTTCCAGTTTGGCTCTGAGTCTTCCCTGATGGCTCTGGTCCAAGTCTGCTTTCCTCATGTGTCTTGAACCCATGCTTGACCCCTGAAGTCCAGCCAGACTATCTGCTTCTCATGGCAGCTCCATCTACTTGAATATTAGAGCCCCAGTTCTGAGGGGGCGTACCCCAAAAGCACCTACCTGAAGCTGCCTTACTGGAAGTGAGTGTAACCATCTCAGCATGTATTTATCAGCTACCTTCAGACTGACCTCTCACAACGGCTGAACATGTCCCTACTTCCTTTTAGAAAATGTCCTATGTTCAAGAATTGACACTGTTTGGAAAGTCAAGCTGTCTTTCAATTTCCAGGGATGTGGGAGAACACAGGAAAACATTTGGAAATGGGGCAAATGAAAACTCTTAAAACTAAGTCCTTTGCATAGACTTTAGTCAAAAATTTCTGTTCTCTGAGTAACTGTGCCTTTCCTTTTCACCAAGAACAGAATTTGGGCTGGGCTTGGCAGCACACACCTTTAATCCCAGCAGAGACAGAGGCAGCAGATTATCTGTGAGTTTGAGGCCAGCCTGGTCTAAGAAGTAAATTCCAGGATTGCTAGGACTGCATAGAGACTCTGCCTCAGAAAAAAAAAAAAAAAAAAACAAAAAACAAACAAACAAAAAAAACCAAGATAAAATAAAAAGAACACAATTTGTATAAAAATCCAAGTGGACATAAACTGATCCAGAGCTAAGCATTCTAAAAATGAAAGCTGTGTGCCTGTGCAACTTTGGCTGTTTGTATATGTACACAGTCCTTCAACACTTCCAGAGGGCACAACCTTGGGTGTGGTGGTGCACGCCTTTAATCCTAGCACTTGGGAGGCAGAGGCAGGCAGATCTGTGAGTTAGAGGCCACCTTGGTCTACATAGTGAGTTCCAGGAGAGCCAGAGCTACATAAAGAAACCCTGCTTCAGAAACAAATATGAAAATATAAAACACAACAAAACAAACCTCTTACAATTCTGTTTAGACTGCTCATCTAGAGATGAGCGCTCATGAAATATTCCTAAAATCTCTCAGAAACAAAGTCAAATGTTCTTAGAGATCACATGATCTAATCTTTAAGAGTGTTGGTAAAATAAAATAATAAAATAAAAACAGGTATGTTTCCAGACCTGTCAACACCGAATACAGTACAGCTGGACCAGTAGTCCTTAACCTTCCTAATGCTGCGACCCTTTAATACAGTTCATGTTATGGTGACCTCCAACCATAAAATTATTTTCGTGCTACTTCATAGCTGTAATTTTGCTAGTGTTACGAATTATATTTTTGGAGAGGTTTCTCAAAGGGGTCATAACCCATAGTTTAAGACCCACTGAGAGACTTTTTTTTTTTCCTTCTTACCAGGGTTTATAATAAGTTTAATTCTACTGGGTATTTAAAATGCTGCAATGAGAAATGGAACCCAAGAGCAAAATACAGAGGAAGGAGAACAGGGAATGATGTTGGTCTGACTCGTCAGCAAGAGCGAATTGGGTGTGGATTCCTCGTGAAACCTTCATGAGCATAACTTGAATGAATAGGAATGCAAGCAGAGTGAAAGTTTAAATGAACTTTTCAGGAATTTACTTTATAAAAAAGGCATCTTACAACCTCAAGTTTGTTCAGGCTTGAGAAACTGAGATATTAATTCAGCTTTGGGGTCATTCCTAAGGAAACATCAACTTAGGTTGATCTGCTGTGACCTCCTGCTTTTTACACAGGAAGGAAGTGGTAGGTGCGCTTGGGTTTGTAGGACTACCAGAAGCTGTGCAACAAAGGGCATGCTGCTGCAGTGCCTGCAGGGGTTTTCTTCAGTGGCATGCTGGCTGCTGACTCCCTGGTTTCCACTGGCACTAGGGGCCCTAAAAATAATAAGAAAAACCACCTGCATGCAAAGCATACTAGGAAAATTCCATCTGTGGTAAGGTTACACATTATCATTTGGAGAGGAAAGATTAATCATTGAGTGCAAACATAAGACTTGTTTCAGATTATGAAAAAAACAAAAACAAAAACGCCGATGGGCTGTTTTGATGTGTTTTGAGACAGGATTTCTCTGTGCAGCCCTGGCCATCCGGGAACTAGCTTTATAGGCCAGGCTGGCTTTAAATTCAGAGCTCCACCAGCCTCTGCCTCCTCATGCTGGGACTATAGGTGTATGCCACCACATCCAGCTCATTGACGGATACTTTTTCAAAGTACCTTTCAAATACCTGGTGGAATGGAATCTTATCTTGAGTAGTCAAAGCTGTAAGGACTGAAATGATTCACTTAGAATTCTTTTAAATTAGCTTAGGTGCTGGGGTCGTAGCTCGGTTGATAGCGCACATGCCTAACATGCATGAAGTCTTGGGTTCTATCCCTAGCACGGACACACCAGGCGTGGTGGTACATACCTGAAATACTAGTATATGGGAGGTAGGAGGAGGAAGATCGAAAGTTCAAGGGCGCATCCTCAGCACAGCAAGTTTAAGACCAACTTGGTCTATGAAACCTTTAGGTTGTACATACAGACATTACTCATGATTTGTAGGAAAAATCCTGACAATCTGGTATATCCACACCCCGAAGTCATCAGTTATAATTCTATTATACTTAAACATGTGCCACAGAAATTAGCTCCACAGCTGTGGCTTGATTTTCTTCCACAAATGTTTATATTGACTGTTGGAGAAGAAGAGTATCTGTCTGTCTGTCGGTCTCAAACTACTTCTTCCAGGTTTACATCAGAGAGATGTCCAGAAACAGGCCTTTACACCATCCGTCATCACCGCTGCAGTGTTTCTGCACGTGAAACTAGTGGGCTCACTAGAACAAGAACTCATTGTCTGAAGGAACTGTTTAAATTTTGCTGGTTCTAACCCCTCCCACCCGTCTCCAGCTTACGTTGTGAAAGGTGAAATATGTATCTCCTCCTTCCTGATTTTTTTTTTTTTTTTAAAGAATCTAGTGTTTCCATGTAAAGATGAGAGGACAGCTTCAGATGCTGTTCCTCACGTGCCTTATTATTCTTTTTTTTAAAAGAAAGGATCTTTCACCATTGGGCTAGGGCAGATGACTAGCTAATCCCAGGAATCTGCAGCCCCCAGTACTGAGGTAGCAAAGCACCAAAGCTCAACTCAGGTCTTCACACCTGCAAGGCAAGCCGTTAGCAGCTGAGGTATGTCCTCAGTTCCAGCTAGACGGAATGTTAGTAGCTATGGGTGACTTCATGGCAGCAAGGCCTTGTGGGAAGAACTGGCCTGGTTCCTTGAATGCCTTACTATGAGAAAGGATGACTACAGAAGCCTCAGGGACTTTTCAAAGAGGGATCTACCCAAACCCACAGGTGCTAATGGCAAAAACCTTGTGGTACAATTTGGATGCGGCTGCCTGGGCTGAATACACTTTCAAAGTCTAATGTGAAATTCTGAGAACAAAGTCCTGGCAGCACTGCGTACGTCAACAGACCTCTTGTAAACAGATCAGCCCTGTTTTGAGATTGTAGGGGTTGTTCCAAAAGCTACAGTGTACCCAGCACTAGGCCCATTGTTTCTGAGGTTTTTATCACCCAAGTTCCAGAGTGGATCCCAAATTCTTTCCTATCTTAGGATCATTTTTCGTACTGGTATTCCCAATTTTTTTCTGTAACCCTTCTGCAAGTCACTAAAAGTCATTTCCCAGTTCTGCTGGATGCAGCTGTACAACCTGACCTCAGGGAAACCACAGCTTGTGACCTCAGTCTGCAGGTCAGAAGGCTGTGGGGGAAGGAACTATGGGAACAGAGTACATGGGAAGATGGATCAGTGCTGCTTGTTGCCCAGAGCTGCTGGCCGTCCCTAGTGTCCGGCTCTGGTAACAAGCAGCAGCAATCAGCAGCTCTGTGGGCCTTACTGAACATTTTGGCCTGAGTGGATCACATTTCTAGTTCTGAATCTATTAAAGGTGAAAAGAGCCTCCTCCACCTAAAACCTGCTCAGAAGTAAGGGCAGCAATCCACAAGCCACCTGGATACCCTAAGGGCAGGCAGCGGGAGAGGGAGGCTTAGCTGTCAGAGGCACAGGCCCCAGTTCCCTTGGGAGAGAGCAGCTGTTTACAGCAGAAGGGCCACAAGGGTGAGGCTGCAGGAAAGCCTGCTGTGCTACACCTAAGACTCCAGCCTTACATTGCTGGCTTAAGCCACTCCCAACAGCTCCCAAGGCAACTTACCCTGAAGGTATCCCCAGCCTTGGGGAACTAGCCATGCAGCAAGTAGCTAGGAGGGGCCTGACCCAAGGTCATCCACCAAGTTCCTGCTTAGGCATTGGGTTCCCTTCAGCTGAGAGCTTCCAAACTCAGGCAGAGGCACAGCCTTGCCCTGGACTGTACACCTATGGCTAACTGCTACCCTAGGCTCTCCAGAAGTAGTGGCACCCCAGCTTCTTGGGCCAGGCCCACTCGAGAGAGCACCTCACCAGATTCAGAGATATTAAGAGTCTCAAAAGAGCTGTTAGGAAGGCCTAGGAACAGAATAGCACCAAGCGGGGAAAAAAGGCTGGACTCAGTAATGTCTCAAAACACACCACGGGGAGGACGGATGCTAGCTGTTTATTTTTTGCTTGGTTCAAGGCACAGTTACGGGGTCAGTGGTATGACCCAAGAGGGGCCCCCTCCAGCTCCTGCTGGTGTCTGTTGCTTACTGCAGCCTTCCTAGTTTACCGGGTAGGATGGGTAGGTGGGACTCTGGCCTAGTACCACTTAAGGTGGGGTTGGCTGGTGATTCTGCCAGATCAGGACGGGGCCTTGGTGTTGGCCTGGCCAGGATGGATGACTGGCTGCTGCTTCATGGTTTCAGGAGCCAGGTCACTGGTGATCGAGCTTCTGGGGGTCTGGGAGGACTCTGCTGAGCTGTAGGGAGAGCATAAGTCAGTGGGTCAGAATCTGCTTGAATTGGGCCACCCTCACAACCTCATGGAAGATGGACTCACTGCTCAGGAGACTCCAACACTGTGGACATGAATGGAACGGTGGACTTCCCGAAAAAGAAGCTGGTCCACCAGTGGCCGGGATTGGCTTTGGGGAGACCTGAGAGGAGCAAACGAGAGTCACGATGTTGCTATCCGGTGGGGTCCCATCCCTCTCCACGATCCCCACTCATCGTTCATCCCCGCCTTCTGCGGGCTGGTTCTTACACTCACCCGGGGAATGGGGCACGGCCTCTCCCGTGTACTCGGCACTTCCGGAGGAGCTGTTGCTTGACAAGGAGCTCAGGCGTCCTGGGGAGGGGAGGCGGGTCAGACACAGGGCCCTGACCCGCTCTGGGCGGGGTTGGCGAGGGGCTACTTACGCCGATAGTAGTCATGGGTTGCCATGAGGGAGCCGCCGGAAGGGATGGAAGCCATGCTTCAGGGCAAGGGCGCTGCGGGGACCTGAGTAGAACGTAGGCCTAGTCACCGGATTGGATCCCAAGTCCCCCAGGCCCTGAAACCCCAAGAAGCTCCAACCAGCTTCGGCCGGCTGCACGGTGAGACAAAGGAGCTTTGTCTGCGCCCGGCCCCAAGAAGGCGCGCGCCTGCCCCACCCCCCGCCGGCTGCCGCCACCACCGGTACTACGGCAGTCCTCACCTCGGCGGCGACCCCTCCTCGCGGGCTTCGGTGCACGGTCACGGGTGACAACGCCTGGGGCGCTAGGCCGCGGGACCCATTTGCAGGGACCCACACAACAGCTACTCTACGACCCGCGCACGCGCATACTTATTTGCTTTTCTCCGCGGGCAAAAGCCGCGGCACCGTGGGGCGGAGCGGGCGCGGCCAGGCCCCTCCTCCATCACGGCGGCCCCACCCTTGAGGTTTTTGAGCCCTCCTGACCTCTGTTAGATCCTCTTTGCTTGGGCGGATGAGGTTCCGCCCTTCCCTTTTAGATTTTTTCCGGAGCCGAGCGAGGATCCGCCTCACCTTCTGCAATACCAGGTTCTGCAGATTCCACCTTGGCCCTAACCTCCTTGATGAAACAGAGCTGGACTTAGCTCTGCGGCTTTTTTTTTCCACTTGGTTTGGACTGGGAGCACCTGGACCCACATAGAAGCGGTTAAAGAATCTTAAGTGGGATGTGTGTCAGTCTGTGCCACCCTCTCGGACGTGGCCTCCCGTAGCCCAGCCTGTTTGGTGTTCTCGTCCCCTTTACTTGCTGCTGTCCGCCACTTGCGCCGGTCCCCGCCGGCTTTGTTTTCCGTGTGCCTCCCTCCAACCCTTCGGCAAGTAGGTCTGTCTAACTTAAGTAAGCACAAGGGGCAGCCGCCCCCGCGCGCGTCCCTACGTCACAATCTCCCTCTGTCTTCTGGGTGCATTAGATGGTGCCTGGAGCCCCCAAGCGGCCCTGCAAGGACTAGCCCGCCCGTGGGAAGCTGAGAAGTCACCTGCTTCTCTTTCAAGTCGCACTGTTCACCGTACCCAGACTGTTCTGTGGCTTGGAGAGGAGTGATGGAAGAGAAATTACAGACGACTCCTTGGGGGCAGAGAGAGAGGCAGTTTTTAGTAATTAGCATCAGGTAGAGGCCTGCACTGTTGGTCAGAGACTCGTGTTTGGGGGAATCAAGTGCTTGGAGCTCTAGGAGTATACCGTGCCCTCCCTTCCCTTCCCAGGCAGCCTTCTGGCAGACCCCGATGAGCCAGCTTCATGTAGCATGCTTCTATAAGCAAAGATGCTAGACTTGCCCTTTATGGGGGCTTAGGTAGAGCCTGATCTAGGCTGGGGCTAGTAGGACCCAAGGCGTGCTCCTGTGTCCCCAAGGTCTCAAGGAGGCTTTGGCTGGAACCCTTTGCTTGAATTTGTTGAGACATACTCTGTGCAAACACTGAACTAAGCTGGGAAAACAGACAAGAAACGGCCCAGTTAGGGGTGTTGGCTAAGAGGCCCGACAGGGGAGAGAGATAATGACATGAAAGAGAGGTGAGGGAAGTTGACAAGACAAAGCAGCAGAAGTAAGGCCCCTGATAAGGCAGACTGGCCAGTCCAGGTGACCCCAGGAGTGTGAGATTTCTGTCAAAACCAGGCTTGCTTCCTGGCCTCATGTGCTTCAGACTCTGTGTCTTACCCTGGACTGTCCTGGTCAAGTGTGTGGGCTAACAACCAATGGTTATTAGCTGTTTCCGAGAGTGAAAGATTCCCTCTGGAAAGGAAGTAAAGGGTATATGCCTAGGCCTTATGCATCTTGATATGCTGAGTTAGGTTGATATCATAGGGAGGCCTGCTCTTTTCTGAAGGGAAACAGAGGAACAATGGGTCTAGGGGAGGTGTGGGAGGCTTTGGTAGGTATGTATTGTATGAGAGAAAAATGAAAAAAAAAAAAAAAAGGAAGAAATCTCTCAAGAATACAAGAGAGTTGCTGGGTGGTAGGGGTGCATGCCTTTAATTTCAGCACTTGGGAGGCAGAGGCAGAAGGATCTCTGTGAGTTCTGGGCCAGCTTGGTCTACAGAGCAAGTTCCAGGATAGCTAAGGCTGAGTGGAGGAAGTCAGGGGTTTAGGGTTTCCAGTGGGAGGTGGGGAGCAGGGGTCAGGGCTGCCACGCTTCTGCTGAGACTAGCTCTAGCCTTGTCATCTGTTTCCAGGATGGGATTTTCTCTCTGTTCATCAAATGGGTTAGAATGCAGAGATCATTCACTGAAGAAGCAGCTGCTGCCCTTGGCACCTCAGGGAGTGGAGGTTGAGTAAGACCAGCATTGAACCTACCTGCCCAGCATATGCAAAGGTCCTAAGGCTAGCAGGAACTATGGTCCAGTGGTCCTATGAAGAGGTTGGAACCAGGTCCCACCTCCTGAAGGGAAACAGAGCAGCAAAGGATCTAGGGGAGGTGTGGGAGGCTTTGGTAGGTATGTATTGTATGAGAGAAGAATGAAAAAAAAAAAGGGGGGGAAGAAGTTTGGTGCAGAATGAGGTGCCTCTCCTCAGGAAACAGGAGATGTATGTGGTTTGTGGTCACTGACTGGGCCTCACAGCCTGAGCTGATCTGAGGATATGCAGCCTTTCTGAATCTGCTCTGTGGTAGTAAGATGGGGTCCCACTTGGGGCCTTTCTGTTTGTCTCAGGGCCAGATAGTTTGGAGATGCAGTATTCTCCTAGGGTTGGACAGGTTAAGGCTGTAGATATGCTATGCCCACTTTCTGCCAGGCACTCTCTCTACAGTGTCCTCTTGGGAGCAGAGTTTGTGATCCAAGGTATAGATTGTGGGTCAGCAGCTAGGAAAAGAAAGAAGAGGGGCCATGAGAGTTTGGGGCAAGCTGGCTGCTTCACTTGGAAGGAGGTGGCTTGGAGAGGCTTCAGTGAGGAGGCTCACAGTAGGGACCATTTGCTGATTATCCCCAGAGCTGGACATTAAGGACTTCTATCTCTCCCAGGCCAGCCTTGACTATGATCTGGGCCTGTCTAATCATCCTGCCTCATTCTCAGCCTCACCTAACAGCATCTATAGTAGAGTCTGAAGGGAGCCTCTTCCATCTGTCTTTCTCTCTGTGTCTGTTTCTCCCCTTCCCTACATTCCCTCTTCCCTCCCTTCTTTCCTATCTAAGATAAGGTCTCACTGCTATCCAGGCTGGCTTCAGATCTTTGAGTTCAAGTGATCCTCCTGCTTCAGCTTCCCACATGCAGAGGCCCCAGGAATGTACCGTGGTTCCAGCTTTGGGATAGTCTTAATTTCTTTTCTTGTAAATATGGAATAATTCATGATTTCACATATCATCCTTGTACAGGGGCCATGTTAATCTCTGTGTTGTTCAAATTTCAGTATATGTGTTGCTGAAGCAAGAGTAGACTTTTTTATTTTTACTCTGATTTATGTTAGTATACTTATTTCTTTTGGTTATTAGCTTTTTTTGCATTTTATTTTTTTAATTTATCACAATTTATTCACTTTGTATTCCAGCTGTAGTCCCCACCTTCATCCCCTCCCAATCCCACTCTCCCTCCCTCATCTCCTCCCATGCCCCCTTTCCCAGTCCACTGATAGGGGAGGTCTTTCTCCCCTTCCATCTAACCCTAGCCTATCAGTTCGCATCAGGACTGTCTTTCATAGTCTTTCTCTGTGGCCTGGTAAGGCTACCCCCCCCTCAGGGGGAGATGATCAAAGAGCCAGCCACTGAGTTCATGTAGAATATTCTTTCTTTAAAGGGGAAAAAAATCTGGTGATATGGTTCAGCAGGGTAAGTCACTTGACTTGGAAACTTGGAAACCTGAGTTAAGCCCATGGGAACGTGGATGGAGAGAGCTGACTCCACAGAATTTTCTTCTGACCTCTGCACATTCTGCTCAGTGTGGGGAAAGGGTCTGTGGGGCTTTGTCCGCAACTACTCCCCAGCATCTGTGCAGACAGCTCGCTCTGACCTCGGGGTAAACACCTCACCCTTTCTTAACTGTCTCTTCTGAGGTGCCTAGTGAGGCTGGCTCCATCCAGCTCCTGTTGCTAACCTCTTTTTGGGTTGTGGCTCATGTTGGAAAGCCAGGGTTAGGCGCCCTGAAGTGTGGCCTCTCACTGGCTGCTTGATCTGGCCAGCAGCTGACTTGCTGACTCTACTCCCCTATGAATGACCACAGGTAGAGTGGATGCCTGCCAAGTAAGAAGGATGAGGTCAGAGAACACCAGCCCTTCTCTGCTTGGTGGATTCTGAAGGCCTCGGGGTCTGAAAGGTTTGGGCACCGGGTCAGGATATAGGAGAGTGGAATGGGTGTGAACTTTGGCCTCTAGCTGAAGGACACAGGGACAGAAAGCTGTGTATGTGAGTCCACCATTGGTGTGTTTCACAGGGGCTAGTTAGGTCAAGATTGCATCCTGGATTCTGTCTTTGGACAGATGGCACCGATGGGCACATATCATACAGCCCAAGTGGATGATGACCAAGATTTTGCACAGAGTGGAAAGGAAAGGCTGAGGTTCTGAGTCTACATTGTAACGCCATCTGCCACTTCTGAGCTTGTCCCTCTGGCACAGATGGCTGCATAGGATTGGCTACTCTTGAGCAATGGGGAGAGGGCCTGTGTTTGCCAGGTGTATTCTGCTCCAGCCACAGGCATCTGGGGTAGAAGTGGGAGCTCTCCCAAAGACTGAGACAGAACCAGGGTCCTCAGGATGCCTTAGCCTACTCTTGAGGAATGTTGTCTTTGCAGTAGCCCAGCCCCAACCCCTTTGCTGATGGGTCTGGCCAGACCTGGTGCCATCTAGATGATGTCACTACCTGTAGAATAAAATAAAATGACTAATGTTTTTAAAAGCCTTATAATAGCTGGAGAGATGGCTCAGAGGTTAAGAACACTGTTCTTCTAAAGATCCCGAGTTCAATTCCCACAACCCAACCACGTGGTGGCTCATAGCATCTATACTGAGGTCTGGTGCCCTCTATTGGCCTGCAGGCACACATGCAGGCAGAATGCTGTATACATAATAAATACATCTTTTTTTTAAGCCTATAACATAGGTGGTACTCTATGTGTGACCAGCCACTTTTTATTCCCTCAACTTACTTTATGTAAAATGCAAAAGTATCTTATTCATGGGGTGAGCTATATTAAGGTTAGGAAGTTTTCTATAAATGTTAAGATTTGTGCCTGGCACATGGTACGTGCTCAGTAAAGCTAGATATTGGGTAGGGAAGTAGCTCAGTGTAGGAGTGCTTGCCCAAGGGTTCTAGTAACATACACACACACACACACACACACACACTCACACGTACACACCACAGGGCAGGGAGGGTAGCATGTATGTGTAATAAGAGCACTCAGGAGGTTGAGGCAGGAGGATCAGAAAACTACATAGTACGATACTCCTGTCATTAAAAAACAAAACAATCCAAATACTGTGCTGCTATTTGTTGTTTTTAATTTTCATTTGCTAGCTAATAAAGTATAGAGGGCACTGCACCTGTCCATCGCTTGGTTTCCAGCAGCTAAGTAGACCCTGTCATGTCACTGGCCTTAAGTAGAGTAGGATACAGGTGACAACCATAGGTAACACCCCCATTACTCCATAGTGGCCAAGCCTGTGCACTCAAATGCCTTTCATAAACCACCATCAAGTGTTTGTAAGAAAGGGACAAGGCTTATGAGTGGCAGGAGGCAGGTAGGCATTACATCACCGAAGTCCCAGTCTTCCCTTTCTAGCCTTTGTGAATCCTTAGCCATCATCCACTTGGGCCACGTGGATAAATTCATAAAATATATCCAATACTGAAGGCATAAAAATGTAATGTGAAGCTCCACAATTCCCGTCCAAATACTTTCTTTCCTTTTTTTTTTTTTTTTTTTTGAGTGTGTGTGTGTGTGGTTTTTCAAGACAGGGTTTCCCTGTGTGTATCCTTGGCTATCCTGGGACTCACTCTGTAGACCAGGCTGGCCTCAAATTCAGAGAGATCCACCACTACCACTGGGCCCAAATGCATTTTCTAACTGTGTAGACATTTGTTGAGTTGTATAGACTTTGAGATTCTGGTTAATTTTGATGTGTGATGCTTTAATTTGTTTGCAAAGTTTTTCAATTATAATGTTTATAATAGAACAATTACAGAGTGATAGTTGAAGATTTTTAGGGGTTGAGGAGATGGCTCAGTGGATAAAGCACTTGCAACATAAGCCTGAGGACCAGGGTTTGAACCCCTAGGACGAAAAAATGACAGGTGAACATGGTAGCCTGCCTGCTATCACAGGAGATGGAAACAGGATCCTTAGGACAACTTGGCTAGCTACATGCTCTTGACTTGGCAAGCTCTGGGTTTAAGTGAGAGGCCATACTTCAAAACATAAGGTAGGAATGATCAAGGAAGACACCTATACCGGCCTCTGGACTCTGCAGGCATATCCATAGTGTGTACATACACACACACACACACACACACACACACACACACACACACCACATCACATATACATGCAAAATATTTCCAGTCATAAAGGCTGGGAAATAAAAAACCATGTCCCTAATATGTAATGGTTAACTCAAGTATTCACTTCAGTGTTCTAGATTCCTTTTGCTTTCTTCTGAGATAGGGTCTCAGGTAGCTTGGACTATCCTATAACTTGCTCTATAGCCAAAGATCTTCAACTCCTTATCTTTTTGCTTCTTTCTCTTGAGTGCTGGGATTATAAGCACGTACCAGCATCACATATAGCCCAGTGCTGTGGATTTCAACCAAAGATGTCCAATAAAACTAGACTGTTTATTCATCAAAAATGCTGAATTACAGGATAAAATTCAAAGTAACTCAGCAGAAAAGAACCAGGAAAATTTCAACTCACACAGGAAGCGGCAGACAGCAAACGCTAGCTCTGAGATTACACAGATGTTAGAATTGTCTCACAAAGACTTAAAGCAACGATTGTTAACAACAACAACAACAAAAAAGTGCACCAAGATACTATGAAAACTTACAAAATATTGGAGTTAGGGCTGGATGAAATTCATTGCCCGTTCATGACAAGTACTCTCCACAAAGTAATACCAGAAAGGAACGTCTCCAATCTCGTAAAAGGTGTGGATGAAGTTTTGACAGCCAGATTTTCACTTGGCCTGTTTACAGGACGGGAGTCTTCATTCTTACCACAATTATTCCACAAGAAGCTTTAGCCAAACAAACAAACAACAAACAAGGAAACAAGAGGCATGCAGATTTTAAATAGAGATGTAAAATTAAATTCTATTAACAGGAGGGGCATAGGAGAAGAAGAGGGAGGGAGGGTGGGATGGGGAGGGGATGGGGAGGGGCTACAGCTGGGCTATAAAGTGAATAAACTGTAATTAATAAAAATGAAAACATTCTATTAACAGGTAACCTCTTTGTAGAGGGTCTCAGGGACTCTGTGAAGAAGATAATGGGATGAATATGGGAGGGTAGCAAGGCTGCCAGACACAAAGTCTGCTCCCAAAAATCAATGTGCTTTTCAATATCAGCAACATCAGTTAGAAGCAGAAAAAAAAATGTGTGTGTGGTCAGAGGTCATCCTCAGATGCCACTCGTCAGGACTCGTCCATTCTTCTTTAAATAGAGAAATGCTGATTTAATGATAAAGCTCAGCACCCTCCAGCACCAGGACTAGCACAGAGTCGAAGTAACTGGATGGCTGTGACCCCATGAAGCCTCACATGGCGGAGAGGATGAGGAAGATGATTGTCAAACAGAAGAACCCCATGACCTCTGACCAGGCAAAGGCCAGGATATCACAGAAAAACTGCTGCTTAAAAGACGGGTTCCTGAGGCTGGAGAGATGGCTCAGTGTTTAAGAGCACTGACTGCTCTTCCAGAGGTCCTGAGTTCAATACCCAGCAACCACATGGTGGCTCACAACCATCTGTAATGGAATCTGATTCCCTCTTCTGGTGTGTGTAAAAACAGAGCATTCATATACATAAAATAAATAAATCTTTAAACAAAAAAAAGATGGATTCCTAAGCTGGGTGTGGTGGTATATGCCTTTAATCCCAGCACTCAGGAGGCAAAGGCAGTCTGGTCTACACCGGGAGTTCAAGGACAGCCAGGGCTACACAGGGAAACCCAAAGGTTGGGGTGAAGGCGAGTGTCTCACTGGGACTTGGGTTTCACTGATTGGGCTGTAGCTGTGGAGCCAGCACCGGGGATGTACCTGTCACTGCAACCCCAACATGGAGATTACAAGTGTGTACCAACATCCCAACTTTTTAAGTGGGTGCTGTGGATCAAACTCAGATCCTCACATTTGCCAAATCTCCAGCCCCTAGAGCAGAAAAAATCAACTATGTGCTGAGGAAGGAGCCTGTGACCACAGGCTGCAACTCCACAGTCAGTATTCCAACCTCTCCAAGCTGATGTACAGATTTCATGCACGCCCAGTGAGAGTCAGGTGTTTCAAATGAACAAGCAGATGTTCAAGCTAAGTTAAAATAACAATTTAGAATCATTAAAGTAGAATATAGAGAACTATGCTGCTCTGGTTTTAAATACTGAGGTCCAATTTATGTACTCTAAAACCAATTATTTTATTTTATTATTTATTTATATATACAGTGTTCTTCCTCCATGTATGCCTGAACACCAGAAGAGGGTACCAGATATCACTACAGATGGTTTTTGAGCCACCACCATGTGGTTGCTGGGAATTGAACTCAGGACCTTTGGAAGAACAGCCAGAGTGCTCTTAGCCTCTGAGCCATCTCTCCAGCCCAATTATTTTATGTTTTAAAAGAAGTTTTTAAGCCTGAAGATGTCTGGTGTCTATGATCAGTCTCCATATTATAGAGGCAGGGTTTCTTGTTGACTCTGGAGCTGGCCAATTCTGGCTATTGTAGATAACCAGCTTGCTTTGGGGATTTCTTGTTTCTGACTCTTGCATGCTGGCTAAGTGATTGCCATGCCTGCCCAGCTTTTATGAGTTCTGGGGATACAAACAATGGTTTATTTACAGAAAACAAATACTTATAATTTTTCTTACTGTCATCTCTTAGCGTGTAAATATGAAGTTAGCATATCTATGGATTGCATTGTATTAGAATGCTTGATTTTAAAAACAGCTGTTTGGGATGCTTGGGCAGAACAGAGACAGGAAAAACTCTATGGGAACACAGAAAGGGAAAGAAGGCCCAACCTTGGAATCCAGTTTGCATTTCCCGCTGCCTAACAGCAAACAAGAGAAAAGCAATGCCAACACAGCTGGTAAACTCAAAACTGCCTGCATAGATAGTGCCCATCCTAGAGATATCTCAAAGAACATGTCAAAAACAACAAACTGTTTTACATGGGGCAAAAATGTCTGTGATCTTCGGTTGAATGGCTAACGCTCCCCTAGTCCCTAAATCTAAGCAGTGTGCCTCATAAAAACACCTTACATTAGCAACTAACAAACAGCAACACGGTCCTTGGGCTGGAGAGGTGGTTCAGCAATTAAGATTGATTTTTGTTCTTTTCGAAGACCAGAGTTTGGTTCCCAGCACCCATGTTGGGCTGCCCACATGGCTTGTAATTCCAGATGCAGGAGATCTAAGATGGTGTCTCTGGCCTCTAAGCTGTTAGATTATTAAAAGATAGCTGTAGAGAAATGGAAGGCGAAAAGAAAGAGGCTTGGTCTAACCTTAGGTGGGACCACGTTTTTCACATTGAGGGGACATCCTTGTCACCCATGTGTGCAGATGGCCAAGAGGTCACACAAGAAGATGGGATTCAGGTCCCTTATAGGGGCAGAGATTACTTCCATATTCCACAAGGGAAGCTGGGAAGTGTTATCTTTCAGCAGGAAACTATTATTATACCTAACTCTGAGAGGATATTTTTTTTTTTTTTTAAAAAAAAGCAAGGCAGGGGCATTATAGCTGTTTTCTGCTGAGGAGGTCCTTTGCCAGAGTGGGTAGTTTTGGGTCCATTGAAAAAGGAGTCTGGTCACATAGCAATAGATCATTCAATTGTCATCTTGCATTCCCGAGGAAAATAATTATTAGAGGGCCATAGACAGACACTTTGGTTACAGAGTAGAACTGAGAGATTTTTCTGGGAAGGAGCAGAAAAGGGGAGGAGCAGAGGTGGTAGAGGCAGCGTGGGCCCATGAGAGGAAGGGAGCATAGAGCTGACTCAGAGCACAAGTAGCTAGTCCCACTGCCAGGACTGCTGAACCAAAATGAGCTAGGAGAATGTAGCAAGTAACTACAGACTTCCAACGGAAGGGAACAGTCAAACGGAGAGGACTGATGCAAAGAACTGTATCTGTGCTAGGGTGGAGGCACTGTCGAGTTGCAGCCTGTGGCCACAGACGACTCCTGTTCTCTCCTCAGCACATGCCTTAGGGTTTCTATTGCTGTGAAGGGACACCATGACCATGGCAACTCGTATAGAGGAAAACATTTAACTGGGACTGGCTTACAGTTCAGAGGTTTAGTCCATTATCATCACGGTGGCACGCAGGCAGACATGGTGCTGGAGAGGTAGTTGAGAGTTCTACATCTGGATCTGCAGGCAGCAGGAAGAGACAGTGAAACACTGGCTTGAACCTTTGAAACCTCAAAAATTGACTCCCAGTGACACACTTCCTCCAACAAGGCCACACCTCCTAATAGCACCACTCCCGATGGGCCTATGGGGAGCATGTTTACTCAAACCACCACCACAGCACACAATTAAAATGTTTCTGTTCCTAGGGGCCGGAAAGTTGGCAAACATGAGGGCCAGTTTCTCCACAGCATCTAAAAGGTCTTTTTGCAGATGTTTCAGGAACAGCTGGAGCTGTTGTAGGGTGAGAGCTATTGGGAAAGCTTGCATTTTATTTAGGTTTAGGGCAAAATTCAATACGTAAGACATTTGAAAGGCAGGGTAAAACATAATTATAAGGGTAATAAGGAAGAAAGAAGTGATCTGGGGAGGAATCAGAATAGTGGGGAACCAGAAGCCCATACATAGGAGGAGGCGGTGGTTGAAATCTTGTTGAAATCTGTCTCTAGGAACCATCTCAAACCAGTTAGGATAGTATTTGTTGGTATAGAAGCAACATTGTTCAAGGAGGAGAAAAAAAATCCAATCTCAGTAGATAGATCTAATCTTTTTAATTTGGAGTGCTGCTGCAGTCAAGGAGTTGAGCTGGTCCTGAAGGATGTTAAGTGATCTGAGCTGGTGAGACAGAGGTTAATTGATACAAAGAAGGCTTCAGTGCAGCTGTTTAAGTTCTGAGTCCCAAAAACAATGTCCAGAGTGGCAAGAAAAGTGACTCGGATAGTCCATGGCCTATTAGTCCCCTTTAGAGGTTACCCGAACTGCTCTCAGGGACTTGGGGGTGTCAATCTTTTGGTAACTGTTTCTTCTTCTTCTTTTTTTTTTTATTTAATTTTTATTTTATGTGCATTAGGGTGAAGGTGTCAGATCCCTTGGAACTGGGATCTGTTACAGACAGTTGTGAGCTGTCACGTGGGTGCTGGGAATTGAACCTGGGTCCTTTGGAAGAACAGAGAGTGATCTTAACCACTGGCCATCTCTCCAGCTTCCGGTAACTGTTTCAAGGCTGACAAAAGATGCTAAGAGGAGCAGCAGTTAGAGTGCCACAGAGGAGGCTCCATCCAAGTGGCCATGATAAAACTTAACAGTTGGCAAAGATCCAGAACGTAAGTCAGGGGGTAATAACTATACAACTCTGTGGGGAACATTAAGAAACAAAGTTACAGGAGGAAAACTTTTATATCAGTGTTAACACGAATCAATGGAACATAAGGTTGAATACATAATTAGCATAAGATTAAATGCAATTGTATAACTGACTGGACTGTGGGAGGATAAGATAATTGTAACCAGCTGTTTACACCACACACCTGCATAAAGGAACAATCGTTTGAAGCTTTGTAAAGGAAGTCAAAGTCAGCATCTAAGGAACGGATCTGAACAGAAAGCATCTAAGTGATATTCCTTGCTTTTACATATGATGAAAAACTTTGTATATTTGTTTTAAATATTAACAATACCAGCTTTTTTGTTTGTTGGTTGGTTGGTTTGCTTCAAGACAGTCTTTCTTTGTGTAGCCTTGGCTGTCCTGGACTTGCTTTGTAGACCAGGCTGGCCTGGAACTCACAGAGATCCCCCTGCCTCTGCCTCCCTGAGTGCTGGGATCACAGGTGTGCACCACCACCCCAAGCTTACCAGCTTTTAGTTAATGAACAAAACCAGAGTATCTTTTTTTTTTTTTAATTTATGTGGTTTTTTTTTTTTAAAGATTTATTTATTATTTATACAACATTCTGCCTGCTCACCAGATCTTACTATAGGTGGTTATGAGCCACCATGTGGTTGCTGGGAATTGAACTCAGGACCCTTGAAAGAACAGCGAGTGTTCTTAACCTCTGAGCCAGCTCTCCAGCCCCCAGAGTATCTTAAGTAAAACAAAATTTTTAGTTTCTAACTAAGGTGAAAATTTTTTAAAAATTGGGGCTTTTACCTTGTTAAGTCTCAAACTCTGGGACAAATGGCTGAGGTGCTTATTTAAGACATTAAAGTGAACCTGGCCACCAGGTTTTTCTATCACTCTCAGCCCCAACCTCTTACAGGGCCCTTCTGGCTTGCATACCCTAGCCTATACCCTGGACTCTCCAGCCCAAGAGGCTGGGCTGCTCTTTCTTATATAATCCAACCATTTTGGCTACTTGCCCTTTTTGTGCCTTTGCTCTCTTGACTGCTGTACCCGGTTCCCTTCTCTCCCTCTTCCCTTCCCCTCCCCCGACATGGCCCAGCTCAGCCTGGTCACAATCACTCTGGATTCTCCCAGATGTCTCTGCTCCGACTATGCTCTCCGTCTA
Organism: Meriones unguiculatus; assembly: GCF_030254825.1. NCBI lineage: Eukaryota > Metazoa > Chordata > Mammalia > Rodentia > Muridae > Meriones > Meriones unguiculatus. The sequence goes on from NC_083352.1 coordinate 101,512,245, forward strand.
ATCTACAATAAACTTTCTCCTGCACCATACCCAGGAGTAGCCATGTTCTTTCCTTACTTCTTTTTTCATTCATCTGGTGCCGAAACCACGGAAATAGCATAAGTGAGCTCCCTTCGAGGGAATTTGCTGGCTTAGAACCAAGCTGCTGATCTGACTTGTATGGACGGATCATTTGTTTCTGCTGGGTTTTGCCACCCACCATATTTGATTCTAGAGTCCACCTCTTCAGACACTTCTTCCCTCCAGCCCATCTAGTCATCCGTTTTCTCTTTACTGACTCAGTAAGTGTCTTCTGCCTGGCTCCTGGAACCTGCTACCTGCTTTGGGGTGGCTAGCGCGTGAACATCTCCAGGCTACGCCCTTCAGTGCCTCACCTCTATTGGAACTCTCCCTTTCCTAAAGCCTCTCCCAAGTGCCTCTCTCCTCTACCTGCTCTAACCACTTGTCTTTCTGCTAGGTAAGTGTCACATGCTCCCTGCTTTGTGGAGTTTTACCACAAAAGCTACAACACTGGTGTTCCAGGCTCCCTGTCACCCTGCCCAGCCCCTATCACATGGAGAGGAGGGAACACCTCTCCTCTGTGACTTGGGACATTTCTCAGTCCACCTGGGGATGGCCCCGCCACACTTCCCCCCCTCTGCTCCCTCATGGCTTCTCTCAGCTCCTTTTTGGAACTTCCTCACGCCACCCCCCCACCCCACCCCCGCTGCTTCTCTTCATGCTCCTGGCTCTTTGGCCCTCGACATGCAAAGGCTTTTCCACATTGATAATGTACCATAAATGATCACACTTGAAACCATGATATTCCATATTATATATTCCATATTTTTATTAACATCAAATTTTTCAATTTTAATAAGCAAAATTTAAAATACATCTGATTTTGAGTATTATTTTGTGTTAAACGAACTTTAAGTTTACTTTAAACTTGTTTTGCTTTACTTGCTTTCGGCTTGAATTTGACAACGTATACAGAATACTGTATGCTGGTATACAAATGTTTGGTCTTTCCCTCCAAACTTGTCCCTGGAAATCACTGGTTCTTTAACCTTGGGTCATGGTGTCACCTCTTATCACGGGTGGCCTAAGACCATCCTGCCTGTCAGATATCTACATTATCATTCACAGCAGCAGAAACATTACAGCTGTGGTGTAGCAAGGAAAATAATCTCATGGTTGGGGTCACCACAACATGAGGAACCGTATTAGAGCGTTGCAGCATTAGGAAAGCTGACAACCACTGCTGGTAAATGAATTGCACTTGTGCCGAGCATGACTGATGAGGTCACACAGCGTTGTTATTTACTCTAAGGTGAGCCTAGGTCATCAGTTACTAAGGTGGCAAGCCACATGGTGAACCGGTCAGTTACAGATTTTAAGCTAACTTTTTTCTTTCTTTTCTTCTTCTTCTTCTTCTTCTTCTTCTTCTTCTTCTTCTTCTTCTTCTTTTCAAAACAGTGTTTTTCTGCGTATTCTTGGCTGTCCTGGAATTCACTCTGTAGACCAGGCTGGCCTTGAACTCACAGAGATCTGTCTGTCTCTGCCCCTTGAGTGCCAGGATTAAAGGTGTGTGCAAGCTAACTTTTTCTTTTCTTTTTTGGCATGGAACTTTACATCTTTTTAAAACCACACTTACAGGTTCTGAGATAAAGTTTATACTTTAGCAAAAGTTTTAGAGATTTAAAAGGGGGTAGGTAGTATTTAGAGAGAGTTTAACATCTGTGATTACACTTTTCCTGTTATTTGTTGTTGTTTTGAGACAAGGTTTCTCTGTGGAGCCCTGGCTGTTCTGGAACTTGTGTGTATCAGGCTGTCCTCACACTGAGAGATCCGGCTGTCTCTGCCTCCTGAGTTCTGGAATTGAAGGGGTGCACCTCCACACCACCACTGCCCAGTTTACCCCTTGCCAGTTTTAACCCCTTTGGGAAACAGTTTACTTCTTGTTCTCCAGTGCAAAGTATCTTTTCCTGGGATGTTCCATTTTTCTCACCTCCTGTCACAGAATCAGGTGACCAACCTGACCCAGGCAGACCCTGGAGGAAACTTCTAAACAAACATACTTGGGTCTGGAGTAGATGGGCCAAGTTCCAATTCCAGAGCCAGCCTTCTCAGTAAAGTAGAACAGTGTGAAATAGGTTTTTCAATATTATTCATACCCCGAATCTCTGTAAGACTGACTCTACTAGTGATTTACATGACCAATTGGTGTGTGTCTGCAGACGGGGCAGACAACCTGAAATGCTTCTTTCTCTTAGCTGTTAAAGACGCAAGCAGAATTTTCCAGGCTTGGAGAGGCAGAAACACAAGCAGGCCAAAAAGTGCAATGCAAAAGAATTCTGTGTTATTTCAGTTAGAAACTGATAGAAGTTTGCTTGCCCAGCAGAAATGGCAGGCATTTTTGCTCTGGGTATGGTGGCTAAGCCAGAGCCTTGAGAAAGATTTAAGTGAGCTGGGAATTTTATAGGTTAGAGGGCCTTGGACTATGTTGCCATTCCATCTTATAGAGCAATTTCAATCAGTGTAGGTATTAAACATCGGAAGTTCTGAATCCGAGCCTGCAGTGGTCATTTGTCCAATATATATCGAGGCCAGATTTACATTGAAAGGTGAAGGAGAGTGGCTGGTTTCAAATCTACAGATTTTTTTGAGCAGATGACAGACAAAGGCAAAAACTGGGGCCAACCTCAAGTTGCTTAGAGTGTCTTTTAAGTCGGGAAATGACCAAACACACTTGGGAAGTAAGGGAGTATCCACAACTGTTGAAATTCCAGGGTTAAGAAACCATAGGGGCCAGTGGAAAGCTGATCTTGTGGTTCTTGAAGCCAGTGGGAAAGTCTCCGGTACCTTTGACTGGAGATTTAAGATAGAAGAAAGCTCTAGTGAGCTCCCAGACCTAATGAGGGCACCTCTGATTACCTTCTGGTGTTTTGCTATGTTGCATGTGTGTTCTGATCAAATGTAATGTGGCCTCCCACATAAGCCAGATTGTGTCAAGGCAGGAAAGTAAAGAGAGAGAAAGGGTGGAGATAGAAAGTGAAAAGAAAAGGCTGCCTGAGAGAATCTGGTAGCCCTACCTGGCCTTCTCAGGCCCAGGGCCAGGGAGCATAAGCGGGCCAGGGAGGTTTGTCTACAAATGGGTTTGAGGTGATAGCATGCTCAGATTTCCCATTTCAGGTTTTGGTACCATTATGTCATATTATTAAAAGGCAACCGTAGAGAAATGGAAGGTGGAAAGAAAGAGACTCAATCTGACATTAAGCTGGACCGTGTTATTCATGGTGAAGAGGTGTCTGTCATTCACATCTGTGGATGGCCAAAATACATGCAGAGGATGGGACGTGGCCATTAGTCAGCAAGGGAAACTGGGAAGTGTAGTCTTTCAGCAGGAAACTATCACAAAGCATCTGGCATAGATTCAGACTCACACATGCAGAAATAAAAATAAATCTTTAACAATTCTTTAAAAGTCAGATAGATGCTCAGTGGGTATAGGTACCTACCCACTGTACTGCCATACTTGATAGAAGAGAATTGACTTCTACAAGCATTCCATGACACTCATGTACACACACATTTGCACAAATGCACAGTAAGTAAAACAGTTCTTTAAGAGAAATAAATCAACTTGTACATACGTTTTTGTTACATTTATTCTTTATTTATTTATGTGTACACACTTATGCCACAGAAGACAGAGGACAACTTTCAGCAGTCAGTTCTTCTACCATGTGAATTTTGGGGATCATGTCAGTGTTGTAGAAGGGGACATTAGACTCTCAAAGGCTTCTCTACCCCAGATAATTCTCAAATAATTGACATAGAGAGACTATAATTTATTTTATAAGCTTTTCAGCACTAGAGCTAGGCAGATATCAACCCTCTAGGCTATTTTGCTCTTTCCCAGCTACACACCCCATGTTACTCGCCTTAATCATTCCTGTCTGGGCTACTTCTGTTCTATCAGTCTGTCCTTATGGCTATGTACTCATGGTCCATCCTGCCCCTGGGCAACTTCCTACTCTCTGGCTTCCTCTCCTCCTGCTACATCTGCTTCCTCTCTTCTCTGCCCCTAGTCCCAGGAGCCTAAACTCCACTTCTCTCTTCTGCCCAGCTCAGGTTGTCAGCAACTTTATTAACCAATCATCAACAATTGGGGCACAAAGTTACACAACATCACTTGGTATATGTGAGAATATGCTCATCTGGGGTGTAATCTTGGAGGGGCCAGTATTTAGCACTAGAATACGTAGCACCAGAGCAGCATCCAACAAGTCAGGTCATGGTTCATGGTAAAGTACCTTTACCTGTTGAGTCATCTTGCTGGTCCAATCTCATATGTTTTTACTGATTTTTTTTGTTTTTGTTTTTTGAGACAGGGTTTCTCTGAGCAGCCTTGGCTGTCCTGGAACTTGCTCTGTAGACCCAGAGATCTGCTTGCCTCTGCCTCCCAAATGCTGAGATTAAAGGTATGTACCACCTCTGCCCAGCATTTTTAATGTTTGCTTTATCTTTAAATGTTGCTGCAAATTACACCCTTTGAGTGATGTGACTTAGAAAACCACAGAATGAAGCAGGATTAAAGGTCCACACCTTTAATCCCAGCACTCAGAAGGCAGAGGTAAGAGGATCTCTGAGTTTGAGGCCACCCTGGTATACAGAGTGAATTTCAGGACATCCAAGGCTACACAGAGAAACCCTGTCTCAAAAAAAAAAAAAAATCATTAAATGAGTTTTAGCTTGAAAATAGTTTAGGATTTCCAACAATTTCTGAAATGGCCTTATACATACTTATGTCATTTGTACATGTATTTATGTGAAGCATCATGCTAAGCAAAGCATTGAAGATTATAAAATCAATATGCTGATCAACTCTGAAAATGTTGAAGATGCTGTTTCCTGCAGTATCAAATATTAGGATTTAATTCCGTATGTACAAATAAATAAGCACGCCCATGTCATACGTAGTAAAATTTGCTTTTGTCAGTTACAGGAAAGTACAGGCAAGCATTGTGACTAGGACCAGCCAATGTAAAAACAACATGCTACTCCAGATGAATATGAACACACTGGCTTTCCTACAGTCAAAAACTTAGTTCATATTGTCGGTCTCACTTTTTGAGAGACTGGGGTCAAGAGAGCCTCACATGTCAGCCCTGAAGTTGCCAAGGCTGCAGGTGTGCCCTACCCTGCTGAAAACCACATTGTGAACGATACTGTTAAGAGACTGAAAAACAACCTATAGACTAGAGGAAAATATTTTCAAATTACAAATCTGGCTTGTGTCCATGATGTATTAAGAACCATCAAAACATGACACAAAAAGGGTAAGTAGCTCAGTTCACTCTGGATCAAGGACTTGACTAGACCTTTCTCCAGAGATCTACGAACAGCCAATCATTATGTGAAAAGAGGTGTGGTGTCACTGGTCACTAGGGAGACTTAACGCTTCTTGTTGGCTGACAGCCTGGAAGCCCCTGAGGAATGCTTGTGCCCTCCTGCCTCCCTCCCACCCAGTAGAAGCATCTGCCACGTAGGCTACAAACCAGAGCCTTGTTCCAGGTGCTTTCACATTCCAGCTGCTCACAGTCTCAGGGTCCTGTGGACCAAGACAGAGAAATACTCAAAGGTGTGACTCATAAGACTCAGTCATTGGTTGAGGCTACCACATGGCTGAAGAGAGAGAAAATTCTAGAAAACAAGCAGCACAATGGATCTAGCCAGCATGGGTGGGCCTCTTTGTTTGGCTGTTTGAGGAAGAACTTCAATTTATAGGAATGCCTGCCATAGGTACATTCAGCACAGGTTCAGTCCAAGCCCATTGAAGGCCTGAGGGGGAGATGGAGGCTGAGGGCTGAATGGCACTCAGCAGGAGTCACACGGGTGGCCCTAACACCTTGGAAAGCAGTCTGTGTGAGTCTGGTAGCTGAAGGTTGATTGAAAAAAGGTCAGCATAGAACCCAGAGTCACTTCCCAAAGCTCTGCATACAGTGAAGGGAAACCAGACACACAGGAATAAGGGCAATGCCACAGTGAGAGAAGTCAGTCAGTCACCCAGTCACCAAGGGCTGCAAGTGGCTATGTGACTGGTCACTGTTGCCTGGAGAACACATTCTGCATGGGTCCAGTTGGAATATTGACATACATCCTGTCCACCATTAACAGGGCTTGAATTTAGGCAGCACATTAAAGTCTTTGACCCTCTCTTTCAGAACTATCACACAGGACACACACCTGTTTATGGCAGGTCTGCGTGTAGCAAGTTAAAACTGTGAAGTAGTACTCTGCCACAAAAATCAATGATGGAATCCGAGACAGTATGGCTGAATCTCACAGCCATGATAATGCACACTGCAATGTAAGTTGATGGTACCTTCAAATCTCCATGTGTTTGGAGGCATGGCCCCTAGGGTGGGAGATGGTGGTTTCTTTAGAGCAAAGGCCTGTGGGAAGGCCTTCAGGGTTAGAGGAGTGTTCCCTTGAGGAGGATTGTGAGACCTGGGCCTCTCTTTCTTTTTGCTCCCTGAGTAGGAGGTGAGCAATCTTGTTCTTTGGCACATGCCTGCTGCCTTGGTATGGGGCCATTTTTACCACAGAACCCCAAAGCTGAGGGCAGATGATACTCTCGCTTTCTAAAGCAGCTCATATTAAGTGTCTGTTATGATGACAGGAAGCTGATGGTGGAGCAGGGAAGGGAGCCAGACAGAGGGTACAGGTTTGAGGCTCCAGTTTGTGCTACTTAAACCACCCCTCCCCCTAAAATGAATCTGTGTCAGGATTCCTCACAGTAGTGGCCATTGAGATGTGGCCATTACCCAGAGGGGCACAAGGGAGTGATCTGGGTGTTGCTTCCAAGGGTGTGCTATTTTCTGGGAAAAAAAAAAAAAAAAGTGGTCTTCCCTGTGCAATTCCAAGTCTGTTCACCTTCTTTTAAAAGGATCTGCCTGGGGGTGGGGTGGGGGGGCTGGAGAGGCCGCTCAGAGGTTAAGAATACTGGCTGTTCTTTTAAAGGTCCTGAGTTCAATTCCCAGCAACCCCATGGTGGCTCATGACCATCTAGAAATCTGGTGCCCTCTTCTGGCACACAGGCAGAACAGTGTATAAATAATAATAATAAAAAAATTAAAAATCTTAAAAAAAAAAGGATCTGCATGAGACTAGAGAGGTGGCTCAGTGGTTAGGAACATGTACTGCTCTTCCAGGAGACTATTTCCAACACTAACATCGGGTAGCTCACAGCTATCTGTCACTCCAGTTCCAGGGATTCTATGTCTCATTTGCACAGATACCCGCCCCCCCACCCCTCACCCCCCGTACACATAATTTAAAGTAAATATTTTTTTCCTAAGGACTACACCCTCTCCATGTTGCCTCCCTATGTCCCTTTGCCCCTCTTGGTGGCATGGGATGATGGCCTCCCAGGGCTTCTCCTGGACCACGTAGACTATGGTTACTCCTAAGAATGGCTGTTCCCTGAGCTGTGGCCTGAAGACTCCCAGCCTTCCCCTCTGTTTCTGGGTGTTACTGTTTGCAGCACCCCGCTCTGATCCCAAGAATTGGCCTGCTGTGTGACCTCCCAGCCTGCAATGGGTGGAGAGTGACTTGTGTCCCAATGTTTGTCATCCTTTCACTGGTTTCTAGAGACGAACAGCTCTCTCGCTGCTCCTTGGATGATGGAGGGCTGGGCTCCCTGGAGGAGTGAGGAGGAGCCTCCTGCCTGCCGAGCTGCTGCTCACCATGGCAACAGCTCCTGTGGCTCTGGGCTCCCTGACAGACTCAGGATGCCTCAGATCTTTCAGGCCTCATGCTTTGGGGGAAGGACATTTGGGGTCCTGGCTAGCCTGAAATCCAGCTGTTTTCTTAGTCTGCAGTTTACCTCCCACTGCCCAGCTGCTCTAACTCAGGAAGGTGCTAATTGTCAAGGAGAGGCCCTTGAGCCCAGAGCTCCCCTCATCATGGAGACAGTTTATTTGCAGCCTCGGGAGCACACCCAGTCTCCTAGTATCTGCCTAGAAGCTGATCTCAAGGGAGGAGGTTGTTTTGGTGGCTGTCTAGGACTCAGGCTCAGGCAGATGGCTGGTGAAGAGCTCCATGCCAAGGACTGTGCTCTGGGACCAGGGTGGATCTCTGGAAACTCTCAGACTAGAAGGTGTCCTAAGCCTGACCCTCACCCTGTGCCTAAGACCCCGTATAAGCCACCTTGGTCCCAGTGACATACATCTGTTGGGCATTGACTCTAGGAGGCTGGCCTGGCCATGGCTCACAGAAGGCACCCGCACAGGTGGTTAGCTGGGCACCGCAGCTATTATTAACCTGACAGTGACATCATCACCAGCCAATGAGAGGCAGGTTTATTTGCAGGGCTGGCGGCTTGATAACAGTTAATTTTAGCTGGATCTTCATTCCCAACATTTGTGAAACCCCCATCAGGCAAAGGGGGGGGCTGCTATGTCTTCCCAAACAGCTTGAAGATGGCATCTGGGGGTTCCTAGAGAGGCTGAGGAGGGACAGAGCCCGCACCCTATCTTCCACGCTGTTCCTAGGAAGAATCCTGGTTTCGTGTGGCCTCTCCTTGCTTGCCCTGCCCCACCTCGAGCAGCTTCCCAGGGCTATTGTGACCAGGAACCGAGAAGCAGGTGGGCTCCTGAAGGAGTAAGAGTCGAGCTACAGTGGAGGTTGTGGCCACAGATGAGACCCAGGCTTCGGTCTGGAAGTCCTACTGTCTATGTTTTAATATTTTGAGCCACCCTACTTGTGTGAGCTCAGGCAGTGGGCTTAGTGTTTTTTTTTTGCCTAGTTTCCTCCCAGGTCTTGGGGTCCTCAGGCCTACTTATAGGACCTACTGTCATTTAGGATTGCAGAGTTAAGTGCTGCTAACCATGCAACTGAAGAGTCTGGAAGCCCACAGTTCTGGCAAAGTGCTCCACCAGGCCTTACAGTGGAAGGTGAGAGTCATCCATAGGCACTTACGGTAGGATAAGGCCGGGGCCCTCAGGACCTAAATCACCCTGGAAAGCCCCCCTCCCTTGGGATCCAGTCCCACCACTGAGCGCAGGAATACATGCAGATGGAAGCAAAAGCTGCTCAGTTGCTGGAACTCTTGAGTGTCTGCCAGTTGCTTAATGCTGCTGGGTTAGTGGCTCCTTGGAACTGCTGACCTCAAGGCTACCCAGTGGGCTTAGTGGTTACTGCTCAACACTGTTACCTCTTGAAGATTTGTTTTTCTGCGTAGTCCCAGGGTCTCTCGTACCAACAAAGGCTTCAGGGATTTGCACTGGGAGGCAAAGTGTGTCCTCCCTACAGGGAGATACTTTGTGGCCTGCTTCCCCAGGTCAACGTATCGGTGTTTCTGGGAGGACATGGCCTCCAGCCATCAGTGGTCAGTCCTCTAAATGGGCAAGCTCCTGGCCTTGGGCCTTGCTGGCTCGTTGCTTCCCAGATGTATATAGAGGGAGACTACGTAGGGAAGGGGTGTCTGGTGAAGACTTCAAAGCTGGAGGACTGGTGGCTATTCACAGGGATATTCTGGACTTTGGACTCCTTTATTGAGCCCGCTCTGCCTCCTGAATCCTAAGCCAGACCCGGTCTCCACGCAAGAAGGAAGGCATTCCGTGGAGAGAGGAGCTGGGCAAGTGGGCGGGGTGAATGCTAATGCCTTGCCAGGCATTTATTTTTAATTCCTGGCTCGCAGTTGACCGTCTCAGCAGTCTTCAAAAGTGCCGGGTCATCCGGGAGGCCTGCCTAGCCTCTGTCTGCTCACTGCCAGACAGACCCTCGGGCTTCATCCTTACTCCCTCTTCACACTTGACAGCTGCCCTACTGGGCACCATCTCCAGGGGCTCCTCATGGGCACTGCCTCAGTAGGAGGTGCTGGGCCCTGACCTGGGCCTCCTATGTCTAGATTCCCCCACACATAGGCATAGGCCTGCTGTCTCCAGCAAAAGCGCCCAGGGAACCTCCGCTTCCTACCTGCCCTGCCACACCCTGAGGTGATGAAGACTGGTTGGGTGAGGACAGGGGCAGCATTGGAAAGTGGGAATGTTTGGGTCAAATGACAAGGCAGGTGTCTCTGAGGAAGTCCCTGGATGGATGATACATTGTGGCCACAACCCCTTGAAGGCCTATTTTGGTTATCCTAATCTTCCTGGAAACCTCAACTTTCTACCCATGGGGCCTAAAAGAGGCTGGGCTGGGGTTGGGGGTGGTGGTGGGGGCTCTGAACTCTGTTTGGATGTGCTTAATGGCCTTAGCTAAGATAGTCTGACCAGGAATGCAAACAGGAGTATGCCTGGACTCTGAGAATGGGCTTCACGAATACCCCACACCTAAGGGAATAGGTAGAAAAAGCCCCTTTCCAGGGCTTCATAACAAGGTTAGATCTAGGCTGGACATGCTGATGGCCTCAAGGACTTGCCATGTAGGGTCCATGTGAGCAATCATCAGGGCACCTGTACCAGGGGACCACATCATGGAAAGACTCTGGTAACCAAGCTTTATGTTCACTGGGACTCAACTGTGAGCAGGGCCAGCAATGGATACCCACATCAGGGACCTTGACCTGGGCTTGGGTCGCTTCCCTCCCCTCCCCCCTCCACTTGCTGGTTCCCTGGAACATCTTTATGTTGGATGCCGCCCCCTCCCCAGCCCCGTCTCTCTCCAGCAGCCACTATCTCTGCTCTCCCAGCGATTCTGTCTACTGCTTCTTTCCCCACTCTCCATCCCTGCCCCTCCTTTCCTGGCTCTGTTTCCCTGCCCCCACCTCTGAGCGCTGCACCGCCCTTTTGCCTGTTTTTCTCTCCTACTCTGTGCTCTCGCTCGCTGGTTCTTTCGTTTGCTGGGTTGCATCCCTGTAGCTGCGTCCTCTCGGATCCTCATTACGCCGGCCTGCGCCCGTGGGTGCGTGGCCCCTGCGTCCGCGCAGCTCTCGCACCCCATCTGCCAGCCTCCCGGCGCCCGCCTCCCCCCGCCAGTACCGCATTGCCGTACTGCAGGGGCGCAGTGCATTGCGCCGGCCCCGTCAATAGGTGGACCCCCTCCTGGAGAGATAAAACCGCCGTCGCCGTCGCCACCAGTCCCTCTGACTGAAACCTCTGCTCTGGGTAAGGACGCACATCCTGGTCGGAGAACCTTGCTTAGATTTCCACCTGGGGTTCACCTCCCTGGGAACCGATCCCTGGGTAGAGGGGGCTGGAGGCGGCCATGCCGCACCTAGCTGGGCTGCAGCCCTGGGCTGGGGGTGTCTCAACCGGGCATGGTGGGTCCGGTGGCAGTTTGGAGGTGGGTGCCCTAGGCGATTGTATACTTGGTGACAGTGACGGGGGGGGGGCCTTCTCCTGAAACCTGCGGTCACGCTGTCACCGTGACCTTGGGGCTCGCCTGGGCGCTGCGGGGCTGGACAGGCTGATTGGCGCAGGTGCTGGCGTGGTTAGGGGCTCTGAGGGGTTTCTGTGATTTGTCAAGAAGGGCAGGGGAGGTGGTGAAACCTGAGGACCCCTATCTCGTTCTACGATGCTCCCACCTAAGATGCACTCCCTCCCCCCCCCCCCGCCCTAGCTTCTCGGCTGACCTCTGCGATGCGCAGATACTGAGATCCAGGGCCTGGACCAAATGGTAGGGGAGAGCGTGAGGGCATCTCTGAGGGCACTCTGAGGGTCAGGGTGGGATTTTTATTCTTCTGGATAGAACAGGACACTCACCTTTCGGCCCTGATGGCTGCCTCCTGTCTGTGGGGAGGGCCTGAGCTATTCTAGGCCCATGCCTGGGCACCATCCAGCTGTCTCCCCTGCCAGCCTGTGGGCAGAGAGAGGAAGATGGCGCCCTCGCCTGAGGAGGGGCCGAGGAGTGCTGGCCTTCTCTACATGGTGGCAGCAGATGGGGGAGGGCAGTGTCCCTCCCTGGGCTGTGTGTGTGGGGGGGAGGTGGTGGCGGCATTGAGGACAAGGGAGGACAAGGCATTCTACAGTGAGCTGGGCACAGTGACTCATCATAGGACTCCTAGATGCTCCAGGGGCTCACTCAGTCTGCTGCTCTGTGATGTCCAGACCGGATTAACCCTTCCTTAAAACAACTTTTCTCCAAATCAACACTCTAAACATTTAAACTCCAACAAACCATTTAGGCTAAGGTGGAGGGTAGAGGAACAGGTGGCTTCGGAAGGCAACCTGGCTGAACGGGGCTAGAACCGGGGTGGGGGAGGGGCAGTCATGCCTCCCCATCCAACCTCAGGTGAAGACTGGGTGGAGGCAAGCTCCCAAACAATGCAAGAATGGTGTGGGTATCTCTGCTGAGCTCCCTCTGGGCCTTCTAATCATCTGTCTCCCCTGTCCCTGGCCCCACAGAGTTCCTGCCAGCATAACCTCCATCCTGAGCCAGAGCCCCCACAGTGCCAGTGCCCCCTCACCCAGGCAGAATGGGCAAGGAGAAGACACACATCAACATTGTGGTCATTGGCCACGTGGACTCAGGCAAGTCCACCACGACGGGTCATCTCATCTACAAATGCGGGGGCATCGACAAGCGGACCATCGAGAAGTTTGAGAAGGAGGCGGCCGAGGTGAGCACCACGGGCCCGGTGCTTTCATTGCTCTGTTTACCTTCATCAGTGAAAGGGATATGGATGTCTAGTGATTGGGGGGGAGGCAACAGGACAGTCCCCCTCTGGGAATGTTGCTAGATTTGTTTCACACTGAGGGAGGGGGCATTTGTATCCTGCCCAGGTCCACCAGAAGGTCTGTAGTCTTGGCTTCAGTGGTCCAATGCCAGAGGACCCTCAAGCCTTATCCTCTTGCTCCCCAGAGCTGTAGCTGGGCTGGATGTGGTGCTGCCCTCACTTGTCTTGCAACAGCCAGGGCTCAAGGATGCTATTAATAGCTGATTGATGGGCAGCAGGCTTGCCAGCTCCACTTTCTCTAGATAAGCTGGGGAGGGTTGCTGGTTCAGGATGGTGCCTGGAGTGGGGCATCTTGGTAGCCTGTTCCTGGCTGAAATTTACACATGAGCAGTGGTTGTAACTGGATTCTGTTTTCTTCCCTTACCCTTGCTCATTCTAAGAAAAGCTGGCTCCTGGATAAGGGCTAAGGGAGGCCTGAGGGCAGCAATTGTCTGCTGAATCTGCTGAACTCCTGTTCCAGTGTGTATATGGAGTTTTTTGAGCCACAATTCTGTGTGTCTGGGCCTGATGCTTTTACCCTTTAGGGGGTGTGCTGAGGGGAGGTGTTAGAAGGGAGCTGAGGGAATTGAAGGCCCCCTGGGTCAGGTCACCATTTTGTCTGGTGCTGCCTGGACAGCCCCTCCAGGCTGGGCAGCATCTCTGGACCGCAGAAGCCTGTCATGTGAGATTCTGGTGTTCAGCTGAGCAGTGAACACAGCTGTGGTCCTGGCGGAAGAAGTCTCACCAGGAGTCTCACCCTGGCACAAGTTGGCAGAGGGCAGCCAGCCTTGCTCTTAGTAGAGGTGTCCCAACTTCTCTTGTTTTGGTGGAAGGGAGACGCCTCAGAGTTATCTGGAAATAATCAGCTACAGAAAGAGCTGGAAAGCCAGACTTTTCTCAAAACCTTGAACAATTTATTTTTAAAATTTCCTTTTTTTTGAAATAATAACTCAGAGAGTTTTTTGTTTGTTTGAAGAATCCCGAACCTAATGAGATAGTTGACCTCTAATTGACTGGGTGGGAGGAACGCCTGATAAATAGCCTCAGGTAGGGAGGGGCCCTCTGCCCTGGATAGGAGTTTAATTAGGTTTGACAACTTCCAGACCCTCACGCCCTCTGCTGGGGGACTTGTGTATCCACAACCATTTAGGAGGGGAGTGAGGGTGGTGGCTCGCCGGCAGATCTGGGTGGCCTCATGTGGCAAACCAGGGCTTGGGTATCAGAACCAGAGAGATGGGGTAGAGGTCCTTGGTTCAAGGTGCCTTAATTCACCTCTCTGGCTGCTCCGGCTGCTCCCACGGTCCCGGGGGTAGGTCCTGCAGGTGGATGTGCCCCCTGAGTCCCATGTTCTAGCTTGAGTTGTGCCCCTACCCTTCCAGATGGGGAAGGGATCCTTTAAGTATGCCTGGGTGCTGGACAAGCTGAAGGCAGAGCGGGAGCGCGGCATCACCATCGACATCTCCCTCTGGAAGTTCGAGACCACCAAATACTACATTACCATCATTGATGCCCCAGGCCATCGGGACTTCATCAAGAACATGATCACCGGCACATCCCAGGTGTGCAGGGAGGGCACCTAGCCCAGTGATGCCTCTTGTGCTTCCTCCCAGGGTTACCCCACCACAGCTGGGGCCAGCAGATAGACGGAGGGGAAATACGTAGGCATGCCTTTCACAGACAGGTTTTTATAGAAGAGGCCACACGAGGGACAGTGAGATGTGGGTAGAAAAGCAGTTAGACCAGACAGTCACAGGCAGAGAGGCCGAGTGACTCATCCATTGGCATATGGCCTGCCGGGGGTGGAGCTGATGGCCAGATCTGGGGTTCCTTGCCTCAGAACCTGGTGGAAGAGTCCCCTGCTGCCCTTGAGGTAGAGATCTTGAGTCTCCATCCCCAGGATAACTGCCCAGGTCCCATTTTGTGGGTGGCAGGGCTAGGTAAAAGGTAGGGCCAGGGCTCACTGTATCTGACCTGTTGGATAGGCGGATTGTGCCGTGCTGATCGTGGCAGCGGGTGTGGGCGAGTTTGAGGCGGGCATCTCCAAGAACGGGCAAACCCGGGAACACGCACTCCTGGCCTACACTTTGGGTGTAAAGCAGCTCATTGTGGGTGTCAACAAGATGGACTCCACGGAACCAGCCTACAGTGAGAAGCGCTATGATGAGATTGTCAAGGAGGTCAGCGCCTACATCAAGAAGATTGGCTACAACCCAGCCACGGTGCCCTTCGTGCCCATCTCAGGCTGGCATGGTGACAACATGCTGGAGCCTTCACCCAATGTGAGTGAAGATAGGTATGGTGGGGGCTGACCTTCCCAAGAGTCCAGGAATCTGGGGCTCCAGTCAGGGTGGGCCAAGCTTCCTTTGGTCTAGCTGGGTTTCTGTGAGCACTGTAGCAATGAGTACGAGCCTCCTGGGGATACCTCTTAGTAAGGATCCCTGCACTTAGTAAGGGGTCCTTTAGCTCAGCCTCCTCATGAGACCAAAAGAGGAAGATGAGGCTCCTTTTCTGGCAAGTGGTGGTTCCAAGCTATTTCTACAGCGGGGCCCTGGATCTCACTATGGGGGAAAATCACTTTTTATGTCGCCCAAGCCACTGTCCTGGCTTTAAATACTATGCAGGATGAGCAAAGCCACATAGTCCTTTTTAGCTGCCTCCCCTGAGGTCTGAAGTGGGTTGGTATCTGGGAAGCAAGCATGTCTTGGGTCTGGCTGGCCCGGAGAATGGAGGGATGTCTCTTGGTTAGTCACGTGGAAGCTTGAAGTTTAGATAGCTCTGGGCCTTGGACTTGGGAGTGGAGAGGAAGACATTTTTCAGAGAGGCCTAGATCTTGGTCCAGCCAGAGGAGACACCCATCCTAGAAAGGTGGGGACTCAGCTGTAGCCCACAGTGAGTGAGAATGGAATGAGGACAGGCTCTCTGGAGATAGCTGGGGAACCAGTGCCTGATGGTATGAGGGCAGTGTTGGGCATTCTTGCTGATGTATGATTATCAGACCTCTGATCAGCAGAACCCCCTCTGCTCCCTACTGCTCTACTGTGCTCTGGGGCTCTGCTCATCCATACTTGGAGAGCCATCTGTTGACCTGAGGTGCCAGGCACTTGGTCACAAATACTAAGGCAGGACACACAGCCCCTTGGGTGGATTTACCTCTTATCTGTGGCAGGTGGACCATGAGGAGCTCTGTCAGGAGGGCTTTAAGTCATTCTCCAGAGAGGCCTTTGTAGTGGTGATGGTGGTGAGAGATCCCACGCCCAGATACAGCTTGGTAGCCAGCAGAGTTTCTGGGGTTGGGACAGAGGGTGGACTTTATCCCTGACATGGCCATTGGTCACACTTGGGTCTCTACTCCCCTGGTACTTGCCTTGTCTAGGGCTGTAACTGGTCAAGTCCCAGAGATATTAGGGAATCAGGCCAGGTTGAGGGGCCTCATTTGTAAGTTTTGGGGGCAGACAACACAGTTTGGGGAGGTGTTTTTGTTTGCTCCTTCCCTCCTTCCTAAGTTGTATTTGTTCAGGGTGATGTTGGGAAGGTGGGGAGATGAGGAGCCAGTTATTCAGCTTGAACAGTGAGGCTCACTCCCTAGGTTACCCTTTAGGTAAATGCTTACCCCCAGGGTCCTGAAGATCTGAGGCTGAGGGTCTGGTTAGGTGGGCTGCTGTATGATAACTGGCACCTTTTTCCCCCCCTCCTGCCCAGATGCCATGGTTCAAGGGCTGGAAAGTAGAGCGCAAGGAAGGAAATGCAAGTGGGGTTTCCTTGCTAGAAGCCCTGGACACAATCCTGCCCCCGACTCGGCCCACTGACAAGCCCCTTCGCCTGCCTCTTCAGGATGTATACAAGATTGGTGGTGAGTGAGGGCTCAGTACTGGAGCTCATTGCTCCCTGCAGGTGCTTGCAGGCTCCGCCCCCAGCCTTGACCAGGACACCAGGAGATCCTCAGGCTCATTGTTTCCACCTCTCTCCCTTCACCATGTACACTTACACCCCATCCATTTATTCACCCACCTTGATTCTTGCTCTATCCATCCCATCCGGTCATCCACTCACTACTCACCCCTCCTACCTACCTCCATACATCCAGCCATTCTGCCAGCATTTACTAGGATCCCTTTCCCACTTAACACCCCCTCGAGCACTCAGTCAGAAGCTAGGGACATAAGATGGGAGTAAATGAACTGATTTATGCTTCACCTGCAGGGTAGGGACCTCCTGTTTCATAGGACATAGTCCTACTCCAGGAATGAGAAATGCAGGTCATGGGTCAATAGAAACCAAAGTCAAATATGAGACAGGCAAAGGAGAGGAATGAGAATATGATGCTCACGCTTAGTCAAACACAGAGCACAACTGCTGCCTTTTCTCTGTCATCCCGTAATACCAACACCCCCAAGCTTTCAGGAGATGGTGAGGAGCGCTTTCTCTCCCAGCTACTTGCTCATCAAAGCATCCCTGGGGTAGCCACATTGTCAGTGTGAGCAGGCCTGGCAGAAGTGCTCGGGCCAGATGCCTCTTCAGTGGCTGGACCACAGTGTTACAGCAGGATCAGGGAGTCCAGTGTGGGCCAGAGTAATTCCATTGAGTTGGCCCATGCCTGGCTGTGGAATGACACATGGCAGGGAGGGGTTCTCAGACAGGCGTGCTTGCGCTGTTCCCTCTGAGGATAGCTGTTCTGTAGGGGGAGACAACCCCATGTTCCTCCCTTCTGTGCCCTGTCCCTTATCCTTGAATCCTGAGAACTCCGATTCAGTCTCTTATTTCCTGACTGGGCCAGTGGAGCCTCTCCTTCTGTCGACTCACCCTCTGCTTGTCTAGGGACCCTGTCTCTTTACTCCCTTCATAAGGCCATTTCCCTCGATCCCTTCCGTGAGGAGCCCGTCCCGAGCTCTGCCCATATTCAGGCTCTCTGCTTGTGTATTTTGCCCTGCATCCCTCCTCTAGCCTGCCCTCTCACAGTATCCTCTCTTGGCCTAGGCATTGGGACTGTGCCCGTGGGCCGAGTGGAGACTGGTATCCTTCGGCCTGGTATGGTGGTGACCTTCGCACCGGTCAACATCACCACAGAGGTGAAGTCTGTGGAAATGCACCATGAGGCGCTCAGCGAGGCCCTGCCTGGTGACAACGTCGGGTTCAATGTGAAGAATGTGTCTGTCAAGGATATCCGCCGGGGCAATGTCTGCGGTGACAGCAAATCGGATCCACCTCAGGAGGCCGCCCAGTTCACCTCCCAGGTTGGTGCACCAGGGCATTTGGGCATTCATTCTCAGAATAGAGGAGGAGATGGGCTGAGGTGTCCTGGGACAGTGGCTGCTGGCCCTTCACTGGGCACTGAAGGGGAGCACCCTCCATTTCACCCTAAGGCCACTCACCGTTCAAAGGCTAAATGGGTACTCAGAGTCGCCAGCAGGTAAACAGAGCCTTGGGGATCTGTGGGCAGCCCTACCCGGAAATATTTGGCCTTTAAAAGTGCTTTCATTAGCTTCCTGCTTGAGGTATTACTGTAGACTTTCTTCTCTTAATTAAAAAAAAACACATCTTATTTATTTTGTGTGTGTGCACCTGTGCATGTGCCACAGTGTATATGTAGAGGTCAGAGGGCAACTTGGAATCAGTTCTCTTCTTCCATCATGTGGCTCCCAGGAATTGAACGCAGGTCCTCAAGGCCTGGCAGCAAGCACCTTCTTTTGTCATCTTGCTGGCCTCTTTCTCTACATTTTTATTGAACCCTTTTTGATCACCTCTTCATGGGACAAGAATTTTTAGAACAGTATTAATTGAAAATGTAACAGAAGCACTATAATTGAGGTCCAATTTTGTCCTGGCTGTGCAATGGGTCTGTGCTGTCCTGGTCCTTATCTGTTGATTGTTTAATGGTTTAATGCTTAGCAAGGTGTTGGGGTATGAGTGGGGTCCCTATGACCTGAGCATTCCTTGCACAAAAACGTCAGGATCTGGAGGTGACCTTGTGACTGGACCCACCCACCTAATTAATACTGGCCCTGGCCCAGGACACCTGCCTCATGGCTATCTTCAACTCTACTCTCAGGTCATCATCCTGAACCACCCCGGGCAAATCAGTGCTGGCTACTCGCCTGTTATCGACTGTCACACAGCCCACATTGCCTGCAAATTTGCCGAGCTGAAGGAGAAGATCGACCGGCGTTCTGGCAAGAAGCTGGAGGACAATCCCAAGTCCCTGAAGTCTGGTGATGCAGCCATTGTTGAGATGGTTCCCGGAAAACCCATGTGTGTGGAGAGCTTCTCACAGTACCCACCCCTCGGTGAGCTGGGTAATCCAAGTCGGTGGTTGATCCAAGCTGGGGCCAAGGCGGTAAAGGCCTTCCTTTACAATGGGGTTAGGGTTTCCTTTAATACCCCGTCCCCACCACCCCCAATAGCTTCTTTTTTGAGTAAGAACCCCTAAGGGACTTACCTGCGACCAACAAGTCGTGTCCTCTCCCCCAACCCCCGCCCCGGGGCTTCCCCTGGCCTCTTAAGACAGGACGGCCTAGCCTACCCTAACTGAAGAATCAATACTTGTAGCCGTAGCCGTTATGGGCTACAGAACTCTGGCCCACTGCGGTCAGAACAGCTAAAAGGAGCTTTAAGCTGCTCCGCGGACGCCCAACGCACCTGCGCACTGCGTTCTGGGCACCCCCGCAGTTTACGCATCCCTCCCCGCAGGCCGCTTCGCCGTGCGCGACATGCGGCAGACTGTGGCCGTGGGCGTCATCAAGAACGTGGAGAAGAAGAGCGGCGGCGCCGGCAAGGTCACCAAGTCCGCACAGAAGGCGCAGAAAGCCGGCAAGTGAAGCACGGGCGCCCGCGGCGTGGCCCTCCCTGACGACGCCACGCCGCGCCCCCAACCCCGCCCCCGGCACTGGCCCCGCCCCCTCCCCCGCCCCAGGCGCGGTCCCTCGGCCCCGCCCCCCCGCCAGGCGCATGTTTGCACCTCCGCTTGTAAGAGGCTCTATGTCAGCGACTGGATGCTCGCCATCAAGGTCCAGTGGAAATTCTTCAAGAGGAAAAGCGCTCCCGTCCCAAGCTTCCGCGCCAGCGCTCACCACGCTCAGTGCCCGTTTTCCCAATAAACTGAGCGACCCCAGAGCCGTGTGTGCCTACTGCTGGGGCCCTGTTTCTCAAAGTCCCGTCCGTCGTCCAAGGTGTTCAGTCTGGCACCTTTCACCACTGCCAGGTGACCTAGCCAACTGCTCTCCTAAGCTTCATGGGTAGGCAGTGGGGCCCGCTGCATGGGTGCTGGGAACCACCAGCTAGGTGAGGATGCAAAGGCCAAACGGCTTTGATGGCTATGATCTGTTTTGGGTGCCTTGGTGGAATGAGCAGGATCTAGGCAAGACGATAGAATCAGAACTCATAGGCGCCCCCAAGGAATCGTGAGACCCGAGAGCTCCTCCCCACGCGTGGGCACACACTTCTTTACCCTAGGTTTCTGGGTTCTGACAGAAACCCATCTTGCTCCTACACCTGCCTGCTGATCCTGCCCCGTGTGTCTATTCTGCCCCTTGGCCCAGATCCCCAATCCTTAAATTGCAGCAACACCTGCCCCAGAAGCCAGGAGGCCAATGACTTAGGTCAGGTGGGCTGGGATGGGTCCACCTGTTCCCGAACACGCCATGACTTCCGTGGCCAGGCAGGACAGATGGTAGGACTACTTTCCACTCCTTCCCCGCCCCCGCGAGGCCTGCTCTTGTTATTTCGGTTAGAGGTTGGGTAAAGGTGAGTAGATTCCCTCCACAGGGCCAGGGTAAAGCTCTCTGAAGCCTCAGGCAGGGTCCTGGTCCTTAGTGTTTCCCCTTGTGTCAGTCTCCTCAAATGGCCACACACAGTGTGACTCTGGAGCCAGACAATGGGCAGAAGTGGAGCCACTGTAGCTCTCCTCTCCTCTCCTGGCTTTGTTGGCATGTCTGGGCTAGTAGCCCAACCACTCCAGGCTGTCTCTCCGATAAGGACACCTGTGACTGTACTTAGAGCATATCTGGAGAATCCAGATAATCTTCCACCTTCTTGATTGCATCTTCAGAATCCTTGCTTGTACCATAGTTGCTGTTCCAGGTTTCAGGTGTCAGGTTCCTGATACCTTCAGTACATTCAACCTCTAATCTAGACGAAGACGGAGACGATTCAGCTGTGACGAGCAATTCTGACATCTAAAGAAATGGGCACACAGTCCAAAGAGTTCTACCTGACCACAAAACAGAATGGCCGCCTCAGCAGCCATGGAGGTGGGATACCGAGGGAGAAGGATCTGCATGCCAGGCAGTGCTATGTTTGGGAAGGCGGTCACCCAGGGCTGTGCTGACAGACCACATACCCACACAGCGTCTGACGCTGGTTACAGATACCCAGGTCAGGTAGAATCTGCACGTCAGATGAATATCAGATATTTTTTAATATAAAAATTCTGAGACAGATATATTGAAAAGAAGTTCATTGTTCATCTGGAATTCTGATTTGCTTATCCTGTATTTTGTCTGATGACTGTACCCAAGGACACCAGGTATCTCCTTGGACATCTGGCCAATTCTGGCTGGGTCTTTCCTGGGCCACCATTACTGACAGGAGGGATCAGGTAGAGTGTGTCAGTCACAGGAAGTTGTTTTAACACTTAGTCCTATTAGAACTGAGAAAAATTAAGGAAACTCATTAGCCTGAGATAGAACAAATGTGAGAAACAGCCCCTGGCTGGAGTTAAAGGAGGCCTGGTAGGCAGATCTTGCCTCATCCTTCTGTCCCCAGTTGCTATAACAACCTTTGATGTCCTCTGGGAACCCTGGCTACCCAAACACTTCAGATTGGCCCAGTTCTGCCCAGCCAGCTGGTCACAGTGGACTGTGTTGGGACACCCTGTATTTCGCCAGGCAGACACATTCCAAGAACTCCTTGGAGGTCTGAAGATGGGTGATTATGGTCCTGGTCCCATCTGGAATCATTGGTAGATGACTGTTGGCTCTGGTGGCCTGGAGGGTGGAACCTCTAGGGAAAGTCTTTAAGCCTTGGGTCCCTCTTCAGGGTTGTGGCGATGAGGAAGGCAGGCACAGATTCCCGGGTCTGAAACCTGAAGGGTTCTGGGCCTTGACGTAGTCTATGCTAGTTCAGGACAGAGCTCCATGGTAGACTGGAGGAGAGAGAAATCTGACTGAGCTCCTGGTGTCTGTAGTCTGTGGGGCCAACACATATGTTACCTCTGAGACTGCCAGGACATTCCCTATGACCTCTAAGTTTGGGCTCCCTATGTCCATCCCACTTATATCCCTTCAGAGGGCAAGGGCTGATTCCCCGCTTCCTGCTGGGTTCCTGGGGAGTTCCAGGAGCTGCCCTCACTTAGCCCAGGAGAAGCATCAGAAAACAGTGACCACTAACCACACATCAGAGATGAAAGATAGAGGAGTAAGAGATACATCTGCTTGCCAGAGGAATGTCCAACACTGGTTTGCAGTGTGACCACACGGCAACCGTTGCACATCCCACGCCTCCGCTGTTGCTTGGGCCAGGCCTGAGATGGAGAGGACCTTAGAGGGCAGCTGAGAGCTGAGGAACGGCGGCCCACACAGGGAGACCGAAGGCTGTCTCCTGGACATCGGATTTGGGTACAAGCTAGACAGGAAGACTGCGGGATGATGATGTATCACCATAGCTGAGAATGCCCAGGGTGACAGTGTCAGGGTTGGAGTTGTCATGTAGCTGAAGGGAAACCTGGGCCTAGGAAGGTGACCAGGATGGCAGCCTCTGGGGTAGGGGACATAATCCTGAGCCACATTTCTGAAGGCAGTGTGTGGGGTAGGGTGAGGGCTGGAATGCCACCCTATGCTGGGCTAGTGAATAATTTACAGTAAGTTCTACCAACGCTGACCACCAGCCTTCATGCACAGTTTGAAGGCTTCTGAAAGATTCATGAGGCATCAATACGGTTGATAGGCCTCAGGGTTGCTGAGTTGGCCAAATATAGTCTGTTTCTTGCCTTGCATTCCTAGGGATGCTGCACCCTTCTGTAATGTTTGTAGAGGGACCATTCTTTTCCTTCCCCAGGATCCCAAGGCTGACAGTCTGGTGTCTGGATGGTGGCTTCTGAACCCTCCTTTAGGGACTGAGCCTTGTGGCAGCTTTTGACCCTGGAGCTTTTCACATTCTGTGATTATAGTAATGACCTTTTTTGAAGGTAGCTGTGGGTATTCATAGGAGCTTCTGAATGGGATTGTGGGTGTGAGCATCAGCGCTTGCCAATCTGTGCCTGGTGTGGGCCTGGGCCTGTGTAGGTGTAGCCTGGATATGGAGCTCTGTATATGTAAGGCTGTGTAGCAGAAAACCTGAAGGAATGTCTGAGAGATATTTGAGGTAGCATACATGTGTACATGTATTTGCCTGTGTGATCATGCTTGCTTTCCAGTACATGCTTTGTGTATATATGTGTGTGTGTGTGTGTGTGTGTGTGTGTGCGCGCGCGTGTGTGCGCACGCACACAGAGAGCAGTTTCATGCCTGTATTTTAGCTTTTCCTCTGCTGATGGCTGGGTCCTGGGTTGGAGATGACTGTCTGGGGGGAGGAAGACTTCTGGGTGGTGGACCAAAACAGCCCCAAGGAAGCTGTTTCTGTCATGTATGGAGCTGGTATGGATCAGGAAGACTTCTGGCATATACATGGGCCTGGTGTTCACTTCTAGACTGTTTATTGGTGCGAGGAAAATCCCTTCCCTAGAGATGGTGAATGAGGACCCTTCTTGGAGTCTGAGGTGCTGACTCAGTTCTGGCTTCCTTTGCTGTGCATGATGTCTCATTTGGGGTTGGCTAAGAGAAAACAAAGAAGGCCACGGGCAACAACAAGGCCATCGAGGCTGAGTGAGGCTGAGGGCTGCTCGGGTGTGGCATTGGCCATGGTTTCCCGCTGATGTGTTGGTGAGCTCAGTCCCTCCATATCAGTCAGGGTTTAGATGGAGGGTCTGCGCTTGACAGGAATCACAGAAACTGGGGTAGAGTGAGAGAGTGTAGAGATCTACTTGTTCATTCTCTGTCCCCAGGTGGCTGGAAGGAGGGTAGGTGGTGAGGCCTTTGTCCTGGCTACGGTGTAGGGGCTGGCCACTGTCTGGCTGCAGTTCCCTTGTCCTCCTGGCACTGGCTCACTCTGTTCTTCGGAAGATGATAATGTCCCAAGGATTGGGAAGGCTGCAGTTTTTAAGGGCCTTTTTCTTACAAGGGGGAAGGCTGGATGGGCTGGAGCTGGTGGTGGAGCAGGAGCTGAGAGTTCAGTGGGAGCTGGGGGATGGCACAAGATCCAAGGGGAGGGCAGGAGCTAGGGCGCATCAGGAGGTGGATACTTCAGGAGACACCGGGTGTGTAGCGTGAGTAGGATATAACATAGCTGGGGGCTATGGTCAGAGCTGGAGGTGTAGTGGAGACGAGGGTACAGCAGGAGCTGGGAGTACAGAAGGAGTTGGGGGTATAGAAGGATCTTGGGGTGCGGCTGGAGCTGGAGATGCAGCCACAAGCAGAGCTTGTATAATGGGTCTGGAGAGGGATTCATGGGTCAGGGAGAAGCTCAGTTTCCCTGGTTGTCTCCTGAAGATGCCAAAAAAGGCTGCCACCCTGCCTTGTTCTAGGTGCCAACATCCTGTGCCCAGGCCTGTGCAGGGCACGACATGGGTCATAGGTTCCACATCCTAGAAGGTTGAGGCTGCTTCCATCTGACACTTGGCTGTTTTTGGTACCCTCACCGCTTTCCTTTCTTGATGCATCCCCGGTGGCCTCAGTTTTTGTCCTGTGTGCCGAGGAAGGCAGAGCCTGGCAGAGATGCGCCTAGCCAGCTAGAGTTGGCTCATTTATTTTTACCTTAACACTTACATAACACCTCTTCTGCAAGGCATCATTTCAGTACTTCACAAACTCGTTTCCCTGTCATGATAATCCTGCAATGTGATTGTCTTATTCCCATTACAGGAAAAGAAACAAAGGCACAGAAGCTTAGAGACCTCCCCAAAACCACTCCTTGAAGTTACGCTCATGGCTGTGACGCACAGGCCGTGGCCCTACTTCCCTGCAGTGCTCTCAAAGTAGTGTTTTTCCCACCAAGCCTGAAACTATTAACACTGCAGTTACTTTGCTGAAGTTGGCTGCTGGGCTCATGGCAGTCCTTGCTGGATGTCCTCAAAGCCCTTCCTGGGGATAGGTATCCTTTTCTCACATGCCTCCCCTCTGACCTCCACTCTCAAGGAAGTCATCATCTCTTGGCTTTGGTGTACTCAGAGCAGGGCTGGTGGGTGGTGAGAGAAGGTCTGTTTATTTTGGCTGTTTCATGGTGAGTTACACATAGCTCTGGACTGCAAGCAATCCTTTTAAGAAAGGATATGTTTCTGACATTACTTGGAGAAAGAGCCTCACAGAAAGCTCCCTGATGTTACGGCTTTCACAATCTTTCGGCCCCCATCTCCACTATGTTCCCTGACCCTTAAGTGCAGTTTTGTAGAACTGAACGTTGGGACTGAGCTTTGAGACTCTACATTTCGATTGGTTGTAGTTTTCTGTAATGATGTCAGTCTGTCACAAGGATATGTTTCCTTGATGAAGGGTGAGAACTACATTTATCTGTGGGGATAAGGGCAACTATTTAGAGTGTAGTTAGGGATTTTTATTTTAGTAAAATGGTTGCTGCAGGTTCACCTCTAAGATCCAGGACGTCACTGGCCTTGGACGGTCGGTTACGTTTCCAACACTAAGCATGATTCCCTCCTTGTCGAATAGGGTAGGCATGACACTACCCACTCTGCACCCTTAGGGCCACTGCGCTGGGGTGGTCATTGTTTGTGGTCTGTGGGACTGACTGTGGCTTCCTTCCTTTGGAAGCTTGCATGGTGCCTTCTAGATCCATGAAAGCTACAATTTGAGAGAGAGCAAGGAGGGTTGTAGGAGAGGGTTTTGAGGGAGGGAAAGAAGGGGGAAGTGATGTAATTATATCATAATCTCAAAATAAAAGAAAAAACCCAAAAACAACAAAAAAGAAAGATACGGTTAATCAATGTCTTAACTTTAGTACCACTGATATCTTGGGCTGGATAATTCTCGTGTGTGTGTGTGTGTGTGATGTGTCTTTACACTGTGGTACTAATCCTAATCTCCACCTCCTTGAGTCTAGGACACCTTCTCCCCACCCCCACCCTGTGGTGAAACCAAAAATGTCCCCAGATACTGCCTCTGGGGGCAAAACTTCCTCAGTAAAAATGATGGTCTAACAGGATATCAGCCCTGTGGGGGTGGCAGTATTAAGTGTGATTCACACTAGTTTGGGGGACAGTAGCCTCTCGGCACTGCACAGTTTACTGTCTTGCTCCTGAGAGCCAGCCTTGGGTTATACAGCAGTCCTTCTGTTGTAACGACAGGATGGCCTGTATTGGAACCATGGAAGGGACAGACGTATAAACTGGGACCTGTGTCACTGTGGGCACCCTCCTGCCATTAAGCAACTGAACATGGCTAGGAAGGTCAGGCTGTTTTGCCATTTGTCCTGTTGTAAGAGGAGGCTGTGATTCTTTCTGCTAGAGGAAGATTGGGGCTTTTGTTGGCAGCTGTGGCAGAAGGAAATAAAACTAGGACTTAAACAGAGAACTCTATTTCCCAGATTTGGAGGTGGAAACCCAGGAATGAATGTATGGGAGGGTCTGCCTCTGGGCCTGCAACCTTTCCTGTGGCCTCATGAAGCAGAGAGCAGAAGAAGGTACTTGGGCCATTGCTCTTTCCTTATCCTTGGACTGGAGCATGGACCTCCATCTTCACCATTTGCTTTTCCCCAGAGCCCATGAACATACACCATCCATTTGGGGTAAGGACTTCAACAAGTCAGCCTGGGAGACACAAACAGATTGACTCCAGCTTTTGGACTGCTCAAGGTCAACCAACTTGAAAGAGCGACAGGATCCTTAGGGGCCACATCTTGTAGCAGGCGTGGCCCTGCCTTAGTGCCACCTTGGCTTTGGCAGCAGAGGAAGGTGAACCTCCTGGATGCTGGGATGTAGCCACAGTGTTTACAGGAAAAGGCTAAAGCTTCTGTTGAGTCTTCCCAAGTCATCTGCTTGTGGGTCATTTGCTAACTTTGTCTGTCGGTAATAATCAGTTGGGGAAGAAGCTCCAAAGACCTACGGGCCCTGCCAAGCCTGGATAGCACCTTTCAAGCCTACTGGTCAAGCAAAGCACTCTAGTGAGCCTGAGACGACTGTAGGCAGGAGGCAGCAGCAGATAGCCTGTGTGTGGGAAGGTGCTGACCACTCTGCCAGCAGGAGCATCTTTAGAGAACAAAGCTCCAGCCACCCACACCCTCCTAGGATACACTCCAAGGGTCTAAGCATGCAATTCCTGGGCTGCCCTCCAGTGTTCATGTGGCTGGAGGCTCAGAGTGACATGAGTCCTAGGCCAAAGGGATCATCCACTGGGGAAGGTGACCAAGTGCTTTCTGTGGACTGTGAGGGGCCGTAAGACCCTGAGCCAAGTTTACCGCCCAGGGAAGATGAGCATGTGGTAGGCAAATGAGTCATAGTTTCATACTGACAAGGAACTAGGGTTAGGAGAGAGTGCAGTGGAATGGGGATATCTGATCTGAGGGCCTGCCTGAGCAGAGGCACAGTGCCCACCAGGAAAGGGACAGCACTCTAGGCTGAGGGTACAGTCCATGAAACTGTGTACGAGGCACTGGGGTGCTGTGCTTGGCTAGTGTCCTAGGACAGAGGTTGAGGCATTCTGAGAGGGAGCGGCTGGGCTGGTGTCACAGATGGGTGGCCATGAGCCGGGAAGTACTCAGCACAAATGAGCCCTGGCAGTGCAGCCTGTACCACGTTTTCATTGAGACAAGGGGCCTCTGCTCTCCTCACTTCTTATCCACAATGGAACAGGGGCAATTGCCACAGCTTCTTTACTTGTCTGGGGTGTGAGATGGGGGGTATAAGTATTAGTTACAAAACTGTGGTCCAGAAATGAAGAAGGAGGGACTGGAGGACACAAGGCTGCCAGAGAAGAGAGCAGAAAGAACTTTCTAGAAGCCTGGAGATCTTGTCTTGAGGCCACTTTGGACACTTCTAGGGCCACCACCATTCCCTGGCCATCTCTATTTGTCACTGCAGTAGGAACGCTTGCAGTGAGAGAGTTATCAGTGGCTGGGAAGTACAAGTTCAGTTCTTCATGTAATTAGCCAGTTTGCCAGGGGCTAGGGCAACTTGCTGAGAGCTCTGGTCCTTAAAAACAAACCAGAAAAAAAAAACACTATAAATTAAATTCCTATTGACTTTAACGGGTAAGTGTTCCTGTCAGATTAAAAAACAAAAACAGTGCTTTCGCATCTTGTCTTTCCCTCACCTCATTGCTCTCCATGATCCAGACCAACACAGTCCTTCTTCTTAATAGTGGAAAATTCCTTTGAGGGGGCCTTTCTGCCTGGGTAGGCACTTCCTGTCTTCCAAATTATAGGATTAAAACAACCACAGCTCTGCCCAGCCAGAGTGACTGAGAACCTGTCTCTTCTCATTTCCCCAAATTGAGTCTGTTTCCCAGCTGGCAGCATTCCCCCTTCTGGTCCTTAGCAGCTGCTCTGTCTTCCTTGGAAGGAGGTCTCTGTTGGAAGAGATCTCCACGTACTGCCGATTGTGATCACTGACCCTTGGAATGAGGGTGACCAAACTCCTGGGTGTGGACGCTCCTGAGTAACAGTCAGGTGTGCTGAAAGTGTAAAGCTGGGCTTCCCAGCAGGGGCTTCAGATGGTGGCTATAGTCTGCACATATTCTCTGCAGCTTCCCTGGGGGCTACTGACAGTCTGGCCAGCACAGACCATGGAGGCCGAACATCATTTCCACTTGCTTTCCTTGTGTTTCACATCTGTGAGACCAGAATCCCAACCTCAGCTGGAGGGGGAAAAATGGTAGGTTTCCATCCAGAAAGCACAGGGATTCCTCTGACCTGTACTGCTGTGTGTAGCTCCCCAGAGAGGTGATATGCTGGTGGGTCTCCATCACGAGGAGCTACAATGACCATGGCTTATAGAGCTTTCACCTGTGCAGGCTCTGGGACAGTGGACATACAAGTTCAGGAGGGCCCAGAAAGAAAATATGTGGCCATAGTCTCTTAGATTTTATTGCTTGCCTCTTTTTTTTTTTTTTTAAGTGTATTGGTGCTTTGCCTGCATTTATGTCTGTTTGAGGGTAGCAGGTTCCCTGCCACTGGAGTTACAGACAGATGTGACCTGCCATGTGGTTTTGGGAATGGAACCCAGGTCCTCTGGAAGAGCAGCCCATGTTCTTAATGGGTGAGCCATCTCTCCAGCCTCTTTATTGCCTTTTTTTTTTTTTTTTGAGATAGGGCCTTCCTAGCTGTGAACTCTTGACACTCCTCCTCTCTTCGCCCTTGAGTGCTGGGATTACATATGTGAGCCATTGTGCCTGGCTAAACACATTAATTTTATGAAGGTGCTGGGGATGGAACCCAGAACCTTATGCATGCAAAGCAAGCTCTTTACCACTAAGCCATGACCCCAGTCGTTTGTATAGGAAGAGGTAAGAAGGACTTCAAGGTCAACGGATATTGGCAAGAACTGCAAACTGCTCTTTGATATAGCAGGAGACAATGCAATCCTGTGTTTTGATGGTCCAACATCTCTGCCTGCTTCATGTAGCTCAGTAATAGCAGGACAGGGGAGCCACACTTACAGACTTACTGCCCGCGGAGCAGCAGAAGAGAGGAGCAGGCTGAGCAGGCAAGGCGTGAAGGAGGTGCTGAATGGACAGCGCCTGGCAGAAGGACGCTGGCTACTTGTACCTGCAGCCTGGATCAGAGCGCTCCCCAGCTGGAGCTGGTTCTCATGCGCCTCTGAATTTTTCCACCCCACCCCCTATCTCTGAAATCTTGTTAATGCAGCCTTGGCAAAGATGGCCCGAGCCTGTACGCTTTCCCCATCTACTTTTAAATAAAATGAAATTCCTGTTGCTTGTCCGACTGGGTGTTCACGACCCACTTTCCTGAGCCTCCTTGGGGAGGCCAGCCGCATGCTGGTGACAGAGCTGCTGACAGTGCATGGTCCACAGGTACGCAAGGCATTGTATTAAAAAAACATAAATGATTAATGAGCCAGCTTGCTGGGAAGGCATCCTAGGCAGAGAAAGCAGGGAGTTACAAGCCATGGTGAGGTAGTTACTTTCTAGAACCTTCTGAAATGTGGCAAAGCTGTTGGTACAAACAACATTGGTAGAGAAGAGAGATCTGGGGGAAGGCAGAGGTCTCCACACCAAGCTTGCTCCTCTCTGAGCTTTCCTATTGTGAGCGTGTGAGTGTGTGTGTGTGTGTGTGTGTGTGTGTGTGTGTGTGTGTGTATGGGGGTGCTCATTCTCTGCAGCCCCAAGAAGTTTGTGGGGGGTAGCTAAAGGCTCATAATGACTTCAAGGATGTGTCCCCATCCCCCCTCGAAATAAAAAAGAGATGAGCAAATCTGTGTCTGATGATGACATGCTAGTCTAGACAATCTTGCCCCTTGTGCTCCTCTTGGAACACATTTCTTCCCAAGGAACCAGGACCTTTTGTCCTTCAGGGCTCTGACATCCCCCCCTCCCTGGACAGGGTTTCTGGCTGCCCTGGAACTCTCTCTATAGACCGACCAGGCTGGCTATGAACTCACAGAGGTGTACCTGTCTCTGCCTCCCTAGTGCTGGGATTAAAGGCTTGTGTCACCACCACCTGGTTAGGGCTCTGACTTCTAATCAGAGAAACCGCTGTCTCAGGAGGATGGGTGAGATAGGCCAGGCCCTTCCCAGTTGCCATAAGATGTAGTCACCTATCTAAGTTATTTTAAAATACTATCTTAAAATTTGTTTTTACGTTATGTGTATGGATTTGTTTTGCTTGCATAGATGCATGAGCACAACGTTTGTAGTTCCCGAGGAGGCCACAAGAGGGCGTAAAATCCCCTGGTACTGGAGTTAGAGGCGTTAACTGAAAGGTGGCTGCTGGGAACCAAACCCACGGCCTTTGTTAGAGCAGTCAGTGATCTTAACTACTGAGTCACCTCTCCAGCCTGATGTATATAGTTCTTTCACAGAGACACAAATGGAAGATGACCTCCTCTCTGAGCTTTCCTATTGTGAGCGTGTGAGTGTGTGTGTGTATGTGTGTGTGTGTGTGTGTGTGTGTATGGGGGGGCTCATTCTCTGCAGCCCCAAGAAGTTTGTGGGTGATGGTAAAGCCAGCCTACACAGGGAGTGGGAGCCCTTTTCTCCTCTTGTACCTCAAGGCCTCCTCCGACTGGATGGGCCAAGCTAGTGCTTCCTTCCTTAACCAGGTCCAGTTGGGTAAGCCTGGTAGGGGGCAAGGATTCTTTACTAGGCATTGCTCTGCTTACCCCTGGAGAGGCTGTACGCACTTTCCTGCATTCCCAGTGGAGAGAGAGAGCTCCGGTGCCCGGTCACTTGATGTTAAGAGCTCAGAGCCCGCTGGGCTGACCCTTAACCCAGATCTTGACAACGGCTAGTATGCTCCTCTCCCAAAGCTGTCCATTTCCAGACTCCAGGCCAACTCTGGTCCCACGCTGGGATTCCCTCGGAGAGCTGGAGCCGGGTCACAGGGCTGGCTTGCGTAGCTTTGCCCTTCTGGGGGTGACAGCAGGGACGGACTCCCTGTCAAGGATGACCAGGCTTAGGAGGGTGGGAAGGGTTGCCAGGAGAGGCGTGTACACCTGGACGGGCTGTCCCTGCCTGCCGCCACCACGGCGTCGCAGGGGTTAAGGCGGGCGGGGCGGGGCGGCGGGAGGAGCCCTCGCCGTAGCGGGCCAGGCACCGAGGCGCGCGCGGAGCCGGGTGGCCGCAGCGTCCCCGCGCGCGGCCGGGCCAGGTAGGAACGCGTCGCCGCAGCCGCCCTGGCCATGCGGCTGCCGGACCGGAGGCCTGGGCTGGGGCCCGCGCCACCCCCCGCGCGCCGCCCCCGCTGAGCCCGCGCCCGCCCGGGCGCCGCAGGCACCATGGTGCAGAAGTCGCGCAACGGTGGCGTGTACCCCGGCACCAGCGGGGAGAAGAAGCTCAAGGTGGGCTTCGTGGGGCTGGACCCCGGCGCGCCCGACTCCACGCGCGACGGCGCGCTGCTCATCGCGGGCTCCGAGGCCCCCAAGCGCGGAAGCGTCTTGAGCAAACCGCGGGCGGGCGGCGCGGGAGCCGGGAAGCCCCCGAAGCGAAACGCCTTCTACCGCAAGCTGCAGAATTTCCTCTACAACGTGCTGGAGCGGCCCCGCGGCTGGGCGTTCATCTACCACGCCTACGTGTAAGTGGCCGTGGTGCGTCGTGGGCCTGGAGGGACCCTCTCCGGGCCGCGGGCTGGTGGCAGGCGCAGCTGCGGTGGACTGGGGGACCCTGGGGTGCGTGTCCGCGCGCGCGCCTGGTGCGCGTCGTGGGCGTGGGGTTTGGGTCGTGGCACTGCAGTCTCTGGTTAAAGCAAAGGACGGAGATTGGAGAGTGACTTTGGGAGATCGTTCTGGAGTCAGGGACCGTTTTTTTTTTTTTTTTTTTTTGATTGTTTGGTTTTGGGAGGGGGTCCGTTTGCGGCCGCCTAGCTGGGCCGTACCAGCCCTTCCCCCGCAGGACGGGATGTACTGGCTCCCCAGCCCCCCTCAGCCCGAGAGGCCCCTCCCCACAGCCCGCAGCGCGGAACAAAGGGCCAGCTAGGAGGGAGGGCGGCTTGGCTCTAGGTCTGAACTCATTCGCCCCTCTGCACCCCCTTGGGGTCTCTCCGACTACCAAGCAGGGATCGTGAAGAAGGCTGGCCTCTTCTCAGCCATCCTCCTAACCTCTTGCTACCCATCTGAGCTTCCGGGTTGCAGAAATGGGGAGGGGACCTAATATCACATCACCTCAGCCCTTGGCTGAGGGTAGCTGCCTGCACCCATCCCTAGAGGCCTACTCTCCTTCTTCCCTACACTCCAAGCAGCCCATTTGCACCGGCTGATGGTCTCTACACATTCTGGGCTTTAGATGTCTGAGTGGAGACCAGCAGTGGGGACCGCTGTTGTCCCCCCAGCGCTGCCAGCTTTGGGCCTGTCCCCAAGTCTGAGACTCCTCCTGGGGCAGAGCTGGCAAGGGTTGAACTCTGTGTTCATGTACAGGAGTGTGTGTGTGTGTGTGTGTGTGTGTGTGTTGGTATGCATAACCTCCCAGTGCAAGGACGCTGGCTCTCCTATTTCAGTGGAACCAGGGACAGAGGAGGAGCACTGAGACTCGGCCATTTTGTATGAGCATTTGGGGTTGGGAGTGAGACCCGTGCTCAGGAAGTCTCTGTCAAGGTGCCCACCTGTCCTGGCCTTGGCAGGGTATGCGTCCCGTGAGTGGGCCGATGTGTGTCTGGAAGTATTCTGCGTGTGACGTGGATAGGTTTGGAGGCAAGGGAAGGTCCATAGACAGAAATTCCAGGCTGCCTGCAGAATGATTTCCTAGGGGTAGCCATCAACTGTGGGTGGGTGGGTGGGTGGGGGGATCCTGTGGATAGTCCTGAGATTCCCCAAGGCACAGGTTTCACCAGTCAGGCTGGCCAAGGGGAGCAGCCTGTGGTGTCAGCCCCCAACCCTCCAGAGAGGTGAATTTATTTTCCCCTGCCCAGGGTCCTATGTTTCTCTCTACTCCAACAAAGGGCCCATGGTGCTTCTGCTGTAGCCACCCCCTCTTTGCCTGTCTTGGGGCCCAAGGGTTTCTACTATGGTTGGCTGTAGATACCCAGCCACGGTCCTGGCCCCAGGTGACTCCTGGGACATAGGCAGGATAGAATCCTGTGTCCACAGGGCTGAGTGTGGCTACCCAGACTGGCAGCACTATCTAGGATTCTGTTTTGGGTCTTCAGCCTCTATGGGACCCTGTCCTGTCCTTGAGTCTGACTTGTTAGCCTCTCTGTTTACGCTGCCAAAAGTACCAGTCTCCAGAGCTCAAGAGTCCAGTGTGGGAGGCCCTTGATTTATACGATCGGTGTCCTCTCCCCACCTATATATCCTCAAGTCAGTCCCAGTCCTTCATAGAGCAACCCTCACCCCTGAAGTGTGCCATCCTATTTCAGCCTGTCACAGACCCTTTGGCTTCTTCGCTTTGTGGCTGGGGCTTGCAGGGAGATGCCTCCAGACAGGACAGGAGGGAACGCGCTGAAGAAGAGCAGAGTCTCTGGTTGCTAACTCAGGGCCAGACACAAGTGTCTACACTTAGAACCCCTGGTAGCCTTACTTTTTCATCAGTAAGGTGGTGACAGCCACTCCCAGCTGCCCGGACTTTGTGAAGACCAACTGATATCTTCTAGGGTGCCTATTAATTCCATTGTGAAAGCTGACACATCCTGACTGCCTTTCTTGCTCATGACCCATGCCCCCAGTCTCCAGGCATGGAATCTTCCACCCTGACACTTATCTGATTTAGGAAGTCCAGTTGGCCTGAGATTCCTGGGTACATGGGCAGTCCTCGCGTGGACTGGGCCATGCTGTGTGTTAGGCAGTGTTTGGTTTGTTCACCAGTTAGCAAGGAAGATGAAGCTTCTCCTGGGGCTAGGTAGCTAGTGGAGAACAGAGGCCAGGCTCATAGTCGTGAGCCCTGCACCTAAGCAGTACTGAGTTTTCCTGGGCCACTTTCCTTCTGCCTTTGGCCATCAAAGCCTGGTTTGTGAGAGGTCCAGTTGTACCAGTCTCTTGGCCAGCCCTGCTGGAACTCTGTGGTCAGCCACCGCCCAGAGTCAGGAGGGAAGTAGCCACGCTTGTTTTTGGACTGTGGTGGGCAAGGTCAGTCAGACTCACTGGCCATGGGGCTCTGCAGTTTGCCTTGTACAAAGTGATGCCACTATGGGCTGCTTGTGAGAGATGTTTTCAGAAACATCTGCATTCAGCCTGGGAATCATTGTGAACTGCCCAGCTCCTCACCCCCACACACACCAAGGGTGGGCCTCAGCAAAGACAAATCTGGGCAGAGGTGGGAGTATTATGGGGTCCTTAGAGCTTCAAGTAGCTCAGGGACATAGGGAAAGATTGCGGGGTGATGATGTCCCTGCCACACACTAGCCTTACTGCCTGCAGGCCAGAGGAGCATGATGGGGAAACTGAGGCTGAAAAGTTTTTTTTTTTTATGTGTGTGTGTAAGCTAAGGGGTGGTCTGCCTTAGATCTGAGAGCTGAGAGTGTAGACAGCTAGATCCTTCCAACATCTAGTGTACAGCTAGAAAGAAATGTCATTTGAAACAACTAAATGGGTAATGAAGTCATGAGGGGTTTATGCTGTGGGTTCTGGGCTTACCCATGGCTTGGCTGTTTGGGCTGACCACCAAGGTCCCTCTGTCCACAGTGGCCAGGTATCCCTGTAGGGAGCCCCCAGAGCTGTTGCCGGAAGCTGTCCAGCCAGTGTCATCTCCCACTTCACAGAAAAAGGCAGAATTAGGATCAGGGCCTTGTTCAAGGATCTTTGGGTGCTTTGGGACCAGAGAGGCCTGTTTCCCCAGTAGAATGGTACCTCGGCTGCCTTGCAGTTCATTCTCATCTCATTACGTGCTTTTAGCTCTGAGGCTAGTAAGAGCCCTGAAAATTGAGGGTGGGCAGCTCATTTGAGGAATAGGTACAGGCCCGATCCTCATCTGAGGCACACACACAGGATAGGTGGTCACTTGGAGTACTAAGATCTGGTCTCTGAGTGTCTTCCAAGGAGGAAAACACACAGGCTTTTGTAAATCCTCACGATCTTGGCTATTCCAGTGCATACTGTGAGGTATTCTGATCCCTGTTAATGAGGAAACAGAGCTGTCTGGTCCTTTCAGTTCCTCATAGCATGAACAGTGACCCCACTACTCTTTAAGGGCGAATGTAGGAAAATGGGCAAGTCCCTACGACCAAGGGTTGGGTACATGGCGTTTGGAAAAGAACTACGATCACTGAATGGTGGCGTGTGCTCAGCTTCTCTCAAGTAGCAGGTCTTCCTGCAGCCTCATTGATTGAGACTCAGAGAATCTTATGGAAATTTCCCAAAAGATTGGAAATACCTCAGAGAGTTGTGGTTTCCAGGGAAACTTGTGTTTCTCTTGGGGCCTGGACTTGTCTACCTTGCCTGGCTGATAAATGACACTGAAGAGACGGAAGAGTTGCAGTCCCTCTGCCTTGGTTGTCTGTAGAGTAAACTCTTAAATACCCTTGCATCTGTAAAGAAACAATGAATTAGCAAATAGGCGTGGAGCTCTCTGGGTATTGTTGCAGATGAGAGCAGAGAAATCTCAGTTTAAAAAAATTATTTTATTTTATGTGCATTAGTGTGAAGGTGTCAGATCCCTTGGAATTGGCATTACAGACAGTTGTGAGTTGCCATGTGGGTGCTGGGAATTGAACCTGGGTCCTTTGGAAGAGCACACAGTGCTCTTAACCACTGAGCCATCTCTTCAGCCCCCAAGAAATCTCATTTTTATAGACCCCAGCATGAGTCAGATATGTAAAGCCATCTCTACAAAGACTCAGAAGGACACACAGCGTGTCTCCAGCCTGGAGAACTTCGGCCCCTCCCTGTTAGTGAGAAAGCAGGGCTGGTGTGGTCCTCAGCACCTCATAGCATGAACATTGAGCTCACTGCTCACTGTAAGGGCGAATCTAGGGAAATAGGCAAGTCTGTGGGACCAATGGCTCTTTGGAGAACTCTGTGGAGTATACTAACAGCTGCATTTGAGCATATGGGCCCAGAATTGACATGTGAAAGGATGGAGAAGGGATGTGGTATGTTCTATGTGCTGTCTGTGCACCCCTGTAGTTGGATGGAAGGGTCGGTCCTGGCCCTGATCCTGGTCATGTCCTTTAAAGGCTGAAGTGATATAAGAGGGCCCCATTTTGGGAGGAGAGTAAGCTCTGAGCTGGCAGCTGCTGTTCCCTGGTAAGTCAAAGCTGATAAAGAAAAATGCTTCTCTTCACGGACCTTGGCATGTGTCCCATTTCTTATTACTTATCACAAATAGTGCTGAGCTGGGCCGTACTGGTGCACATCTTTAATCTCAGTACTTGGGAGGAAGAGGCAGGGAGATCTTATGAGTTTGAGGTCAGCCTGGTCTACAGGGTGAGTTCCAGAACAGCCAAGGCTACACAGAGAAACCCTGTCTCAAAAAACAAACATACAAACAAAGAAACAAACAAAACAAAACAAAAAAAAACCCCAAACACAAAAAACCAAAACACAAACAAACCAAACCAGCCAAACAAAAACCAAATAGTGCTGAGTGAAGCAATCATTTACCATGAAGCTACCTATGTGCCTTCTGCTCACCAAGTATGAGCCTTTGTGAGATAGATGCTGGAGGTGGGGTTGGCAGGGGACTCTTGTTATCTCTCACGGGTGAAGGAGGGCAGGGTTTGAGACTCAAGGCACTGGATGGCCCTGCTTCTACTGACTAGTTCCAGATTCTGGACTCCAGTTTCCTTGTCTATAATATGCGAGTTCATGTTCCTGGATGGGAGTGGAGTTGGGTCACTAGACACAAAGATTTGCAAGAGCTGATGTTCACTGGCTTATGCTGCCTGAGGTTTTACAGAGTGAGACCTTATCCAGTGGGGTGTGGCAGTCTTGGGACTGTGGCTGGACCAGGTGTAGACAGTGACTGTCAGCCTCCCATTTATCAGCCAACCCTTCAGCAACGCCTCAGGATACCCTGATCTAGGCAGGATGATTTTGGCCACTGTTTTACAGGAGACACAGGCTTAGAAGGTTTAGACACGAGTTCTGAAGCTTTTCAGATGCTTGTCCAGTGGGCCAGCTCCAGCTGTTTTCCTGGAACAGTGTGTTTGTGTGTTGATTAGGAGGCTGAGGATGTCTGTGGAACCGAGTGGCATGTGTTACTGTACCTTAAGAGCCGGGCACTGAAGAAAGGATTTTGGATCAAAAAATACAGTGTGTAGGTTCTACCGGTAAGCCCCTAAGACCACAGAGCTGCCGCCCTGCGAGCCACGCAAGCATCTGGTTTCTACCTAGATGTGGAAGATTTGGCTTGGCTGAGCCCCCTTCACACTGAGCGATGTCCTCTGTGGCTTGGCTGAGCCCCCTTCACAGTGAGCGATGTCCTCTGTGCCTGCCAAGCACGGCCCTTTCCCTTTCATGGCTGGAACTGGGCTTCGCTTTGAGACAACAATTTGCTGACAGCGTCTCACTCACAGTGACGCACCAGGCATCAAGCCGTTGTTTGGAGGAGGGAACCCAGTAGCATCTGTCCAACTGCCTAACACCAGCAGAAGCAGTTTATCTGATCTGAGATGAAATGCCGGGGGTCGAGTCGACCTGTGAATGTCCCCAAAGATCAGTTTGGCAGTAACTCATGGTTGCCATGTACCTGTACAGCCAGGTCTAGACCTGTACCAAGTGAACTCTGATTTCTGCTTCCTTGCTGACTTTTTTCCTCAGAATCTCAGGCGTGTCCTGTGAGCTGTGTGCAGGTGCTGTACTCCATGTCCATGTTTCCAGGGTTGTGTCTGGAGAGCGATGTCTAGTGTGGAGGACTACTGCCTCATGAAGGACTGGGAGCAACACGAGTCCTCCTGGCACTCTGCATGCTCTCTTTTTTATTTTGTGTGTTACATGAGCATGTGTTTAGAGGCCAAAGGTCAACCTTAGTTGCTGTCACTCAGGAGCTATCCATCTTGATTTCTGAGACAGGGTCTCCCACTGGGAGTTGGGTTTCACAGATTAAGTTGTCTCTGTCTCTTCAGCGCCAAGATAACAAGTGTGTACATAATGCCTGGCTTTTTAAACGCAGGTACTGGGGATCAAACTCAGGTCCTCATGCTTGTGTGTCAAGGACTTTACCAACTGAGCCATATCCCTAGCCTCGTTTTCATTCTCTTAATCATTCCTGGCACCAACCAAGGCAAGGAACTTAGTGGGTGAGGCTGAGTGATATTCTAGAGAAACATGCTGAGAAGGATGTGGGTTCTTGAGCTATAGAGCAGCTGCCCCCGTGCACTCCTGCTGAGCAGCTGGTCTTTGGTCTGGGAATAAAGACGCACCCAAGGGGAAGGTCTTAGCATTTTTCCTGGTCCTCCCTGTCCCTTTTTGGTGGGCTGAAGGGAGTGGCTGCTGGGGCCATGAAGGCCTTTGTGGAGGAAGTGAGGGCTCTGGGACAGTGGCTTCTCTGCATGGAAAAGGGAGGCAGAATGTGT
This sequence comes from Meriones unguiculatus, assembly GCF_030254825.1. NCBI lineage: Eukaryota > Metazoa > Chordata > Mammalia > Rodentia > Muridae > Meriones > Meriones unguiculatus. The sequence goes on from NC_083352.1 coordinate 101,551,042, forward strand.
TCCAGACACACCCGGATGTCTTTGGGTTGGCTATCTCAGTTGGCTATCCAGCTGGAACCAAATCAAGTCCTCAATTTCTTTTTTGATAGTGGGAATAATTTTGTGAACACCCAGCCGGGCGGTTATTCTAGAATGTTCTGGTGAGAGTTGCTTGAAAACTGTCTGCATGGACTCCTTGATCTCACGGGTATCGGCAGTCTCCAAGGTATCACTTGGGTGGCATCCCCTGAGATCCTTCCTTGCTCCAGGTTCTGCATGGTCTCTGGCCCCTTCCATCTAAGAGCCACCAGCTCCTGTGCTGGGGACAGCCTTGTAAGGCTGAAGCTACTTTTCTGCTCTAACCTGGAAAGACACTGGTTGGTGAGTACAAGGCATGGGCCAACTTCTTCATGGGCCCTCGTTTTGGGAAACAAGATAGGAATCAAAAATTTTGGAAGACCCATTTGGAATAGGCTGTATTGATGGGTAGTGCAGCGAGTGTGTGGGGTTCTGAGCCAGATGTAGTGGTGTTCTGTGATGCCCGGAGGAGGCATATTAGGACCTCTGGAACACCAATACTTGGATGTTCCCTTTATTTTTGGTTGGCTATTTTTATTTTGAAAATTTCATATGTAGATGCAGTGTATCATGGTCACGTCCATTCCTAGTCTCCTTGCTCTTCTCCCCAACTATCTTCTCTACTTCATGTCCTTGTTTTGTGTTTTTTTTTTAATTTTAATTTAATTTAATTTTATTTAAATTTATTTTGAGGTCTTACTATGTAATCCTGGCTCTCCTCAAACTTGGTATGTAGACCAGGCTGGCCTCAAATTCACAGACATTTTCCTGTTTCTACCTCCCCGATGCTGGGCTTAAAGGCACGCACCACCACACTTGAATATTTAATTTTTTTTATAACCCACTGAATCCAATTGGCATGGCCTTTAACACATGGGTGTGCGGTTATCCACCAGGGAAAGGACACTTACTGGTGGCCACCTTCCAAAGAAAAGTGACTCTCCATCCCCCAGCGCTTACATTCTTATGTTTTCCTTGATGTTCCTTGAGCATTGGTGTGTGCACACTCATGTACGCATGTACACACACACACACACACACACACACACACGCGCGCGCGCACACGCACGTACAAAAGTCACATGAAACACACATACAGAAGACGTGCCAGCGGAAAAACATGGGGATTAATGAGATGATTTGCAGTATAGCGATTCCCCAGGATGGCCTTCTTTCCAGTCAGCTGTGTCTCTCAGCTTCTTCTCTTTGCTAGAGATAGTATTCATGCACATTCCCAGGGCGCCTTGTAGACCGCCATGGAATCTATAATGGCCGTCTGCTTGCCACCTGCACCTTGCCAGTTCTGATATTTTTCTGTGCTAAGTGTGGCGGAGGTGTTCAAACCCTACTGCCTGAGAACAGCCTAACCTGTGGGAAGGGTTCCTTGTTGGTAGAAATGAAGGACCTAGCTGAGATTTCACCACTACTAGTGTACTGCTGTGAGGTTCCCAGATCTGGGAACACATCTGGGCTGTGGAGGATATTACAAAAAGCTTTATGACTAATGTAAAAATGATTTCATCCCCAACAGTATCTCTCCTCAGGCTAGACATACACATATTAGAGCCTGCTATTTGTTACAGTTGTAGAAAGCCTCTGGTGGGAGACAGCATGTGGGTCAAGGGTCTGGGACCATGCTTGTCATCCTTCCTATTCAGGTGACCAGCACAGAGGAAGGCCTGCTACTCTTGGGGAGGAGTTAGGAGTTTCTGTGTTCCCGGAATTGGGAAGGGACAAGGGGAATGTAAGTTTGGCACTGTGGCGCTGACCATGGTCCTGGATTGGAACGCACAGTGGTATTTCCTCGTGGGTGAAAAACTTCATGGTGTTATTGCTGCCCCTGCCTTCCCACAAAATGAGGGCTTGGGTCACAACTGTTAGCCTTTGAACGGACAAGAGCTTGGGGAGTTATTTCTAGAGGGTGTCAAGGAGTATGGGACAAAGACACAGGGAGGTTTCCTTCTCCCTGGGTCAGCGTGAGGAAAACTGTCTCCATCATGGCGCTTTGCGACACTTAGCCAAGTGCTGAATTCTAGCATGCAGAAGGAAACTGCGTGGGCAGACAATTCTGAAGGCTCTGGTATGACCAGCTTCTCTGCCTCTCACAGAAGCACTTTCTTCTTTCTCTTGCTTTGCTCTCTCTCTCTCTCTCTCTCTCTCTCTCTCTCTCTCTCTCATATGCCCAATGCAGGAAATTGGGGAAATTCTGCAAAACAAGAGGTGTTTTTATCTCCTTTTGACTTCCAGATCTCTGTTTCTCTGTGAGTTTCTAAAACAAAATGAGACTTGTGGTCTGATTTCCATCCTGTGTTCACAGCACACTGGGTTTTCCTTATGGAATAGGTGTTCTGTGACGTGTCTTTTCCTATTGTCAGTTGACCGTTGTCAATCCATCTAGTTCACTTGGGGACACTCAGTTTAAGATAGTGTCTCATTCAGTATCCTATACACTTGTATGTCTACATGAACCGTTGTTCATAGGTATGTCCTGTTCAGGTGGGCCATTTCTGCAGGCTCTGCTTCTGACTGTATTCCCTGCTCTGCTCACCTGGATTATTAGGGAAGCAGGTGAGGACTAAGGGAGGCCTAGGGGTGGCCTAGGAGAAGCTTGTATCAGGACAAGGTCCTGTTTGAGGGGTGAGCTCTCAGCCACTGAAGCTGTGCACATTCCTGGGAAAGAATATTTAGTAATAATCAGGAATCAGTGTTGTGAGCTGTGGGGCCAGCCAAGGAGCACAGGGGCATGCCTGTCCATCAAAACTGGGATAAGAAAGGTGGGCTCTGTGGTGCAATGGATAGCACATTGGACTTCTAATACCACTCCTAGGCATATATCCAAAATATGCTCAAGTACACAACAAGGACATTTGATTAACCATGTTTGTAGCAGCTTTATTAATAATAGCCAGAACCTGGAAACAACCCAGATGCTCCTCAACTGAGGAATGGATACAGAAATTGTGGTAATTTACACAATGGAATACTACTCAGCAATTAAAAAAAAAAAAAGGAAATCATGAAATTTGAGGACAAATGGTGGGATCTAAAAAAGATCATCCTGAGTGAGGTATCTCAGAAGGAGAAAGACACACATGGTATATACTCACTTGGTATAAGACATAGTATATACTCACTTATAAGTGGATATTAGACATATAATATAGGATAAACATACTAAAATCTCACCTAAAGAAGCTAAGCAAGGAGGACCCTGGGTAAGATGATCAGTCCTTATTCAGAAAGGCAAATGAGATGGACATTGGAAGAGGGAGAAAACAGGGAACAGGACAGGAGCCTACTACAGAGGGCCTCTGAAAGACTCTACCTAATAGGGTACCAAAGCAGATGTTGAGACTCATAGCCCAACTTTGGGCAGAGTGCAGGGAATCTTATGAAAGAAGGGGGAGATAGAAAGACCTGGAGAGGACAGGAGCTCCACAGGGAGAGAGAAACAGAACCAAGAAACCTGGGCCTAGGGGTCTTTTCTGAGTCTGATACTCCAACAAAGGACCATGCATGGAGATAACCTAGAACCCTTGCACAGATGTAGCGCATGGCAGCTCAGTCTCCAAGTGGGTTCCCTAACAAGGGGACTAGGGATTGTCTCTGACATGAACTCAGTGGCTGGTTCTTTGATCACCTCCCCCTGAAGGGGGAGCAGCCTTACCAGGCCATAGAGGAAGATAATGTAGCCATTCCTGATGAGATCCGATAGGCTAGGGTCAGATGGAAGGGGAGGAGGACCTCCCCTATCAGTGGACTTGGAGAGGGACATGGGAGGAGATGAGGGAGGGAAGGTGGGATTGGGAGGGAATGAGAGAGGGGCTACAGCTGGGATACAAAGTGAAATAAACTGTAATTAATATAAAAAATAAAAATTAGAGGCTGGAAAGATGGCTCAGAGGTTAAGAGCACTGGCTGCTCTTCCAGAGGTCATGAGTTCAATTTCGGCAACCATCTGGTGGCTCCAACCATCTATAATGAGATCCAGTGCCCTCTTCTTGTGTGCAGGTGTATATGCAGACAACATTGTATACATAATAAATAAATCTTTAAATTTTTTTTTAAACTTGGGATAGGGAGACCTATGAGTTACTCTGTCAGGAGAGGCATTGTTGGGGTACCCTAAACACCTGATGGGCCATCTGAACCTTGAAAGATAATGGAGATTAACACTCAGGGGGAGAGAAGTTCCATGGCGATCTTTCATCCAAGCAGCTGGGGGGAAGCCCTTTCATAAGGGCTCCTATATGCTACTTCTAGCCCTCAAAGCTTCAAAGTGGGGCCTATAAGGGGAGGAGCCCAGGTTTAGTCCAGGAGTATCTGTGTTGGGGGTTGAGTGTCAGGAAATAGCAGATACAGGGAGGAAGGCCTGGGCATGGGAGGGAGGGGACCGGTACTGCTCATGGACAGCATCATTTCAATGGTGAAAGAGGGCATGTCCTGGAAGGTGTGATGCCCAGTCCACCATTGTTGAGGTCCTTTCATGAGCCAGAAACACCCTACCTGTACTCAAGCCTTCCCGGAGAGACTGGGTTAACTGCTCTTGCCCCAGAGGCTTCAGAGAACACTCTTCATCTTCATCTCAATTTTCAAGATGGCTCCATAGGAACCAAGTGCTCTTGAGCTGGAGAGTCTCTGGACACAGTGTATGCAGGCTGTCCTGCAAAGAGACCCCAAGACATAGAGAAAACATTGCTGGGAGCATAGAACTGCCAACTCTGGAGAAACAGTTCACTCTTCCAAGTATGCTTGCCTATTGTCTCTTTAAACTGAGAAGAAATTCTCTCCCAATGTGACCCTCACCATTTGTGGGTGAGTAAACTGGCGGTAATTTGTATGGGTACCATGTGGCCATCAGTGCTCTGTAGCACCCACGACAGCCGCCTCTCTGGGCAGTTCCCTACAGTGCTCCTTTCCAGTTCCTGGTGCTCACTGATATCTTCCCATATGTGATAGGTTTGTTCTTGAAATTTCCTACAAGTGGGATCATGGTGTTTCCTGCGTGCAATGTTTTTCCCTCTGTGGGGTTTCCTTTGGGTGGTGGAGCCTTACTTCTTCCTGTGGGTCTCTAAGGTCCAGTTTACCTGTCCTCCTGTCTGCTGATGGATATGTGGCTTATCTGTTTCTTTAGTCTATGGGAGCCCAGCTGCCATAAGGCGGGGGCTAATTTCTGTGATGCACACATAATTTTCCTGGGGACACAGCTTTGTCTGTGGTCAGCTGTTTTTGTTCTATGCCAGGCTTGGGGTGGCCAGGTTCTTGGAGACAGACCCCCTATTCATCTGTTCTCAGACCTACACAAAACTCACCTTACTGATTTCCTTTCTCAGATGTTTTGTGAACAGCACAAAGGACCCCCCAAACGATGCTGGGACTGGTACAAGCAAGTCTTCTGAAGCTGGGTCCAGTTTGGTCAAGGCAGGGTCCCGCTAGTCAGGACACATATTCCTGTGTACAGGTGTGAGGATGGTCTGGGCACTGGAGAGGGCAGAGCAGGTGATACTGAGTCCTTAGTGAAAGTAAGCACATCTGAGGAAGAGATGGTCCCGGTTGTGTTAGTAAAAGGAAACCCCAGGTATTAAAGGAGTTATGCAAAAACCTGAGGAATGGGGGTGTCACGGTGAGGCTGAGAAAAAGCAATAAAGGAACAAAGAAAACTGTTGAGTGAGGTATGGCCAGGCTTTTAGGGTCCTGGGGCCATCATAGAGCTGTGAGCAGAGGGGCTGATGCAAACTGACTGCCGTTTCCACCAGGGCTCTCTGGCTACTCCTGGGATTGAGGCGGGACAGGTTCCCTGTGGTCTCAGTGGGATGTACAGTTGGCTGGAATGGGACCCTGAAGGGAGGGGACTGAGATAAGCTCCTGGGTGGCAGTGAAGCATGCTAGGTTGGGGGCTGCGAGCCTGCAGTAGGGCTGCCCTCTGGGATGAGTCAACAGGCAGGGATGCAGTGTGGGCCTGGCACGGCCTGGGACAGTCCTACCTGATGTATACACTGGGCTCTGTCCAGCACCCATGATGACTAATGAAAGTAAATTAACCTCATGGAGTTTCAGTCTCCAGGAAGTTCATGTAGGAGGTGCCAGGTCATGAGGCGGTGCCTTGGAAAGACTCTCCCTGTGCTGAGCTGGCAGGTTCCTGCCCGGCTGAGCCTTCCATGGCTCTCAGTTTGTGCATCTGTGCCTGTAGCAGATACTTAGCCTTTCTGGGGAGGCCGCATGGTGTCTATAGCAGCTGTTGTGAGTCTTGGGCTTCTGATGGAGTGAATAGCTAGAGAGAATTGGGTGTAGATGGGTCAGGGAGAGCGGCAGCTCCAGATCTGTTAACCCTCCATCTTTTGTTAACCATTGTTGACTATCCTGTAGCCACTGGTCAGTTCGGGCGAGGGGGTCCCTTGAGAATACCTTCTGACCTTGGTGTTTGGAGATGAGGACAATACGGGAGCTAGTTGAGGCCATTTGAGGAGGCCTCAAGTGCTGAGACAGCAGATGGGCCTCCAAGAACCTGTGGCTCTCTGAGGTGTGGTCTGTCAGGGTCTGAGGCATTTCCTGAGCATCTGGTGTGCACTGGGCCTTGTCTCCCCTGGGCCATTTTCTCTCACCTCCCAGGGCTTTATGTTCTTAGGGGTGATGCTGGGTTGGGTAGAGGGGCTCCAGGGTAACAAACAGGCCCCAGGGTAGGGCAGCATGAGGGTGGGACTCATTCCAGCAGTGAGGTCCTTAGAGGGGGTGTGGACTCTGTCCTGTCTAGGCCCAGGGAATGAACAACAGTGTGGGATTTTTTTTTTTTTTTTTAATTAGAAGCAGCCATCAGCAACCCAACTCTTCTTCACTCCTGACATTGGAGGAGGCAGCAGGTCCTGGCAGCAGAGCAGTTTATTAGGGGGAGAAATTAGATTCCAGGTTACAGCGCTGGCTGCGCCTAATGGACGAGGCGGCAGCAGGTCCTTGGGGAGCCATGTGTGATCTTAACCAGAGGGGATGTGTGTGGCCTCACTGTAGTTGCCCTCTTCAGGCCTTACAGTACTCCAGCCCCTACACTGGAAGCACCCAACGTTGTGGGAGTGGGCATTATTCTGGTTGGGCAGATTTCTGCTGGGGACACTGTGTGGACATATGATCCCCTCTTGTGGACAGGGTTCCCATGCGGGGTAGTTTTGCCTGCTCTAGCAGGATCCCAGGCAGGTGGCCTTGGAGCCCCTCTTTTCCCGTTTGTCAGTGGGGGCAAGAACGCTTGCCTGCCAGGAAGTAGACAAGGGACTTTCAGTTCATGTAACCGGATTTCAGTAGTCTAAGAGCTGTGAGCAAGGCTGGGGATCTGTGATAACCGACCTTCCTTCACTATCCAGATGTTAGACATTTTTAGTTACTAAATGTGCAATGGGATGGCAAACCCTGGCCTCCTCAAGCCAGCCATTGGGGTCAGGAGCCAGGCTGGAGTGTGTTCCCAGGGTCTGGCAGTGAGACAGCCAGTGTGTGAGGCAGGATTGGAAGGGGATGGCAGCACCTTTGTTATGTTTTTTGTTTGTTTGTTTTTCAGAAGAGAAAGATTCCCTGTTATAAGACTAAGGAGGCAGGGGGAGGAGAAAAGTGGAAGGAGAGGAGTGTCTCCCTGGTATGCCAGCCTTCCTGGCATGTAGGGACCGTCTGTATAGGATACGTGCACACCCAGATGTGTGCCGTCTATACATCTCAACATGTGCAGGCATCAGCTGTTGTTGAGCATTGTGGTGTGATTCTGGGCCTGACTGATGGCCCTCTGACCCTGCATCCTTGCCCCCCACCTTTGCTCCCTGCCTGTCTCCTCTTCTTTGTATTCAGGGCCTGGTTCAAATCCCATGAAGCCCCCCTTGCCGCTAGATAGAGACAGATTGGCTCTAATTCTCCCTGTGGCCTCTTGTGATTTGGGTCTGGATGTGCTTCTAGACACAGAATAGTTCCATGAAAGTCCCATCTCTAGGAGACTTTCACCATGCTAAGGTGGGTTGCTGAGGACTGCCTGAGGTTCCTGCCTTGCTCTTTTCTGGCTCTTGGAATCTGGGGCTGGGGACCAGCTGCTTGTGATGCTGGTCTCCTTGGCAACTGCTGTCAGGGAAGCCTCCTGAAGTTGAATCTATTATCATAATTAGCCCTGAAACCCCTTGTGTTGTGATTCTGGGCTGCAGAAAAACCAGCCGTCTTCTTGCTCCAGCCCTCTTGTCCTTTCTGAGCCTACAGGCTTAGCAATCGTTAGGCTGGAGAAAGGCCTCTTCTCATCCAAGACTCCTAGCCTTGGTTTGTGGGTGCTGTGGGAAGATGTGGCCAAGCCCCAGAGCTGAGGATAGCTTATGGCCTGGAGCACCCCTCCCCCCAAACTGCTTCTCCTCTATCCTCCCAGTTCCATCTGGTTAAGAAAAATGATGAATTCTAAGTCTGACTGTTTTGTTACGAGGACAGTTCCTTTGATGGACAGTCCCAGTGGATGGCCCAAGGCCCCTCTGAACGCTGTGGCCATGCTGGATGAATATTCCCAGGGTTCCCATCCTCTCCCAGAAGGGAAGGAAAGTGATGGCTGGCTGCCCATTGCAGTTGCCATGAATGTCAAGAATCAGAACACAGCATGGCAGGGCGGGAGAGAAGGGAGGAGATGGGCGTTCCTAGAACACAGTTTCTTCCTGGGGCTGAGTGACCTGGAGGAGGCTAGCTTTGAGTAGTGGCCAGGTCTCCTGGTGACCTCACGTTCTTCTGCTGTCATTTCTCCCCTGTGCTGGGGCTAGAGGCTGGGGTCTGTGAAGCACCCACATCACGGAGGCTAGAGGCTAAGTGAGCACACCTTACCTCTCCTGAGGGTAGAAGGTAGGAGGTGGCAGAGTCCTTCCCACCAGCTTTCTAGAGGCCCAGTGGCCCTCCTCATCTCTAAAGTGGACACGAGTGTGGGATGTGTTGGGCCTGGTATGTACTGGACAGGACAGTCACTAGTCACTGAGGTGCCTACAGATGGATGAAGTCACAAGCATTCAGGCAGTTGTCGTGGGCCTGGAGGCGTGGCTAGGCTAGGTCCGTTCTTGGAGGCTTCCTGCCTGGGGAGGAGCCTGGTCACACAGCCTGAGCTCCTTCCTGTCTCTGAGCTTCCAGGAGCAGCGTGGGCGCTACTCTTCCTGCGTGTCCCTCGCAGCCTCCCCTGCGCCAGCCTTCCTGGAGGGGGCCATCTGCTCTGTCTGTTCTGAAAACTTAAAAAACAAACCGTGGAGCGGAGGAGCCATGGTGGCGCTTTCTGGAACCTGCTGGGGTGGCAGGGCTCCAGAGTGGCTTTCCTCTGTACAATGGATACCACACAACCTGCTGGCTGTTCACGCTCCCTTAAGATTAGACACTGGCTTTGTATGTCCAGGCCATCACGGCCACATTCAAAAATGCCCCTGCCTATAGAGCCTCCAGAATGTTCTGAGACGCCTGGTCAGAGAGCCTTAGGAACAGGTCCACTGGCACCTTGGCCTCAGTTGTGTTTAATTAAATTTATTTATTTATTTGGGGTGTGTGTGTGTGTGTGTGTGTGTGTGTGTGTGTGTGTGTTTTCAGGCATGCGCAGAGGTGCCAAGTTGATTTTTCCTTCCATCATCTCAGGGATTGAACTCAGGTCATTGGGTTTGGTGGCAAGCTCCTTTTCCTGCTGAGCTATCTCATTGGATCAGCTTCAGAGTTTTTAACATAAAGGAATATGTTGTAGCATGGTGAGCTGGATTTTCTGGACCAAGCGAGATCTATCCCTGTAGGTCCCCGACCCTGAATTCTATTTTGCCCGGGTCCAGCACATGCCCACCCTCTCTATTAAACCTTTCATCTGTAAACAAACAAACAAAACCATCCTTGATTCTCTCCTAAGCAAGCCTGCTCTTCCTTACTCAGCAGATTTTGGCCCCAGGGAACCCTTTTTGGGGAAGCCTCCTCTACCTTGCCTTGTGGGTTGAGATGGTCCTGGCATATTTTCTGCTACAGGCATCTTTACTGTTTTTTTTTTTTTTTTTTTTTTTTTTCTCCATGTGTTTTCATCATCGCTCAAGCCTTCAGGGGCCTTTTCAGAGTGTGGGGATCCCCATGATTTCCTTTCTTTCCTTGCTGACTGGGTTGGGAGAAGATACCCAGGCAGTCAGAATCAGTGCTAGAAGGCATGCGAAAGTCTGGTTTTTTTGTTTGTTTGTTTTGGTTTTTTTTTTTCCTTCCAGGGCTCAGTTAATTGAATAAATTGGCTAATGAGCAAAGGAAATTAATTGCAGTTTTGAAATGTGACCGTGGCTTTGTGTTGTTCTGATTGTGCCAGCGGCCTGTCACTGCCGCCAGTGCCTCTGCTCAGGAGCTCAGGGCTTGGGGCTCCGGTGTAAAAAGTACTCAGGAGCCACAAACCTAGGACCTATGCCCAGGAAGATTGTCAGGGACTGGGCATCTCTTTACAGTGTTGTTGCTTCAGCTGAGGCTGAGGCTGAGAATCCTGGTGACAGAGGCTCTCTGAATGCTGCTGGCTCTCTGATACTGTGGCCTGAGTCAAACCGGAACATACACTGTGGGCCCCTGTAGCATCTTTAGCTCTTGCTGGGGAAAAACGGTGTCTTGACTTCTGACTGGGTACCCTGCTTCTCATACCAGCCTGTTTCCTCTTTGTCTCTTGGATTTCCCTTTCAGCTTTGGAACTCTGCTTTGTGTGTCTCCCTTGGCCCAGTCTCAGACAGACACAGGGAACTGAGCCTTCACCATCCTCCTGGGCTAGATATACGGCTTTCATAATACACAGGCTCTGGCATGGTATGTTCACTGGCCTGTACGGAGTCCTGGTACTTGTTATTTTGAGAATAGGCCAGCCAAGTCCTGGGTAGGTGTTGGTGAGATCAGTGTTGGGTAATGGAGACATTTTCTTTTAACTAACTAACTAACTAACTAATTAACTAACTAACTAACTAACTAATTAACATTCTGATTGAAGCAGCTTCCCTTCCTTCCTCTCCTTCCAGTCCCTCCCTGTCAACACCCCATCACTCAATTTATCCCTCCTCCCTTTCTCCTTAGAAGAGGGGAGACCTCCCGTGGATATCAACCTTGCCATATCAAGCTGCAGTAAGACAAGGCACATCTTGTGTGGAGGCAGCTCAGTTAGAGGAACAGAATCCAAAGGCAGGGAACAGAGTCAGAGACAGTTCCTGCTCCCGCTGTTAGGAGTCCCACATGAAGACCAAGCTGCACAACTCTCTTACATATGTGCAGAGGGCCTAAGTCTATCCGATGCATGTTCTCTGGTTGGTGGTTCAGTCTCTGTGAGCTCCTGTGGGCCCAGATTAATTGGTTCTATAGGTTTTCTTGTGGTGTCCTTGATCTCTCTGACTCTTCAATCCTTCCTCTTCCTCTTCTGAAGGATTCCGCAAGCTCCACCTAGTGTTTGCCTGTGGGTCTCTGCATCTGTTCCAGCAGTTGCTGGGTGAAGCCTCTCTGATGACAGTTATGCTAGGCTCCTGTCTGCAAGTATAGCAGAATGTCATTAATAGTGTTAGGGGTAGGCTCTCTCTCACGGCATGAGTCTCAAACTGGGCCTGTCATTGGCTAGCCATTCCCTCGATTTCTGCTCCATCTTTACCCCTGCACATCTTGTAGGCCGAACAAATTATGGGTCATAGGTTTGGGGTTGGGTTGATGTCCCAGTCCCTTCATTGGAAGTCATGCCTGGTCCAGGAGGTGGCTGTTTCAGGTTCCACATCCCCCATTGCTAGAAGTCTTAGCTAGGGTCATCCTCATAGATTCCTGGGGCTTTGTCTTAGATTTCTAGCTCATCCCAGAGATGCCTCTCCTTCGACTCCAGGTGTCTGATGGCACCTGGCCCCAAATCTCTCCCTATGGCTGTCCTAGAGCATTATCAGGGCATTCCTGTTTGACCATTAAGTCAACGGTGCTCCCAGGCATCTGGCTATGTCCCTTTGTTCTTCCCTTACCCGTGAAAGACAGTTGTACATACCAGTGTGACTGTGTCAGTATGTCCCAATGGCCAAGCACATGTCTTGGTGTTGCTGTGTTTTCAGATGCGATGGACATTTTAGCCAGCAACCATGGTACAGCTAACCCTTTACAGTGTTTAGGTACTTGGGATCATGGAGGGTGGGGCTGGGATTGGACTCAGGGCCCTCTATGGTGCCAGGAGCCTGCTGAGTGAGGGATGAAATTGTAAGCATCTGTGAGTTAGACTTGCAGCAGGTCCAGGGCTCAGGTGGCCAGTTGGGCAACTGCCTATAGCACAGTTTGGGCATGTATTGATCACTGGTATGTGCCAGGCCCCATCAATGGACTGCTTGAATTGCTGATACATTCCTGATGGATCAGTTCTGCTTTGGGAATATGGAACCTGGACTTTGAGGGTCTAAGACTGCCAGGCTGATGGCTCTAGGATTTTCACCCAGACAGTGTGCCATTGGGCCTATATACTGTGTACTGTTTCCTCTCAGGATGTGGAGCCCAGGTTGGGGGGTTCAGGATTCTCCTGCCTCCACCTTCTGAGTACTGGGTTGATAGGTATGCATCAATGGGGTTATACTCTGCTGGGTACTAAACCCAGGGAATTGTGTGTTCTAGGAAAGTACTCTGCCAACTGATCAGGATCTTTAGCTTCTTGTTTTCCTGCTTATGTCTTATTCATTGTGAAAGAGAGGGGCCAGGGCCAGGCAGGAAGGTAAGCACATCACCATTATGGTGAGTGGTGAACTTGGAGCAAGACTACCTACCCTGACCCTCAGACACTCAGAGCCTAAAAGGTCTTTAGTCTGTAGGAGCAGAAACCAAATGCAGCATCTTCAGCAATGGGCTTCATCATCTGCAGCTCCAGATGTTCTGGCACAGCTGGTTGTGAGTGCTAGCTGGCATTGGCTAGCCAGGCTTTTACCCATGAGCACCCCTGAACCCTGGACCAGAAAGGGGGCATGTTGTCATGGACAGCATCCTGACCTGCAGTAGAGGATATCATAAAATGGCAAGAGGGAGCTAGTGAGCTAACTGGTGGTGATGGTGGTCAGTTCCACACATTAGGCTGAGAGGAAGATTTATGTGGAGGCAACATGACCCCTTGGACCTAACTGCTGTCCAAAGGTGAGGGCCATGGTGACAGGAGGACTCTAAGGACCAGCAGGAACATGGTAGCTCTCTTGTCATAGATAACATCATTATCATTGTTGTGTGCTGGACATGTGGATGGATGCCTGGCTTTTGAAGGTAGCAGGGGACTGCTGGCAGGGGGGAGCAGGCACAAGCAATGTGAAGTTCTTGGTGCCTTGTGGCCAGGCATGTTTTATGCACAGGATCTGATGACTTATGTTAGATGTGCCTATTTTGTGTGACAGGTTGTCATCTGCACAAAAAATGTTAATATCCCTTGAGCTGCCTAAAAAACCAGCGGGCTTCTGACATGCACACATTCCATGTACGTCCGTGGGGCTCATTTGTATTGGTTTGTTATCTCTCTCTCTCACACACACACACACATTTACACACATGTGAAGATTAGAAGACAGCTTGTGGGAATTGGTTTTCTCTCTCTACCACATGTAGAGGAGATGTCTAGGGGACAAAACTCAGGCCCCAGGTTTGGCAGCAAGCATCTTTCCCCGCCAACCATCTCACTGGCCCTAGAATCTGCCTCTTGGGATTTAGCTGTAGCTGCTCCGGTCTCCCAGAATGAGATGTGGGTGTAGCGTTCCTCAGCAGGCAGTGTTCTTGCTATGCTGTCTATCATGCATTTTAGGTCACTTGGTGCGTCCTTGACAAAGGTCACAGGCTGGGTTCCTGTGGCAGGACTATGGCATTTGTCCTCCGTAATCCTTTGGGGCAGGGTAAGGGAAAAAGTCTTCAGCTTGTCAGAGGAGGCGCATAGACATGAATGAAAGAGGCAGAGCTCTTGCAGGAGAATTCTGGTAGGTCAGGAAGGGTCGAGTAATAAGGGAGAGAGGAATAATTACAGCAGAAGGCTTAGGCTGGTGAGGAAGAGCCATCGCCACTTATACGGAAGGAGAAATGGAGACGCTATGGCAGCTAGAGCAAGGCCAGAAAGATGATCTGAGACGTTCTTGTCCAGCACCAGATCTAGATGGAAGAGAGGTTTTCTGTCTCTGAACCTAGGGAGGAAGTGTTGCCTACCAGAAAAAAAGCATGAACAGTACCTTCGGTAGAGCAGGCAGTGTGGAGTTGGTTCTTTTTATTGTTTTTGCACTAGCTAAGGCTGCCTGGGCCAAAACCAGTTAGACCAGGATAAGGAGGGGCCTGGTCGTTAATCACTGTCTTGGATAGTTGGAGATGGGGTGTGGACTGTGTTCTCCCTGCTCTTCTCTGAGGGCCTTCCAAGGACTTGAATCCCAGGCGTGCTGGCTAGCAGACACAGCCTGCGCTGAGCTGCTGGCCCACTGACTGTGTGTCTCTCGCCTCCCGCAGGTTCCTCTTAGTCTTCTCCTGCCTTGTGCTTTCTGTGTTTTCCACCATCAAGGAGTACGAGAAGAGCTCCGAGGGGGCCCTCTACATCTTGGTAAGCCCCACACTTGGGCAGGGTGTGGGGAGAGGCCTGGAGGCTGGGAAAGAGCCCCAGTTAATCCCGTGGTGGGATCTGCAGTGCAGTCTGCCCTCCAAATCCCTGGACACTTCTCGTTCTGTCCTCAACCCTGACCATTTGGGTGATCCAGGGTCTCCTCCAGAGTAGTTAGTGTTTTGCATCCACAGCTGCTGTTGCTCCCAGCGTAGACCACAAGCCCCTTCCCAGCCTCCTCGTCTCTAGTAGAAGCGACATGACAACACCCAGCAGCTTTCCCCTCCCTTCTTTCCACCCTACTCTCCGGAGTCTAAGAACCCAGGTGCCCCCACTGGAAGTGTGTGGTGCTCCCCAGAAGATGTGGGTGAAGGGGTGGGAGGCTGGGATGCTCACTCACATAAACCCTGTGATGGGGCAGGGGTGGGTGTCATGGAAACGGGAGTGTAATTTCTCTGTTGCCATTGGAAACGGAGGTGGCCCTTCAAGGAGAATGATCCCACTAGAATGCTCTTCCACCCACTTTGCCCCACTGCCCCGGGGCTGCCTGAATTCTAAAGGTACCTTCTCTCCCTTTGTCATGTCTGTGAATTCTCTCAGCTTTGTCCTGCTGTGCCCACCCAGCACACGAACACCAGAGCTTCCCACTGCAGCTCAGAAGGGAGGCGAGAAGGGTGGTTCCCCTAGTAGCCTATAGGCCAGCACTTGCTGACAGCACTAAGTCCCTGGAAGATCTGCATCTTGCAGGGATTCAGTCCTGACTGACATGAGCTGGGTGCCCTGAGGGGCTTGAGCTAAGCCTGCAGCTCTGATTTCTAGGTCCTGAGCTGTCCTGAAACTGCCGTGTCTATACAGGTAGCCCTCCTAAGACCTGTTAGTGTCTTCACCTGTGTTCCTCCCACCTCCCAGGAAATCGTGACCATTGTGGTGTTCGGTGTCGAGTACTTTGTGAGGATCTGGGCTGCGGGCTGCTGCTGCCGGTATCGAGGCTGGAGGGGCAGGCTCAAGTTTGCCAGGAAGCCATTCTGTGTGATTGGTGAGGCCACCAGAGTTGGGTCTTGGGCAGGAGTTGCTTCTACCGTGGCCACAATGGGCTGAGTGAGAGGGCAGGGCCTTCTGAAAATTCCTTCTTACCACTGACTTGGAGTTGGAGCTCATGGCTGACAGGGCCTACGTGTTGGGAGGGACAGAGTACTGGGCAGTCTATCCTGGACACCAGGGCCCCATATAACCTTGCATGTCTATGAGGCCATTGGTCCCTCCTTTTGGGGCCCAGGGGACAAGACCTTGTGAGCTGTACCTGTCTCCCACAGATATCATGGTGCTGATAGCCTCCATTGCTGTGCTGGCTGCTGGCTCCCAGGGCAATGTCTTCGCCACGTCTGCGCTTCGGAGCTTGCGGTTTCTGCAAATCTTACGTATGATCCGTATGGACCGGAGGGGTGGCACCTGGAAGCTGCTGGGATCAGTGGTCTACGCTCACAGCAAGGTAAGCAGCCCTGGCCCAGCCTGGGGCCTGCTGTTTACCCTGGCCTCAAGGCCCAAGGCTGCTCTAAGTGGGATGTAGTCAGGGGCCAGGAAGATAGGAACGAGCTTCCCCCTTTATCTACCTATCTTCCTCACTTGTCTTCAGGTGCTGTTTTTTTTTTTTTTTTTGTTGTTGTTGTTGTTGTTTTGTTTTGTTTTTGTTTTTAATTCTTAGTCTAAGCAATCCTCCCTATAGCTGAGCATTTATTTCCCTTCCTGGTTCTAAGGCCTGGATCGATACTCTGCCTGAATCACCTGCCTAGGGGTTGTTTAAGCTGTGGCTTGTGGTGGCTGCTGACCAGGGTACTCATGGGGTGGCTGTGGGTACACATTCCGTGTTGAAGGAGTGGCCAAGACCTGGTTCCTGCCAGGTTGTGCTGTGGGGCCTCTGTGCACATTATACTAATTGACTCAAATGCTCTCTATACTGCTTGGGCCCCAACCCTTCTTTTTGTCAGCCATGATGGTGTGGGGACAGTCACTGGGCCCTGGGGAAGTTGAGCTCCCTGAGGCCTGGTCTCTCTCTCTCTCTCTCTCTCTCTCTCTCTCTCTCTCTCTCTCTCTCTTCCTACACTGCACACCCTGAATGTTGGGAACTGAGGATATACCTGTTGAGGCCTGCAGTATCTAAACAGTGTTGGGCTCACAGCTGCTGGCTGTGGGGCATGTGTTCTCCAGCCACGGGCAGGATGTTTACTGGGTTGCTGGATGCTCTATCCACAGGTCAGTGGAAAGTTGCTCTGTACGGCCAGAAGTCACTCTTGATGATTCAGGACAAGGCTTGTTGCCAACCCTGACATGTCAAGCCTTGTTGCCAACTAGAGTAGTACTGTGTCTGCTCTAGTTGTACCTTGCTGGTATCAGGAGGGGATTTCATCCTCCAAAGTCCTTGAGATGCACAATTCAGGGAAGAGCAACCATGCTGGGCACTGTCCAGGCTGGCTTGAGTGGGACAGTGATGCGGTCTCCTGCCTTTGCAGGAGCTGGTGACTGCCTGGTACATTGGCTTCCTCTGCCTCATCCTGGCCTCATTTCTGGTGTACTTGGCAGAGAAGGGTGAGAATGACCACTTTGACACCTATGCAGATGCACTCTGGTGGGGCCTGGTAAGTCCTGGTCACTGACCACTGTCTCTTCCTCCTCTACTTCCTCTTGCTACTGCTATCCTAACGATATACCCTGTCCCTTGGGGCCTGAGGGGACAGAACTAACTGCCCTTTGGTTAAGCTGGGTGGGCACGTCTCTCGGAGGCCACCTGGTGGCTGGCTGTAGACATGATGGCATATGGAGATGTGAAAATTACGTTGGTAGATGCGATAGGGGACAGACTGGGTTTCTTTCTTCCCATGACCTTCCTGCAACTCCTGCTTGGCACTATACTGTGACGGAGAAAGATCGGGCTGGAGGAATACGGAGGCTCTGGGAGAGACTGGAATAGAGCCACCCTGAGGCTCCCCAGCTCCAGATAACCTTGGAGCAGCGTGAGGGTGGAGGCAACGTTGTTATCATGGCCTTTCATTCCCAAGGCCAACTGCCACCACTCCAGGCCACTTGCTGCTGGCCTCCCACCTCCCGTCAGTCCTGACTTTCATTGTAAGGGACAAGGGAGAATTCAAAGTGAAGATGGAGCTTTTTCAGTTGCTCTTCAAGCCTGCTGACAGTGGCCCTTGATTACTGCTTCCCCCAAGACTAGATTCTACTCAAGTGGCCTTTGTGCCTGAGGCTCCCTGTATTTGACTCTGCCTATGATGCTCCAGGAGTCCTCTCTCATTGCCCCCTTTCAGAAGGGCCTACTGGACACCGCTGGACTTCTGCTTGGTTGGGCATGGATGACAGGTTCCCCAGGCCCTTGTTTTCTGATCTTGCTTTCCGGAGACCACACTAGCCCAGAGACCCACCACAATGAGACAGAAATGGGTTTCTCCTAGCCCTTCCTCCCCCGGGGCTCTGGACTCCTTGGAGGTTTAGGACAGAGGCTGTTGTCACCTGAAAAGCCATGAGGTGGTGATCTGGGCAGGTGCTGTGCTTGCAGAGTCCCTGGCAGAGATCAGACAGCTTCCCCTGGCATGACGCCACAGGGCGGTTTGTTTGTGATCTTAGGAATGGCCACAGGCCTGGAATCCTGTGTTCTTTCAGGAAGAAGCAGTGCTATCGGGAGTTTAAGGCTGGGAGATAACTGGCAGCAGAGAGTGTGTGATGGGCACAGAGCGCAAGCAGCTGGACTCTCTGACTGTGTATGCCCAGGCCCTGCTGCAGAAGTCAGCTTGGCACCCAGGGGTCCTGAGCTGTACCCAGCAAGCTCCAGAGTCCTGTGAAGAGTGATGTAGCCCATCTCCAAATTTTCTTGGGCCTAGGCCTTCCTTCTTTTTCAGAACTGAAGCAAACTTTTTATCTTTATTGTTTCAAAGTAATCTTTGTATTTTAAAATGTCTATTGGTTTCTAAAATGCAGCTTTGAGCTACTACCCACCTGTCTTCTTGGCCACCTTCTACCCGCCACCACTGGCCTTCTCCCCTCCTGGGCCATACCCTCTCCTAGACTGTCCCCCATCCTCCCTGAACTGTACTCTCCTAGGCCTCCCTGACTCCTAACCTTCTATGGATCCTGGCATCCTTGTACTTCCTTGCTCTTGTCTCCTGACTTGGTGGGTACTTACCAGATCACTGGTGCCCCCTACCTGTGAGCACAGAGCAAGGGCTTAGCTATGCCAGCAACTCACCTGGATGGAAACTGCTCTCCTTGCTTCGTGTGTAAACTGTGTAGGCTACCCCTTAAGCGTCAAGTAGGGGAGCCTTGGGAACGATTCCTCTTTCAGTGCAGAAGAAAGATTTGGGTTTGGTGGGATTTCAGAATAAATACAGCCTATTCTTACCCTGGCCTTGTTTTGCTCTAGTATGGATGATTTAGGAAGGGTGACCCTCCTATTGGTCCAGCCAAGTCTGAGTGGCCACCAGTGTCCAGCTTCCCCTGAACTACTTGGGTGAGCTTCTCGCGACTGAGCAGGGACATCTGGCCTGGGATTGTGGCCTCTGTGGTAGGCCATTGTCAGCCTGCCCATGTGACCAGAGTCCCCTGCCCCTCAGATCACCCTGACGACCATTGGCTACGGGGACAAGTACCCTCAGACCTGGAATGGGAGGCTGTTGGCAGCGACGTTTACCCTCATTGGTGTCTCATTCTTCGCTCTTCCCGCAGTGAGTCCTGTACCCCTTCCCACCCTAGGGATGTTAGGGATTTTAGAGGCACCTGGAATTCTTGACCACCGGCCACCTGTGAACTGTAAAGATCTTGGACAGGAGCAGGTCACTGTGGGGTTCACAGTCCCTAGAGAGGCCCCATACCAGAGCAGAGTGAGGCTTCTCTGGTTTAGATGCCTGTGGCCTCAGTAGGCACACTCTTACTGAGTGTCTCCGGACCAGGTCTTCTGACATAGTTCTGTTGACTTTTGTTGCTTTCCCATCTGACTGACCCTTGATAGTGGGGCCCTCATTTAACCATACAGAATGGGACGGGTATGTTGATGGCTGCACTGGGGCTGGCAGAGGGCAGCTGACTGCAGCTGCCTTGTGGACAGAGCAGGTTAGGAAGGCTACTGTTTGGGATCACTAGGTGCTGCCTTCTGCTGGCCATAGGTTCCCCTAGCCTGCTCTCTAGGTGGTGAAGTACCAGGGAATTCCAAGTACGTAAGAAGGTGTACCCGCAAAACACAGTATTGTAGGCAAGGGTAAGGAGGGGTATGGCCCCAGGATGTGGTCTGACCTAAGTGACTTGCAGGGCATTTTGGGATCCGGCTTTGCCCTGAAAGTCCAAGAGCAGCATCGGCAAAAACACTTTGAGAAGCGGCGGAACCCTGCAGCAGGTCTGATCCAGGTGAGCCCTAGTCCCTGCTAGTGACCAACCCCTGTTCTGATTCCACCTCACCGAGAATGGAACCCATCAGGATCTTAGCATTTGACAGTGGCTGTACCAGGATTTCCCCTGTCTATGGATAGGCCATGGCCCGTGTTTGGAAGACAAGGTTGTGTTCAGCATAAGAACAGTTTGGACAGACACGGTAGTGAGGCTGGGTGGTCCTGTCCCCAGTGGGCACTTGGCTCAG
This sequence comes from Meriones unguiculatus, assembly GCF_030254825.1. NCBI lineage: Eukaryota > Metazoa > Chordata > Mammalia > Rodentia > Muridae > Meriones > Meriones unguiculatus. The sequence continues at coordinate 101,571,243 of NC_083352.1, forward strand.
GTCATACTGTCCCAGGAACCATCTAGGTCATCTCCAGTGCCCTGTGAGGTAGGTGTCTCGTTACATCTATTTTGCAGCTCTGAAACCCACAGCTTAGAGAGTTTGCTAGTCTGGTAGCAGGCCGTTCCTGACCCACATCCGTGCCTCTTCGACCTGAGCTGTGGACACTGTGCCTCCTGCCCCGGGCTTAGCTAGCTGGTCTGACCGTTTAGGGGCCAGTGGGATGTGGAGGCCACCTGATCATGCACGTGGAAGACAGATTCCTGCTGGACCCTGGAGCTGGCCAGGATTTCCTGACAACTGAATGTGGCTCCCGTCTTTGTATTTTAAAGATGTGGACTTCACAATCTTGACCTTGGGTCCAGCCTCTTTTGTGTATGTACTGCGTAGCTTTCACCGCAAAACATATGGCTATTGTTTTGTACTTTCCAAAAGAAACTCTTTTGAATTTGAACCAGAAAATGACTGCATGTCTGTGGGACCAAAAGGTTTAGTGGGACAGTAGAAACTGAGTACCACCCACATACACTCCTTTCAAATGTTATTTCACAGGAGCCTGTGAATCTGCTAAAAGTGCCACCAAAGATCAATAGCCTATGCTGTCCATGCTTCACCCATAAGTGCCTCCTTATTAGGACAGGGCAATCTCTTTGTCTTGCCTGCACAGTTCTCCCTCTGTGGACTTCAAGATGATTTCCAGAGCTTCAAGACATCTCCAAACCATTTATGATGCATGGTCACAAGGTGAAGGCACTGTGGTAGCACCATTGATCAAAGAGTCCTTCCTCTGAGCAAAGCTGACCTCCCTGCATGTTTGGGGCTCAAAGCTTTGGTTAGCAGTGACCCCAGTAGCCCTCATGTAGGTACAGGGGTAGAAGGACTAATTTTTCAAGAGGTTTATCACCCGGATATGATTCTGGCTCCCAAGCAGAAAAATGCTTGGAAGGGGGAGTCTCAGAGGAGGGACCAGGACTTCTGTACCCTCAAATCAACTGCATGCTATAGAAGTCAGCCTGGCCATCCTGGCTGTAGTCCTTGGTGTTATCGAAAGATTGATGGAGACCAAAGTAAGTAGAAAGACATCCCATGTTCATGGACTGGAAGACTTAATCTTGTTAGAATGTTCTTCCCAAACATTGATATGCAGTTTTAGTGCACTTGTCATAAGTCCAGTGCCCCACCCCCCACCCGTTTCTGCAGAAATGGAAAAGCTAATGCTAAGGTGTCTGTGGAGTTACAATGGACCCTGGATATCCAGGACAGCACTGAAGCAGGAGAACACGTTATGGGGATTGTAAATTTATTACAAAGCTACAGTAAACAAAACAGCATAGTTTTCACATAAGGACAAGAATTCCAGTAGAACAGTAAGCCCATGTGTCAACTGCTTTCAGATGAGGGCACTAAGCTGTCTGCTGAGGACTGTTTCAGCACACAGTATGGGACAGCTGGAGACCTGTTTTGCTATTGTTTTCTTATTTGTAGCAGAGTCTCATAGCCCAGGATGTCCTCAAACTCATGTGACCCTCTTGCCTCAGCCTCTTAAGTTCTATGTAATAGACATGTGTCATCACACTCTGCCTGGAGCTTTACTTACTTTTTTTAAAGGATGATGTTTGACTAGGCTTTGTGGTGCTTACTTGTAATCCCAGAACTCCGGAGGCCGAGGTGAGAAGCTCTTGAGTTTGAAGCTAGGCTGGGATGCCTTAAATTAAAAAAAAAAAAAAAAGAGTTAAGACTATTAAACTCTTTTAGAAGTAAGCGAGCTTTATTGTTTTTTTTTTTTTTGTCTCTTATATATGTAACAAAAGAAAAATTAGAGGACATCAGTATTAAAGATGTGTACCTCAAAAGACACTGAAGAGTGAAAAGACAACTGTAGAATGGGAGAAAAGTTTGGACATGAACTCAATATCCAGAATATATAAAGAACCCCAATGGCTCAAACACAGAAACACATACCCAGAAACTTTTGGTGCAGGGGACTTGAATAGACACTTTTTTTTCCCTAAGAAGAGAGACAACTGGCCATGAGCATGTGAGAAGATGCTGTGCCATTAGAGAAATGAAGATCAAACCGTGAGCTGCCACCTCACACTCACTGGAAGAGTGTTGCTGGGAACTTGGTGACGTTGCTCACATACCACTGATGGGATGCATGGTGTAGCCACCACCCGGAAGGCAGTAGTCAGAGCTGGCTCAGTGGTAGGTAGAGCACTTGTTTCCCATGTGCAGGGCTCTGGATTCTACCCTTGGCTCCAAAAGGAAAAGAAAAAACAAAAACAAAAAAAAAAACAGAAAAGAAAGTAACGCATGTAATTGCTACCTTACACATAGGTTCACTCCTTTGTTAGAACCCAGAACAGGCGTTCAGCCAAAATCTCTGTGTTTATAATACCCTGTGCATAACAGACAGAATACGGGACAGCCATGCTCGTTGGTGAGTGATCAGAATGCATATGACATATCTGTACAACCAAGTGTTACTCGGTCACCAAAGGAGAGCAGCTCAGTGCACAAAGGTCAGCTCAGTTTCCCCACACAAGAAGCTGACAGGCAGACCACATAATCATGAGATTCTGTAGATGGGAAATTTCCAAAAGAGTCAAATCCACAGACACTAAAAGACTGATGCTGCCAGGGCCTGGTGGGAGGTTGGAATGGAAGTGTCTACTTTAGGCATGGCTTCCTGAGGGTGAGAAGCCGTGGATAGATGGTGGCTATGGTTACTGAAGGACTCAAAATGGTAGACTTTATGCTGTGTGGACTGTGTTGAATATACGAAAGATATGTATATGGGGTAAAAAGAAGCCTGAGCCAGCGAGGAAGACTGAGCCTGAGCCACCATGCTTGCAGAAAGGAATCATGTCCCAGCTTTGCACCCCTTTCCCAGGTCTCATGGGGCTGGGTTTAAGACTTGTTTGCACGGAGAAATCAATGAAATGACCCACTTGATGTCAAGACAGGCACCAGGGGAAGAAGGTCGCCGTGGCTCACAGCAGAGTATCTCCCATGCCTCACCAGCGTCTGCAGGCATCATGCTTGACCCACGAGGTTAAACCGAGGCTGTGGGGCGAGGACAGGCACGGGGGCTGCAGTCCTGTGGGGGGGAGGTCCCTGGAGAGGGGTAGCCTTGGCCCACCCACAGCCATCTCACCTCTTTCCGCTGCAGTCTGCCTGGAGATTCTACGCTACCAACCTCTCACGCACCGACCTGCACTCCACGTGGCAGTACTACGAACGCACGGTCACTGTGCCCATGTACAGGTACTACGCCAGGCCCGGCCTCACCACCCCGCATGGCGGTTTGCTTTTTAGTTTCCATTTGCTCTGTAAACCCCATTGATTTGTGTTTCTTTTTTTCTTTCTTTCTTTTTCCAAGTGTATGTATTTTTCCACAAAAGGACTCTGTGTGGTTTATTTCACCAGTATTGATTTTGTTCTTTGTTTTAAAGTATTGTTGTGGCTCTTATTTCTTACTCTTGTACCCATCCTTTGTTTTTCACTCCTCTTTTGGGTAGCATCGTGTTGTGATCCCTACTCCAAGCTGTCCCATGAAATGGCTGCCGGCCTTAGTGCTGGAGGCCGAGATGCCAGGGTCCTCCAGCAGCCCAAGATTAAGAAGAAATGGTGGTGACCATGTTCTTTTGACTGTTCTCCAGAAAAGACAAGGGGAGCTATGGTGTGTGTGCGTGTGTGTGTGTGTGTGTGTGTGTGTGTGTGTGTGTGTGTGTAGGGAATAACCCAAACTACAGTGAGAGTCTAGAGCTAGAAAAGTCACCATATTGTCAAGGGGGGCCTGGCATCCTCAACAATACAAAACACAGGATATGCTAGGAGAATCTGGGGGCCACCAGGGGCAGTGCCAGCTGGCCTGTGGGCCACTGCTCAGAAGACAGGTAGCATCACTGGCTTGGTAATTGTGTGCACAAAGCTTAAGCTTAGATGAAGGTGTGAGGCCCAATACTGTAAGTCAGAGCCTCCTGGGTGCTGTCTCTTCACCCTGCACTGAAAAAAGAAGAGGTTGGACTGTCTCTTCTCAGCTTCTTTACCTCAGTCAGAGCATTTCATTCCATCTGGTCCTGTCCTTCTGAGCCATCCTCAGGTAGCATGGGCACAGAGCTCTCCCAGGACTCCTGGGCTGAGGGCCATCTTCAGGGATCTGACAGGCAGCAATGGTCAGATAGACCATAGACCTTCCTGCCTGTGTCAGTCTTGGCAGGGCATTGCTCAAGACAAAGATGGCCTTGCCATTCCTCCCTCAGCACTCACTCCAGGCTTCTCTGGAGCCCTGAGCCCTACCTGGCCCTGCCCCAAGCTCTATGCTCCTTGCAGGGCATTGGGACAGGACTGAGCTACGGGCTAATTTTCTTTATTCTGTTGTTTCCCCTACTTTCCTCAACTTTTGTTTTCATTTTCTTTTTCTTATCCCCATTCTTTTAAAAAATTTTTGGTTCTTTTCCCTTTGTGTGTGTGTGAAACCCTTGAAAGCTCACAAACTCAAACTTATGGGGCCTCCAGGTAGGACATGCATGGGATGGAAGATGTGTGTAGCTCTCGTCTGTCTGAGTTCGGGGTGGGGCGTGCCCTCCAGAGCTCATAGCCCATCCTAGAGCACCTGCCCTATAGTCTTCATGCTGCCGTCGTCAGACCCTGTCCCCAGTGGCTCTTCCTGCCTGGAATCCCTGTGTTAACCTGTAGCTCCTTCTGCGTTGGTGTGAGTGCACCTCGCCTCCCTGACTCCTGCTTCTTCAGCTGCTGCTTTCCTGTTGCTGGATCCCTTGTCCTCAGGGAGTCTTGTTCCTTGGCCCCCGCTTCCTGCTTTGTCTTACAGCTGTAATTCCCTAACCCTGCCTCTCTTCCACCCCACTGCCCCACTTAGTGAGCAGAGTGGCAGTCATGCTTCTGAGGGATCTGCATCTAGGACCAGGAGCGCATCCCAGACTAGAATCTTGCCCTAGGGTCTCCCTTCCAGAGCCCGAGCCACAACCCCACAGTCTCTATGCCACAGTGGAGGGAAGCCAGAAGGCCCAGGGAACAGAGTCATTTATTCTGGGTGGCCCATGTGGGAAACAGGAAACACAGTCTTTGCCCGTGTGCCAGGCAGCTGTGCCACTCAGGAAACTGTACCCCACCAGTACAAGGTGAGCCACACTCCCACCTGCTTGAGTGGAGCCTGTGCTGAGGACCCCTGAGCCAGCACATCCCTACAAAAAGGGTCTCTCCTGACCTGGTTCAGTAGCAGGTACAGGTCCTTTTCTCTGGACCTGTGACCTGTCTTCTGCCTTTGGTAGGGACTGGCCTAGGAGATCAAGCGCTTGACTCTCAAAAAATAGAAGGGTTGTTCTCCTGGGCAAGCCCTTGGACATTGTCCCAGACCCCAGAGGCTCAGGGAGTTGTGGAAGTAGTGGCTGGTGTCTGGCCTTTCCCGGGCTCCCAGTCCTCTGGCAGGCGGAAGAGACGTGTGTAGTTCTGTCATGCTTCTCCTCCCCTCTGCCCATCTCTTCCAGCCAGCACCACACCCAGAAAGAAAATGCCCCTGCCCCAGAGTCCTGAGCCTGTGTGACTGGAGTCATCCCATGAGACCAACAGTATTCTCTGATTAGGTCGTACTCTCCTGGGTAGAGCCTCCCCCAGCTATTCCTCCCCCAATCCTCTGTGACTGCTCAGGGTTGACCAGCTATGTGCACGGCCCCACTCCATGTGTCTGTCCCGGTGGCTGCTTTGTGTGTCCTGGGCATGCGTCCAGTGTGGCTGGGAGGGCTGGTTTTTACATGTGTCTAACCTGGGCCTATGTGCTGGTGATGACTGTGGGAGTTCAAGGCAGAGGGCTCTGCCAGGGACCCTGCTCCAGGACCCAGGGCTGGGTGAAAAAGTGGAGGGGAGGCCCTCATGGCACTAGCTAACTAACTGAATGCTAGGCTATTGCTTCATGCTGACTTGTCAAGGACGATGAATGGTCTGGAGGAGGGGAGGCAGAAAAGGGTAGGGAGAGAGAAGCTCACAGGACTCCTGTTTTTTTTTTTTTTTTAACCAGCATTTTCAGAGCCCCTCTAGGTCTGGCTCTGGGGCTATGGCAGTGAATCAAGGAGGGCCCAGATGTGGCTACTCTTACAGCCTGTGCAAACGATGAGGGTAAAGGAAGAAAGGAGGAGAAGATAGCTCAAGGCAGCAGTGGCCCTGGGGTATAGGGTGGGTCTCAATGAGTAGAAGAACAAGATTGGAGTGAAGAGCAAGTTTGCCAGTGAACTCAATGGCCCTTCTGTTTTGGAGATGGTGGGGAGCCATTAAATGTTTGCATGGGAGAATAGCAAGGCTGCTAGGTATGTTTGAAAGATCTAGTAGAACAGCATGGGGCCGAGAGATGGTGAGAGTGTTTCGAGAGAGTCCAAGTAACGTAAGCAGAAGAATGAGGAAGACACAGGACATTTCCAGTAGGAGGTACCTATGGTCACACAGAGAGGTAGGCTGACAATGCTGGCCTAGGAGGTGGCTAACTGCCACAGGGACCGAAGCATAAGAACCCAAGTTCTGTGCTTTTTAGTTGAGGGGAGAGGTCAAGAATGAAAGACAAGGATAGGTTGGTGGGGGGTGTCCTGTGGGGCCTGGCGTGAAGTTGGGGCTCCAGGAAGCCAGTGCTGAAAGAGATACAAAAGGATCTGCAGAGTGAGGCAGTCCTAGAGCAGGTAGGGTCAGAATTGGGATAAGAGTGGCAGGGTCTGGGGTCACAAGAGCCAAAAACTATTGAGTTTATCCTGAAATGAGAGGAATATCATGAAGCAGGAATTTGCCAGGAGGAAACTGAAAGTATAAGGATGAAAATGGGATGGGATGAGGAGATATTTACCCCTGTGAGGGAAGGGATTCACCTTCCATATAGCAGCATGCCTTCCCTGAGACTCTGGCTATGGACTGAGCAAATGCCAGGGTAGGCACACAGAGGGCAGGTATGGGGCTGCCAGTAATGTGTGCCCAGGACAGAAAAAGGAACAGAGCTAGGTTACATGCTGAGGGTCCTCAAGGCATCAGGGCCTGATGAGACCAGAGTTTTTCCCTCAGTTGTCCAGGCTAATCATCCTATAGACCTGGAAATGAGCTTCTCTTTGCCCAGCAAAGCCCTTTTCTGTGACCTTCCCCCTGCACCATTCCAGCCTTTGGAGACAAAGAAGCTCTGCAAAGGGATTTAAACCTTGAATACATTGGGCTGCTGTGTTTGCAGCTCCTTGAAAATTTTATGGGACAGGGAAGTAGGGTGGAAGAGAGGGCAGGAGGAGGAACGCCACCTGAACTCTGCTCTCTTGATCTATTCCGTGCCGAAGTGCTGGGCTGTCATGGCCTGCTGTCCATGCTGGGCCCTGACCATTTCCTGTGTCTGAGGTCCCAGGAACAACAACATGAGAAAGAGAGAAGGGAGCCCTGGAGCTTGGGAGAGGGGGAGGCACTGAGCGCAGAGCTTCAGGTGTTCTACACTCACGCCCTGCACCTGCTGCTTGCTCCCATGGATGAAGGAGGTGTGGGTGTGCAGAGCTGAGTCTCAGCTCTCATGGAGGTTAGTCTTACTCACCTTTCCTTCTCTAACCCCAGACTCATCCCACCTCTGAACCAGCTAGAGCTGCTGAGGAATCTCAAGAGCAAATCTGGACTCACCTTCAGGTCAGCACAGGGTCTCTTCCTAAGTTCAGGCTGGGACGCTGGGGTAGGGTGGGCATCTTGGGTCTCCTGAGAGGCTCCATAACCTTGACCAGTGACAAAAAGCCCTGGGGTATGCTCGGCTACTAGTTTTGATGATGTTGATGGTGTAGCTGGTTGAGGGGATGGGGCACAAGATGGGTGGGGTAAAGAGTGCACTCTTCTAAGGGATCATCTGGCTCCATTCATGGCTCATTCATGACCCAGGTAGGAAGTGGTGTCTCAGCACCGCCTCTCTCAGTGTAGGGCGGTAACATGCTCACAGTATTACCTGCTGTCTTGCAGTTACAGAATTGTGTCTCACAATATTTGGGCCAGTGATGGGTGTAAAGAAGGGATTTGCAGAAGTAGAGAATAGGGCTAGAGCCTCAAGCAAATTCTTGTCTCTGAAGAGCCTTTGGAAGGGCAGGGAGGTGACAGTGGGCTGATGGTCGACCCTGTTCCTGAACATATGTGAGAGCTTCCAAACCTGCTAATGTGACCTCCAGCAGCCATTTTACTTGGATTTTCTGAGCGGACCCCACATCCATTTATAATGTCCATATAAGAGGAAAGAATTTTGGAGAAACTCAAAGAGAAGTAGCTAAATGAAGTCACAGTCAAAGGCTGTAGTGATAGCCACAAGCCAAACCCCTTTGGAGAGGTGGTGGATCCTCCCCTAGAATCTGTGGAATGAGTGCAACACGGTTATGCCTTGACTTCGATGTCTCTACTCCAGGACTGTAAGAGAGTAACTTTTTGTGGGCTCAACAACCTGATTGTCACAAGACATCATTGTCCTGTTACTGAAGCTCTAGACAACTCAGATTTGAAAGCTATAAAATGGGGTGCTGTTGTAAGAAACACCCCAAGGTGTGACAGTGGGTTTCAAATTGGGTAATGATTGGGCCTGGAGGAGTTTTGAAGTACATATCAGAGCACACCCACACTACCTTGAAGGGATGGCTAATGGATATATGGATGTTAAAAGATGCTCTAGGAGGCCTCCTAAGAAGTGAGGTTTCAGTTTATGGTTGGTTAGGTCCATTGCTTGTAGGATGTGGCAAGTCAGAAACACTATGGCAGAAGGTGTGATGGATGAAAACTGTTCATCTTGTGGCTGCTAAGAGGAGAGAGATAAGAGGAAGCCAGGGGCATGATTCACCCTTCAAAAGCACACTCCACTGATCTGTCTCTCTCTGTGTTCCTTGAACCTGCTAATAGCCTATTCACTGTGAACCCATGAATGGATTAACTCGGGGATGAGGTTGACTCAATCACTTCTCAAGAATGCCACTATTTGGGGACCAAGACCTCAGCACATGATACATTCAAGGAGATACTTCATAACCAACCTAAATGGGAATTGATACTGAATGGGCTTCTGTCACCATTCAGAGGGACGCAAGTCAGTAAAGAGCGTGTTACTGAAAACCAGGAAAAGTGGCACCTGTGGAAGAGCAGCAAAGGCTTGCCTGAGTGATGTTCCCCTGTTGGGTGAAAGCAAAATATAAGAAGTAGGTTTAGGTGTTCAGACATTGGAGGAGGTCTCCTGCCAACTGTGAAGAGTACAACCCGATTTCTCCTTTATGTTTACTGTCAGATTTCAGAAGAAAAGTAAGTTGAGGAACCCCTATGAGAAACTTGAACTTGGAGATCTGGGACATTCTCAACTTGAATGAACAGCAAATGGCTATGCCTGATGAGAAGCACTTCAGGGAGGGGCTGGTCAGTTAGGGAGTACGGGCTACAGATGAGGAAGAAAGTAGGTGTGCAACTCAGGTCCAATCAAGCATCACGATGGAAGTCAGGAATGAAGGTGCTTACCCAGGAAAGCTGTGCAGAGGACTGTAGAATGACATCCGCACCTCAGCTACCTCAGGCCCTCAATAGGATGCTCAGGTCTAATAGGATCCATTCTTGGACTACCTCTTGGTCACACAGAGGACTCTCCTGACTAAAGCCTTTCATCCTGAGCCTCTCTTCAAGGTCCCACAGAGAACTCTCCTTACCAAAGAACCCTACCATGGGTCACTGCGGTGTGCTCCTCAGGGTACCACAAAGTTCTGGGCATCAGAAACACTGCTAGCATGGAAGGAAAAGGACAGGGACAAGTGAAATAAAGGCAATATTGTAGATTGTTATAAGCAGGAGGGACGTTAGCAGAGTCACTTAGAGCAGCAGAGGCAGAAACCGACAGAGCCAGTGTTGTCACTAACACTTGACTCTAAGTAGAATTCGCCTTTTGGGTTTCAAACTTTGGTAGCCAGGGACCCCTTGATCCACCTTTCCATTTTGAGAGGGACTGTCACCCTGTGCTTGACTTGCCATCCCAGCCACTAAGTGAATGATTTACTTTTAATGCCTGTGTGCAGAGGGCTTTCCCCCGGGATCACCACCCCAGAGTCTTGCCAACTTCATTTATGTGGCTTAACAGACAGTTAAGTGCTTTTTGACGCAGAGCTGATACTGCAGTGGGTTGAGACTTAAGGAATTTGGGGATGGGTAGTGTGTTCCTGACCTTAGATACACACGAGTATGGGTGTATGAGCATCAACTCTCAAATTGTGTCTGTGAGCATGACCTTAATCTAAAAAAAAGGCCCTTGCACAGGTTGTAAGTTAAGAGCTTCAGCACCTATGTTACCGTCTGCGTAGAGGTCAGGAGCGAAGACACAGGAAGCTGGAATGGAAGGAGAAGTCGGAAGAAGAAACCCGAGAGATAAGCTATTAGCCAAGGATGTGGAACCCCCAAAGCTGGAAGAGGCAGACATTTCCCTGCTACATTGGAGGAGTGACTACCACACCTTGACACCCTGTGGAGAATACAGGGCCAGATGGGACCCCCTCCCATCACTCTAGTTGGGAGGAGAATACAGGGCCAGATGCTGGAAGAGGGGAAGAGGGACCTTGCTATCCTGATAGCCCCTGGGGTGGGAGAGAGCCAGCGTCCTCCTGAGGAGGTTGAGGTGCCCTATCCCTTCTCACACTTCCATGGACATTCCTGCCTTACTGCTTCCTCTCCTGGTCCCTGCTGGCCTCCAAGATTCCGTTTGCTCAGGCTGGTTAGATGGGGCTGCAGTGTCAGTTCTGCTTGGCAGAGAAGATGGAAACAGACTGTGTTGTACTAGCACTTATAAGCAAAGAAAGACCATCTCACAGAAGTTGATACCCAGAAGAAAGACCATCTCACAGAAGTTGATTTGTGGCCCGAGCCATGAAAGGAAATCTTGAGTGTCCAACTGCTCCTAGATGCAGCTGGGGCTGACGGGTTGGGTAGAAGTGAGAACATGCTCTCAACCGCTCAGGCCATCTGACTCCCCAACAGGACACCGGGAAAGCTCACAGGGTCACGGCGCTGGGGACTACCCTAAACTAGATCCTTATGGATGTGTTACTCCTCCGTGAGGGCCACGGAGGACTGAGATGGCTTGGGTTTACCCTCAGGAGCTTCAGGAACATGGCTGAACCCTGTTTTGCCCTGCTGTCACTTCTCTGCTAACCTCATAGTGATGCAGTACCTATTGTGGAAAGTATTTGGAAATGTAGTGACAAGCCCTTGCCGCACAAAAAAACAAGCCCTTGACTTGGCACTGCCCTCCTGAGGATACCAGGGGTCACTCCTTAACTTCCCTTCTCAAGCTAAGTAAGATCCAGCCATCATCAAGTTCTTACCACTAGAAAGAACCAACCCAATAAAACAGATAATGGCCAAAAAATAGCTCTGCAAGCCTGGGAATGACTGCTGGCCCCGAAACAAGCACTGACCGTGGGCTGTGGCAAAGTCCTTGGCTGATTCCTGCTGACACCGAGAAATTGCACAGAAGGAGGGAAATTCCATTAAGCCAAGAACTTTCTTCAGATACATTTTCTTTTTGAAACTTTATTAATTACACTTGTATGATTGTGTTGGAATGAGTATTCGTTAATATCCAATAAAAGAGCCCTCTGGGTTACAGATCACAGCTCCCTTGGGAATTCTGTCTGTCCCCTGAGCCTTGCTCCTAGGCCTGGCAGTACCTCACCAAGAGGGCAGGTACTCGAGAAGGGTGGTTCTCTGCACCGGGTCCCGTTACGTGCAAGGACATGAGGGTGGGTCAGGTCTGAGGCCAGAAGCCTGAGCAGGTCAGAGGGATCCTAGTGGGGCCAAGGGAGGTCCCCTTTCCTGGGCCACCGCATGTGTCACGGGGCTGCCAGAGGGAGTAGCTGCTAACTCTTTGTTCCTCTGTTTGAAGGAAGGAGCCACAACCGGAGCCATCACCAAGGTCAGTCCCTCCCGCCTCCAGCTGCCCTAGTGTGTGCTATGCCTATCTTGCCTTGCTCCCTCTGTGTACACATGTGTCATGGGGCCCTGTGTGTGCTACTGTGCGCAGCAAGTGATTGTGAGTCCTGGCACACTCGGGGTCACTGCTCAGTTACAGCCTCCTCACAGGGATTCGGGCAGCACGTGGTGGGGCTTCTTGGGACCATCCCTCCCAACCCTGCCCATAGTCCAGTCCCACAGGGGACTCTGAGGCTGAGATTCCTGTGTGCCTTGCAAGTATGTTGCTGGAATTTGCCCAGCTAGGACCCCTCCCTAGGTCCTAGCCCCAGCTAGGACCCCCTCCCATCACTCTAGTTGGGAGGAGAATACAGGGCCAGATGCTGGAAGAGGGGAAGAGGGACCTTGCTATCCTGATAGCCCCTGGGGTGGGAGAGAGCCAGCGTCCTCCTGAGGAGGTGCCCTATCCCTTCTCACACTTCCATGGACATTCCTGCCTTACTGCTTCCTCTCCTGGTCCCTGCTGGCCTCCAAGATTCCGTTTGCTCAGGCTGGTTAGATGGGGCTGCAGTGTCAGTTCTGCTTGGCAGAGAAAGATGGAAACAGACTGTGTTGTACTAGCACTTATAAGCAAAGAAAGACCATCTCACAGAAGTCGATACCCAGCATCTGCCCGGGTATCCAAGGCCTTTAGGCTGAATGCCCCCCCCCTCAGTGACCTGTCCACAAGGTTCAGTGTGAATATGACTCATAGACTGTAGGTCTCAGAAGGGCTCTACCTGCCTCCCGTGACCTCTGGATAGCAGGGTGAGCTAGAATATATAAAAACTGCTCTTGGGCAGGGGACAGTGGAATTAGGCTGAATTTGTTCTCTTTCCACCGGAGAAAGGCATTGTCTTCTCCCATCCTACAAAAGGAGATTTTTTTATAGGCGGTGCCCTGAATTGCAAAGACTGGCAGAGCTTCCCCAAATCAGTTAAAGGGACAGCCAATGACGGGGAACCCTGGTCACTGAGAAAGCTAGCTGGAGAGAGACAGGCGATCTAGTGTAGTCTTGGCTGTTGACAAGCGGAGGTAAGAGAGCCAGCCTCACCGGGCCTTGGTGCGGGTAAAGCAGGAGAGTAGCACAGCTTCACTGTGCCCAGGGGTGCCCGCCCCAACTCCTCACTGTCCATCAGGGCCGTTCTGGTCTGTCCCTCTCTCAGGTCTATTGACCCTGGGGCTGGGAGTCCCTTTTGTTGGATACCAGGGCTGATATTAGCCTAACCTCAGCCGTGCCCCAGGTGGACCAAGATTGCCCTGATGGCGCTGGGGCTGGAGGCTTCTTGTGTCATCTCCACACTACCCTAATGCCTGACCCTGACCGGGGACAAGTTGCCCAGGAGGCTTCCGGCCTCCAGCAGTCTCTTGCTCTTGTTGCCGTAGCTTTAGCGCTCCCTGCACGATTCTCGTCTCAGCCTCTCTCTCTCTCTCTCTTCCTCTTCTGCCCCCATCTGGAAAATCTTGCTGCCCCCAAGTGCCTTTAATCACTGTCACTGCCCTTCTTGGGCCCCTTTCTCGTCTGCTCTGTCTTTTGGGATGAGGTGCTGACCCTGAAAGCAGGACTCAAGGTGAGGACCCATGGGAGCCCCCTGGCTCTCCGGTATGTTCCGTGGCTCCCCTGCGCTCCACCCTGCCACTCCTCTGTCTGCCCCGCGTGTCAGTGGCCCCTGCCTGCCTGTGCCTCCACACCCTTCCCCAAGGGCCAGCGCCCACCGACCCAGTCCTCCTTCCAGGACGCCCTGCTCCCAAAATGATCAGTTGAGGCGGCACCTTTGCCGTCCCTGGGAAGGGTGTGCAGGACCTTTGCACAGACACTGGGATCCTTGAGGAGGTTGGGGCACCTGGAGAGCTGAGTGCTGAGGGAGCGAGGAACAGTGTCTGTCAGTGAAGACCTCTACTCCTTCACTGGATGTACCTGCTGGCCAGGTAACGGAGGGTGGAGTGGTACCTCTGGCCTCTGCCAGGAGCAGCTATGCCCCCTCTTTGGCACCAAGTACCTAGGAAGTGTATAGAAAATTGCTACCTAAGTGACAGATGGTGGGTTGAGCCTGTCGCTGGGCCCTTGTCTGAAGTGCTAAGTTCATTGGAGCAAGCCTGGCTCCCCAGAGTCTTGCTGTCCTTAGAATCGTCAGCAGCCATGCTTCTGTCTGGCTCTGGACACAGCCTTGCACTTTGCCTGGCAGGACCAGCTGGTGTTATCTATCTGGGCAGGTGGGTGGTGTGAACCCAGGACCTCTCCCTCAGCTGCCTAAAGGGACCTTCCCTTCGTCTTGTGACTCAGGATGCAGGTGCGTTGTGTGGCTTGTTTCCGAGGAGACCTACATGACTAGGCTGGAAACACTGAGGACATCTGGGTGAGGGGAACCAGGGCAGGTGGGAGCTCAGGCCTGTGTTGTACCAGTGTTTTTTTTGTGACTGTCCTTGGTGGGCTTGTCGCTTCCTCATTGTCTCCTACCCTATGTATGCCTAAAGAGCCCCCAAACCCTGGCTTTGCCCTTCTTGTCCATATGGGTCCAGTCTTCTTCACAGATGGAGGTGTCTGTGTGTCTTAGCACCCATCTGCCCTGTCTGGCCTCAGCCTGTGTCTGTGGGCATATCTGTTTCCCACTGGGTTTGGTGTCCTCATGGGCTGGCCAGTTGGCATCTGCCCGGGATGGAGACTGGCCAACCATTTGCTTGACTTTGCTGATGGGACAGAAAAAAAATGGGGTCAGAGGGAATGAACAATTTTATACCAGCCCAAATTAGAGGTCCTTGGCACCCACCAATCAGGCACCACCAAGAGGAAGATGGAGAGCTTCTTCCTCTTCCCCAGAGCTTGTCAGGTTCTCAAGTTATGTTTTCCAAGAGAAGAATGACAAGCCACATGTGACATTCATTAAAATGGACACAGTTGGTATTCATTCATTCCTGAGTCTCAGTGGCTAGGTGTGGTATTGGCTACCACATTAGACAATACAGTTATTAGACGTGGTTTCTATTGCAGGCCTCAGGCTTCTCAAGAAGCTGTAGAGCTGGGGTCAAAGGGGACATTTGTCAGAGGTGCTGGCCATGGACTGCCTCTGTCTTTTGTTCCAAGGATGTACATGGGGGCTAGGAGCCAAGGAGCTAGACACTTACCTGCTTAATAGGCTGTTTAACCCTGGGTCAAGTCATGGGGAATGCTGCTGCTGACAGCATCCTGTAGTAAGTCAGCAACAAGCATTCAAGCCTCTGTCCTATGTCTCCAAGGTGTCTGAGGAGTCCAAAGCTGCTTGTCTACCTAGAATGCCAAGCCTATGTGGATGCTTGGGCAGAAGTCTTCCGGGTGCTCAGAGTCCTGCACGAAGTTTGGGCGCTAGCTCGTTAGCAGGGTGCTCTCCAGAAACTAGTTCCAATTTTAATTTCTGTTTACTCTAGTTAGTGAAGTGTGTCCTTTGAGGAAAGGCTCGTGCATCATGGCACATAACAGGAAGTGGCCGTGTTCGGATAAATGTTCAATGGAAAATGGACTGCCGGACGATTTCATCCTGGGGCTTGTTTGTTTCTGATTTGAGATGGTTCTATATGGGACAATGTGAAGAGCTGTTATAACTACACAGGAAGAGGGAAGTCCTGGAGAAAAAAAAAAAAAGAAGTGTTTTTGTAATTCTCTCTCTCTCTTCCTCTTTTCTTTTCTTCAAGACAGGGTTTCTATGCATAATCCTGGCTGTCCTGAAACTCCCTCTGTCGACCAAGCTGACCTCAGAGATCCACTGGCTCTCTCTCTTTTTCTTTCTTTCTTTCTTTCTTTCTTTCTTTCTTTCTTTCTTTCTTTCTTTCTTTCTTTCTTTCTTTCTTTCTTCTTTCTCTTCCTTCCTTCCTTCCTTCCTTCCTTCCTTCCTTCCTTCCTTTCTTTCTTTCTTTCTTTCTTTCTTTCTTTCTTTCTTTCTTTCTTTCTCTCTTTCTTTTTTTCTTTCTTTCTTTCCTCCTTCCTTCCTTCCTTCCTTTTTTTTTCTTTTTTTTAACTTATTTTTTTTTTGCATGTTCTAATGAAAGACAAATCTCAAGGGTTTGGGGGATTCTTAGAAAGGGTCAATGTTTTGCTGGGGTTTTGCTGAGGCTCCTCCTTGGAGCTCTCTTAGCCCAGGCCATGGCAAGAAGGTAGACTCATGGACTTCCAGACAAATGTACTTGATCAGTCCTTCCAAATATGGTATGTCCCCAAGCCTCTTCTGTTGCTCTTCCTTCTAATTGGGGGCAGCCATTGCCTCCTGAAAGAGTCGGAGCCCACTGCCGCCAGAGCCACAGGGCGGTATGGCAAAACCTTGCCGCTTGCCAACTGGTTTGTCAGGCTAAACTGCACATTTTTCCCTCCCTAAAAGGCGCATGCTTTGCAGCAGTCACCTCCCAGACTATCTCCATCCACACCTGGCCTCCTGCCACATCTCGGTTCATGTATTATTATTATTTTTGTTGGCATGAATATAGCAAAAAATAATACATCTCTTAAAACATGAACCCACACTCTGGCTTTGGAAGGAAAAGGTATTTTTGGAGGAAAAACACAGGGATCACTTTTCTCCAAAAATAGAGAACTGTTTTCTTTCCCAGGCAGCGGAAGACTTTTGTGCGCACCCCTTTCTCACCGTCCCTGCTCAGACGCAAACGCTGCGGCTGGGGGACTGTGAGCCTGAACTCCCTGGGTGGTCACAGTGCCTCAGTTACCTGCTCTCTGTTCGGGTCCTGTCGCCGCCCCCGGGACTAACTATGCTCTCCTCATTTCCAGTAAAGGCAGACCGTGCCGAGGGTGCCTGTGTGGATGCTGCCCCGGACACTCTAGGTACCACGCAATGCTCGCACGGACTGACCACGCTGCACGCTCCTGCCCTCCCTGCTTACTAGAGGTTCAGGATGAGCCGGCACAGTGCCCACCCAGCTCTGAATCCCCTGACGCCTAAGCGCAGGGCGGAGCTGGGCGCCTGGCCTCTGACTCTAGATGGAACCCCCTCCTGCCAGAGCAGGGGGCTGGCTGGCCAGGGTTACTGCCGTAGAAACAGTCTGATACCCTTCAGGGAATGTTTCCTCTGGAGCCGGCCACTCTGGTACCTCTACTAGGCGTTAAGGACCGACCCTTAGCCGGCACCTCACTGAGGGAGGCAGCTCGCTGTGTTCTGGGCTCTTCAGGGCCTCCGAAAGCCAGAGGCCATGTCTCCCCCTTCTGACTTGCAGGCCTGATTTAGAGAAGACAGGAAACAGGATGGTGAAAAGCCTCCTAACCCCTTGCACCTTGACTACACCTTTCCTATTCCATTTCCCTGTCTGTTGTCCATGTGTGAAGGCATCTGTCCTGCTTGCTCTGGGACCCCTGCCTCCTGGTTGCCCTCCCATGCCTGTCCCTTTCCTGGCTGGTGCAACCCAGCCACGTTCAGGCAGCTGTGGTGGCCCCCGCATGGGGGAGCCCCCATCACATGCATGTGGCCAGCTGTGCCGAGCAGCATGCTGTGCGTTTGCACCTGTGCATGCTCCGTCTCCTTCTCCACCGGGAGAGGGGCTTGAGAGCCACCTCCCTACCCCACGGGCCTCTCTGCTGGCTCTGTGCACTGGAGGCGGGCGCTTGTGGGGACATTGTCACAGCTGCAGACAGGGAGCTGGGTGTCTGGACTGCCCTGGGAGGCAGCCTGCTCAGGCCTTGGCTGAAGCTGCCTTGCTTGCCCACGCCATATGTGACCAGGTGCTTCTGGCCCCAGGTTGAACCTTTAGGGCAGAGGCTAAGGTCAAGCTGCGTAAAGATCAGAAGGGCTGGAAAGGATGGGCCTGCGGGAGCCCAGCTGAAGTCTGCCTTGCCGAAGTCCGCCTTGCCCTCTGTGTTCTTGTGGACTGTCCCTTGGGCATCCTCAATCCAGGCACAGGCTGGGTAGTTCTCTATGGATGCCGGCTCCCTGCATTGCTGAGCCCATGCACTGACCAGGGCAAGGGCCATCTAATGACTGGGTTTTTTTTGTTTTGTTTTGTTTTTGTTTTTGTTTTTTGTTTTTTAATTTCACTCTGAGGAGGATGACAGGAAGAGGGAGGGGGCGTTGCTTGCTTCCCAGATTCTTCCTGAGCTTGACTCCTGGCTGGTGTCATGGCCCTCACCATACAGGGTAGTTCTGTTCATGGGCTCTCTTGCTGAAGCTTTAGGGGAAGCTCTGGAGAGCCCTCCTACCTGATGTTTGCTTTGATCTTGGCTTGGTGGCTTGAGAGGTGAGAGGGGGTCTATTCAGGGCCTAGAGATGTGGAAGGCCGTGTGTGGGGACTGAGTGTCCTTGCAATGGCAATCCGCTTCGTCCCTTTCTCTGTCAGAGCCTCCTTCAGAGGAAGGGACAGTGTGCTGAATTGGAGACAGAAGAAGCAAGACTAAAAGTGGGGGTCCTTTTCCTGGCAGCTGAACCTCTGCTGTGGGCTGCAGCCCCGTGTAGGGCTAGAGTCCAGGCCTGGGTTTGTGTAGTTGATAACTTATCTTGGTTGGCTGTGGTAGAAATCATTACTAGGAAGGAAAAGTGGCTGATGTTGGCTAACCTGCCTAGAGAGGGACCTGTTCCAGTCCTTCTTGTTGCAACCCCCTGCAGAGGCCGGGGGTCGGGAGGCAGTAAGCACCAGCCATTGCAGCTCAGTCTGCCTGACAGCCAGAGTTAAATGCACACTGACTGTAAGTTGTTGCAACACTGAGTGACTCCTGGGACCCCAGCAGGAAGGCAGCTCTGTGACTTCATTCAGGGTGATCAACACCAGACTGTTTAGTGGTGACTCATTTCCTTTCCATCAGCGTGTAAGCTGGAGGGGACAGAAGAAGAGACCCTGAGTCTACTGGAAAGTGTGAGCTTCCTCAGTCCAGCTCCTACCTCACCTATTCCAGGTGGACCGTGAGAGACATGTTGTCTTGGGTCTTCAATAGTTCCTGTGATAGAGGAGCCCATAGGAGGAGAGAACATTTTGGAAGCCACAAATCCCTGAATATCCAGTTTTCTTTATATGCAACTAGGATTTTCTGTTTAAACGGGGGTCAGGGAGCCATGTGGTTTCTGGGTGCCCCTGGCCACTACTTGCCTGATGTGTGGCCTCCAGTGTTTCAGCAGAGCGCAAAAGTCTGGACTCAGGGCTATTTTCCAAAGCTAGCAGATGCCACTGGCTCCTGATGCTCCCAGGACACGGGACACCTTGAAGCTGCCTCAGTTTCCCTGTGTGAGTTTTGTGCCACTGGCTTTCTCTTCTTCCTTCCTCTCCTTTAGAGAGCCTGAGCAGGCAGGTGGTCTCCCAAGTTGCCTACTGTCTGAATGGGGTGGGGAGGGCCAGCAGCCCCATCCACAGTCCAAGGAGGGTGGACTTTGCCCTGCGGCCATCTTCTTTTGGATAGCCGACTCTGCATTGCCTTGGACTTGTCTCTCTGGCTGGTAGCCCGTGGTGGGGCGCTGTGGCTGGGTGTGAAGTTGGGTTCTGAGGCACTGATGAGCAGTACTGAGCGTGGCAACTTCCTTGGAGTTACCCTTAGTCCTGAAGCTACCCTGGGAAGTCCTATGGCTCCTATGTGGCTGAACAAGTGAGTCCCACTTCACAAGAGACTTGCTACCTTCTGCCTCTGGAATAATGGTGGGGTCATTAATAGAAAAAGGCCTGTACAGAGGCAGGTTGCCCTCAGAGTAAGGAGTGGAGATCACCTCTTCCTGGAGCAACCTTGTCACAGACGCACTTTCTGTCTTATGCTGTATGGATCACAGTGAGATGCTGAACTCTGGGGTTATGAAGAAACATTTGAGGTCCTAGGACCTTCTAGAGTTTGGAAACAACAGCCCAGTGGGAAAGAGTTTTGGTTCTGGGCTGGCCATCTTCTCTCCATTTCTATAACCATCACCTGGGACCGAGGGTCAGGACAACCAGTCCTGTGATCATAGAAGCCTAGCCTTATAGAATCCTCATCTCTGATGTCCTCCTAGAAACATCCTAGGGGAGGGGTCTGAATCCCAGAGACCAAACAGTGTTGGACATCAGCCCCACATCGAGGGCAAGCAGCTAATGCTGGGGGAAAATGCCGGGGCTGAAGTGGATCAAGACACATTAGCTGTAGCCCTGGTCCCTAATGGTCCTGGGACAGGTGATATGATGGTGGGGGCAGTCCAAGGGTGGCTGCAAGGGGCAACAGGAGAAACTTCAGGATGGGCTGGTCCAGACAAAGGTCCAGGGAAGAGATCCAGTGTCGGGGGGTGGGGGAAGCAGACAGGACAGTGTGGAGAGGGTTCTGGCACCTCGTGGCAATAGCTGAATGATTTAGGAGCCCCGCCGTTGCCTCCCCAGCTCTGGCCACGCCTTTGCGGCCCCTCACCTCTACCCCGTGCTTCACCAGCCACTGCTCCCTGTTCCCAGCGTGGTCGGTTATTCTTTGGACTTGCATATTCCTCCTGGCTTGGGGGGGGTGTCATCTGCAGAGATACATGACCTGTTATTTCCAGAGTGATTTCTCTTGCTATTTTTCTGTGTGTCTGTCTGTCTGCCTGTTCTGTCTGCCGGTCGGTTATCCTGGGAACAGTCAGAAGGTCAGTTTGAAAGATCGTGTCTTCTCCAGCCCCCGAGGCGTAGCTGCCAAGGGGAAGGGGTCTCCCCAGGCCCAGACGGTCCGGAGGTCCCCCAGTGCTGATCAGAGCCTGGACGACAGCCCAAGCAAGGTGCCCAAGAGCTGGAGCTTTGGTGACCGCAGCCGTGCCCGCCAGGCCTTCCGCATCAAGGGTGCTGCTTCCCGGCAGAACTCAGAAGGTGGGTCAGTACGGCATCACCTTCCCCAAGACTCGTGGATGCTGGGGGAAGGACGTCAGTGCTCGGCTATAGGGCACAAATGGAAGCCTCTTGGAGTGGGGAATCCCTCTTTTTATTCCTTTAAGTGGCGTCCTATAAGTTGAACCACTTAAACACACATCCTTAGTGGCATCTTGTAATTCCATTACTGGTGGTCCACCTATGCAGGTAACAGACAAGAGGCCCTGAACCCTCTAGGTGTCACACAGGCCCTCTCCGTCCCAGCACTGGGCTTTGTGCCTACATCTCTCTACCTCCAGCCAGTGCATGTCGCATGCATGGTATTGAGCCATTCCATCCTGAGCATGGTGCCTTCAAGGCTCATCTGTGCTGTCAAGGGTTATAACTTTCTTCATTTCTTGGCTGAAATGTGACCACAATGTGGTTATCCATTCGTCCGTTGGCAGGGATGTCCTTTGAAACCCTCCTGTTGTCTAGGTAATAGGTTTTGGAGAAGACCCTGAGAAAGGAGAGCTGCAGAGAGGCATAGCGGGTACTCCAGTGCAGCAGAGGCATTGAAGGGATATCCTGGGGAGGCCCTTGAGGGTCAGGCTTAGGATTGCATCCTGTTGTGATTGTCTGCTCATGGCCCGCGCTCCCTTCCACCTAGAAGCAAGCCTCCCTGGGGAGGATATCGTGGAGGACAACAAGAGCTGTAACTGCGAGTTTGTGACCGAGGATCTTACCCCTGGCCTCAAAGTCAGCATCAGAGCTGTGTGGTAAGGGACCCCTGCCCAATCTGCATGAGAAAGGCCCTGTTCAGTGACCTCATGGGATCTTGCCAAACCACCAAAGGCGATAGCTACTGGGAAAGCATGGGGAGTCTTGAGGAGGACCCCTGCCCATTCCAGCTCCTGTACCTGTCAGCTTGTTCCCAAAGGGCTAGGAAGCCCTGGTGGAGCTGGCTGGACCTGAGAGCCCCTGAGTGTATGGATGAAATGGGGACAAGGGATGTCTTCAGATAACTAACTGTTGTCCCATACTAGTGGTTCCAAGGAGGATGGGACCTGTCTTGACACTGAGCACTGAGTGGACCCTGGTGGGGAAGGGCGAGCGGATGGCCAAGATGAGAGTGGATACTATTCCCCAGGGAACTGTGGTCTTGGAGCTGCTTTGAGGGTGACAGGCAGGTGGATATGGAAAGTGGCTTCTGGCAGTCCAGCTTCTGTCTAGAACTCATGATCTATCCATCCCTGCAGCGTTATGCGGTTCTTGGTATCTAAGCGGAAGTTCAAAGAGAGCCTGCGCCCGTATGACGTGATGGATGTCATTGAGCAGTACTCCGCTGGACACCTGGACATGTTGTCCCGCATCAAGAGCCTGCAGTCCAGGCAAGAGCCCCTGCCTGTCCAGTCTGGGCATGAACAGGGCCCACCGGGACAAAACCAGGCGTGGCACAAGGGGCACCAAGGGCTGGGTGACAGGTGTGCAGAACAGGGCCAGTGCCAGCTTTGGAGGTCTCTTCCCACTTTGTTGGCTTCTCGTCGCTTTCTGTTGTGTCTGTTTTTAGCACTCCTTCTGCCCCTCCCTTTTCTCTTTCACTCACCTGTACTGTGTTAGCAAGTGTGTGTATGTGTGTGTCCACATGTACATATGTATGCACATGTGTGTGTTGGCATCCAAATATACTCATGTGTATGCTCAAGTGCATGCATGTGTGCATACGTGTGTGCAAACGTTTTTATGACGTGTGGGTGTATGTATGGGCACCATGTGCTGTGCTGTGTATGTGCACATGTGTGTTGATGTATCTGTATGCATGTATATGGTATGCACATACATGCTGATAAGGGAGTGCTTTGTGATGAGATGGAAACACAGGACTTCTGTGGTCCCTGCCGGGCAGTGGCCAGGGACCCTGGAGCTGTTCCTCCAAGATCCAGCCATCTTCTCCCTCATGGGGAGGGGGAGTCCTACTTCCTGAGTAGGAAGCACATCAGGGGCAACCACTGGATTCTCTGTGTGTGTGAGAACAGGCTTGCTTACACGCATTGTGTACACACGAGTAAGGCCTGAGTTCACCCCCACACAGATGCATCCAACATGTGCAGGTGTGTTCACATACAGACCCCTTTCCATGATTGTTTCAGCCTACCCTCGGCGTGCTCACAGGAACACATCCTCAGATGCACAGCACACACAAGTGTGCGTTCCCCGTGGGCAGGAGTATACGGGTATATACACAGCCTCCATCTGCCACTGTTCCAGCCTGCCCCCACTGCCCAGGTTCCTAGGCACACACCCTTGGCCACATACGTCATTCACATACACGTGTGTGTGATAACTCTGAGGAGCCTATCTCCCAAGCTGGGGCACATCCTGCTTTTAAGTCCTTGGAAGTGGAGGGCAGATTTTGGGTGGGCAGAGGGTAAGGATGAAAGAGGCAGCCTGGGGGACTCCTTGTGGTCACAGAAAGTTGCAGCAATGGCTGATGTTAGTTAGGGGCAGGGCTTCTAGAGATGCCATCCAGCCTGGGCCGGGGCCTCTTACGCCTGGGAGCAGAGGCTGTACGTGTGCTGTATGTGGATGAGTGAGAACCCCCAGCCTCTAGCCTAGCCCATCCCCACAACTGTTTGCCCCACTGTGTCTTCCACTCCACATCTCTCTTCTCTTTCTGTCTGTCTGGGAAACAGACAAAACAGATTGAGGAGGAGGAGTCCTGTGCTCTGGCCTCTGCTGCAGGGTCCTGTTGCTCTGAAGCTGCAGAGTCCTTTCTGGGACTTAGTTCCCAGCACCAACCCCTGTACTCTGCCTGAGGTTCACTGGGCAGGCTGGGCATCGCTCGGAACATGGGGAAAGGCTGGCTGATGTGAGGGCCAGAGTGTGGGCCCACCATTCTGTTTTGAGCACGTTTTTCAGAAGAACCACCGTTGTCAAGTTGCCCCCTGTTCTGTGCATGCCGGCAGCTCACCTTGGGTTGTTTATGATGTGTTTTGCTGGTGTCTCTCTTCTTGTTTACGCTGCCAGGATAGATATGATTGTGGGCCCCCCACCCCCTTCAACTCCCCGGCACAAGAAGTACCCTACCAAAGGACCCACGGCCCCTTCGAGAGAGTCACCCCAGTACTCACCTAGGTTAGGATGCACTGCCTCCTCCCGACCTGTCTGTGAATGGCCAGCCCCTTTGCTCTAGGCCGCATGATGGCAGCACCTTGCACTTTTCTTTCCACAAGGCAGGGGACATTCAGGTTCTTTCTCTTCCTAAAGGGAACGTTAGGGAAAAGGATACCACCTTGCCAGGGCTGGTACGCAGGGCCCCGAGTCCTCCATCTACAGGGATTGCCTTTCCATGGATTTCTCCATGACATCTGCTGAGGCCGCTGAAGGAGATGACCTCAGTGGCCATGACAAAGACCAGCTCAGGTCCTTCACACCTGCCCGTTACCGGGGTGACCACCATCACATGGTCCTGACCTTGGCTCTGTGTAGATTAAAGCGGATGGGGGTGCTTCCCTGGGCTTCTTCTTTAGGTGTGAGGTGCACCTGCCTGAAGAATAAATGAAGTCTGGGGGTATGGCTTAGTGTAAGGCACTAAGTCTGTGCTTACCCAGTGTAGGGCCTTATACATGCCAGACATGTGTGCGGCTCTAGGGGGCCAATTCTAATCCTTGCAGGGGGCCAGAAATAAATGGAAAAATCCCCACTGTACACCCAGCACCAGACTGTCTCTCTCAGTCCTGGTGTTATTTTTAGTTGCCACCACCAATCATTGATGTCATTGATAAGAAAGATGGGAGCCCACCTCAGCTGATTGACAGGTGACAGGCTGGGGTCAGGGAAGAGTCAGATGTCAAAAGCCAGCTCTGATGTGGTTATTTCTGGCTACCCTGGAACTACTCACATAATTCCCTGTCTCCCCCTGGCAGGCTTGGTTGTCCAGGAAAAGTGAAGCTCTTAGGAGCAGGCCCAGGGAGGGCGGACAGACACTTTCCAGTCTGTCAGCTGAGAGAGAAGAGCTCCAGAAAGCTCAGAAAGTTTGGGACATTGGAACTGGCAGGCATAGCATCTGTCCACTCCTTGAGATAGGGATACTGCCCATGAGGCCAGAGGTCAATGTGATGAGCATATCAGTCCATGAGAGAAGGATCCTGGGGGAGCAGGTAGAGAGCAGTTCTTAGCCAGATGACATCCAGACAATAAGTGGTTGGTCCATGACACTATCTGCCAATAAAACTGAGGCCCATTTAGTCCCCTGGGTCTTGCTGACAGTCATGGCCCCTGGCCAGGCAGGCCACGGACTGAGAAAGCCCTGCATATCTCAGACTCCCCTCAGCCTCCTCTTATGTTGCAGCTAGGTCACACACACACACACACACACACACACACACACACGACAGGTCTTAAAACACCATTGGCACTTGTCACCCAAGACGTGAGAAGCACCTGGGGATTTGACTCTGATGCCCCAGCCTGAACCCCGGGAAGGAAGTGGTACAAGGTCCTTAGAGGACTCTTGTCTGGCCACCTTGAAGCAACTCAAGGTCCACCCCCGAGATCCACCAGGCAGATGGCCCGTCATGTGGCAGGGGTGAAGGGGCTGCGCATCTGTGCCTGGACCATGTGGACATTGGAACATCAGGGAACCCGTTCCCTTGCCATTGTCACTGACATCTGCTTGGAGCCAGAAGGTCCCTCCTGCCATCCCTCCCACCCTCTTTTGCATGAGCCCAGCATGAGCCCAGTGGAGCATGCAGAGGCTGCCCCTGGCTGATACAGTCCTGAGCCTTCCTCTGGGGTTGCCACAAAAACAGGTAGGGACCCCACCCCCACCCCAGTCAGCGGAAAGTGGAGGGGAACCTGCTGACATGTGCCCAATGGAGTGTGCTTTGTGTGGGGGAGCTCCACAGCTCAGCTTGAACGGCCTTGCTTAGCCACACTCTTGGTGCAGTGGGCTCATAGGCTCCACACAGGTCCGTTGTTTTCAAGCAGCCCGCAGTTCCCCAGCCCATGTTCGCTCTCGTGACGCCCACCAGGCCTGTCATAACATGCCATGGGTACGCTGGTGTCACACAGGGCAGATAGGGACCCCAGTCCTCCAAGGACAAAGGAATCCTTCCATTCTTGTTGGTATAATAGCATCACTACTGATCATCTCAGTTGAATTTCTCATCTTGCCCAACACTTACACATGCACACCCTCACTCATGTGGGTGTGAGCGCACATACATCACACATGCATGCATTAGCACACATGTGTGCACACAACCCTAAACCCCCCCTCCCCCAATAATACCTGTTGGCAGCACTCGTCTCTGCCCTGGTTGTGCTTTGGCAGTTTCCTACGTGGCCCTTGTTTCCTTCTCCTTGTCCTGATGCATGGAGTTAACACACTCACGGCCTCCCTGCTTCTGTTGTCCTTGCGAAGACATTTAACACTGTCCCTGTCATACCCGTCGGGGTCCGAGGAACTCCATGGCACATTAACGTGGGAGTAAAGCTGGCAGGGGTGGGCGTTTGGGTAAAGACACAGCCTCTCCTAACCTGGTCCCTCAGCTGGATGCCCACCAACCGCCTCTCATCGCCTGGTCCTCAGGTGGCTGTGAGACCAGTGAGTCAAGGCCTGGGAAGAGCTATGAGGCAGGACTGATAGGGGTGGAGCCATGCTAGGGAGGAGCTGGGAGTGGGCCCTGGGGGAGATCTTTCTCTTTACTCCTTGTTAATGTGCCAGATACCACGGGAATGGAACAGATAGGAAACAGGACCCCAAGGCGTCAGGAGGCAGCCTGAGATCACGAGGCACCAGTGTCCATCTGCCTGGCACCTACTGCCCCCCGGTCGGCTCTGGACAGGGCTTAGAGCCCAGATCTGGGGGGCTGTGGGTTAGCCCAGGAAGAAGGGGCAGGGGCCTGATCACACCCTCCCAAACTCATACTTGGGGGCTGGGTCTCTATTCCTGCTAGAGTGGACCAGATTGTGGGGCGGGGCCCGACAATAACGGACAAGGACCGCACCAAAGGACCGGCAGAGACAGAGCTGCCCGAAGACCCCAGCATGATGGGACGGCTCGGGAAGGTGGAGAAACAGGTGGGAGAGGCTTGTGGGGGAATGGCCTCTGCTGTCTTCCGGTCTCATTTCGTTAGCCTGTGGCAGCTGAGCAGCCCAGGCATAAGGGTAGATGCAGCAGGAGGGGGCCCCAGCTCTGTGAGATGCCCGGGTTCCCTGTGAAATCCCACGGTCTGGCACTTTCCCTTCTCATAGTCAGTATCTGGAGACCAGAGGTGCCTAGAGGGGAAGCTGTTGGTCATGATTTGCATTTGAGGATCCTTTGGCGGGGGTAACCACGGTGGAACTTCCAGAAATCACGCATGGCCTACTTCTTCCACATCTTTTCCTTGCCCAATATTCATCCCCACTGGAAGTGGATCCTTAGGATCTACCTACCCCATGAGGCTTTTCTGTGTGCTGGCCTGAGCTCAGGCCCACGCTGACCAGTAAGCTCAGAGGTTGAGCTGTTGAAATCTGAGGTGGAGGAAGGGCAGCTCCTGGCTTCCTTCCTCTGCCCTGTTCTTACCCGGGTATCCTGGGTCTTCTCAAAAGCCCAGCCCAGCAGCTGCCTCTCTTACAGGTCTTGTCCATGGAAAAGAAGCTAGACTTTCTGGTGAGCATCTACACACAGAGAATGGGCATCCCGCCAGCAGAGACAGAGGCCTATTTTGGGGCCAAAGAGCCTGAGCCGGCACCACCCTACCACAGCCCAGAGGACAGCCGTGAACATGCAGACAAGCACGGCTGTATCATTAAGATTGTCCGCTCCACCAGCTCCACGGGCCAGAGGAACTACGCGGCACCCCCAGCCATGCCCCCTGCCCAGTGTCCTCCATCCACCTCATGGCAGCAGAGCCACCAGCGCCACGGCACCTCCCCTGTGGGAGACCATGGCTCACTGGTACGCATCCCGCCACCCCCGGTACATGAGCGGTCTCTGTCTGCCTATAGTGGGGGCAACAGGGCCAGTACCGAGTTCCTGAGGCTGGAGGGCGCCCCGGCCTGCAGGCCCTCTGAGGCTGCCCTGCGGGATAGCGACACGTCCATCTCAATCCCATCAGTGGACCATGAGGAGCTGGAGCGCTCCTTCAGTGGCTTCAGTATCTCCCAGTCCAAGGAGAACCTGGATGCCCTGGGCAGCTGTTATGCGGCTGTGGCGCCGTGCGCCAAGGTCAGGCCCTACATCGCAGAGGGGGAGTCTGACACAGACTCAGACCTCTGCACACCATGCGGGCCCCCTCCACGCTCTGCCACTGGTGAGGGCCCCTTTGGAGATGTGGGTTGGGCAGGGCCCAGGAAGTGAGACTGGGCTCCTGGGCCCCATGCCACACCCACTCTGGTTCCTGGTTTGGAGCTGGCGTTCCATTCCAGGGCCTTTCCTAAAGCGACAGAATGACATAGAGATGTGTGGTTTGTGAGGATGCTCGTGGTTCTGGCGCTCAGGGTTGATGTGGAGTGGAGATGAGGCAGGACTCCTTGGCACATATGGTAACACTTTACAGAAGTTCTTTTCCAACCAGGAGGGGGATGTTGAGGCCGGGCCCTGGAGGCCCCAGGAGCCACCTATGACAGCAAAGCTAGCCCTGCCTAGTCTTCTTGGGGGAACAGCTATTGCCCTGTGAATGAGGAGGGACAGAGTGATGTTGGCACCTGTGAGTCGGGGTGTGGCTGGGAGCAAGGACATGGGAGGTAATGGTGAAGCAGACCTGTCTACTTCTGATGGCCAGTCCTAAGGCCCATGGGTCTCTCAGTTTAGGCTGTAAGCACAGGAGATGTAGTAGGTCGCTGGAAATGGCCCACTCTCACACCTGACTACTTATCCCTCGGGTCCCGACTGTCCCAGTAAAGCATTACCAGACCCCCTGTTTGTGTGTGGCTGGGTAATGCCTCTCATCCCTGGGGCACCTAGCTGCAGAGCTGCCGGCCAGCATCTTCCTCCCTCTCCTAGGTTATGTGGCTCTTTCCGTGGAAGCCACCCTTCGATCAGGATTCTTTTCCTGTAGCTGAGGAAGGAGTGAGGCCTTAGAGACCAACCTGGAGCTTAGAATTGATCTGTGGATTCTCCTGGCTTCCACCTCTTGGGGGAGGACCCAACTCACAGTGTTTTCTGAAAGGGTTGCATTGGCAGGTTCTGGCTGCCTCATCCCTGGCACTGTAGCCCAGGAGGTATGAGTGGGCACTTCATGGCCTCTGCTCTTTCCTGGTGTGGCCAGCACTTCAAGAGAACCACCTGGTAAATAGACCAGCACTGCCCTTAGCCAGGGCACCCCCTTACCTTCTGTTGCCTACTTGGCTCTACAGATTCAGGCAGGGCTGAACGACACGGCATCTTCAAACTGCCAGCTCTTTCTACATGAGAGCATGGCCTCTGAGCCTGGTCAAGGATCCTTCCCACAGGAGCTGGCCACCCACAGTCCCTTACCCACTGATAGGTCCCTTGGCTGTGGCCTCTTGGTGTTTGGGGAATTGGGAACACCTTGTCTCCTACTCTGGTGAGGAATAATCTCTGTCCTCTGGTATGAGTGGGCATCTTGGATCACCCGGTAGCCAGCTTTAGAGGGAGACAAGGTAGATGTTGTGGTCTCACAACATCTGGTCCAGAGGTGCCTGGCATTGAGTGATAGCATTTTGGGGTGGGGTTCTCAGACCCTCTGAAACATCAGCTTTCCTGATCACTGAGGACAAGTACTGTAGAGCTTGAGCCTGGGCAGAACTCTATGTACTTCTCCCACCTCTTAAAAAGTGTGTTCTGGCAGGGGCAGAGGTAGCTTGAGCGGGGGTTCTACACTCAGCAGAAGGCCCTCAATCTCTGAGGAGAGCTTGAGGTCATGTGTTTGTCAGTGACCTGGGCATTAGGGAGCCATGTCTGCTGTCTGTTGTGGCTACATGTCCTCCAAGTCAGGGCCACTAGGATCTCACTTCAGGGTGCCTTTGCTAGGCTCCTAGCTGGGCATGGCAGAGGATGTAGACAGGAAGAATAGCTATACCTTCACTAGCTCTTCTCTTGGAGAGATGAGCCTGAGTCTGAGCTCCTCCCCCTCTGTGTCAGGACAGGAAGACTCTAGAGCAGTGGGACAAGACCATCTAACCCCGAACAAACCAGCAGCCAGAGTTCTCCCTCCCTAGACCTGGGCAGGCCATAACTGTCTCAGCTCCGGGAGATGTGGGAGAGCGGTTTGCATCTGTCCTACATGCTCCAGACAGTGTGCCCTGTTTCCTGAGTGGCCCCACATCCTGTCCCCAGAGCTGCCATCCATACAAGAACCTGGGGTACCCTGAACTAGGGTTTTGTGGAATGACGAAGGTGGACAGACACCCCATTCCCAGAAACCGTGGCCACAAAGAGTTTATCAGAAGTCCTTTTTCAGGTTACAGCAAGAGGGAGACGGGAAGGCCATGGCCTGCTCTGCCAGTGAGCACTGGTCAAGACTGCAGTTTTGGCTGCTCAGAGGAAGGAAGTGTATCTTAAGGGGTGACATGGAAGCCCTGATGTGAGAGGTGACTGAGTCCCTTCTTGGGGGACCTAGCTCCAGCAACAAATGTCTACTGCCTTGGCATCCCCACTCTCAGGGAAGCAGGACAGGGTGGAGGCTGAAGGCTCTATTCACATGTGACCAAGTGTGGCTGAAATGGCTGAAGGCCAGCAGCTGCCCCATGGCAAAATTTCCCTCAGAAAACATTTGTGGTCCCAACACACTCCCTCACATGCCCACCAGCAACATGCCCATACACTGGGCACATGTGTACATTCACATATGCACACACAAAAGCTTACAGACCATGCTTTCAGTGAACACACAAGTATACACACACAGACACAAGTGTACATACAACAGGTGTACTTTCAAACATGTATTTCTTGTTATACACGTGCACACAAAAGCTCACACATAGTTTTCCAGACCACACGTAATAGGTGTATTTACCTATGCACACGAACACACATAGGAACTAAGAGGCTCCATCATATTAATTCTGTATATACATATACAGCAGGTATCCACTTTTATACCTGAATATTCACATAGATGCGCACACACACACACACACACGTACGAGTAACCTGTATGTATAATGTATGCACATACATAGGCTTTCCTCTCTCTACACACACACACACACACACACACACACACACACACACACACACACCTTTTTCTTTTTGGCTCTTCCTGATGGAAACTGCCTGGGGACAGAGTCACAAGAATTAATGACAAATGTTCTAAAATGTTGAGCCTGACTGCGGTGGGAGTTCTGGATATTTAGGTTTTCTGGGCATCAATGGTAGAGAGTCCACCTGAAGCCCATTGAATTCCCACACTGCCCTCTCCCTGGACTAAATGGTGGCTGTCTGCAGGTAGCAAGAGAGGCTGTGGCTAGGTCAGAGCAAGGGCAGCCCTAGTGCCTACTGAGGTCCAGATCAGTCTTGCTATTGGCCATTCCACAGTCCTCTCTTGTACACATGCCTGCTTCATCATGCCAGGCTGCGATTGGTGTTTTTTGGCATCTCCCTTTCTTGTCCCTTTCAATTGTGGCCTCCAGATAGTGCACTCTTGTCTACCAGGGCCAGGACACCTGGGGTGAGGTCCCATCTGCTGTCTTCCCTGTGGTCTGGGCAGACCAAGTGTCCATTTGAGGCTATAAGCTAGCTCTTAGTTATGCTTTCACTTTTAGGGGGCCTCACTTGAAATCCCCATTGAGAAGCTGAGGGGTCACTGAACACTGCATGAACCTCCTTGGAGGAGGCTTTCTAAGCTGTAGTTTCCTCAGTAACTAGATATAGGGGATATAGATCCAGGGCCATCTTCCATGTTTAATGCACTGGTTTAAGGTTCTTTCTCCCTTTGAGTTGATGGCTCCAGTTCAGAATGTGAAAAGGGGGGCCACCATGCCTTCTGCCACCCTCTTGGGTTATCCTGTATCAGGGGCATTGTGAAGAACACCCTTGCTTTTTATGGAATGAGCTGGGCCCAGAGATGTCTTCAGACCTTCCCCAGACATGGGACAGGAATGCCTTTCTGAAACACTGGAGTGTGGGTCTTTCAGCCCTCTGGCTGTAAGCAGTGTAGAGAAGAGGCTAAGACACCATGACTCACACCCTGATATCAGCAGGTAACACTTAAGTCTTTCTCTTTGAAATAAACACGGAAAACATGGTTTGAACAGTGGGACCCACTGGGCAGGGACTCAGAGGTGTCTGGTGCGCGTTGTATCCCAGCAGGGTAGGCTGGGGTTAGAGTGGAGAGTCTGTACAGGGTACCCTTGAAGCCCAGACTCAGATAGCTGGCCTCAAACCCTGCTGCCCTGGTACAGAGAGACCAGCCTTCTGTTCCCTGACACCTCCCAGGGCATAGGATATAGGGTGTGGGGAAAGAGGAAGCCTATCTGGCTGTCCTAGGCTCCTACTGTGCCCCAGCTGAGCTAAGGAGGCAAGAGCTTCTCAGAGGAGGTATTATGATGGAAATGAAGATTTCTAGTAGAGATCCAGGTGCCTCTTCCTTCTGAGGAGTCCTAAACACGTGCCCAACACATGCCTGAGGGCCTAGGAGGCCCAGCATCTCTGAAAGTCAGTGAATTGGGGCCACCATTTTCTGAATTTTGCTTCTCTATGATGTGGTTCTGGCAGCAGTCCTTGAGGAGAACCAGGAAAGGGGGTGGAGAGTAAGGGTTACACTCTAGGAAGGAGACCCATCAAATATCTGGAGGTGCCAGGTTTTAAGTTTGTTCAGAGCTGTCTTTGATGCTCCGCTTTGTGCCCTGGCTGACAGAGGATGCTGGGTCTGGCCCATGACCCACCCTGATGTTCCCCTGGTGTCTAAGCCTCTGTCAGAGAAGGGATAGTTCCCAGGCTGTTTTTTTTTTTTCTGGGACTCTCGGGCAGGCGTGCACATCGCTAACACCGCACATCCAACCGGGACTGGCTTTTACAAAGTTGTTGCCTTAAAGTATGTTGAGGGAAATCCACCAAGGTCACCCCTGCCTCTGCCTGATACACACACACACTGGACTCTGTCTCCAGGTCCTGCTACTGGAGAGGAGTGCTGGCATGATGGGCTGCCACTAGTAGTCCCACATGGAGGGGCTCAAAGCTGTGATCCCCTTGACATCATCCATCTGCCTGGGATGGCTCCATACATAGTGCAGCGCACCGTGCGATTCCAGTCCACACCTGCCCATTGCAGTCTTGTCCCCCGGCCGCAGCTGCGGCTGCAGCTTTCCCCATCTGCGCTGTTGCCTTTGGCTGTCTTTGCACTTTTGTTCATGCTCCAAAGAATATTTCATAATGCCTTCATACTGACATGCACCCTAACCATTTTGTACATGCCCTTGGGCCACAGCTACTGGCCTTCTCCTTTCGGCCAGCGGGCTGCCACCCGCGCACAACGCTGTCTTCTAGGGACAGATGCCCAGGGAATGAACTCTAGTTTTCTAACGGACTAGCTGAAATGCTAACTTACTCAACATGAACAGGATATCTGTGCTGTGTGGGCGGGCCAACGTGAGCTCGCAGGGAACTTCGGGGCAGAATGCTGCAGCAGGGATGCATGTGGATGGTTCTGGAAAGTTTTGCTGCCACAGGGCTGAGTTCAGATGCCCAGTGGACCTGTGCACTTAGTAAAACACAGTGATTCAACCTGGACTGCCTGGCCTCTTTATTTGCATGTGTCTCCTGAAAGTCGGTATAAGAGCTGGGGACCTGGCTGGGGAGGCACAGCCACTCAGCTCTTCAACTTGGGGACTCTCAAGTCCCAGGCTCTGTATTTCCTGGGGCTGTTAGGGTCAAAGGTTGGGTCCTTTTAGTCCTAGCAGCCTAGGCTCGGCCACCCATTCTTAAAGGGCCAGTCAGGAGGGAATAGAAGCAGAAAGATTTATTTAGTGTGGCTGCATAGGGAAGATAAAGCTATTCCAGTTCCATTTTGCCACTAGGCTTAAGTTTAAATAGGAGCAAGAGGTATGTATAACCAAACAGTTTTAGTCAAAGTATGGTCCCTCCCATCATGTCAGCTCTAGTCTCTCCCGCAAGATGGTCTGACAAGTTGTCATAACTATGTGAAATCTTTTTCCTCCTCTGGCTGGTACCAGGCTTCAGGCTTTTCCTTCTTCCAGCATCCTGAAGGAAATTCCAGTTGCCAGGGGTCCATTGTTTCAATGGCCGTATAGCCAAAGGGAAAGAAGGGTGGAGGTGTCTCTTTAGAGTATCTTCATCATTCTACCAGGACAATTACAGGGACACCTTCAAGTAGCCATAAACTTGAGGCTGTG
Organism: Meriones unguiculatus; assembly: GCF_030254825.1. NCBI lineage: Eukaryota > Metazoa > Chordata > Mammalia > Rodentia > Muridae > Meriones > Meriones unguiculatus. Next base: position 101,605,245 of record NC_083352.1, read on the forward strand.
AGACACCAGACATCCACTCTGGAACAAATTAGCCTCTGAACAAGCCCTCACCCTCAGCGCAGTGCTCAATTTTGTCAGGACAGAAGGAACCTGGGTCAACAGGTGCTTCTGGCTTGTGCCATCACATCCTTGTATACTTCAATGGTGAACTGATTCTCAGAGTGACCACCTGGACCAGCGGACACCTATTTGGTCAAGCTTGACTTGTTGCTGGTGCACAGCCTGGGCACTGATGTCATTCTGGCTGCTTTCCTGTCCTTGGGTGCCCACCTTTCGGCATCTCACCCCCCTCCACTGGCTCCTGCATTAGACCCCTGGTTGTCTATCCTCTGGCTACCCTGAACCTCAGCAAGGTGAGGTGCAGTGTAGGTGGGCACTCACGTACAGTCTCTCCACTGCCCGAAGGCTGGTGGAGCGTGGCTTTTGGTGGGTTCTGGCCTGTAAGTTGGGGTTTTGCTGCTCTGACTTCTGAAGTTACCCCACAGGTCCTCTCTGGACCTCTGGGGGGCAGCTGAGCAGGAAGAGCAGCTGGACTTGGCTTGGTAGCTCCCCAAGGCAGTGCCTGGCCCTAGACAGATGCCCAGAGCTGTTGGCATGGCTGGACAAGACATCCTACTTCTGCTGTGCAGCATGGTGTCCAGGAGGGGCTCACGACAGCTCTTGAGAGTCTGTAGGGTCATGTGTTTCATATAGGCATCGTGTGATTACTGAGTAGATGCCAGTGCGGCCAGCCCTCTGTTTCTGGGACATTCTAATCGGTCTGAGTTTGGGAACAGTTGAGTGGCCTAATTAATTTGGCTCCCACCTTTCCGGGTATAGCCAGTGTCAGGTCTCCTCCTTCTGGCCATGATCACCCTTGTCTGCCTCATTTCTATGAGCCTAGAGGTCTGTGTGGGATTAGAATAGGAGTTAGGAGTTGGGTGTGGTGAACAGAGAAGCCCTGAATAACGAGTGAGACTTTTTCATAGATAAAACCACCCCAGTGTATGGGGATCTGCTGTCTTGTTGCTTTTCTTTGCATGACTTCCTCCTTTAGGGTACCACCTGCCCTAATATGACCACTGTAGTTAGGCCATTTAAAACATTTTTTAAAATTTATTTAATCACTTTATAGACTAACCCCAGACCCCTCCCTCCTTTCCTCCCAGTCCTGCCCTCGTGCCCTGTCCTCCCCATTACTCCTGTGTTTCTTCTCAGAAAAGGGGATGCCCCTAAGGGGTACCAACCCACCCTGGCATGTCATTATAGCTGGACTAAGTGCATCTTCTTCCACTGAGGCCAAACAAGGCAGCTTAGCTAGGGGAAAGGGATCCAAAGGCAGGCAACAGAGTCAGAGATAGCCCCTACTCCCATTGTTAGGGGACCCACATGATGACCAGGCTGCACATCTGCTACATATGAGTAGGGGGTCTAGGTCCAGCCTAATCATGCTCTTGGGTTGGTGGTTCAGTCTCTGTGAGCCCCTATGGGCCAAGGTTAGTTTAATCTGTAGGTCTTCTTGTGGTATTCTTGACCTCTCTGGCTCCCTCAACCCTTCTTCCCACTCTTCCTTAAAACTCTCTAGTAAGCTGGGTGTGATGGTGCACACGTGTATAATCCCAGCACTCGGGGAGAAGGACGCAGGAGGATCTCTGTGAGTTCAAGGCCAGCCTGGTCTACTAAGTGAGTTCAGGACAGCCAAGGATATACAAAGAAACCCTGTCTCAAAAAACCAAACCAAAACAAAGAAAAACAAAACCCTCCCTGAGTGTGACCTATTGTTTGGCTGTGGATCTCTGCATCTGTTTCCATCAGCTGCTTGATGAAGCCTCTCAGTTATACTAGGCTCCTGACTGCAAGCATAGCAGAGTATCATCAATAGTGTCAGGAGTTGACTCTCTCCCATGGGTGGATCTCAAGTTGGGCCAGTCATTGGCTTGCCATTCCCTCAATCTCTGCTCCATCTTTATCCCTACACATCTTGTAGGAGAGACAAATTTGGGGTTGAAGGTTGTATGGGTGAGTTGGTGTTGCCCACCCTGTTCTGGACATCCCACCCAGCTACAGGAGGTGGTTAACTTCAGGCTCTTTAACCCTCACTGCTAGGAATCTCAGCTAGAATCACCCCATAGACTCTCAGGAGTCCATTACATTTTCATTGCATCCAGAAGATTGGGAAGTGGAATCTTCCTACTTATATACCAAGTACCTGGTTAGAAGGAGAAGGAGAAGGAGGAGGAGGAGGAGGAGGAGGAGGAGGAGGAGGAGGAGGAGGAGAAGGAGAAGGAGAAGAAGAAGAAGAAGAAGAAGAAGAAGAAGAAGAAGAAGAAGAAGAAGAAGAAGAAGAAGGCCATTATTAAGAGAATGGGTAGAGATGACTGCAGCTCACCAAATGTGTGTCTCCTTTGGATGCACCTGACCAATACATCAGAGCCACATGGTCTTGGGTTAGACACTGGCCAGTCAGCCAGTGACCATAGACAGAGCAGAGCATAAAATGTGGTTTCCTCAGGTTAGAGACACATCTGCCCCAGGCTCTCTCTGCAACCTGTTCTGGTCATGGTGTCCTGACCAGGTTTTCTGTGGTTTTCCAATCCTTGTAGGGTTTCAGCAACATCTATCACTCCATCTCATAGAAAGGAAAACTGGGGTATGGGAGCCTGAGAGTCTCTGGTCAGCAGGCGAATGCATTCTGCCAAGTTCCTTCTTGGATGGTCATGCTGTAGACAATCTGGGAGTATCTCCTAGCCTCACTCTCACCAGGCAGCCACACCCTAGTCTCTTATGGGTCCCTTAGATAGCTAAAGACCAATAGGGTTTAGTGGCCTGGTGGTGGTAATGAATAAGAAGCAGGTACCCAGACTGAGCCTGGGGCTGTATCATATGATGGATCCCATGGACAGGTGTGTAAGCATACTTTTTATCTACTTTATTTGGGTTTCTTATGTCTCCACTTCCTTTATCCACCCCAATCCCTTCTAACACCCCAATACCAGGTAGGAGAAAAAGAAGGTTAGTGGTGAGAAGGGGCATAGTTCTCTTAAGCTACTTCCTGCTGGTTAGAGTCATCAGGTTCCTTAGTGCAAGTCCAATCTTCATTTCAGGATATCTCCAACTTCTTCTCACCAAACTGCAACAATAGCATCTAGAAACAGCAAGGAGAGCTGCAGCAGCCTTTGTCTTTTGCAGAACTCCCTGCCCCCACCCCCTCTGAACTGTGGCATTTATACCCTCTCAGGATCCTCAGAATTAAATTCTCTGCAAAGACAATGCCCCTCTCAGAGCCTGCATGAGGCAAATAGTCTACTGCTATGGACAATCCAAAGCAGCCTCATATTCCATACCTGGGATTAAAACAAAATGTTTACATAGCATAATGGAGTTTTTAAAGTCACCAAAACTCCTACTACATTTTCCTCTTTTCATCCAAAAATTGCCTTTTTTCTAACATGAATGAAACTTGGTGTTTTCTTTTTATTTTTTAAAGATTTATTTATTTATTATGTATGCAGTGTTCTTCCTGCATGCCAGAAGGATGCACCAGATCTTATTATAGATGGTTATGAGGCACCATGTGGTTGCTAGGAATTGAACTCAGAAACAGCAGCCAGCACTCTTCACCTCCGAGCCATCTTTCCAGCTCCCTGTTCCTGCTTTCTTAAAAGGAAATTATCAATGAACCAAACACCATTCAAATCAGTGGCCAAGTTTGTTTTGTTTGTTTAATAATCTGGTAACTCTCAGCTGTTCTTGTCTGGAATGGCGCCTACTTTTTGCTGCTGAGCCTTGAGCTAGGACCCCAAAGTTGCTTCCTAATAGCGAGAGGTTACCTTGTATGTCTCTCTTGGACCTGCATTCACTAGTCCAATGACACCCTTTACTACAGGGTCTACAAGCTTGGTGAAGCTTAGGCGGTCTTGCTGAGAACACAGTGCTGCCAGAAACTGGTTGTTGGCATCTCTAGCAGCAAGTACTACGTTTCTCAGAGTTAACGTACGGGCCATGTTGAGCTCTGAAGTGTTTAACGGCTTAGTCACAATTTCTTTTCCAATGACCAAATTTACCACAATTAAAGAATGGGGCAATATGATACCTAAGGCTTTTGGTGGCTACAGGGAAAGCTTATAGTGGTAATCTCTTAACCCAAGGCTGCTCCTCTGGCAGCTCAGTTTGTTCAGCATTAACCCTTTCTCTCAAAACTGGCTGTTTCTCTTTAACCCTTTCTCCTTGTACGACCTTCTGCTCCTCCCAGCTCCCCGGCCTGTCCCAAGGCTATAGGAACTTGACACCCAGTGTGTGGAGCAGGGCAAGGTCGCAGGAAACTCTGGCTCTCAGTTACCAGGTCTTTTGTTCTCCCTTTTCCGGCAGCACTGTTTGCTTCCCAAGTGCTTCCGTCTCTGTCCGCAAACTCTCTAGTGTACAGCCGACTCTGCAATCTTTTTGAAAATGAGAGGCTTGAATAACCCTTTTGATTTTTCTATTTCATCCATTTTTTTTATGTGTGTGTTTATTTCTCATACCCCTCCATATCCACTCACAACTTTTCCAATTGTTCAACCATTCTTCCAACCCTTTTTGAAACAGAATACAGGAAGAAGATGAAACTAAAACGGAAAATTTCCTCTGAGAGCAAAGCGGGAGAGAACCCAGCAGCTGCTGCTGCAGCTGCAGTAAACTTTTGTTGACATCAGAGACGGTATAGTCCTATCTTCTTACCCTGCTGTCTCCTCTATAACATCAGAAACCAGATTTCCCATTATTCCAAGCTCTATGTCTAGGTGCCACTTGTAAGTGTACTTTTTAAAGCTATTTTTATTGGGGTTCTTATGTCTCTTCCTCCCTTCTTCACCCCAACTACCTTCTCCATCCCTTCCAACACAAGGTAGGAGAAAAATAAGATTAGTAGAGAGAGGGGGCATAGTTCTCTTTAGCTACTTCCTGCTGGTTAGGGTCATCGGGTTCCTTGGGGGCGAGTCCAATCTTCGTTTCAGGAGATCTCCAACTTTTTCTAATCAAACTGCAACAACAGCACCCAGGAACAGGGGAGAGAGCAGTAGCAGACTTCTTCTTTTGTGGAGCCCCTGTCCTTCTCTGGCTCTGGCATTTACACCCTCTCATAAGTCCTCAGAATTAAACTGTCTGCAGCTGGCACAAATCACACCCCCGCTAGAGCATGAGACAATCATAGTTAACAGCTGTGAATAAACAGGAGCAGCCCCATATCCCACACCTGGGATTTAAGAAAAAACAAACAAACAAACAAACAAACAAACATGCTTATATAACAAAACTTATTTTTAAAAGATAACAAAAAAATAAAAATAAAAAAAACAAAAACAAAAAAAAAAAAAAGATAACAAAAATTCTACTACACAGGTGTCAGCCAGGGATGTTCTTCTTAAGGAAGCAGTGAGCGTGGACATTTTTGGACAGTGTGTAGGCACAGAACTACATCCAGGCCCCAGGAATCTGGCCTTGTAAGAGGAGCCACTGCATCTTTGCACTGTCCATGCACAGGGCATTTCCTGTCCCTCAGCTCATGTATATCCACCAACTCTATTTCCCTATCAGTGTCTCTCTCCTGATATTTCATCCCTGTCCTGTCTTCTGTCCATGGTCAAGTTCATCCCTTTAGCAAAGGGACCTCACCCAGAGTTGAGCAAAACAACTGCCTCTGACGGAACTTCCCCTGGTCTCATCAACATCCTACAGGTCTGAAGTAACACCCTACAGGGTGCTTGTGAACCTCTGTGCACAAAGCACACATCTGTGCAAAATATGCTAGGGATGTCTCATGAGGAGGCATATTCACAGGGGCCTAATAGGGGTTGGAGAACTTGTGTGTTGCAGACTAGAAGAGGCATGACACCGTGTGAATAATTGCCTCTATGCACGGACGGAACCACCAGCGAGAATGGTTTGGGGGACACTGGGAGTCACCTGTCTAGAGGGGGCTGGGGGACTATTCCTCTGGGCCAGGCCAGCTGCTGGTACCTCTCTAGGTTAAATGTCCCAGATGACGTCAAATGTTGAAGTTGAGGTTATACCCAGAAAGGCCACCAGGTGGCAGTGCTCACCAGGAGAAGACTCCTGACCCCAGTCACAGAAGATCCTGAGGAGCTCTGGATAAACAAATGGAGGGAATCTCAGGAGGTCAGGCCAGGCATACCTGCTTACTCCCACCTTTCATAGGCAGGCTGAAAGGCTTAAGTAACCACACCAGTCAGTAGAGGCCCAGAGGCCAGGGGAGGGCGGTGAGTCAGCAGCTGTGGGATTGTAGCAGACTCCACAAGATCAAGAAGCATAGCAGATCATGGATGGTGGGACATGAATCCATCTGTGCCTAGAGACACATAGTCCTGTTCATATCTCCCCTATCAGCTTGAAGTTACTGTGGACCTGAGCCAATGACTGTCCAGTGCCCTGAGCCAATGCACAGAGAGGGCCTCTGTCAGCTCAGCCTCAGGCCTCATCCTGACTGTACCCAGAGCACCAAAGCTCAGCTTGTCCCATGACCTAAGAGGCAAATCTACCCAAGGAGGCTGTTGCCACACCTACTGTGGGAGTCTCATTTTGGGAAGCTGCAGAGTCCATCTCTCTGAGTTTCTCTTGCCACCGTCAGGATCCAGGGACAGGTGAACAGAGCTGAGGGAACCACAGGGGGCCTGCTCTTTGTTCTCTCTTGTCTGGAGTCACACGTACTCCGGGGACCTGCACTCTCAGCCTGTCCCAGAAGGTCTCCACCCCTTACCTGCCTGATGTGCTTCTCCATGGTGTGCCAGCACAGACGTCCTCCACAGAGCCCAAACTCCAGAAGACTCAACTGGGCCTGTCTTCCATGGATCCTCACTCCACAGGAGTTAGCCCTCCCAGGACCTGACTTTAAAGGAGCCTTACCTTCATAGAGTCAGCTGGCTTGACTTCCTTGTTGCCCAACTCCTGTTTCTGGTCTACTATTCAGATCCTAGCAGACAAGGGCACTGAGTACTGACAGTAGGGGCATGAGATTTGGGACTTTGCCCTCTGGGGCCCAAGAGGGCATTGTGTGTGTTCGTGTGCGCACATGTGTATCATCTCTTGGTGTTCCCTAAATGCCTGGAGACACGTAGTCCTGTTCATATCTCCCCCATCAGCTTGAACTTCATCTAGAGCGGCTGGGCCCATACGCACTCCTGATTCTGCTGCCTCCCATAACAGCAGCACAATAACAATGGGACCTAAAGCACGAGCCTGTTCCTTCCAGAACTGAGAAACTGAGGCCAGGGAACTGGAACAATACTGTTGCCCAGGACAACAGCTGTCAGGAACAGAACCCTAGAGCCTCTTCCTTGTTTCTTGTTCCTGTGATCCTGGGGTCCCTGAAGGGAAGCCTCCACTCCTGCCTTACGCAACCCCTACTCTGTGCAAGGGAGGCAGGAGGTTTCAGAGGGCAGCAGGCTGCCTGAGGAGCTGAATGGGCTTCCACACAAGGGAATCCCCGACCCTCCAAAGGCAGCAGTGCCCCCGGCATGCTTTCCAAGGTCATGGCCTGGCAACCACACAGCCACCACTCCAACCCGCATATGTTTCGTAGAGTCGGATGCTGACCTTCTGCACCAAAGTCTATGTCATATTCTTCTAGTTTCATCTGGTTGCCCTTCCGCCTGGCTGGGTTTCCCACCATCTGCTTAGGAGCCAAGCCCATTCCCTTCTTTCTATCCTCGTTTATGATGTCCTCTTCCCTCCAAATTTCCTCAAATCATGCTGCCTCCTCCAAGCCACCCCACTGCTTGCTCCTCAGACACTGTGTCCCACAGAGAGCTCTCACATAGCATTCTGCTCCTGTGGTCTCCTCTCAGATGGCCTCTTCCGGTGATCCTGTCTCTCACTTGGCTCAGGTCCTGGCATCCCGGCTTGGATGGGGGCTTGTTGCTGTGTAGATTCTGGACAGCTCTGCGTCTTCAATAATCCCTCCCCAGTCACAGTTGCATCTGCTCTAGTTACAAGGTAAATCGGAAAGTTGTTTGTTTGTTTGTTTTCATTTAAAAAGCAGAGTCCTAGGTTCAGTTCCCAGCACCACACACATGAAATTGGAAGTGGGAGCCTTGGACAGAGCCTGCCAAGCCTGAAAGCTGGTAGCAGAGAGGAGCCGTCCTGTGGTTGACTCTGTGGCCAGGAACATTGATAGAACGCCTGTGTCATGACTCCCTTGCTTTAGGTGCTGCCTGGCATTCTCTGTCCAATGTCTGGCTAATCTGTGGCCTAGGGTTGACCCTGGGACCCTGGGCACCAAACTCAGGTTGGGGGGGGGTTGCTGAGAGCACTTGTAAGACTACTGGGATGCATCTAAAGGGTTTAATTCGATAGCCCCTTTCCTTGTGATCTAGCCTCTGGCCTAATGGTGAGGTTGGGAGCCTTAGATCAGAACTTATTTTGTCCAGTTGGGTGTGGCCTCGTGTTGAGTATCAGCAGCCCTGCTAGACAGCTCTCTCCTGGTGGGGTTGTCAGATATAAAGTGCCCCAAATCTTGCTCACCACACCGGGGAGTCTCTCAGCCCGCAGGGGCCTGGCTGTCACAGGGAGCCGCAGACCGCGCTCCCAATCCTGCTCAGAGCCAGACAGCTGCATCTGGGGCTACGCTTGACATTCAGAGCTGCTATTTTTCTCTCACACGTGGGTCTTACATTTGCGTTGGAATGGATTCCTGCTAGCTTCTCTGCTGCTGCCGGCAGACAGTCCTCCGTGGCTGGTGCAGGACGGACATCTCACACCTGCCCACTGCTAGCCTCCAAAGAAACCTGGTGGGCATGGACATTGCCCCCGTCCTGACCTCGGCCCTCCCCTGGACGGAGGACCTAGCTCCCTTTCCTTCCCACGGCTCCTGCTCCGCTGTTAAAGGTCACCATTTTCTGGTGAACTCCGAGCTCGCTTCTTCTCCCACTCGTTTTCCCTCCCCCATCGGCTCCCTGCTGGTAGTACTCTCTCTGGAGTACATTCAGCCCGCCCTCTCTGCTGGGGCGTTAGGTGAGCCACTGTGGGTCCTGGGCCCAGACCTGCCCCCGCGGGAGTGCAATTTGATTGATAGTTGGGTTTTCTTTGTTGGTGTTGTCAGTTTCACTGGTCTTTACTCTGATCTTTGCTATTTCCTTTCTTCTACCTTTTCTTTCTAGGTTTAAGTTTTTTTGCTCTTACTTCCTTTAAGTGAGAGCTCAGTTTGCATATTTGTAACAACATTCTGTTATATGCAGGCCTTTGAAGCTATCTATACCTTTCCTTCTGAGCACATTACCTGCCTCCCACACAGTTGATGTGTTCATCTCATTTTCATTTCAGTTCTAGGTATTTTCTCTTAAGCTTTCCTTCTGTGGAGTCTTTTGGGGCTCTAGTTAACAGAATGGATATATATACACCACAGTTTGTTTGAATTCTGTTCTTTTCAACTTTCTGCGGGCTGTGTCGTGGCTCAGGGTCCAGTTTGCCTTGCTGAAAGCTGAGAATGCACCTGGGAGGCGTGTGTTGGGATGTCTCGGAGCGGAGCTGTATCAAGTGGCATGTTTGGGTTCTCTGCAACATATCAATCACTGCTTTCTCGTTCTTTGTCGACAGTGGATGCTGGTGAAGTAAGATCTACCATCTCTCTTGGCTGTGTTTGCTTTTGTTCCATTTGGCTTCATTTCTTTCCCCCTCTTCTCTCTTTCATCTGATAAAAATAACCTCGTGTCTAGTTTGCTTTTTGTTGCCATGAGAAAACACTGACTGAAAACAGCTTAGGGAAAAAAAAACGGCTCATTTGGTTTACAGGTTATAAGTCCATCGTTGGGGGAAGTCAGGGTAAGAACTTGGAGGCAGTAACTGAGGCAGAGGCCATGGAGGAATGCTGTTTCCTGGCTCATATTCAGCTACATTTCCTTTTCTTTATGAAGGTGATAACTTATTTTTTATTTCAATTAAAAATTATAAAATACCATTTTTTATAAAATACCATTTTAATTGAAATATAATTACATAATTTTTCCCTTTCCCTTTTCTCCCTCCAACTCCTCTCATGCCTCACTAACCACACACACACACACACACACACACACACACACACACACACACATACATGCGTGCTCAAGCTGATAGCCTCTTTGATTTTCTTTCTTTCTTTCTTTCTTTCTTTCTTTCTTTCTTTCTTTCTTTCTTTCTTTCTTTCTGTTACATGCTGTGATGGCTAATCCTGGTTGTCAACTTGATGACATCTGGGATCAACTAAAACCCAAGCAGCTGGGCAAACCTGTGAGGGGTTTTCTTAATTGGGTCATTGTTTGTTTTTTGAGCTCTTTGTATATTCTGGATAACAATATTTTTGTCAAATGTGTATCTGTCAAAGATTCTCTCCCATTCTTTCGTTTTCTTCTTCACTTGATTGATTGTTTCACTAGGTGGACAGCTCAGCTCTATAACTTGAAGTCAGTGTTCTTTTTTTCAGCTACGTTTCTTATACAGCCCGGGCTAGGAATGGCGGGGCCCACAGTGGGCTGGGGCCTCCTACACCAATTAGCAGTCAAGAAAACACTGCCACAGACATGCCCACAGGCCAGTTCTCCGTGGCCAAATCCTTAACTGAAGTTTCCTCTTCCCAGATCTGTCAAGTTCATGACGGAAGCTCATCGCGATACCTCGGCTCCTCCTCTGCCCCCTTTGTGTCTTTGCGCTGTTTTCGTGTCTATGTTCCCTGCATGAAATATGTTCCCCTGTTTTGCTTTGGGTAAAAGCAAGTAGAAATAAGAAAAAATAAATTTCACTTCGGAGTCACTCTGATTTCTGTTACTCCTGCTTTGTTTGTGTGGACTCAAGGTCTTGCTGCCATGGCCCCTCTGTCTGGAGAAGTTCCCCAGTGTGTCGGGGAGAAGAGCTGAGGTGACGAATTCCTTGCGTTTGTCTGTCTGGGAGAGACTTTCTCCTTAGTAATGTGTTGTTTTTCGGGCTATTGAATTCCGGGCAGACAGCTTTGTGTCTCAGTAAAAGCAGAACTCCACTGGCTTCTTGTTCCAAATTCAGTGTTTTTCACACCATTGATTCTCTGCTGACTGTGTGTGCATGGTCTACATGTGTATATGTCTCTCTTTACGTGTGCATATGTGAACATGTGTATGGTATGTGAGCATGTCTGTTTTTGTGTTTATGTCGTTCATATGTGTATTGTGCACACGTGCATTCTTATGTTTGTGTGTAATTACATACATGTACATGTGTGTAGCGTAGATATGTGTGTATGCATGTGTGTTTATATATGTACATATAGTGCATGTGTGTATGTCTTTAAGAATATCATAATGCACATGTAGAGATCAGAGGACGCCTTGTGGGAGTCGGTTCTCTTTCCAGCATGTGGGTTCTGCAGGCTGAAGTCAGATTGTCAGGCCTGGCAGCCAGCACAGTCTGCACTGAACCGTCTTGCTGATGGGGTTTTCAGAACTCTGAGGTGGATGTTCTCATGCACAGTTCTTTTGGTATTTACCCTACCTGGTTTTCTTGGCTCTGCTGTTTTAGAGTCTTCTGTTAGCTTTGAAAGCAGCACGGCCGCTGTTCCTCTACACACCTCCCTTTGTTTTCTTTTATGTGTGTGACTCTGTGCTCCCGCTTGGATCTGGCCCTTTGTCTGTCTTTGCTTCTGACTTCCTTCAGCCGTGTGAGTCTCCTGAGCGCTGAAGGCACATTTTGTCCGAGCTGTTGTGTTTCCATCTGGATCTCACTTCCTTACAGGCGCCATCTCTGCTGGAATAACTCTTAGCGTCTTGTAAGCTGTCTACTGTCTCCACAGATCACTTACAGCTATTTTAAGTTCTCTGCAGTCCCAGCATCTGTCACGTCCCAACCACTCTGGTCTGGTTGTTGCTTTGCTTCCTGGAAGGGTTTTCCCTGCTCATTGTAGCTCTTGGATGGAAAAGGTCCTCTGTGGAGGACAGTGAACACAGAGAGGGCATCCTCACACCTTGCCACGAGTGGCTTTCCTTTTGCAGGTGGGGGTATGAAGGCCTGAGAGCAATCAGGAGCAGGCTGGCTTGAGGAGGTTGGTGCTGAGGTCGCTCCTTATTCAGGGTGCACCTTTTCATTAGAGGAGGTCTTAATATCGTCCTCTCAGTCTGTGTCTTTTCTTCCTGCTGAACTAGAGGGAATCCGTGTGTAGTGTGATTTCAGTCTAGCCCTTGTCGGTGTCATGCAGTAGGGTGGTAACTAGTACATATGTTTAGTAAAACCCATCTTAGGCAGGAACTGTGCTGAGGTCTTAAGGCTACGCCTTTCTGACTTCTCAGGGCCCTCAGCCATGTCTTGGCTGACCACTCTCTGCCCTTCCTTCAGAGCAAGGACCTCTTTTCTTTCCTGTTCTTCTGTGTTAATATCTTCTTCAATGCTCTCTGTGGAAGGACACTCCTACTACAGGGTAGATGGAGGTGGCAGATTTTGTGCTACTGTTCAATCAATGGTGCTAGAGTCATGCTTCCTCATAATGTCCTTGATCTATCTTGTGAGCACCCAGTAGGCTGTAAAACGTATAGAATACCCTAAACCTTCTGTCCCAAGCAGTTTAACAGTGAGATTAGCCCATACTTAGACTTCACCAGTTTGCTAGTTTAGGGTCATACTGCACCTAGGAGTATGTACTGAGTCACCACCAATTATGCCCTACACCTAACAGGCCTGGTGTTATTGTGAGTTCTAAGGGTTAGGTCTGTGAGAACTGACATCTGATGGAGTCAAGAAACGTTGATCATCTGTGTGTTTTTGGTTTCCCTGTGGAGGCTGGAGTGATGATTTCTGAACTCTCCAGTAAGCCGAAACTCAGCCTTGCTTTTGTTTTTGAAGGATACTTTATCTAGGTATAAAAGTTCTAGGTTGATTTTTTTCTTTTTAAATATAAATATGTTGCCCTCCGCATCTTGTTACATTGTTTCTGTTTAGAAATCTGATAGTTTTACCCAAAGTGGTGGCACAGGCTTTTAATCCCAGCAATCAGAAAGGAGGCAGAGGCAGGAGGGTATCTGTGAGTCCTCCGTGAGGCCAGCTTGGTCTACATAATGAGTTCCAGGACTGCCAGAGCTACACAGTAACAACATATTTTTCAGAACAACAAAACAAAACACAAAGCAGCTCAAAAAAGAGTGGTTCGCAAAGAGGAAAAACTATGAACAGAAGCTCACAGGCAAAGCATTGCTGGAGAATGTGAGGGCTGTGGGGGCTGGATAGGGTTGAAAATACAACACCATAGCACACACAAAACAACATATAAAAACACTACTAATAAATCTAACCAAGGATGTGCACTGTTGGTACAGCACAAATGATGCTAGAAGAAACCGAAGACTAAAGTAAATGGAAAGACACCCTGTATTCTCCAAGAAGACAATATTCTGCTTATTCTTTTTAGATTTTTTTTTTAAATTTTTGATTTTTATATGTATGGGCATTCTGATTGCATGTATGTGAAGTATGTATGCAGTACTTGCAGAGGCCATAACAAGGTATAGATTTTTCTGGAATTGGATGACATGTGGGTTCTGGGAACAAAACCTGAGTTCTCTGTAAAAGCAACCGTGGAGTCATTGGTCTAGTCCTATCTGATATTCTCTTTTAAATTTATTCTTATTATTTTAATAATGTGTGTGTGAGTGTGTGTGTGTGTGTGTGTGTGGTACATGCGAGAGCAGGTGTCAGTAGAGGACAAAGGTGTTGGGTCCCGCTACAACTGGAGTTACAAGTAGTTATGGGTTCCCTGGCCTGGGTACTAAGAGCCAAACCCCGATCCTCTGTAAGAGCAGCATGTGCTCTTAACTTCTAGGCCATGCCTCTAGCACAAAATCTCTTGTTCTTTATTCTTCATTTTTAACTTATTCTTCACTTTAACTTCATTTTTAACTCAGGCTGCTTTATTGATTGATTTCATTGACTTCTGTTAGATTGTTTTTTTTCTCTCTTTGCTATAGACTGTGAGAAAACTAATTATGCTATGTCTGCATGGGCTGAGTCACACACATGCTTATTTGCTTGGTATGTGTTGAATTTAGAGAACTGATACTCTAGAAAAATTGTTGGTCAAGATTTTTCAACTTTTATTTTCTGTATATGAGTGTTTACCTTAATGTTTGTTTTGAACCACTTGTATTCATTCTCATTGTTGCCAGGGTAGCGGATCCCTGAGGCTGCAGTTCTGAGCACACAGTTATGAGTGCTGCGGACTGAACTCTCCAAGAGCAGCCGGTGCTCACAACTGCTGAGCCATCTGGTGGGCTCCCCCCCACCAGGTATTCTTTTCTGTCTTTTTATGGTAAGTATAATTATAAGTGTATTAGGCCACTTTGCATTGTCTTATAAATCACTGATGCTTCTTTTATCTCTTTAAAATTCTCTTTTATGTTTCACTTTTAATCATTTTCTTTGCTATCCAAGTTTACTAGTCTTCTCTTTTGCCAAGCCTTCTATGCATTCTCTAGAAACATCTGGATCCATTCTATATTTCCTCCATCTCTATTTAACTTTTTGAGTTAGTTAAATATAGCTATAATAACGTGCAAATATTCTTATCTGCCAAATCTAATACGAACACAAGTTTTGGTCATTTCCAACTATTTGGTTTTTGGTTCATTTACTTTGTTTCTCTGAATGCCTAGAAATCTGATTTAATGTTATACATTGTGAATTTGAACCACAGTGATTCTTTTGATAGGAATATTTTTGCATGCCTGTGATTTTGACACTTGCTATCGGGTGATGTTATGTTACTTGGAATGTGTAGAGGTTTGGATCTTGGCTTTAGGATTTGTTCACAGCAGCGGATCAGCATTTATTCTGGTTCCTGCTATCTTCTGCTATTGAGAGCTCTGCCTAGCGTCTATCCTTGTCTGGGCGCATGTACTAGGCTAACCCCTACTTGGTCCTTCCCCCAAATACTGAAGAGCATTGTCTGTGTAGGAGCCAGAAACTCACAAACCTCTGAGACTCTGGTCCTCTCTCCTCCACTCACCAGTCATGTCTGCTTCTGCAGACTCCCAGCTCTACTCAACAGGTTGGGGCCGCCAGAAAGCAACTTGAGAGGAATCAGGGGTCTTATATGCTTACTGTGTCTTGGGTGAACTGTTCTCTTCTGCTTGGAGTCCATGCCTCAAAGCTGCTCCTTCCTGCATGGGTGACTGTTAAGGTGGAACCCTTAGCCCTGCTTTATACATGGTAATGTCCTTGTGTCATGATGTGCTGCTTGCATTTCCGTGCACTGCTCCTTTCTCACAGGTGTAGCTCTCTGGGGATCTGAGAGAGTTGGTGTGACAGATGCCAGGCTCTTCAGTGCTCCATCTTTGCCAATAGTAAATCCCGCATTGTACTGGTGAAAGCCACTTGGGTTTCTCTACCCATGTGACCCCCTCTGTTTCTGAGGGCAAGTCCCTCAGGTGTAAAATTCACCTGTTCCTCCAGTGCCAGGCATCTGCCATCCTGTACTTTCTGATGTCTCCTAGAATTTTGGAGGCTTGTATACCCTGAGGCCCAGAGAACTCTGGCTGCCCTGGGGAACTGGCCTCTATCGCTGTGATCTGGTGGGGCTTGGTGGGGCTTGGTGGCAGGGCTGGTGGGCCTTGACCAGTTCGTTCAGAGATAATGGAGGCTTGTGTGGGGCATCACAGAAGGTGCTCTCACTCTCACTCCCTGAGTTCCTCTGGACTCCAGTATCCCAAGCACCCCAGCTCTTTGACCCCAGCTGCAGGAAAAGTTAAGGGTTAAGGTATGCTGCCAGAGGAAACTTCAGTATGCTACTGTCTCAAATGTTAGAGACACGTGGAGGCCCTCCTCATTGAAATTATGTGCGTAACTCTTGAGACAGTTATAAGCATTGTGCATTAGTTTCGTAATTAAACAAGCAACAAAGCGGTTGCTATATTGAGCTGTAAATACATCGAGACTAAAGGGGAAAAACAATAAAAAGAAGTGAAGCAGAAAGGATAATGATGAACTGCCTGTGCAGGATAAGGCCATGCAGATCCCTAGCGGCCAAGCAGAAGCTACACACACCTTCTCCTGGGTTTGTGATCAGTACCCCAACCAATCTCTCAGACGCTAAGCCTAAAGACACCGTGTGGCAATTTAGGGTGTGAAATTAAGTGCTATGTTCTTCAGGCAGCGAGAAGCAATCTGGGGAAATATCTTCTACCTTAACAATTCATCTGAGAGGACAATTCAGCAAGTCAGAGGGGACTATGGCTGGTGGGACAGTGACTTGGAATCCGAATCTGGTCAAGGCAGGAAGAGCCTAGCTGAGTCTGGCCAGGCTCTCAGTAGATTTCAGTAGATCTGGGGCAGGGAGGAGTCTGGGGTTGGAGGAGCCTTTGGCTATAAGATTCACACCAGGAGGCAGGTGGGTTCTTCCCTAAGGGAAGGAAGAGACTGAGTCAAGGATGAAAGAGAACTACCTATGGGGGGGCAGGCCTACAGCAGGATGCAGCCTGGGTCCTGCTGGCATGAGATGCAAGAGCACATTTACTTTCAGAGCAGACTTTGGAAACTGAGGCATTGCCAAGTCCACCGTCAGCCTGGCCAGCACCTCCCCTGAGCAAGAGGAGACAGATAGAAATCCCTGTCTAGGCCTTCTATCTCTTGCCAGCCTAAGAGGTCACCTCATCCCCAGAGGAGCAGGACCGGGACCACAGGGTCTGAGCCACCCCTTCTCTGACGATGCTCACATCATATAGGCACCTATTCTTCCTGGGGCCATCTTTTCTAGATCCTCTCTGCCTGTTGTCCTCCCTTCAGATGGATTTACTAGGTGTTATTACGTCTAGGGTGAAGATGAGTGGTGAGGATTGCGGTCAAGGTTGAACGGTGAGGTTAGAATTTACAACCAACCCAACAAGACGGTCTAGTGTCTTCATCTAGTCACCACCCAGAACTTCCACAGATGTCCAGCAGGTGGCACTGCAGTCACACCTACTTGTTTGGCTCTGGTGAACCTGAAGCATGGTTAGTCTAGTGGCTGATTGGGTCAGGGTCTCCTCCAGGGGGCCTTTGTAGAGGACAGGCCCGTGTTACATCCATTTCACAGCATGAATTTGTTGTCTTCTCAGGTTGACATTGACCAGATTAAATAGTGTATCGGAGCTGGATCTATGTAGGGTACCCTGGGTCTCAGGGCTCTTAGCTCCCTTGTAGGAATTGTTTCCGCAGAAGGCTCCGCCACAGTTATCCCTCAGGAAAGGCTGTACATCCCAAAAGCCATCTCCGGGTCAGAGGAGGCAAGCACCTCTGAATTCTCTTAGGGCTCTCTTGCCCCAGGCCTTAACATGGCCAGGAGTGTCAACACGACCTGGGAGCTGGAAAGGAGGGAGATGTGGGGCCGGTAGAAGGTATCACTGGGGTCATCCAGGAAGAGAAGGCTTCCCAGCTCCCCCTTGCGAGGATCGTCAGGAGAGGGTTGAGGGCAGGGACATCTTTTCATTCAGCTGGCCACCAGCTCTCAGTCACCAGTCTCCTGGGTGGGATGTACGGGACTTGTGGGAGGCTGACGCTATCATTTCAGCTCCATGCCTGGGCTTGAGGCCAGAAGCATAGCAGGGCCAAGCGTTTGGGAAGTGGAGAGAGCTGCCCTGGGGACAGGCAGATGTTGCCTACAGGAGTCTATAGGCCTAGCAGGGTGCCTGGGGCAACATTTTGGGCCCAGCATGCCTGGGGCTCTTTTCCATAGGGCAGCAACCCGGCTCACCCTTTGACTTCCTCTACGCAAGGCCTCCCATCACTACCCCAATCCACGTTACACCTGGTCCTGTTGCCTTGTAGGAGCAGGGAAGAAGAAGCAATGGGAAATGTGCAAAGGGGTCAAACAACCGACTCAGGGATGGTGGCTGGCCGGCCTCTTGACTGTAGCTAGACCAAGCAAGTGTGTTCTCCTGCATCGGAAAACTATAGTAGATCCAATCTCTTGTGAGCGTCAGCTGTGAACAAATCACTGTGAGGGGGCAGGGTATGCCCAGGTCTAGCCCCGAGCGTGGGTGGCAGGTGGGGCCAGGAGCCCAGTGCACAGGGGGAGTAAGCTGTTTGGGAGCAGAGGTAGCTGCCACGTGTGCATCTGTGCTTAGCGGTCTTTATCCAGGGAAGAGCACGCTTAAAAGAAGTTCTCTGTCCCAGCACCTTCCTCGTTAGAACCTCAGAGAGAAGTGCTTACCATGAAGGCGTGGCAAAGCCTGTGGCATCCCAGTGGTCTCCACCACTCTTTGCCAAGTGTCAGCTGGCAGGGCTGGAACAGAGTGATGGCTAGGTATGGACGTGAAAAACAAGTGGCGTCCCTGGGCAGTTGCAGGGACACAAAACCACAGATGGTCTCCCCTTCTTATTCCCTTGTGGCTAAGTTCCAGTGATTTATTTGGGCTGAGAAATTTGCATCAGAAACAATGGTTTTACTACCAGAAATTGAAATGTGGAGTGTGGAATATGTGAATTAATACAAGTTCTTCACTTGCCCTGGAGGAAAGGACAGCCAGATGCCCCTCAAGGAGCCTCTTCCTGTTGCTGCTTTCAGGATGCGTGACATGATTTAAGCCACAGGGCTGGGCCTCAGCTGGGCCTGTTAAAGAGTGTCTGAGGGCTGACCCTTTGTCAACATTTGCTCAATCAGTGCTATCTCAGGATGCCCTAGGTGCTATCTCAGGATGCCCTAGATATCGACAAAGGAGATACTAGAAAACCTGACTATCTTGCTGTAAAGGTGGGAACACCCATCAGGCAGAAAGCCAGCTGGTCAGAGAGAGCTCGCCAGCACCGGGAAAGGTGGTACTGTTTTCCAGAGTAGGTAGATCCTCCACCATCCTGTCCTCAGCCTCCCCAGGCCCGGGCCGGTGGGGAAGCAGATAGACAGACTTGGGGCAGAGGGAATGAAGTGCCCCAACCTCTGCATTTAAGAGGCTGAGGCAGGGGGATCAGGTGTTCCAGGCCAACCTGGGCTACACGGCACTGGAAAGGGGCATTTTTAGAGAGTTCCCTTCTAGAGCCAGTAGTTAGCCTCTCAGTGAGACACCAAGTGTCCTCTCCTGCTATATAGTTGTCATTAGTCATCACGATGCTCTCATTCCTTTTATCTGAATGGGAGTTTCTCTCTCTCTCTCTCTCTCTCTGGACCTCTTTATATATTAAGTTTATTTAAACATTTATCTACTTTAGAATGTGCTTAAGGTAATGACATAGGTGGCGATTAGGGCAAAAGTGTATGTGATGGCGATACCTGATTGCCCATGTTGTTGGTTCAAGCTCATGGTGCCTCCACCCTTTGAACTGTCATGAAGAATTCAAGTCAGGGTGTTACCTTCAAAGAAGCACTCACTGTCTGAAGCGATGTGTCTGGGAACATGTGGAGGTTACTATGGAAACACATGGGCTACTTGTTGTGGGGGATGGGAGCCGGAGGGTCTGGAGAAGAGGTGTTGAAAGATAAATGAGTTTTCTGAGCAGAGCAGGGCAGGGTGGAGGGGGGGTGGAGGACACATCCTGGACGAGTAGGAAGCTGCTGCATGCTTGAAAACCTCAGGCGGAGGCCACCATGTGTGTCCACACAAAGCTGCCGGTGTGCTTAGCCAAACCACCATCGGACTGGGAGACACAAAACTTTCAGGCCTTTCAGCTGGCTGTGGTGGTGGAGACAGAGCTGCTGGCTACTTATATGTAATCTATGGATATTCCTGTTCTGAAGCATGCGCCTGGCTGAGCTCTCAAGGCTCGGGAAAGGAGCAGGATGCTTGCATCTGTGCCACCATGTGTGGAGGTCCCAGGTCCCAGCTTCTGAAGGGATGCGTACTCTTTTGCTCTGAACTGTATTGTATTTCCCCAAGCAGATGCAGTTAAGTGGGGAGTGGTGTCCCTCCATGGCCAGATATAGGGACCTAGAACCTCAGAAATAGTCTGGGGTCGTCTGGCAAGCTCCCAGAAGAGACATGCTAGGTCCTTCCTCCTTCCCTACCTTTGGCCTCACTCAGCTCTTTTTTATCTCTTCAGCAACTGTGCTGTTGCAGTTAGACTTCAGGAAAGAGGTGGGTCTGAGGGAGAGACCTGGTGGCGTGTAGGCTCTTGCTTCTCTTTTCTCTGGGACAAGCTCTCCCCACTCCTGTCTTCTGCATAGTCAGGCCTGGGGGTTATCTCAAAGAAGATCTGAGCAGAGACACGGTGGGACCATGATGGGTTTCCTGCGGTGCTAGAGAGGGTGCTGAAGTTTCATCAGGAGAAACGGAAGAGTGCTTGTGTCCTGGAGGGAGACGAAAGTACCATGTGGTGGGCTCGCCTGGGTGCTGAAGTCTAGTGACCTTGATCTCAAGGGATCCTAGTTCATGTCCCCTCTGTGGAGATAACCTGCTTTTCACTATTCCTGAGAAGTGCACCAGGCGTCTCCTCACCACTGGGGAAACAGGCCTCCCATTTTGTCTCTGCTGCCAGGAATCTTGGGCACAAATGAACTGGAGTGCTTCGGGGTTTGAAGCCAAAGCCCAATTGTTCTCATTGCTCCCCAGAAGGACAATAGCTCAGATCCAGGAGTCTTTCTCTGCCTGGGTATGGAGACAGGCCTAACTGTGTTGGTGACTGGGCTTGTTTCAAAGGACATAAAGCGGACATCTCTGCTGGCAGTGCCGCTCATCTCCTGAGTAATGGCCACACTGCACAGAGCCCCCTCACACATCTTCGACTAGCGTCATCTTTGTTGTTAAGGCCTATGTGTGATTGTCCTATGCATGCCTGCAGGACACAGCTCCACCAACAAGCTCAGACCTGTCTCCAGTGGGTCTGATTTGTGAAGCTACCCCTAAGGGAGCATCCACACCAACCAACATAAGGACTGTCCCCTCCCACCACTTCATCTTCTCCTCCTTTTCGGCCCCAGCAAAGAATACAATCAAGTCTCTGACACAAAGCTAAAGTTCCTGTTGCTAAGAAGAGGCTCCCACATAAGGGGCACAATGGACCCTGCTGGACATGGGTGTGGCTAGATGGAGTGGAGTAATGGACAGAGGTCTGGAAGCTGGAGCTGGAGAGTCATCCCCGCCCTTCTGTTTCACCTTCCTCCAGCATTCCCATTTTCCCCTCTCTCCAGAACCCTTGAGTCTCTACCCGTCATTTCTGTGCCGTGGCTAATGCACAGCTTGGATTTGCTCTGGTGCTATTTCCAATCCTGAATGATGGTCGACCCAGTCCAAAGCCATCAACAGGCACAGTTACTTACGTAGAGTTTTGGCAGACTTCACATCACACTGGCTGCTTTCTGCCTTCATGGGATGAGTGTTGCAGCTAGACCTGGAGCATCTTTCCTCGGATCCAATGACTCAGCAGCCAGTGAGGTTCTTGCGCTTTGCCACACATGCATAGCAGAGCCCCTGCATAGATAAGCTGAATTCTAGAGTTCTGCTCAGAGTCCATCCCAGCGGCCAGAATCTCTCAGCTGCTGTTATGAAAGAAGGAAAGAAAGAGAGAAAGGAAGGAAGGAAGGACGGAAGGAAGGAAGGAAGGAAAGAAGGAAGGAAGGAAGGAAGGAAGGAAGGAAGGAAGGAAGGAAGGAAGGAAATCCCAACTATTCTATTTTACCAATGAAGACCCAGGAGCCAGATTCTCTGCCTACTCGCTTAGGGAGGCAGAGAAAGCACCCAGCTTTCAGCTCATATCCCAGGAAAAGGCCAAAAGCCCAAAGCTAAAAGCTGGAGCCTGGTTCTGTCTGTTGGATTTTCCAGCCATCAGAATCATGGCAGCAGAGATGCGAAAGTCCTAAGAAGATTATTAGCGCACAGACTCTAGCTGTATATAAAACAGACAATATATCATGACCGGCTGGGAAAACACGGCATGTAGCTGGTTCACAATCTGAAAATCAGGATTGTGGAGGTGGCTCAGTGGCTAGGAGAACTTGCTCTTCCAGGGGATCAAAGAATCAATGCTGGGCAGTTTGTAACTGCCTGCCTCTACAGCTCAATAGGATCCGACACTCTCCGCGGGATTCCATCGACACCTGCACACACATGCACATACTCACACCAGCACATAAATAAAACAGTAAATTAATAATCTGGAAATCATCCAGTGTGATTCATCAGGTCAACATAGGGCTGTGTAGATAAAGTAAGACAGTATTTGGCAAAATTCAACAGCCAGGCATGATTAAAAACAAACAAACAAACAAACAAACAAAAAAAAAAACAACAAAAAACCTGTCAGCAAGCTAGGAATGAAAGGCAGTCTTTTGAGCTGCTAAGGGGTATCCACATAAGACAAAGAGCTCATGTGCAACTTAGCGATGGGCTAAACGTTTCCTGATCCAGTTAGGAACCAACAGGGACAGCCCCCTCATTTATTTTTCCAACATCATATCGCAAGTCCCATCTAGTGAAATAAGGTAATAAAAAGAAACAAAAACTGTGCGGATGATAAAGAAAAAAAACTATTCCTCTTCTCATGCAGGACATCTCAATCAACCTATAAAAAAAGTTCTTAGAATTAGCAAGGAGTAAACTTGCAGGTTATAAAACCCCACGGTATTACTTTATGCTACCAGTGAGCAGTTAGGAACAAAAACAGTATTAAAAGTGCCATTTATAGTAGTCCTCAGACTCCGGTTAGAAAGAGTCTGAGCTGGGCTGCCAGGGTAAGGCCCTGGCTCTTTTTGTAGGATAGATCTGAACTCTCCAGTCTTGTCTTCTTCATATGCAAACCATCTGAAGCAGAAGTCTTACCTTAGCACAGCGTCCTGAGAAGGGACAAGCAACTAGTCGTAATTGTTATTAGCATTAATAATTAATTAATCAGGTTTGGAAAGCACAGGGCACACTGCAATCAGCACCACCTGTTAGTGACCTCATCAGGGCAAATGGAAGGTGGGAGCCCAAAGCCCAAGAGCTGACTCCTCCTGGAATGTGCTCATGTAGGGTCTGCTGGGGCCCAGGAGCTGCTGCCCGTGTGATGTCATGATGCTGGAGAGGCTCTGAGACCGAGAGACACTTTTCCAGTTTGTAGAATTCTGCTGTGCCTACTACAGGGAGATATGAATGGAGCAAGTGAGGCAGCTCCAGTGAGGTCACAGCAAAATCAGATTAGAACCCAGACTACCACAGCCACAGCCATCACCATCCTCACCGGCAGCCACACTGCCGCCAACATCACCTCCATCTTCACCATCACCACTATCACCACGCTCACCATCTATCCTTACCATATTCGCCATCAGCGCCATTCACAGCACCGTCATTATTATTATCACCAGCAGTATTTTCCTAGAGCCCTGTCATCTGCATCACCAGATGAATGTTTCTGGCACCCAGGCCTCTTTCTGGCTGCTTCCTTCTTGGGTATTGTGGGAGCTGCAGCCTGGGCCAGGAGCCATTATCTTTATCTCACACCTGCCTACCTGGCAAGAGGTTCTAGGCTTTGAAAATCCACCAGGGCTTGGGAGCTCCCAACAAAGCCAAAAACGTTCCCATGTGAATGATGAGTCTGGGAGAAGTCTCCAGGCCTCCAAACCTTTGTACTCTGTCTCCTTTGTAGTTGCTCACATACCTGTCTGTTTCTCTGTGTCCATGCCACAATCATGCACACCTTGGTAATAAAGGAGCATGCAGTGTGCTGACCATTCTCAGGCCACTTTCAGAGCAGGGATGCTGTCAGTGCTGAGAGTCATTAACCGTTCTCTTTACCTGGGTTGTTTGATAACTTTCCCAAGCAAAATGCATGTATAGCCAACCCATGGAATAGAAGTAAATTTAGATGAATGGGTACAGGAGGGAAATCAAGTGTCTGGAAGTGCCTAGTTCACAAAACCTGAGTTACCACCAATGACTGAGAAAACTATCCAAATTCCTGAGTCGCAAAGCCCAGAGCTGATGGAATGTGACCTGCTTGCTGGAACCCTGGCTTCTGGGCATAGACTAGAGTCCATGCGGTGGGTTAATACAGGGTAGAAGTATGGGGCTGGGGCAGGCACACAGCTAGTATAGGGTAGGGCGCAGAGCTGGGGGCGCAGAGATGATGCAGAATTAGGGTGCGGGGCTGGGGATGTAGGGCTGGTGCAGGGTGAGGGTGTGGGGCTCTTTGGCCTGCTTCAAACTTCCCTGCTGGCATCAAGGCAGCCCTGCCTTTTCTATTTTATAAATAGAACTTCCATGCAAGCTTTCTTTTGAAGATAAATCCTGTGAACAGAACAAAATTCTGTGCCACCTCCACCTGGGGCCACAGCCCACAGTGACTTCTCTGCCTGTCCTGGAACTAGTTGGTGGAGAAGAGGTCCCGGGCAGGGACTACTGGATGGGATCCAAAGTGGATGCCAGATGTGCTCCATCTTAGAGGTTCTGGCAGCTGTGGCCTGATGTGCTTCCCTGCCTTGCCAAAAAGTTATCTCTGTGAGACCCTGGATACCCTGGGAGGTAGGGGAGGGGTCCCCATAAGCCCTGGGGACCCCTTCCACATGCCTATCTTCTATCCAGCCAGTATAGCCCCAGGCATAGGAATCTTATTAAAATCTTTCTGAGAGAAGCGTCTCTGCCACAGAGTTACAGCCTGGCTGGCAAGCAGAGCCCACCCCACCCCCACATCCCCACCTCCACCTTCGTGCATCCGGAGCTGTGGGAGATGAAGGAGCCTCCAGGAACCTCTGTAGGAGACAGAGGGAGCCCGCTGGGGCTGAGTGGGTGTTGCTGCTAATTAAGTGGGAGATAAGGGGCAGGAACCTTAATTAGCAGCATGAGGAGTCTCTGCCTCTCCAGAGCTTCATGGAGGTGGTTTATGAAACAGAAGTTGAACGTGGATGAGAACAGGTGTTGGAAAAGGGAGATGAGCAAGCAGCTGCCACAGACAGCATAGCTGGGAACCTGCCTGGGCTCCCAGACCCACCTCCCTTCTGACCCCACACTCCTCCCCATGGCACAGAATCTCCATTGTGGGTGGTGAGAATTTCTGAGGATTGATTTGCCCTAGTGTCTTGGGGGTACTAGTAAGGGGCTTTTGTCAGGGACTAAACAGCCCTGCTTTGAAAGAGAAACTCTTCATCCTCAAACTTGCTTGGGTCACCAGACAATGGCTACCTAACAGCCTGGCAATGATGCCCTCCTAGACTGGCCCCAAGATAGGGAGGGAAACATTCTATGAGCCCCCAATTCCAGGCCTTGGGGCAGCACACATGTTTCTTTGGCCCAGCCCTGCAGAGTCCTTCAGCCTGTCTGGCAGGCCTGTGTGAAACTTCTCTGCTATCTCTGGCTTCCTGGAAGGCGTTGCTCTAGGGCTTGGCTATGAGGACACTTCTAAAAAGCAAATGTACTGTGCCAAGGCCCTGCTGTCCTGGGCTTTTAATTCCACAGCTGAGCCCTATGTGTTGACTGTCCCACATACAGATGAGGAAACAGGCGTGCAGAAGAAATCTGCTCAAGCACCAAAGCCTGGTGAATGTTGGGGCTGGATCCTGGCTGCTGCCCATCAGCTGCCCACATGTCAAGTTGAGACTGTATCCTCCTGAGGGCTGGGTCAGGGATTCCAAAAGAGAGCAGTAAGAGGTTGAGGCAGCTTTGGCTATACATGTTGGCAGTAGCAAGGGACTGGTGGCAACATGGATCCAACAAGTTGGCCCTTTAGGCATACTTAGCTGGCTCCCAAGGGGACCCTTTTATTTGAGGGGGACAGCACAAGAACTGAGATTTCCCTGGACCCTACTAGTACCCAGTATGGTGGGGAGCCCAGAGTATGGCTTCTGCTCCTTAGGCTGTTCCAGGAGGCATGGAGATGGGGTAGTATCTCAGAGCCCCAACTGCTTGGCATAGTCCAGATGCAGACCAAGGCTGAAACCCAGTATGAAGCTGGTACTCAGACTGTAAAGCCTCTCAGAGCCACTTCACTGAAAAGATTGGGGTCAGGCACCTGGGGATAGTGGCTCATACCCAGCTCCAGGGCCTCCTCCTTCTGGAATGCCAGATTGATTTCTTAGGGCAGGATTTTCAATATAAAAAAGTCAATTCCATGTTTCTCCTTTTAAGCCTTCTCAGCCACAGCTGGCTCCTCCATCAGGCCAGAGGGAGTGGAACACTCCAGGCTAGCCAAAGCGCCTGTTCGCCCCACCCCCATCCTTCTTTACTTTCAGAGGTGTGGTTCTTGGGCATGAGTCAGGATAACCAAGGGTGATGCAGCAATGGCACCCTGTGAAGCGGCCAGCTGCGCTGAGGGCTCTGTGCACCATGGGAAAGGTGAAGGGGGAGGAGTCCGGAATGTTTAAGAACTAACCAAGTACTTGAGAGGTGGGGTGGGATGAGCACTGGTGTCCTTTTGACCAAGGACAGTTAGATCATGGATCCACTTGTCTCCTCAGTCAGCCCTAAAGGCCATCCTCACCTGAGCTCTGGGACAGGGGTAGGACTATTTTGTTCATATTTCCGGTGGGGCTGGCAGACAGCCAGATGGTTGTCAGGCTGAATGGATGGAGGGTGGACACCAGTCCCGTCCTGGGTAGTCTGGGTCTTGAATCACAGACCTGCTTCAGAGAGGGCAGGTCCTCACCAAAGAACAAGAGCATAGAGCCATGGAATGGCTGGCATTTGATAATTGTCTTAGAGATCTCAACACTTGCCCTGTGGACTTTCCTGGCTGGGCACAGTCTCACACATTCTCTAGAGTCCTAACTTCCCCACGCTTCTGCTGATCAAGATGGAGTCTGGCTTCAGGACTGCAAAGCTGGTGGGCAGCCAGACCTTAACATCATACACAGTACAGGAAGAGCCGTCCTTCTTGCCAGCACTGGCCCATGGGAACATCTAGGTGTCCTGTAGGCAGGTTCCTCCTGGGCACTGGTGTTTGATGACCATGGCTGGGCTGGTGTTGATGGCTCAGTGAAAAGAAACCTCCTGGCCTTCAGCAATGGAGATGGCCATCCCAGCTGGGGCCCAGCCAGAGGGAGGGAACACATGCCAATCCATCAACACACCACAGCCAAATTCACGTTTCCAATGCCGAGAAAAGGAATTTAAACTCAGTAAACGGACATCAGGGTAATTATCGTCACCAGGACTGGGACAAAGTCCAGGGCTCTCTGAGAACAGGGCAGGAATGTACCATGAGCTTCACAGAGACAGTGAGCTGAAACTGGCACCAGAACAGCCCAGTAATAGAAAGGGAAGTGGAGCCTGCCTACCCTATCTGCTAAAAGACAACCATTTGAAGCGAGAAACTCAAAGCTGGTGATCAGAGCTGCAGGGAAAGCTCCATTGGCCTAATTGGAGGTAAATAGAAAGGCTGTGACTGCACCCTCAACCATGAATATTGATGAGTTACATAGCCTTACCTAGGTAGCTGCTGGCACTGAGTTGGCTCTGGGCTCATGCTTGAAACCACACACACATTGCTGGATCTTTGTTTTGGAGATGTGAGCTATTTGTAGACAGGTCTTTGACAATAAGGCATGGGCAGCATTCCCCTGGGCAGACATTCTCAGGAGGACAAGGCCTCTATGGGTGTGGAAGGATAACAGCATGAGATTCAAGATGCTGCCAGGATGTTAGTATCCCAGGTCTGGGAAATCAAGTGTCCAGAGGCTATGATGGGGAGGTGGACCTTGGTCTCAGAGCTGGGTCTCTCTTCCTTCTCCAATGACCTTGGCCTTGATATCATAGAAGTAACAACAACAACTCCACCCTCTGGTACACACACACACCCTCTGCAAACATACACCCGATGTACACACACCTCATGCTCACACGCCACACATATTACCCACATGCATACATACCACGTACATTATTCATACATGCATACATTGTGCATTTACACCTGAACATGCTTACCCCATGCAAATATACCCATTCATGCACACCTCAGGCACACACACCATATACCCACATACCCATGTACACATGCCTGACATACACATATACCCATGCACACACCGTGCACACACATCCTATGTAAGCACATACCCTAAGCACACATGCACCGTGTGCACATACTCCATACATGCTTTATTTGTTCTCTATGTGTCTCTGTCAGCCTCTGGGCTTCCACTGTTTCATGGCTTTGATAAGAAATTAAAAGGCCACGGGCTGCCTAGGCTTTTCTTTTCTGCCACTTGGGATGGCAGTGGGCTCTTGCCATGGAGAGACACCAGTACTCACGACCCCTGAAGAAGCAGGTGGCCACTGGGGTCCCTTGTCTAGTCTCTATAGCCGGGCAGACATCATTCCCTCTCATGGATGTGGACAGCCATAGTGCTGCCTTTTCCAGGTTGTTTGTGAGATGTGGGTCTCCAAGAAACCGGTCCAGCCCAGCCTGGTACATGGCTTCTAGGAGCTGCGTTGCTCCCCAGAGAACCTGTGACAAGGTGCAATGATCTCAGGAGGATGAGAGTACAGAAGGGATCTGGGAAACTTGCTCTGACTCCTGTCTGCCAAGGAAAAGCTCTCTATACCCACAACATCTTCCCTTTCAGCTGTGGGGACCAGCATCCCCAGCTCACTGTGGGGAGGCTAATCAGAAAGGATAGGCGAACCTGTTCAAGATCTGTGACAGGTGGGACACTGACAGAGCTAGGTCTCCTATCTTGGGCTTCTGTAACTCTCACATACCCCAGAAAGTGGAGAAACCTGTGCCAGGGGTGAAAGCATGGCTGGGCAGAGCTGAACACTGCCCAGAGACTAGAGAAGCAGAGTCCGTCCCAGCAGCAGACCCCAAGTCTCACATTACACCAAACGCTGGGGTTTTCTGGGAGTCCAATCCTGACTAGGGGGTCTCTTCTGCCAGGGAAGAGGCTAGCCAGGGGACTTCATGGACCAGTGGCGACATATGGTCTGAGCAATATGTGCTGAGAGTCCTTCCCTCAGCTACCAGTAGTGACTTCTCCCCAAGCCTGTACTAGGAAGGGCTCAGAGAGAGCCTGACACCCACAAAGTTCATGCATCCTGTCTCTTGTAAGGATATCTTAGGAGGAAAGTCCCATGGTATGGAGACATAGACTCCAGAGTCACAAGCCATGTGATGAAATCCAAATGGGAGCCAGGTCTACCATGGAGATCACCAGAGTTTGGCCCACATGGGTAGTGAGGGGAATGTTGGGCCAACTTCGGACATGGTGTTCACAGTGACCTCAGGGGTCTCGGGATATCAGCTCCATGTGGGACCACAGGAATCCACTTGGCCAGTCTTGGAGGAATAAGACAACAAGGTGAGTTGGAGGAGAAGGAGGAGAATTTACCAGAAAGACCTTGCGTTCTCCCCAGAGGGTCACTTAATCCCTGGCTGGCCCTGCAGCTGACAAGTGCAGTGATTCAGAAGGCTGCCCTTCCCCCATCCTCCCCGAAAAGGAAGCTGTGGCCACTGTCTCTTGTCCCTCCTGTCCTCGTATCCATGTCTCTCAGGGTGGAAGCTGTATCCATCCTTCACAGAAGCAGCTTCTAAGGGACTCTGGCTGGAATCATTCGCAGGCTGCCAGCTGGTGGGGACAAAGGGCTTTTCTTTGTCAGCCTGTCAGGACAAAAATTGTTCACAAAAAGCCTGAGACCCACCACCTGCCTCAGCTTCAGCTGCATGGCCCAAGCTGTGCCTCCGGGCTGGGGATCAGCAGGTATTGAGAGATTTCGGCTCTGGCTGCCTGGGATGGGGCCTGAGTGTGGCTGTGGTCCCTGATGGGGGTCATAGCCAATGTTCCTCAGCTCTGGGCCCATAAGTGGTAAGGCACAGACCAGGTAACAGGGCCACCCTTTGGGTTGTGTTATACCTAGTCCGCCCCATGCCTAGACTCTGAAGGCACCTGAGTTGTAGATCACGGGTGTTGGCACTGGGATTTTTTTTTTCCCCAGAGAGCCCCAAACTGCCAGGAAACTAAAGGTTAATCCAGACACCTGGTCCTTACCACCCTCCTCATAGCACTGAGAACACAGGACCATTGCTACCTCATTCAACAGCTGAGGAAACCAGGACACAGGGAAGTGAATGGCTTGTATGAGGTCACTGCACTGGGAGGGTTTTAAATCAGCTCTGGCTGCCAGCCCTGATGCTGTCTCTGGGCCAACAGTAAAACTTGGAGCCAGCGGGGTGATCACTCTCATTCATCACCACAGTGCTCCCTGGAGTCGGAGCCCTCCTTAGCGTGTTTATAGACAATTCAGTGTGGAGTGCAGAGGTGCCAGTGGGGGCAGAGGGGCAGAGCACTAACTGCCCCAACTTTGCAAATCAATGTCCTATTGGCAAAGAGGAGCCCCTACAGGAAGTCAGGTGAGGCAGGTCTTCAGGCTACTGAGGCTAAAAAAGTGGGCTTTCAAACTCTAACCACGGCCACAGATGGTCCTGGCTAGCATCCTGGCAGCTGCTGACCCTGGATAACAAGTCCTCTTAATCCAGAACTAGACTGCAGGGTGCCAAGGACCCCCAGGACTGGAGCTGCTACCGTGGCACCGGGCCCAGCCTGTAGCTTGCCCACCCTGTTTCAGCACATGACTAGAACTTGGGGTGACTGCTAGTGTTCTGGGCTAAGGACACCTACAGCGGCCAGGGGTCAGGATGAGTTCAGAGCAGGGCAGGAAGTGCAACCAGGCCCAGTGTACACATGACCTCCCATACAGTGGAGGTGATGGTGGGAGTGGATGCCCTGAGCCCGTCGGGCTCCTGCCTGACAAGACCTGGCCTTGGGTTCCCTCCCTGCACTCCTGCTGCTCACTTTAGCTACCTGCCCATGAGCCCTAACCATCTCAAACGGAGATCCCCCTCAGTCTGTTTGAGCATGAACCAGGGGCGGGGTTGAGAGTGACAGGGCAAGGCCCTGGAGGCAAATATTCTCTCCCCCCTTCCTTTATTCTTCCCTCTTCCTCCTCCTTCCCTCCTTCATTCCCCTTGTCATACACCCATTCCTCCATCTCAACACACATGCCCAGCCACAATGACATCCATGCCTGTGTGTGAGGCCCAGAGCTTCCCTCCTGAACTCACATCCTTGTGGGATAGAGGCCTGGTGTAGTGGACACAGCCGTTATATGAATTCCTGTTTATACCAGCAGATGGTTACCATGGAAATGTCCTTGGGACAGGGTGGAGGGTAGAGAGGACAGAGAGAGAGGGAGGGAAGTCCCCTCAGAGGCCTGTATCTGCGGAACTACCTGTCCAGTTGAGCAGCCCGATCCAGGAACAGTGGCAACATAGCCAGGGAGGGAGGCATATGCAGGGGCTTGCTCCTCTTCCCACCCTCAGAGACACGAGTCTCTGGCCTCAGGGCCTCCCCAACCTTCTTCCCAGAGTGGTTTGTTTATAGACTTGCAAACTGGGCTTTTCTTGCCTAGTGCCTTCAGTAAAAAGAGCCTCACTCAAGCCAGGATTCCCAGGGTCCCCAGCAGTGCTTTCTAGTCAGTCGGCAGGTGGGGCAGAAGGGGCCCTACACATTAATGAGTGAGACTGATTAATCTGCTGCATTAGCAAATCCGCAGGGAAAGTCAACCAGCCAGGCAGATGTGTGTGAGCCAGGGCACGTGGTCCACAGGGCTCGTCAGCAATGCCCTGAGGGTGGAGCTGACCCCAACCTGGCCTTTTGCCCCAGAAGAGACGGCCTGCTGATGAGAGCCGTGGTCCCAGACTGCTAAACCTAGAAGGCTGGGCACAAAGCCTGTCTCTAGAGGCTGTGAAGAGAAACAGGCAACAGAGCTGAGCTGCCCCCAAGAAGCCCTAAGTCACCCCTGACTCAGGGATAAGCCAGCCTCTACCTCAGATTTGGTCTGGGGCTCCTGAATCTGAGTTGTCTGGAAAGGGCTGGGGACAATCACAGATCTGAGGTTGTACCAACAGACTCAGTGACTCACCCACTGTGCCAAAGTCTACACACTAAAGAAATGCCCAGGTATAAGTGGATACCAGAACATTCACACTGCTCCTATGTGCCTTCTTTAGAGAGCCTCTGAGGGCTCACCCAGCTCACCACACCCCTCTCACCCTCTGACTCCAGAACAACATTCAAAGGAGGCTCAGCTCAAATCAGCCAAAAGATGAAACTGAGGGTTGGACTCAGGAAGGAGAAAACAAAGAAGCTTTGCCCTAAAGGATGTTTTGATTTGCCGTGGGGCAGAAGTCAGGGCCCTCACCACTGAACCTAGGAAGCAAGTATCACTCAGAGGCAGTGAGACGCCTTTTCTGCCTACCTTTCTCCTCCACAGCCGTGTCTACATGACAACGCCTAGTCAGAGTAGTCAAAGAGACTCCACGGGACCTGAATCATGGTTGGCTACTTCGATATATTTATGAGGACCTCACGCTGTAGGCCAGACTGACCTCAAACTCACTATGTAGCCCAGCCTTACTTTGAGCTTGTGGCAATCCCCCTGTCTCAGCCTCTGAGTACTGGACTTAAAGGCATGCACCTCCACTGCACCCACCTTTGGCTTTTGGTATTAATAAAAGAAGATGGAGTTGGTCTATGCACTGTCACGCAGCAAGGTGATCCCTTTGTTCTGTGCTAACAGGAAGCAGATGTGTCACATCACGAGCTGTAGACCCAGGCCCCGCTGCAGTTTTCTCACAGGAGACCCACTAGCCTTGCTGCTCTCCCCAGCTGCCTCAGGGTCCACCGTGCCCAGCGTACACAGGCTTGCTCTCTGCCTCACAGGCAGTGCTCAGCCATCAGCTGATTTTTAGTCCAAGCTTACAAGTGTGCTTGAAAACACCCAGAGACTGGAGGGATGGGGCTACGAAATACCTGAAGTGTGGAGCCAGGGTCGGACTCTTTGGGGGATTGATGTGGCTGAGGATTAACTAAGGGGGGGGAGGCGCAAAGGGGAGGGTGAGGATTAGCCCTAGTGGTGAGAATGGAAAGAGTGGAGTTTTATTGGGAAAGACAGGCTTCCCTTGGCTCCTGGAAAGAGTCCAGGCAGAAAGGGAGTGGGTGCACAAGGCCACAGGAGGCCAGGGTGCCTGCTCTGAAGCTCAGGAGGCTGTTTTGGAATTTCACTGCTGAATGTGTGATCTTGAGCAAGTTGCTTAAATCGTTTTGCATTTGTTTCCTCTTAGACCAGACATAAGTAAGAATTAGCCTTTGAGTGTACTGTGGGAGTCTGGCCTACCTGTAAATCCTCAGCATCTAGGAAGGCACAGGAAAACGATGGTCACTGCTGAGGTCGTCTGCCCAGGAGGAGAATGTTTTGGAAGTCCGTACTGTAGGCTCTGCTCACAAGTGTAGGCAGATGGCTCCTGTGACCTGAAGGAGTCTGAAGGTCCCAGAGCAGGTGTGTGACATATGCATTCACTGCAGGCCAGAGGGCAAGAGAGCTGGGAACACTACTGTTGGGTGGGGTAAATAGGAGGAAGGGCAAGGTGGAGAGATGGGAAAAAGGAGGACAGGCATGGGAGCAGGAGCTGAGCCATGAAAACTGCCCCTGTGTTGTTGAGGGGTAGAAACGGAAGACCAGAGAGACAGTCACCCTCAGAGTCATCACGCCTGGGGACAGAGGAGCTTGTGCTACAGGGCCAGAGACAGCACTTCCTTGCCTCCAACTTCAGGAGTTGGTGCACTCCATCTGGGTGTCCAGAGGTGGCTGCAGAGTCTTTGGGACAAGGTAAGTTTGGGCTACATCTGGCTTTTGAAATGGGACGGGGGTGGGTGGGTTCCTTCCTTCTTGGAAAACTCAGGCCCACAAACCACTGCTTCTTTCAGCACCTGCTGTTCAGATGCGGCCCCCCACCCCGCGCGCCCTAGGAACCACAGCACCTGAGCACCTCCTCGTTAGTGGCATCTCTCAGGATCATCCCCAGCACCCAATAGCTTTTCTTCAAGCACCTGTCCTCTCTGGCCAGTAGCTCACTGCTCACAGAGCTGGGGTGGGGAGCTGCTTTCAGGACGGAGCAGAGAACCTGCACGCTCAAAAGAGACAAAGATGGACTCTAGTCCCAGGCTGGCCCTGTGAAGACGCAAGGTCCAGACACCAGGTTCTTTTCATTAGAAGGGTGGCGCTGGGGGGGGGGGGGGGGGGGCTGGGCGTCGCAGGATCGGCTTGCTGTGCAGGAGGAGGGCGGCAGGCTGATGATTCTTTCCTCAACGCTGGCCTAAGGAAGGAGACTTGTTATTTCCAAACTGCAAACAGTCACGCTAAGGCGGGGTGAAGTGATGGAGTTAGCCAGAGCCAGGAAGGGAGCCCTCCTTGCGCGCACAGTGCCTGAATGCACGCCCGCAGTCTCCACGCTGCCGGCAGGGTTAGGGCTGGAGACCAGGGCTGGGGGCTTGTTTCTAGAAGGCGCTGGGACTGCTGGGATGACCAGGAGGTCCCTAACCCCACCCGGCACGTCGCGAGCCCCAGGAGGACAAGGAAACTTTAACCCCACGAGGGGCCGAGCACGGCCTCCACATACCCTCGGGGCCCGGTCCGCCCCCTCCTCCCGCCCTCTCCCTCCTCTCTTCAGTCCCTCCCCCTCCTTTCCTCACGCCGGCGGCTGGAGGCAGCAGGTCCGGGCGGGGCCGTGCCGCGGAGCCCACAACCTCGAGCTCCCGCCCCGCCGCCGCGCCCCGCGGGACGAGCTGCGGAGCCCGGCTTGGGGACGAGCGGCCGCGGCACGGGGCATGAAGTTGGGTGCGCGCGGGTCTCGGAGCGGAGGCGCGGCACAGTCTGGAGCCGCCCGGGTCTAGAGCCCGCTCGGTTCGCCATGGAGCTCGGGGGCCCCGGGGCGCCGCCGCCGCTGCTGCTACTGCCGCTACTGCTGCTCTTAGGGGCCGGCCTCTTGCCTGGTAAGTTTCGAAATGCGGAACGGGCCTTTTTCTCCCTGGTTCTGGCACCTGGGACTCCGGAGCCAGGGGAGAAGAGGCCCCGGGCTGCGGTGCCAAGCCGCGGGTGCACGCAACGGGATAGCCACAGAGACTCCTCCGATGTCCTGCGGTGCTAGCTGAGCCAGTGAGGAAGGGATCAGCCTCTAAGTGCTGAGAGATGGGGTTTGAGTGGAGGCGGTGGTGGGGGTGGGGGAGGGTGGTCTGGCTGCATTTCCCATCTGGAACCAGAACTAGGATAGAGGTGGAGTCCACCTGGAAGGGAGGTTCCATCCTGCCAAATCTTGCAGCAGACCGCCCCCGTGTCTGCTCCTAATTTCAGGGATCTGCCTCTGCCCCTGGTAGCTCCCACCCTACCCTTTCTGCTCCCCCAGGCTTCCTCCACCTCTCATCCGCTAAGCGGACACCTCTCACCCATAACCCGTGGAGAGGCTTGCTGCAGTTATTTAACCCCTGGCCTTCCCATTGAGCAGCGGGGCTGTGCCTTACTGGTTGGTCCAAGAGACCAGGAAGAATGAGGTTGAGGGAGGAAGAGGCTGGGGGGTGGGGGTGGCAGGAGACTCTAGGATTCCCCTCCTGAAGAGTTGCTGTGGCTCTCAGGTGAGCAGGAGCTAACAGACAGCCAGGGCTCCCCTCCTTTTCCCAACCCCCTTTTTGATGCAGCGACCCAACGAATGGAGGCAGGGAGGCCCCCTAGCCACATAGAGGGCCGGAGGAGAGGACACAGATGAGCGGCTGGCTGGTGGAATGAGGAGCCACCCTCTCCAGGGAGCAGTGTGGAGCTTATCCAGGGCATCTTGTGTCTAAGAACACAGGGCGCTGGTGGCCCTGAGGGTTTGCGGTCATCCTCAGGGTGTATACTAGAAGGCGGGGCAGCAGGACCATTCCTGTGGATGTCGGCTCAGGCTCCCGGCAGTCCCCTTTCATTCATCCCCCACTCCTAGCTGCCTCACACACCTGCCCCTTCCCCATGCTCCTGTCACTTCATGTCCTTTGTCTCAGCCGGTCACTGGAGATAGGGCACTTCCATTCAAAGTGCTTGTCTGCAGGGGAGCTGCGTGCAATTAATTCAGTGTTCACTGTCAGTTGCCTTGTTCTTCTGGAGGAGGGCCTGACCCATTCTTAGAACCCTGGAAAGGCTTCTCTGAAGGAAGTTAGGGAAGACAGGACAGCATGCCCTGGGGTCCTCAGGTGGAAGGTGATGTGTAAAGGGAAGGGGCTGTGATGGCATGGGGCATGGTGTGAGGCTGGAGAGGCAGCCTCTATGGTCACCCATCCCTAAACCCCCTGCCTCCCCCACAGCTAGCAGCCACATAGAGACCCGGGCCCATGCGGAGGAACGGCTCCTGAAGAGACTCTTCTCAGGCTACAACAAGTGGTCCCGGCCAGTAGCCAATATCTCAGATGTGGTCCTTGTCCGCTTTGGCTTGTCCATTGCTCAGCTCATTGACGTGGTAGGTATGGGGATGGCCTGGTGTTACATGGGACAATGGGGTCACTGCAGAAGGTTCTACCCTGAGACTCCATGTGGCTGGGGTCCAACCAAAGTTGACAGCAGAGAGTTGTCCTGAGCCTCAGCACTGGGGAAGGGAGCTGAGCTCTGTGGCTTAGGACCTGTTCCTTAGGAAAGCCAGTGGCCACATTTCCTGAAGAAAGCAGGGCATCTTTTGGAATAAAGAACAGAAAAGGCTTTTCTGGGTATAGGATGGCCCTCTTCAGCAGCCAGGCTGTGGAAACTTTGCCTGTGACAGCATTCAAGTGGGCACTATACACTGGGGGCACACTGATCTCAGGCTGATCCCAGAGGCCACCAGGTTACCAACCCAGGGTGGAAAGTGGGGCTTGGGTGAATTGCAGACAGGTCCTGTCTATCTGGATATGTTCATTTTCCTAGTGAAGGTCCAGGAAGAGTTCTGGGAAGACATATGTGAGCTAGGCGCTGAGCTTCCTCCAAGGTGGTGGCCCAGGGAAGTATACTTTACACTAGGAGACTAGTCTAGGGTAAGGCTGAGATGTTCTGTTAGCACCCAGCCTTTCCTGGCAGGCTCAGCTGCTCCTTATGGGGTGGGACCAGCCTTTGGACACACCCATGTCATGCTGGGCCTCAGCATAGGTTCTCTCCTGGCTGGAGGAGTGATGCTGGGAAGGCGTGACCTTACCAGTGGGGGCAGTCAAAAGCCATCTGATTTAGCAAGTTGGGGTTTCCACACTGGGTTTTGCTGGGTCCAGGGACAAAGCCTGGATCCGATGTGCGAGAGAGCTGTCCCTGCACACCCTGCTACAACTTGTAGTGTTGGCTCGAGGCTGGCACTGAACATGTTGGTTGATTCTCAGCCATTCCATGTGCTTTCCTGATGTGAGCTGAGAGCAAGTATGCCGTCTTTGACAGTGCCAGCAAAATCCCGGGGCTCTAGACTTATGAGATTGGACCCGGAGACCCTTGCCAGTGAGCTCTATGCAGAGCCAGCCACTCAGACTCTCATTCTCAGCAGGGCCTAGCATTTGGTCCCTCAAATGGATCCTGCAGTATCCCTGGCTGGGGGCCATCAAGGACAGTGCAGGATGTACAAGCCCCTCATCCTTGCTGAGGTTTGCAAACACAGTTACAACGAGGTGGCTGGCAGAGGCGACTGTTGGTGGCAGTTCAAGGCTCTGGGTCTGCTACCAGCAGGTGTGCCTAAGCCTGTCAAGCTCAGTCTCATGCTCTCTGCCTCAGGAGACACTGAGACTCAGAGCGCACCCAACACCATGATTTCTGTGAGGGACCCGGCTTCTAGGCCTGACCTCTGCCCTAGATCTAGCTAAGGCCACATGTGAAAATGTTATACACATGCACACAGATAGTTCCTAGGCCTGCTTGGAGGGTGTCCCAAAGGCTCACATCCTTCCAGGCACCTACCCTTGACTTTGCTACAAAGGGAAGTGCTGGCTCTAGGTTAGCACCGTGTATGTTAGAGATTCATGGCCACATTTACGTAGAAAGGTCTACCTTGTGTCTGGCTACTTTGCTTTCTTCCACCAGGGGCTGGGATCCAGGTGCCCCATCCTAGTGCTGGCCCTGCCTGCGTCCCTTTGTGAGCTACCGTCTCTACTACTGATACCCTCTCTGAGATCCGCACCTAGTAATGGAGACTGTGTGCCTTGTTTGAGTTCATACCCAGCACCGGCTGCAGAGAAGGCTACTGAATCCCCAGTGATTTCCTAACCCAATGCTGAGTCCTTGTAAAATGTGCTCCAGAGCTCTATGGCATGTCTTCCGGATCCAAAGGTCCCTGGGGTGTGATGGCCACATGCAGCTGGAAGGGATGCTGGGGCAGGAGGACCCAGCCCAGTCACAGTCATTTGTTCTGATGACCCTGGAGGCCCTATGGCATGAAGCAGGCAGTCTTCCATTTCCAGCTTCCTTGGGTGTGGGTCAAGGTCATGCGGGGATGAGGTGGCTGCTCATGCAGGCAGCACAGGAAGCAGCAGACTTTGGATTGTGCTCTGCATTCCATCTTCTCTTCAGTGTCCTTCCAGGGAGGGGACTCACTCAGACAACTGGGTGACCTTCCTAGGTGACTGCCCTGGAGAGGACCAGGCCTGAGGCTGGGCATTCAGGGGGTACAGCTTTCCCACACTTGCTAGTCTATCATAATTTTTGTGTGGCAGGAGTCATACACATACATGCGTTGTTCTAGGCAAGACGCTTTCTTGATGGGTGTCTTGGAATCTCCTTGGTTAGGTCCGCTGAGAAGCCTGTTAGTCATGTGTAGACTGAGGAAGGAAATGTTGGTCCAGATTGGGAAGTACGCTGCCCAGTATCAGATGCACACATCAGACCTTTATTCTATCTGGCAAGGCCAAGTGTTCCCCAGACTATGGGTGTGAGGTTTCAGGCCCCTCCTGGGTACTCAGTGGCTAGAAGGTATGGCTATGGCTGCCTTTCTGTCTCCACAGACCTTCTGTGCCTGCACCAGGACTTGCTTGTTCTCCACAAAAGGTCCTGTCTGTTTTAGGTGCTGACTGCTCAGAACATGGGTCTCCAACCTGCTGTTCCTCACCCAGGATTCGGCAGAGGGGCCCATTCCTATGTCACAGAGGGGAAATAAAGGCATCGGGAGGGTAGGTGTATTGGGGCAGTGGCTATAAGAGACCCCACAGGAGTAGTCTATGGCCTAGATCTCCGCCACCTGAATGGTTGTTACATGGTGACCTTGAGGTGAAAGGTCATCCCCATGACATCCACCTTAGCCCTCGTTTTGTCAAGATCTCCTAAGCCAGTGGCCACAGGAACAGCTGCACATGGGTCTCATCTGCAAAGGGAACAATGTGGGTGGACGCGCCTGTCAGATTTCTAGGGAGAAGACTCAGCCTGGGGTGCATTTGGAGCTGAGCTTAGCTCTCTGTGTCTTTCTGGAAAGGTACCAGGGTCCTTGTCTCCTATCCCCAGCTCCTCTCACGTTGCCATCCCTGCTGGGTTGCCTTCAGGGCTGAGGCTCTCCTTTCCTCCAGACGTTTAGCCCTGGCTTATCACTACCTATGACTAGCTACGGATGAGCAGATCTAGGCTGGAACATACCTGTTACTGAGGGGGACCTCAAGGCTCCTTTCTTACTTGTGCCCTAGGATGAGAAGAACCAGATGATGACAACAAATGTGTGGGTGAAGCAGGTGAGTGGGGAGGGCTTTCCCTGCCTCTGCCCTCTGCTCTGCCCCGTATTCCCCTCACACATGGCTCTCCACTCCCACCCAGGAGTGGCATGACTACAAGCTGCGCTGGGACCCTGGTGACTACGAGAATGTTACCTCCATCCGCATCCCCTCCGAGCTCATCTGGAGGCCCGACATTGTCCTCTACAACAAGTAAGCCCAATGGGCCCTGGCAGGTGAGGTTAGGCCCCAGGCCGGCCAGGAAGCTGCTGGGAGCAAAGAGAAACTAGGCCAATGGAGTGGAAGCCCAGTGGGCTGGGTGTGGCCACCAGCACCTGGGGCCGCCTGCTCTGAGGTCTGGAGATCTAGTTCTGCTGCTCTCCTCACAGAGAATGGATTGGACCTCCTCCTCTAGCAGTGACTGCAGGTTCCACCCCAGGCAGGTAACCTTAATGCCCCTGCCATGTGCAAGTCTGGAAGACCAATGATGCAGGGGACTTTGGAGTAGGTAAAGAGGAGCAAGAGAAGTGGCTGCTTCACAAAGCTTTGCCTCTGCTCTTCTTGGTCCTGCTTTCACGCTGTGCCTAATACTGGGCATTGAGCCAGTGGGCAAACCCAGCTTTCAAGCGCAGCTCAGACTCTGTCTCAGCTCCTGGGACCTGAAGTCTGCATGGACACAAAATCCAGGCAGAGGTGACAAGAAGGCAGAAGGTAGGCATCCTCATACTTGCCTTTCCTGGAGACCCTCACAGGGAGACCCAGGCTAGGAGCAGCTGGCTTTCTGAGCTGAGTCTGCCGGGGGTGGGGGTGGTGGTGAGGTTGATGTTCTGCGCCCTCAGGGTCTGGGTGGGCAGCAGCTCCCACAGTGCTTACAAACAAAGCAAACAGAAGCCTTTCCACCCCCTAGTCCCAGCCATCTGCCCACAGCCCCCTCCAGGCCCTGGGGTGCCCATCTGACCTACAAATGCTCCCATTTGATTAAGAATGACTGGGATTCCCTTCCTCTTTAATTAAGTGGAGTGCTAGCCACGTCCTCGGGTTGTAGAAGGAGCTGCGGGTGGTTTTCCAGACTGTGTTGTGGGCGGGCTTCTGTTGAGGGTGGGCTAAAGAATGAGCAGATGGCAGGGAATGGCAAGGTCTATGGTTCCTGCTCTTCCCTCTGAATGGCTCTGTCTTCTGCAGCCATCCAGCTGAGCCTTAAGCCCTGGAAAGCATCTAGCTACTGGGCCTTTCTGGGATCCACACTCTGCTTGCTCCACCTTTGAATTTTGGGATCAAGTACTGAATCTACTCTAAACAGCCTATTGGACCCATGGCAAGGAAGGACATACGTTTCCTGGGTGGTATTGGGTAGGCAGAAGAGTAGGTAGGGAGCCAATAAGAAGCCCAGGACCAAGTTCCTGAGGACAGACACTCAGAAGTCCCCACCCTTCCAAGGTCACCTTTGTATCTCTTCTACCTGCTCAGATACATGCAAAAAGTGCAGACCACCTTTTCTGTGTCTATCTGGACAGGACTTGGAGCTGGTGAAGGTTGAAAGGACTCTGGTGCTGGCAGAGAGGAAGGCCATTCCCAGCAGCAATCAGCAGCTGCTAGCCAGATGGTTGGTCCCACTGCTGGACAGGGGGAGTCCCTACTCTTTTGTTGACTTGGGGCTCCCTCTTCTGGAAGCCCAGAAGCTCTCCATCTGGTACAGGGCAAACAGAGGGTCCCACTTGCTTCTGAAATGCTGCCTCATGTGGTGGGGCCCTCTTAGGGGTAGACAAAATCTGGGATCCACCCTCCCCCAGCTACTGACTAGCTCACCGAGTCCTGAACTAACTCACACTGGTGGCTGTAGGACCCAAATGCTTTTGCTTCCTCTGGTTTCCTGGGTGCTCTAAGGTGCAGAACTGGAACCTGAGGACCCATCATTCTTCACCCTGCATTAACAGCCTTGGCAGTGAAATGCTGACAGCTCACTCGAGGATCCTACTGTCCTGGTACATGGCTGAGCTGCCTGTGGTCCATGGGACAGCATTGTCCTTTGGGCATTCTGAGTACCTTACTCTTGGCACTATGAGAAGAACAAAGCAGCCAGAACTAGTATGCAGAGTGCTGAGCCCAGTGGTTTCTACTGTCACCTTTTCCACAACTGGGGCTTTGTGGGAGTGTCAGATGGAAGCAAGGCCAGAATTTGATGGAGATGGGCTGCACTGCCACCCTCAGAGACTATTTTCCTGAGAGAGTGCACTGGGGACATGTCTGCAAACATAAGCCCAACAGCAACCTCAGAGGGAACCATCTACACAGTTTTAGGTGCCCTGAAAAATGAACAAGGGAGGGGAGGGGCAGCCAGGCTAGGCAGAGCAAGAAGAGCAGAGAATTGTGAGTACAGTTGAAGGCAGATGGAGCCACAATAGCCTGAGCTGTGACTGCCGAGTCCCCAGTGTGTCTCAAGGGTGGGAAGCCTAAACCCAGCAACCTAGGCTGCAGATGGGAGCCACCGATTCAAGTGAGCCCCAGGGGCCCTTGTCTGCCAACTGGTTGCAGCCTCCCCTGCCTGCCCTGTAACACTTGCTGTGGGAGAATTTAAATTTGTGCCTGGGGTGTTTAGGCTTTAATTTTTGGAGAGATAGGACTCTGAGAAGGAAACAAAACCATGCCCAATTCCACATGGCCTGAAATGTGCTGAAGGATCCACCCCAGCATACCTGGAGGGAACCTCAGCTTCTGTAGAAGCCAGGCTGTGCAGTGTGCAGTCAGGAGCCTTACTGGGGTGCATGTAGAGAGGATCCTACTGTCCTGGTGCATGGCTGGGCTGCCTGTGGTCCATGGGATCCACAGGCAGCCCAGCCATGCACCAGGATGTTTGTGCATCTTTTCCAGCGTCTTTCGTATTCAGCACAGCCACACAGGAGTTGGCCCAGGATGAGTTAACCCACAGGCAGGTCCAGGGTTGGCACCTACTGAGACCAGGAGAGGCTCAAATTTTCTGGACCTTGTGGATGTTGCTGCAGGAGATTGGCTAGCATAGGAAGGGCCAGGAGGCCACCGTGGGCCCTGGTCAGGGGAGCAGGGCCAGTTGGCTGATAAAATTCAGGGGACATGGAACCTCCTCCACCTAAGAACCTTGAAGGACTCTAGCCAGTGAGCTGGGCTTGTGAAAGGAGGTAGGAGAAGTCATGAACAGAGGGATCTGGGGCGCTGGGTAAATAGAAGGTTCTGGAGCCTGTGGCTCAGGGCTACACTGTCTTATGAGTGGTGAGACCAAAGGGATGCATGCTGGTACCATTAATGAGGGATTTAATCAAGCTCACAGAGCTCGTTAGCTTTAAATCAAGGTTTCCCATCAGTGTTTCTGAGCTGAAGCTGGCAGGGTTTGCCCAAACGCGTTAGTGCGTTGCTGCTGACTCAGACAGTCTGTGAATGCTAATCGAGGGCCAGAGCAAATGGCCTGAGCCTGTGAAGAAGCTAAAGAGTGGCACATTGCATTCCAGGTCCCCAGGGCAAATAGGGTAGAGGTTGGGATCTCAAGGATCCAAATAGGGAGGGTTGTGGAGGCA
Source organism: Meriones unguiculatus (assembly GCF_030254825.1). Lineage (NCBI taxonomy): Eukaryota > Metazoa > Chordata > Mammalia > Rodentia > Muridae > Meriones > Meriones unguiculatus. Next base: position 101,648,115 of record NC_083352.1, read on the forward strand.
GACAGAGAGAGAAAGCCTTCCTGAGAGCTTCTTTCCAGTGTCACCAAGTTCCAGCAATGTGTAAAATGAGCCATGCCATCACTGTCTATGAAGCTCAGAGGTCAAGGCTGGAACTCTGCTCAAGAGGAGGGGCCTGAAGGACAGAAGCCCCATTCTCCACTGTCCAACCTGACAAATATCCCCCAAGGCGGAGAGGCGAGAAGCCAACAATCAGACACAGCTGGAGTCCACATCTAGCCTGTGTGCCAGCATCTGTAGAGAGGTGGCCTCCAAGTTCTCGGGGCCAGTGGAGGGGAAGAGGCCTTCTCAGTCTCCAGTGGCAGAAGGTCAGAGTTGATCCATCTTGAGTGTGGGCCCCAATCCAGGGGTAAGTTGTAGTGTTATTTGTCCTGGGAGGCACTGTGGGCACCTCTGCACAGCCATTTTCATACTGAAGGTCCTCCCTAAAGACAAAATGGGCAGAGAGGCCCACTGGCCTCCAGCACAAGATTATCCATTAAACAGGGACCTGATGAGCAACTGCTTGGTGTGAGACCTTCTTTTTTTTTTTTTTTTTGTGGGTGATGAAGAAATCCTGCTTGTCCCACCCCCTCTACTCCTGGGCCCATCAGGGACCCATTCTCCTGGATCAGGCCTCTGGGCCCACTTGCCCCGTCCCTGTGGACACATACTCCACACACACTGGGCTTGTTATGGTCCTGCAGGAACCTCTGGGATATCTATAGCACACTAAGGGGCCAGTTGTCAGCTCCCAAACTGAAGAGGGCAGGCGCCAGTACCTCCCCTCAGTACAGGCGGTAACTAGTGGAAGCCAAAGGGAAATTCCCATGGTGCCTCAGTCAGCAAAGGTACAGGTGACCCAGGCCCGTCTGCACGGAGGGTGCTCAGGAGAAAAGCCAGGAGTTTGGTCCCACCCTGTGCCCTCACAGCAATATTGAATAAGAGCTGTAACACTAACTGCCCACTCACCATTCATCCCTGTTCTCTGAACCACATGCCACCTTGACTCACAGGTAAAGCACGTGGATGAGTGACGGTCCAGGCTACACACACCACTCCACATGATCCTGCGCTCTGCGTGTGGCTGGTGGGGCGGCTGGTCGGGCTGGGAGGCTTTCTCTGCAAGGATGTTCATGGGTGTAGGGTAGGGATGGGTAGGACCTCACTGCTGTCTTTCTCCTCCTCCTGCCAGTGCGGACGGGGACTTTGCAGTCACCCACCTGACCAAAGCCCACCTGTTCTATGATGGGCGGGTGCAGTGGACACCCCCGGCCATCTATAAGAGCTCCTGCAGCATTGATGTCACCTTCTTCCCCTTCGACCAGCAGAACTGCACCATGAAGTTCGGGTCCTGGACCTACGACAAGGCCAAGATTGACTTGGTGAGCATGCACAGCCGCGTGGACCAGCTGGACTTCTGGGAAAGTGGGGAGTGGGTCATTGTGGATGCCGTGGGCACCTACAACACCAGGAAGTACGAATGCTGCGCGGAGGTCTACCCTGACATCACCTACGCCTTCATCATCCGCCGGCTGCCGCTGTTCTACACCATCAACCTCATCATCCCGTGCCTGCTCATCTCCTGCCTCACCGTGCTGGTCTTCTACCTTCCATCCGAGTGCGGTGAGAAGGTCACACTGTGCATCTCGGTGCTGCTCTCGCTCACCGTCTTCCTGCTGCTCATCACCGAGATCATCCCGTCCACCTCGCTGGTCATCCCGCTCATCGGCGAGTACCTGCTCTTCACCATGATCTTTGTCACCCTCTCCATTGTCATCACGGTCTTCGTGCTCAACGTCCACCACCGCTCACCACGCACGCATACCATGCCTGCCTGGGTGCGCAGGGTCTTCCTGGACATCGTGCCTCGCCTCCTCTTCATGAAGCGCCCGTCCGTGGTCAAGGACAACTGCCGGAGACTTATCGAGTCCATGCACAAGATGGCCAATGCCCCCCGTTTCTGGCCAGAGCCTGAGAATGAGCCTGGCATCTTGAGTGACATCTGCAACCAAGGCCTGCCACCTGCCCCGTCTTTCTGCAACCCCATGGACACACCAGTGGAGACCCAGCCTGCATGCAAGTCACCCTCCCACAAGGTCCCTGATTTGCAGACATCGGAGGTTGAGAAGTCCAGTCCCTGTCCATCACCTGGCCCCTGTCACCCACCCAACAGTACTGGGGTGCCAATACTCATCAAAGCCAGGTCCCTGAGTGTCCAGCATGTGCCCAGCTCCCAAGAAGCAGCAGAGGGTGGCATCCGCTGCCGGTCTCGGAGTATCCAGTACTGTGTGTCCCGAGATGGGGCTGCCTCCCTGGCTGACAGCCAGCCAACTGGCTCCCCAGCCTCCCTGAAGGCCCGTCCATCCCAGCTTCCACCGTCAGACAAGGCTTCTCCATGTAAATGCACATGCAAGGAACCATCTCCTGTGTCCCCAGTCACTGTGCTCAAGGCCCGAGGTACCAAAGCACCTCCCCAACACCTGCCCCTGTCACCAGCCCTGACACGGGCAGTAGAGGGTGTCCAGTACATTGCAGACCACCTCAAGGCAGAAGACACAGATTTCTCGGTAAGTCCTTGCTAGTGGCTTTGCATGGGAAGTGTCCCTGCCCAGATGGGATGAGATGTCTTGCGTTTCCCACACACCATCCAGAAACCAAGGCCCCAGACGAAAGCTGCACACCTTGAGGATGCGTAACGTAGTCTGCCTAGCATCCTTTACAGGTTCCCAGGCCACGATGGGGTTGGGCAAGGCCCAGTATAGCTGGTGGGGAATAAACAGGTTCCGTCACTTCATCCAGGTGCCAGGACTCATGAGCCCTGGAGCAGTAGGTTGAAAGACCATTTCCAGCACTGTCATTCTAACACCCACGGGGACTTCCTTTAATGTGTTCAAACTGTTCCTGGCTACTTGGAACTCCAGTCCAGTCATGCTTGGGTGACCGGCAAGATTTCACACTGGCCTTCCTCAAAACGCAGTTCGTTGCTGCTGCTGCCACTGCCCTGTAACCCCAAGAACAGCTTTCCCCTGGGCTTCCACCTGGTGAAGGGTGGTCCTTTGAACCCTAGAAAGGTTGAAAGGACATAGAGAAGAGAGTGGGGCTGCCAGGAGCTGTGCTCACCCCACCCCATCAGTCCTCTGGAGGGTTGTGGAGTGAGGCCATAATGCCTGCTCCACTACAAGGCCCTCAGGAACCTGGAGCCATGGAAAGCTGGTGCTTAACTGGTCTATCTGCACTCATTCTTCATTCTTCAAGCTCCGAGTCTACAGAGGCCTGAAAAGGAATGTCCGTGTCCCTCTGTAGGTGTTGGTTTCCTGACCCAACACAGATGCTCCTGCCCTTTTCACAGAGTGCAGCTCTGGTGAACAGTTGGGCTGGGCAGCAGTGTCAGCTCTGCCAGACCCTGCCACCCAGGCATTGTGGGTTTGTCTTCTTTTCATCCTTGTCTGGCTATCACACATGAGGGTCTCCAGGACAGGGGTCTGGGCTCAGGTGGTTCTGAGGTGCAGGGCTCCTGGTGCTAGGCAAGCTGCTTCCCAAATCTGTCTCCGCCTAAGAGAGGGCCCAGATTGAGGTATGAGAATCAGAGCCTTCGTGAGTGGTCAGATGAAGAGGTCATCAGGGGAAGGCCTGGGCTGCCGTACCTTTGTCTCTGCTGTGCCAGCTGAAATGTCTCTGGCACCTGTCCTTTATATTGACCTTGCCCTGGGCTGGCATTTGCCACTGTCCTGTCTGGGACCTTGGTTTTGCTGGCTTCTGCTCATCTTCCTTTTTCAACAGTATCTCCTGCCAATGGCTCCTCCAATTGGGCTGAGACCTCCTCCTTCATCTAATCCCTGCTGGGTCTTTGTGTGTGTGTGTGTGTGTGTGTGTGTGTGTATGTGTGTGTTTTGAGACACGGCTTCTCTGTGTAGCTCTGGCAGTCCTGGACACACTCTGTAGAACAAGGTGGCCTCGAACTCTCAGAGATCCACCTGCCTCTGTCTCCTGAGCACTGAGATTAAAGGTGTGTACCACCACACCTAGCCTTCTGCTCATCTTCCTATGTGACCTGGGGCTTGCCTGTTGCCTACTCCTAGACCTCTGTGGTTAATTTCCTGGAGCTGCTAAGCCCTAGAAAGAGAGGAGGCTAATTTCCCACATCCCAGGAATAGGTCTCTGCTCTTAGAGTCACTCCATTGAGTCTCAGAGACTTGTGAAGAGGTCTCTGGAACATTATGGATCCCAGAGACCAGACTGCAGAGAAATTTTGGTTCTGGGGCTGTGTCTTGCTGCAGTATGAGGGGGGAGGAAGAACTCTAGGCACTGGGATGAGGTCGATGAGGGAGGATGGACGTGACAAGTTTATTTGAAATCCTTCTGAAACCAGTGCATCTGCAGCAGAGTCCCATAGCTGGGACTCGTGACCTCGTCCATCCCCACTGGCCTGCTGCAGCTGCCTGACCTGGTTCTGGGCCTGGGAAGCTCTCTGACTTAATAGGGACAGGATAGCAGGGCATTGGTACATGACTGTGGTGTTTCATCTTTGGAGGCTTAGTCCCAGGCACTGAAGGGAAAGAGGGATACCAAGCAGCCATCTGCCCTGAGAAGCCCCTGAGGAGCTTCTTAGCAGAGATCTATTCATCCTGAAGTTTCCTAAGTGAACATGGCTACTTGCTCTTGGGTAAGGTAATCAACAAGACACCTGTGATTGCTTTGAAAACTCAGGATAGAAGCCCTTGCAGCTGGAGCTGCTCTTCCAAGGGATCCTCAGCTGGCTTGAGTTCTGTTTGCCACATCTTACTCCCGGCTGCCCGCACGTGCACAGACTGGCTCAGTTTCCGCCTTCACGCCCTGTCCAAAGGGCAGCTCTGATCAAGCCTCAGGGTTATTACGGGCCCTTTCAGACAAATGATATGCTCACAGGACAGTGAGGAGGAAGGAGTGAGACAGTGGTGTGACAACCACCCTGCCTGGAGTACAAGGTCAGATCTGCAGGCAGACACTGTCTTTAACACAATGCTAATTCTCAGTCCTAGTCAGGCCCAGGCATCAGTTCCCCGAATCTTTGCTTGTGGGAGTGGCGACCTTACATCAGGCCCTGTCAGAAGCTAGAGCCCACTTTGTGGGATCCAGGAGAACCTGTGGACAGAGGCAGTAGTCATTTGCACCTCACTGTCACCCTATGTGAAAGCATGGTCCAATGAGGATTGAGTGATCACAGATGTTGATCACATTTATGTGTGCTTGTTGCCACTGTTCGTTCACCCTCTATCCCTGACCTTCCTCCGTGGTACATCTCCTAGCATCATTGTCTCCATACCAGGGCCTGCTCAGGCTGCCTGTGCTGCCTGTGGACACCTGTCCAGGTAAGAGGTGGCTGTGCGTGGTCAGGGCCAGGCCAGGGCACAAGTGTGGACTTAGCTCTGGCTTTTGGACACTTAGCTACTGTGGGATGACCTTGGCGATCAATCTGTTACCCAGCATGATCCGGCCCTAACCTTCTGGGCTGGGACACATGACTGACATCTCTCTGAGATCTACCTTTTCCTTAAAGCTAACTTAATTTTATGCTGTGTATACAAATGTTTTGATTACACGTATGTCTGTGCAACACATACGTGCCTGGTGCCAGGAGAGGCCAGAAGACTATGTCAGATCTCCTGAAACTGGAGTTATGGATGGTTGTGAGCCATCAGGTGGGTGTTGGGAATCGAACGCAGGACCTCTGGAAGAGCACCCAGTGCTGTTCATCACTGAGTCATCTCTCCAGCCCCTGGGGTCCACCTTTGACATCTGCACTGTGGGAAGGTGGATACAAGCCTCCATGGTGCTGCCAGCTTTAGAACACTCAAGACAAACCTCATCCTGAAGCCATGGGCCCTGTGCTGGTCCAAAGTATGATCTTAGGCAGCCTGCTAAGCTCCTTAAGACCAGCTAGAGTACAGCATGAACCTCAAGTCTCTTGTGCCAGTGTGGACCACCGGAAAGCATTAAAATAAGTCTGAATTCAAAGACCCCACACATTGAGCCTCAGATCTGAGCTCTGTAGATGCCCACCCCATATGGTATCTCCCTCTGTTCTACTCTGCAGCAGCTGCTCTGCCCCAGCAGATTCTCTGACCACAGCTGGACATGCTTTTTCTCTACTTGTCACCATCCACAGGGAGGGGTGCAGATGTGTGTCTGATGGGAAAGGCAGAAACTATGGCTCATAGTGCCAGCTTCCAGAAGGTTCTCTGGCTGCCTGTGGAATCTGAGAGCTACAGTGACCCATGTCTGTGTTTGCAGGTGAAAGAGGACTGGAAGTACGTGGCCATGGTCATTGACCGAATCTTCCTCTGGATGTTCATCATTGTCTGCCTACTGGGCACTGTGGGCCTCTTCCTGCCTCCCTGGTTGGCTGGTATGATCTAGGGACCTGGCAGAGGACAGGCCTGCTTGGTCCAGCTCCAGGACTCTGTAGGACCATGCTACTTGTCAGTTATTCCTATCTTCCAAACCTACTGTGAGACACCTAGGAGAGAGATGCTGCTTCTTGGGAGCTGGAAGATGCCCCTGATTCTAGTCAGGTCATGGACCTGGTTGAAGATAAATGAGGGCTGATACAGTTGCAGGCCGAGTCCCCCACCCCCACCCCCATTAAAGTTTCTCCAGAGCAAGTGACAGTTATCCCCTGGCCTACAGACAGCATACACCCAGCTGTGTCTCAGAGAATGACCCAGTGTTGGTCTCTGTTGTCCTATGAGGCCACAAGAATCCATCCCCTTCAGCACCAAAAGCCCCCCATCCAGTGGGAATCATCAGACCCAGGAAACTCCCACTGTGCCTCTGCTGGCCACCCCTCCCACCCCCACCCCCCCGTGACGGGCTCCCTCAACCCTCTAGGCTGGGCTGCTCTCTGACTCATAGGTGGTTCTGTTTTGTTTAGATTGAGGTGAATTGGGAAAAAACAGAGCACTGTGCTATGTGGGTGGGTCCTAGAACTAGAGCTAGTGCAGGCCCTCACAGCGAGACTGAAGGTGCCATGGGAGCCCTGCATCCACCTCAGGGTCACAGGGCTCTGTGGTGAGCACTTCCTAGGGACGAGAAATCCCAGGAGGGCAAGAGCATTGGGAGTCTCAGGGTTGTGATGGTGCCAAATCATGTCCAGGTCCTTGGGCTGTCGTCCCCTCATGGATCTTTCTTAATATCTCTGTATGTTTCTGTATACCTCTCTGGGATTAAAAGACTGAAGGTAAGACTTCTCATCATAGTCTTGTGCTGAGGCCACAGTCCCCACCCCAGCACATCTTGTATAAGGACCAGGAACTCTCTAGTCCAGCGGGAGTGATGGGCAGCCCTGCAATGTTGTAGAATAGGGTGAGCTGCCAGGAGGCTTCTAAGCAAAACTGGTCCCCTGACTCATTGTCTGAGGGCCACAAACCATGGGTTAAGGGTGCCTCACCCCATCTGCCTTGCAGTTAGGTTGTAAGGAGCACCAGGCAACCTGGAGATACCCAGTGGGGGCGTGGGGAGAAGAACATGCTGTGTCCACCGCTGTGAGATTCTACTGGGTAAAGGGCAGAACATGGGAGACACCTAAGAAGTCATCCCGTGTTGTGGTCCCAGTTGTCTCTTCGCTGTCCCCACCAGCCAGGTGGGTTTGGAAGAGCTGGGCCCTGTACCCTCAGCCAGCTTGTCCTAGGCCATGAGCTGAGGTCCCTGTTTGGGTAGCCCTGGGGACTGTAGAAATGAAGGAAGAACTTAATGAAGTCTGGAACCAACACACCAAGCTTCCAGTCGGTACAGCCGCCACCTCCATGGTACAAATTTCCCATCCCAGCTGAATGAGGATGTCAGGAAGGAGGTGCGCCAAAGGGCCAGCATTGTCTTTACCTGACTTCCTGCAGGCAAACCACCATTAAACATAGAGCTGCTGGGCATCCCAGGGTACTGGTGGGAAAGGAACTGAGCTGAAGCCCCAGTACAGTACTGGAGGGGAAACAGAGGCTTGGGTTCTGAACCCTGGATGTTCCAGGTCTTCCCTAGAGTTCTAAGGGCATCAAGGACCCCGTCTGCCATGTTTCAGTCTACCCTCCACTATCTGACTGGGTCACCAGCACTGACAATGGAGCTCTATCCTTGTTGCAAGATAACCCTGGTGGGGAGATTTGTGCCAGAACCTGGGAGCCAGGTGGAACGCAGGCCTCAGTGAGGAAGGCAGCAGATACACCTGTCAGATGTGAGTTCTACCATCATGTTGCATACATGGCTCCAACCACAAGATGTGCAGACAACAGTAGAGATCAGGGCAAGGCCCCAGTGATGCACTGAACGAGGCTGCTGTGCTGTGCTCTTCTGGATCAGAAAAAGTGAGTGGCTGGGATGCCCCTGACAGGCCATCCCCACGCCCACCCGGAAGCCAGAAAAGGAAAATAAAGCACTGTGTTTTCCCCATTCCCACTCAGCTGGCCTTTTGTCTTCCTGCTTCCAGTGTTGATCTGTGGTCAAGATGAAGTTCAGTTAGGGCAGAATGCTTGGCCTGAGGCTTTTGAACCTGTGAGCTTTAAAGAACAGCCCCTCTGATATGTAGACATCACCCCCCAGTCTTCCCATTCCACCTCCTCCCAAGGACAGCATCAGCTCAAGCGTGAGTGTTGGAGACCAGTTCGGCTAGCTCCTGGTCATCATGTCTGGGATCTCATATTGGACTCTACGATGTCTGGCTTCTTTCGCTTGTGTGGCCAAGGCTCATCTGCAGTGTTGTGTGCACTAGACCCATTGCTGTTGTGTGCTCGTTGGTTCTTAGTTGATGTTTTTGTCTGAATAAACTGAGTTGTGGTGTCTTCCCATCAATGTGTGGCCCTGCCCTCATTTCCAGCTGTCAGTCAGGGTGGTATTGAATTCCTGAGTTCATCTCTGTGGGCGTGTATTGCCATTTCTGTTTGTGTTAATAATGTTTATTTGCTTTCTGTATGCTATGATGTCTTGACATGTTGGGGGCCTATCAAACTCAAGACTGCCACTTCCACAGTTGACCAAATTCTACTGCTCGGCTTCCTGGAAGCCTACCCACCTTCATGGTTGAGGGGCCGTCTACAATAGCACCTATTCCTTACAAAACTTACACCAGAGCCAGCCACAAGGCAACTGGGGACCCCTGTGCAGCCCAGAACCTGAGGAAGTGTCCAGACCATGACAGGCTGCTTCCTGTATGCAGCCCGACCCTCTCACAGAAATCCCTGTGGGGGTGGTGCCGCCTCCTTCCCTCAGCCCTTCCACCTACTGATGGACCTGGTGTCCCCTGCTACCAGGGACTTGCCTGGCATGACATCGTCTTCTTGGTAATTGCAACTGACACCCATTCTGTGGTGCTATCAACCCCCCAGGGAGTTAGATCCAAGCAGGGAGCCCTCGGGTCCATCCCATGTAGATAACTCATTCTACAGGATGGAAGTGGCCTCTCTGCTGCAATAGCTCTTGGGCACTGGCCCTCTCCCACTAGAAACCTCTGCGAGTTCAGTGTTTCATTCTCTGGGCTTCCTGCCACCCGTACAAATTGAGATCCGTCGGCACAAAGCCACTAGCTGGTCTTGGAATTATCCTGATCTTTGTGGGGAAAACCTTGAGGATCCTTGGTATGTGTCCACGGCGTGCACACAGGGGTTTTTTTTTTTTTTTTTTTAAAGCTACACGAGACCACTCCTGACTCATGCTGCTTTACTCTAGTCTCTTCTGTTTCAATCTGTAGAAAAATGCCAGTTGCAACTCCCCAAATTGATTTGCTGAGCCACAGCTGGAAGCGCACTGCTCAGGATATAATACCAAAGGGAAGGGTGGAATTGTCAGATACTGGAGTTTGCACTGGGATTTAGATGATTTGAAAACACTTTTGACTCAGATGTACTGTTTACACTTGCTGTTTGCAGGTAGGAGTTTCCATTACTTTAATCCTGCCTGACATTTCTTGCTATTTGCTGGCCTCACGGGTGATGCACAGATAGAACACACAGACCGTCAGCATGCCTGCATACACTGCATGACTACATTTGCCCATATCACCAGTACCCAAAAGTTACCGCTCTTCGTTGAGGGTATCCATTTCCTCATCTAGCTTATGTGGGTCCACTCTGTGTGCTGTGCTGCTGTGCCTGGCTTCATCTCCTCGCCCTGCACAGGCCAGTTCTCATGTGCATGTGCTTACTGTGTGGCTACTGCACCATTTATCCATCCATTTTCTTTGCAGTGGACATTGGGACATGGTCCAGGGTTGTCATTGTCTATGTGCTGCTGTGGAGGGGTTATGGTGTGCATTCCTGCTTCTCATCCTAACACTGGGAGATAGGGGCATGAGAATGAAGACTTCAAGGTCACTCCCAACCACATTTTGAATTTGAGGGTAGTCTGGGCTATGTGAGACTTTGTCTTGAACAGAACACTGCCAACAAAAACATATCGAGGGCTGGGGAGGTGGCTCAGTCAGTACTGTAAGTGTTCGCCTTGTAACCACGAAGACGTGTTCAGATCTCCAGCACCCATAGAAAAGCTGAGAGTGGTGGTGACTACTTATAACTCCTCAAACATTGTCTGCATCTCCTCCCAGACGGGCAGGTCCCCAGGGCCTGCTGGCTAGTCAGTCTAGCCAAACTGGCAAGCTCCTATTTCAGTGAGTAACCATATCTCAAAAAATAAGATGGGAGCCAGGCAGTAGTGGCACACGACTTTATTCCCAGCACTTGAGAGGTAGAGGCAGGCGGATCTCTGAGTTCAAGCTCAGCCTGGTCTACAGAGTGAGTTCCAGGACAGCCAGGGCTACACAGAGAAACCCTGTCTTGAAAAACCAAAATAATAATAATAGTAATAATAATAAAAAATAATAATGTGGAAAGCAATAGACATCAACCTCCTGCCCACATAACACACACACAATTAATTATAATAATTTAAAAATATAACTACAGGTGGGAAAATGCACAAGTCTCGAAAAAACTTAAACTGCACGGTTATCTGCTGGCCTGGCTAGCATTTCTAGAACCTTCTCTAAAACAGCAGAAAGCATGCTTATTCTTTTTAAATGCACACGGGACACTGGGCAAGACAGACCATGTGCAAGGCCTGAAAACAAGTGTGACAAAATTCACAACTGTGTTAGCAGTATATTTCCCTGACTCACAAGGAACAAACTAGAACACCATGTCTATGTTTCAATTGAATTTGGAGAGTGCATCTTTTCATCAGTGAAACATTTTTACAGCAATTTCTGTCACACTGGGAGATCTATTGTTTAATATGTTTTAACCCCTCCACAGAGGAAAGCCTTATCTAATCAGCAACTCTGGACACTTACTCTGTTGGTTCTTATTCTAGAAGATGGTCCTTGCTTATGGCAAATACTTATAAAGAGAGAAAGAGAGAGAGAGAGATTACAAACATCACTGTGCCTCCACATCCTGACAGTGACACCCTGCTGCCCTTGGCACTTGTCCATTAGAATTACCTGGAATAATCTTGGTTTAGATCATTTAGTCACACATTGCTGCTATGTCACTGCCTGAGGCAGAGGGACCTTGCTGTCCCCCTGCTCACACTGTCCCCAGTCCTTTACAGAGGTCTTCATGTGTCTGCTGGACTCTGTCCTGACAAAAACTTCTCCCCAGGAATTTCAAAGTGGGTTTGTGTGTTAAACCTGGAAGTGTTGGGGTCCCCAAAATATCCTTTGCCATAATCCTTGATATGAAATGTGCACATTTCCCCCTCTGCCCTCCTACCCCACTGATGCCTGGAATTGTGGGCTATAGGTTTTCCTCAGGAAGGATTTCCTGTTGAGTGTTCCCACTGTCGTAGCTACATGTGACACATTTCACAGCCCACCCGTTGGCTCTCATGGCCCTGTCATCGGTCTGAAATCTTAGTTCTTTCTCTGATGCTCAAATCTTCAAAGCCTTGTTATCTCAAACCACCAGTGCCCCATTTATTACTGCTCCTTTCCTCTGGGCCCCGTCATGAGGCTGCTGTCAAACAAGTTCCCTGTGACTCTCCTGACTCAAGCTCCTGGACACTTCCCCCCTCTGATCCTGCCGCTTAGTGGTGGTTTCAGCGGCATTCTCCGTCTCAGGTATGTCTCCTGCTGACTTGCCTCTCAGTTTCTTTCCCACATACCATCCTTCAAGTTGGCCTTCCTTCATTTATTCCTGTTATTTTGGGCTTCATGTTATTAATAGCCTTCCTTGCCTCCGTGGTGCAGTGTAAGTTTTAAAAAATTAATAGACCAAAGTAAACACAAATTCCTCCTTATCTGATATAGACTGCTCATTTGTCCCAGTGTTTTTATCCTCGGATGCTTCCTTTTCCTTGTCAGCACATGCCATAAACCTGCATAACAATGCTGTTCATGATTGGACTGTGAATGTACATCTATGTACATGTGTACATGTGTGTTAGAAAGCATATGTGTGTGCATGCAGGTCCAGAAGGAAACTATTCATTGTCTTATAACAGCTTCTTGAGGATCAATGCTGCACACATGTGCAAACACATGCATACATGCAGTGATACATGTACATACAGACATGTGTGCACATGCAGAAATGCATGCAATTATAGGCACAGGGAAACCTGCATGTGTGCAACATGGCATACAGAGACAGATGTGCATGTGCACATATATAAATGCTCATAGACATGTATACAGAGACACATGTGTAAAGACAGAGATGTATGCAGGCATTGATACATACATGTACCTGTGTGCCCACATATGCACACACATACCCACACACATTAAGTCATGGTAGACTGTTCCTTTTGTAGGTGTCAAACATCTCTTATTCCTTGTCAAAACTTTCACCCTTCCTCCCAGTGATGTGGGTTCCCGTCTTTGTTTCTGGACTTTTTGGGTCTAGCTACAGAGATGGGAGCAGTGGGACAGTTGCTTAATATCTGTTGAATAAGGAAATAGACATTTCTGACTCTTAGCTGGGCCAGGATTGGGAATACAGGTGTCATGAGTTCATGCCAATCCAGACCCTTGTCTGGCACGGTGGGGTAAGGCTTACATGATCTCGCCGAGGTGGTAAAAGACCCAGGGCTGAGGTGCTGTGAGAGGACAACCTTGCTCTGAGACCCAGAAGACAAGGGGCCATAGATACCAGGTCTTAAAGTGACATCCCCATGCTGGGAGCCAAGCACAGAAGGACGGGAAGATGATCTGGACTTACTGGACTGGGGATGGGGTGGGACAGGGCAGGTGGGCACTGCTCGTACCCAGAAGCAAAGGGGACTGAAAAGGACAGTAGGGCTGAAGTGACAGCACTGTTCTGAGGGGGAGACGGTGTCGGGGATATAGCCCTGGGAAGAGCGCAGCAGACATGACAGCACAGGCAAAGGCCCAGGGGTAGCCATAGTCGATGGCCTGTTGTGTGCTAAAATTGGCAGGAGGCCATTCCAGTGCTTCGCCCCTGGAATGACAAGCAGTCCTGAGAAATGGAGTGGTGAACAGGTCTGTACCTTAGTAGGGTGAAGATGAGCAGTGACTGAGCAGTTGACTACCTCTGCCTTGGGTAGAGGATGAGAAAGGGTCAGCACAGGATCCATGCTGAGCCTTGATGGGCCCAGAGGAAGGAGTCTGGGCTTTGAGGAGGCCCAAGAATCCTGGAGAGTTTTAAGTTAGAAGGTGACATGAGTGGTGGGAGACAGTGGTCAGACACCTCACATAGGCTGATGAGCAAGCAGAGGTTTATCTGAACTAGGAAGCGGTACAAAGAAGGGACTCTGGGGGGAACACCACCCTTTTCCCTTCCGACTCCTGCCACTTCACGGTCTTCCTTTGGTTCCCCTTCTCTGTCCCACGAGGCTGTAGTTGTCCTTTGCTGCGTTGAGACAAATACGTGGATGATGGTGCTGGGGAAGTACAGGGTGATTTGAAGTGGCAGAGGGAGGGTCTTGGCAAGAGAGAAGGGCAGGTCCAGCTGAACTGCAGCCTCCCGGCACAGTGAGCTCAGGCTTCCCCAAAGTGAGGACTTGAAGGCTCCACACAGTAGCTTCTGTTGTGACACGGAAACAGCAGAACCTTGAGCTGTTCTCTGATCTCCCAACCAGGGACAAGGCTGTTGTACTCACCCAGGGCTCCAGCTTGTCCACAGTTGGCTCCCCACTCCTGCCACCCACTTTCCATCACACACACGCTTTAGCACCCCTAAGCCCTTGTGCCTGCTGAGTCTGCTCCCAGATGTCTGCGGCTCCATCATCTACTTGAAGACAATGCTGTTGCTCACGCCTGAACCCACCTGCGCCACCTGTGCTCACCTGCACTTGTGTTCACGCAGCTCACCTGTGTTAACCTGGTCTCGAGCCCCACCTGCGTTCACTGTACCCTCCCCCACACTTGCACCTGGAAACACCTCCTAAGGCCGGTTTGCGCATGGGAAGCTTGCTCGGGACATCACGAGAAAGGGGAGAGGTCATCTGGTGCTGTTCCCTGCCTCCCTACTATCAACTCTATCGCCCACGCTCAGAATGCCCAGAGTGCTCTGTCTCAGACCTCAGCAGCCCTCATCTGGCCAGCTGTTCACTGGAATGTGTACCTGAGGTCCCGTCTCTGTAAGCCACCTCCCATTATAGGGCTCCTCTAAGCTCCATGAGCATCCGGCACTCCTGCAGCGCAACCCCTGCTTCGGTCTGTGGCTCCTCACCCTTGCTGGCACACCCAGGGTCTGCAGGACAGCCAGCCTCACCCCACTCTCATGGACAGTGCCTCTTCTCAGGTGGAGACAGCACCATCTCCCACTCTCTTACTGTTCCGCCCAAGTGGATACCCTTCACTCCAGCTATCCCTCCTTCTTGCCCCATGGCTGGCACGATGACAGAAATTTACCTGTTCACTCCAGGGGGTTGGGGGTCTGCCCCTCCTGCAGTCCAGGGCTGCCTATGTGGCTGATAGATGCAGGCTCACCTGAGAGGAAAGGGGACATTCCAGGACCAGGGGACGTAGCAGCTTTGGCTTCCTGTTCTCTGACCTGTCTGTTCAGAGGGAGGCTGGGTCCTTTGGGGATGAGCATGAGGCTCAGCCCTTGGCCAAAGGCTAAGCATTCATGAGAGAGCTCATCGGGTCTTTGAGCCCCAAGCAAGTACCTTAGTGTGGGCTCAGTGGCCAGAGTAGAGACTTTACAACTTCTAAATGAGGTGGGGTCACCTGTGGACACCTGAGGCTGTTCCAGGTTCATGAAGACATCTTTGGAGTAAAGGGGCTGACAAGGAGGAAATACACACACACACACACACACACACATACACACACACACATACACACACACACACACACGTGTGTGCAGGAAACCAGCCACTGTCTACTTCTAGAATCCTTTCCAAGCAGGAAGCCTGATACCTTGGTCCTCAGGGTGGTAGATATGTCCCCAGTCTCCAGGAAGTAGAGCTTCATTGTGTGATCCAGGAGGCTCTACAGATCCATGTCTTCCTGGCTGTGCTGTCTCTACCATGAAGGGCATTGGTGGACGGGCATTCTCGTGGAGGAAGGAATTCAGCTTCAGCACGTGTGCTGGGGAAGGAGACGTCATTTGGGTGCCAGCCTCACCAGTAAGGAAAAGGCAGGGCAGGGCAGGGTGGTCTTCACTTACTCTGTATGGCTGACTCACAGGCCTGGCTCACCAGCTGGAAGATGGTGGCAAGGGACTGTGGCTCTCCCTGAAAGGAGGACATGGCTTTGGGGACCCACGGCAGGTGCTACAAGGGAGTCCCAGTCTCCATATTGTGGGCTTCACCCACCTTCTCTCCTCGTTCACCTTTGGACCCTGGTAGACCCTGTAGCAGGAGGGAAAGGGAAAAAGCTGTCAGCATAGAGGCACAGAGATACAGGCATGGTGTGTAGCTGACATGGTGCCAAAGCCCCAACCCAACTACCAAGTTCCAGGAGTCTGTGCTCTCAGCTCCAGCCCAGGGTGAGCAAGTGGAGCTGGATGTCCACAGCAGAGACAGTCTCAAGTGGAGCTGGGAGTGATCTGCGGAGGACCCAGCTCCAGCTATGCATTTTGTGCTGGGGAGTATGAGCAGAGCTCTCAAACAGCCGAAACATGGCCTAGAGAAAAGACCCTCCCTTGGCCCAGAGGCAGGCCTGAGCCAGCAACTCCTACTCATCAACCTGCTTCTTCCTCTATGTCATGCCCACACTATAGACCCCACTTAAGGGGCGCTAAGCTGCTGAGACCCTACTCCTCTCGGCTGATGGCTGAGGTGGCCTCCTAGGGAGCTGGATCCTCAAAAGTCAATTATTGCCTCCTTCCAATTCTGGGTCCACATGGAAGCCATGGGAAACTCTGAAAAGGCAGATATTCAATCAGGCAGCCCCTGAACCCGCGCTTGCACAGTTCCTATTGTTTGGTTGCCTTGCTGGAGTGTAGGGGAAATACTTACTGTGGGCCCCACAGCCCCTGGGGGTCCTCGCTCCCCGTCGGTGCCTCTGGCCCCTGCCAAGCCCTGGAACCCCTGTAAAAATGCAGGCATCAGAGTTTGAGCCCCAAGGAGTCTATTCTCTTCTCCTGTCCTGGTTTGCTATTCAGGGGCCCATTACCACACAAGGTTAACCCTAGCTACTCTCAGGCCTTGCCCTCATGCTTCAGATCCTGTTCCTAAACCACTATTTGTAGAAGACCATGAATCCAGCACCCAGGGCAGCCCCTCCAAGCCCCTCCCCTAACATGCAGGATAAAACCCTACCTATGCTCTGTACTCAGACAGGCACTCCACACCTAACTCAGCATCCAGGGTAGACTACCACTCCTCACCCAATATCCATCAGTGTTTATTCTGCACTGAAATACTCCCTGCTAGGCTCTGGGTACTCTGGCAGAAACACAATGAGCTTTCCCCAGACCCAGAGGGTAGTCCTCGTAGCATATCCTGCTGAGTCTTAGCTATTGGCCTGAGGCACCTCTCAGAGGTTCGCTGGGGACAGAGCTCACAGAGAAAACCCTCCAGGATTGAGGAAGAAAGCCTTCTGAAGGTGATGAAACCCCAGCTTTCCTGCAGGGTCATGGAGCTGCCTTTGATGTCCCAGCTACTGAGGAGTCCGGTAGCAGCTAGACACAGCCAGTCTAGCCACATACCCCTACCAAGCCCAGCCAGGAGCCCTGGTACCCCTGCCCTGAAGAGTTGGCATGGTTGGGCCTGTACAAGGGCTCCTTTCCATAGCAACCTGGTCCAGGGGCAAGGGCCTTTTCTGGAATAGAGCTGGGGTGCTCCAGCGTCCAGACACTCAAATGCCCAGTAGAGCCCTGTGGAAGGCTGCAGCCGGAACAGTTCCCTCCTCCAGCGTGGTCTGAACAGTGGCAGGTGGTGTTTGCTGCCTCTCTCCCAAACTAGCCGCCCAGTTCCAGGGAGCCTTGCGGATTCTGAGAAGAGCCTACCCTAGGGCCAGGTGGTCCAGGCAGGCCGGCAGGTCCCTCCAGTCCCCTCATTCCCTGATGAACAGAGGAGAGGAAAATTGAGATGAGGGCTTATATCAGCCCGTGTTTTCTACGGTGATCACCCAGCAGCCCCTGGCACAGACTTTTCACTGGCATTTCTCTTCTACCAACTTGATGCCCTTTGGGTCCAGGCCAGTACTTCCCCAAGAAGGTGACCTACCCTGGGAAGGCGGGACCTACAACTTGGCCCAGCCCTAATTAGAGGAGCCACCCCCCTTCACCACACCTCAGAGTAACAGCATTTGTCCTTAGTGTGGGCTGAGATAGCTTTCTTGCTAGCCAGGCCTTCGGGAGGAGGGCAGATGAAGCCTCAGGAGGAGAAAGGCTCTTCACTTCCTCATCTCCTGTAGCCTCTGTCTCCAAGATTCTACCTGGGCCTACTCCCCCACTCACCACCTACTGGGCCTGGAGCCAGTACCTTTGGTCCCTGTAGGCCAGTTTTCCCTGGGATGCCTTGCTGGCCAGAGAAGCCCTGTGAAGGAATAGAGATAGTCCACCAGGCAGAGGCCAATATCATATCCTTGCCCTGACATGGCCCTGGTCATTACCTGCAAGCCTGGGAAGCCATGATCTCCCTTCTCTCCTTTGACTCCTGGTGGTCCCTACAGTGGAAGATGGACTGAGAGGCAGGGAAGAGAGACAAAAGGAAAGATGGGTACAGAGTAGCACCTACCATGGGTCCCTGGACTGCACGGCCCTGGGTCCCTGGTGACCCCTGCTGACCTCCAGGGCCTTCGGGTCCTGTTTGTCCAGGTGGCCCCTGCTCTCCCTGGAGACACAAGGAGAAATTGAGGAGACATATTCCCTGTCCCTTTCTATTCACTACCTGCCTCAGCACTGTATCCACCACCCAGTGATTTTCATACGAGGCCACAAGAACCTTCACTGCAGAACAAAGGTGCCTTTAATGCCTACCCTGAGTGGTTCCTGATGGGACGCATCTGTAGGGCACAACCAGCTCCTGGTCATTTATCCAGAGCCACAAACAAGCCACAGTGGAGCCAGGATTTGAAGCTAGCTCCTCCACCCACCCCACCCCAATACTCTTTTTCTGCTCTGGTGCCAAAGGGGCTTGGAGAAGAAACCACCAAGAGGAGAGAAGGAGCTCAGTGGGGTGATATGTAGGGGATCAAGGGTAATCTCCTTGATCTCTGATACCCCAAACACAAACTTTGGTTCTCACAAGCTCTAAGGGACAGGTGACCCCAGATGTTTAAACTAAGATTGGGGGGAGCACTTCTGAACTTTTTTTTTTATTAATCAAATCAATGCTTCAAACATGGTAAAGAAAACTGCTCAGTTTTATTAATGCACAACTATAAATATGACACCAGCATGCAGCACACTGCCACATACTAAACAGTGATGACGGCCATCACCATGCTGGCTTCTTAATGAGGCAAGACTACTTAGCATGTGGGGAAACAGCAAAATTAGCAGTGAGTAGCTGCAAGAAAAAAAATTGCTTTATCATATCCCTAGTCACGGAACAAATGATACATTTATTTAATGTCTGTTTGATTTGTTTTTCAAATTTCAAATAAATTAAGATTAAAGGAATTTTGTTATCACATAAAAATGAGTGTCTGAGTCATCTCTGCATTTAAGGAATTACTATTATGCCAAAGGAAAGAAAAAGACATGTGTACCACCACGCAACACCAGGTGACAAAGTTCTGAGCTACTCGCCAACACCAATAGGCCAGAAAAGGAAACCAGAGTTATAAACACTGGGCAGGGGAAGGGAAAGCAACTATGCACGTGATCTCGTGTCAGTCTGGAAAACATGGAGACAAAATAATCACAAAGAAGACAAACAAGAAAGCTGGCTACAAAAATAACCCTTAGGGAAAGAGCCTGTACCTAAACTACGAGAGCAGCTATAGGGAGGAGACCACCCTTTTCACTAGCAGCGAAAAGGAGCAATGTTTAGGCATGAACTTGAGCCCTTCAACAAACAGGATACCATGCTCCTAGATGACAAAACGCAAATTCTCAAAGTACTACTTCCTCCCAAGTACGACTATAACCTGAACTTGATTCCAATAAAAACAGCGACAATATTTCCCAGTCTAAATGGACAAGTGAGCTCTGTAAGCAAGGAGGAGAACCAGTGATGTTCTGAAAAGGATCGGACCGGGCTAGCAAGATTGCTCAGCAGATAAAGGCTCTTACTGCACAAGCCTGGTGACTTGAGTTCAATCCCTGGAACTCACCTAAAGATGTGTCCTCTGACCCACACATGCATATACACTATAACTGGCTATAGGCAGGAGTTCTGGGTATGGAGGCCCACTGTCATTCATGATGCTTGGACCTGTCCAGTGGACAGGAACGATTTGGCCAGGCTGGACTCATGGGCCTGATAGACAAGCCAGCGGGAAGGGTGAAGCGTGCTTTGGGGTGGGACTAGGTGAGGTGGTACTGATTAGCAGGGCTGAAGCCTCAGGGACAGGGACTAGAGGCTGGCTTTTCACAGACTGGAGATGGCTCTTTCCACCTCATATCAAGCGACCTGGGGATGAACCAAGTGCAGGTCTGAAAGGCCCCAGAGTTCCAGAGAAACAAGAGGATGTCTGCTTTCTACTCTCAGACTAAGGGAGGCTTTTTAAATTTTAATTGTATTTAACACATATCTATTTAGTGTTTATGAACACACGTGTAGAGGTCAGAGGACAACTTATGTGTGCCGGTTCTGTCCTTTCATCGTGTGGGTCCTGAGAGTCAAAATCATGTAGTCAGGCTTGGTGGCAAGCAACTTCCCCTGCTGAGCTATCTTGCCTACCTTGGGAGGCTTTTTTTTTAAATGGCCTACAAAATTCAAAACCCAGAAGAAGCAGAGCAATGATGTAGAATACACAAAAATTACCCTAAAAAAAAATCTAGGTAGACAGCAGTCAGCAAACAAGTTCAAAGGGCACACAACAAATGCCGAGGAAGTCACTTCACAGGACAGCTGACTCCAAACTGCAGAACATCCCACAGCGGAGGGTTGCAGGACACATTTCCAACAAGAAAAGCCTGGCAGCTTCTGAAAGACGTCAGAGCTAGCATAGCAAATTCCAGGCTAGCCCTGGCTACACAGTGAGACCCTCTCCCAGACAAACAACAAACAAAAGCCATGTACATTTCTACCCACCAGCCTGCCAATATCAGCCAGTTATCCAGGCGTGGTCTGGAGAGCAGCTGGCTTACCATGGGGAAGCAGGTGCACATAGCTTAGCTTCCAAAGGGGGGACAGCTGGCATTGTGCACATAAGGACACAGGATCCATCCCCGAGGACTCCTGAACTCCTGCAGACTGCCCGGACAGGGAGAAGCCCTGCAGCACCTTCAGGGGGGCTGAGTATTCCCCTCACTGATGGAAGGCTGATACTATTTACACATGTCCAAGGTTCAAAGGCCTCAGCCAGCTCTGCCCAAGAACACACAGTCCTTCCCAAGGGGCACTGTGCCAGGGTTAAGGCAGGACAGAGGATGGGGTGCAGTTTGACAGACCCTCTGGAGGACAAAGAGGGAGGTGAAGGCGTCAGGGCAGGGGAGGAGCATATCCCGGCAGCTGCCACTCCTTGCACATCTTGTACTCTGCTCATGTGGCATTGTGGCCTACCAACCTAGAATCCAGCAAGACTGGCACCTTGTAGGCCACTGCAGGGGTAGTGCCGCCACCTGAAGTACGCTGCCATCAGCTTCACGCTCCACAGGCCAAGACCGCGAGCTAGACCCTGCCCTGTGTAATGAGACCAATCATCCTGCAGCAGGCTGTCATTTAGCTGTTTTATCTATAAACCTACAGCAAGAACGCTGTCCTTTCCACAGTCAGACAGTGTTTGCTAAGACCAGCACAATCCCTGAGGAGGGTGAGGATGGAGCACACGCAACTGTCCCAGAGTCTGCCTGCTTTTGTCTGCGCAGCGCGCATGCTGTCTGAACCTGTAGCTGTCTCTGCTGCCTTAATACCAGTGTTCTGAACCCAGATTCAGATGGAGGGCAAAACAATTGTCTATATTTGTCTCTGACTAATCCCCTATAAACTCATTTCACCCATCAAAGTCAACTTTAATGAGTCATTTCTTTGGGCTGTTGTGCCTCCTCCGTTCATACAGATACTAATTTTACATTTAAAAAAAGTCATGCTGTGCTCTAACACACCTACAAACCTCTGCAGAGTCAGACCCTCTCTCCAACACACCCATAGACCCTGTAGACGGCACAAATTCAGAGACTAATCATGTTTGAAACCACTTTGGAACTCAGTCTCCTGAGTGCTGTGGATGAGGAGTTAGCAAGTGTCAGTGGAGGAGAATAAAGAGTGAGTTGAGGAGCTAGGTAGCTTGGACACACCCACTGCCCCCCATCCTCAGTTTCCTGACCTGTGCCATGTGGATGATCCTGCCTGTGAGAGTGGGTAAAGGTCAAATATCCACTAAGTACTAGGTTCAGGGCCAGATGTCAAGCAGGAGTGAGGTGGGGTGGGAATGGGGCACATAACAATTGCTGATTTCCCTGTGAGGTCAGATCCCTGCTTTGCTACAGTGGGGGTCCCTTCCCTATGCTCCGAATGTGCAGGCTTCTTTCACTGCAGGTCAGACCAGGCTCATGGCTCTTGTACTCCATAAGACCTACCTTGGGCCCTGGGTGTCCCTGCTGTCCTGGAGTGCCATTCTTTCCAGGGAGGCCCTGTAAAGATTCAGATTAGGACTGAGGACCAGCCCCATCATACACTCAGGCTCCCTCCAGCAGATCCTATCTGTATTTGCTGAGAGGAAAAGGATCCTTGAAGATCAAGGTTACCCTTTACTGTCCTCTTCCCCAGTGATGAGCACCCACTGGAGTAGGGCAGATTTGAGGTCACACCCTGGGCCTATATACAACGAGGGATGTGGACCTCCAAGTGCAGAGTAAGTGCTCTGGACAGGCATCCTGCATTCACTGGCTTTGGAAGCATTGCAACCCTGAAAGATTAGCCCAGGAGCCTTGGGACTGCAGAGAGAAGACCAGAAGAGGTATAAACATCCCCTGAGGATGCCATGCCTGCCCAAGGTGGAGGGCTTATGGTGCTGGCCAACTCCTTGCTACCCAGGGCAGAGCTGGCTGCAAGGCTATGGTTCACAGTTTGCCACATAATAGCCCACCAGCCACCACTAGGACAGTCCTGGAGACCAGCTCGTTCCGTCAGGAACATTGGAGAAACTTCCCTGGCAGAGAAAGGCCAGCATCTGCCCACAGATGGAGGACATATCTAATGGAAAAAAGCTCAGCCAGTGTGCAGAGGGGCTGCCCATCCTGGGCTGGTGGGACTGAGAGCCATGGAAGAAACCAAAGGAAGCCTGTCCTCTGTGTCAGATGCTTAGGGAGGGCTGCTGGTGGTTCCGGATTCCTGAAGACTGGTGTGAAAGGCATTTGTAGAGCACTCCACCTCTACCAATAGCAGCAGAAATCGCTGGTTATACCCAGGGGAGAAGGTTATCACCAGAGGAGAAGATACTGGACTCACTGGAGGGCCTTGGGGCCCTGGTGGCCCAGGGGTCTCAGATGAGCAGGCACAGGCAGAAGGGAAGGCTGGGCATGTCTCTCCATCCCTCTGGAAGAAGAGAAATCATTTACTCAATGGACCTTCCCTGGATCTCTTCTAATTTTAAAACTCAGAATGGCCAAAGGACACCTAAGGTCAGGAAGCCTCCAGAGTCATCATCAGAAGTAGGACAGGTCAGAGTAAAGGCTGTTAAGTCCTGTGTAGGTAGCAGGCTCGGGGTACCCTTCCTGGATGTCCACATGAGCTCTACGACATGATGGAATCTCCTTTTCCTCACTCTCCTCACAGGCTCCTAGCATGGCCAAGCTTAGTATGAGTGTAGGTTCTCAGGGAACTAGTGAGGACAGTTCCTAGGTCCCCAGCAGGACTAGGACGACTCTGCAGCCTCCCTGCATGAGTCTCTACCAGGGCCTATAGAGAAGAGGGAACAGCCTCTCTCTAGAGCTGACCAGGGACTTCTAATTGACACATAGTTGTCACTGATGGAAATTGGATGTCCTGCATATGTTCCAGTCCACAGCAGCTGCTGTAGCTGCAGATGAAGCTTCTTGGCCTTCCCCCAAATGCCCATGGGACTTTCCTATTCAGGCCCCTAGACATCTCATTCAGAAGGTATGCTTTCATCTCTCTCAGCACAGTGGGTCTAGTCAGGCCATCTACCCCAGACTCTGTATCACAGAGCCTTACTGACACTCTCACAGGGCCTAGAGGCGGTATCTAGGGCCTTGCTGTCACATACCAATGCAGGAAGCTCGCAGCACCTGTCCTTGTCTGCCCAGGAATCACTGCACACGATTTGCAACATCTGGAGCTGGAACTGTGAGGCAGGGGAAAGGTCAGGCCCCATAGGCAGAGCCTACCCATCCCATGAGGCAAGGCCCAGACTCACTGTGGCTGAGCTGCTCCGTGGCCCCCTAGCCTTGGCTAGCCTCCCCAGTGTGATGAAACCAGCTGTGGGTGGGCTGCCAGAATCCCCAATGGGTCGCTCAGCCACCTTCCGACAGTCCACATAAAGTCTGACCTTGGAGTGACCTACAGCCACGTGTACCTGCAGAAACCATAGTAAATCTCCCACCCCAGATCAGGTCAAGACAGATTAAGGGGGCCTAACACATAGGGTCAGATCCTGACTCCACTCTGGAACCTACTGGTGCCTCACCTTCCCCAGGGAAAGCTGCTGTAGGAGCCTTCCAAAGAGAAGAATTTGTTCTCTGACCCAAATTAAGGAGGGGCAATCAGAACAAAGGAGCACCAGGGTCAAAGGCCCTAGATCAACCAATGCTTGACTCTCAGGGGAGACAACCACATGCAGGGAGAGCCAGACCAGAGAGTCGGGGCCTATAGGACTCATGCAGACAGTTCCCAGGACCTTGTGGAAGCTTCCAAAGAAAACCTTCTTCGCATCCTGCAGGTCAAAGGTGACCTCCTGCAAGCCCGCCCTGGGATCATGGTTGAAGTAAGTCAGAGACTTTCTGCCAACTGCCAGAAAGGATAGGGAGGAGATGAAAATGGTAAGTTGGAAGAGGGCTGCAGTGACAGACCAAAGGCCCTCCCCAAGACCCGAGCAGGGCCTCCGCACTGCAAAGCCCTGGTGCTACCCAGGGTATCTGCTCTCACTGATGATGGGTGTCTGTGCTTAGCTGCCTGAGGGGCGTCATGGCTTGAAACTAGGGCTTGGCATCGGTTGGACTCATTCTATGAGGTTAGGAAGGTAAGCGGGGGCCCCATCCCTCTCAAGCTCCAAGGGTGATATGGGGCCCACAGTCACCATCCAACAGAACCCCAAGGATGGGCTGGAAGTCCTCAGCCATAATCTGCCACAGTGCAAAGGCTTCTCGGGGTGTCTCAGGGAGCAGACGCACGAGGAAGACAATGGTGTATTCTGGTGGCAGGGTTGCTGGGTAGATGTCGCTGGTGAGACAAGGAGTTGGAACAGATTTCAAGGGACCGAGCCAAGGTCTTCTGGTCTCAGTTTCCCTATAAGGAACATGGGGGTATAGCAGAGCATACCCAAAGCCGTCAGTGTTCAACAAGAAGTGCCGCAGCCCCTGGGCCAACAGACCATCTCTTCCCTGAAGACAGGCCAAGGCTACAATTGAGGTCACTGGGCAAGGGCTGCTGAGACCCTTATGCTCAGCTGCAGTGTAGATTAAAAGGACCCTGACCAGGGAGACTGCAGTAGGAAGGTCTCTTGAGCAGTCCCAGGATTCAAGAGCTGCTCCCACTGAGTACATATGCTGAGGTATCAGACTAGGCAATGCAGAGTACATGCCCATGCTGATACAGGCCATCATTGCCTGGGCTGGCATTAGACTCACAGTGATCCTTTTTCAGTCTCCTGAGTTCTAGGACTCCAGGTGCTACCACACACAGAGCAATTACAATTCTCTAAACGCAATGATCACAGGACTTCATGTACTGTTCCTTTCTCTGGCAGCTCTCCGCTGCACCACAAGAAAGGAATATCCTTCGCAGTAGCTCTCACGGTGGGGGCCACTTGGGTTAAGTGAGAACTTTGGGGAAACTAGTTAGCTGTCCCGCCTTCTTTTGGAGCCCCAGAAAGGCAAATAGATAGACGGAGAGCTACAGGAAAAGTCACTCATTTGAGGAGATGCACCCAGCTTTGATTCAGGCTTGTGGTAAGTGTAGAGACGGGGACAGCAGGGGAGACAAGGAAGGCAAAAACAAGACCACTCAGTTGCCTGCACTCCGGGTTGGTGGCTTCGCCTCACCAGCCCATTCGTTAGTCCCCTGACCAACTGAAAGACTAGGCTAGATCTTGGACTTTGAAGGATGGAACCACGTGCTCTGTGATAGACCTCCCCCACCATCATGGTCCTCCCAACAGAACAGCTGCCATCTTCAGCAGACAAGCTCTGCCTGCTTACAAGACACCACGCACTGGACCTGTGCGCTGTTGCTATTCCCCCAGAGGAGGAGGTGGATCACTGGAGCCTCACCTGAGATTTCAGCCACTCCCTCCTGCATGTAATTCTGCCCTAACTGCATGTTGCCTTGGGTCTCTAGAATTTGTAGGCTGGAAGAAGTTAACTGAAGGGGAGCTCCATTTATGTGGCTCTGGGGAAGTCACCACTCATGCCAGGTAAAGGCTTCTGGTGGAGCTGCTTTAGGCTCCGTGAGTACCCTCTCACCTATGCTCTGCAAGTGAGCCCATCTGGCTTGTAAGGAAGAAATAGATGCCATTTACTCCCCAAGCTGGAAAATCTCACAACATTATAAAAGTGGGGCAGAGCGGGAAGGAGGGACAAGGGAGAAAAAAAGAGGATGGTGAGGGAAATCAGGAGGCAGACATTAAGATGAGGGGCTGCAGGGCCAGGTGTGGTGACACAGGCATTTAATCCCAGCACTGGAGAAGTAGAGGCAGGTGAATCTCTGAGTTCAAAGCCAGCCTGATCTACAAAGTGAGTTTCTGGACAGCCAGCACCATACAGAAAAAAACACTGTCTCAGAAAACAAAAACAAAAACAAAAACAAAATAAAAAAAAAAAAAAGGATGGGGACAGCAAAATATGCCAAGCATCCCATGAGGACCAGGGACATTTGATGGCAAGGCCAAGCACAAAGTACATGTAGCCATGGCCATGCCTGCCTCAAAGGATAATTCTCACAAGAAAATGTACAAGTAGATCATGCAGATAAGAGCCTTGCAGCATTGGGAGTGTAAATTAGTATAACCACTATAGAAAACAGAACGGAGGATTCTCAAAAAATAAAAATAAAAAAATAAGAACTACCAGATGATCTGGCAAGTCCATTCCTCCGTACAAAGGACATGAAATTGGATTTTGTGGTCACTGTACTATTCACCAGAGCCAAGAGATGGAGTCAACCAACGCGCCCATTAAGTTTTGAGTGAGAGATGGAGCCAAGCTCTGAGGACAGAGTGCTATGTATACACCTCAGGAACAGCAGGGATAATGAATGGGACAAGCTATTGAGATGCTATAAACTTCATGGGAGGAAGAACATAAAGAACCGGAGTGTGGGAATACAGAGGACAGGTGCAGATAGTCACCGGCCAAGCGCGTCATAAAGTTCGAGGAAAAGACTCTGGTTTTACAGTAGTAAAATAATAAATGTTGAAGGGGTAGCTATATTTACCCTTAGCTAGCCATTAACTAACACATCTATAGAAAAAGATGGTAAGCCTGTGTGGGCCTCAGCCGAGTAGATAGGAAGGGCAGCCCCAAGCCTCTTTCCTGCTTGACCAGAGGCTTCTGCCCAAAGCTTCTAGCTGTTCTCATGGAGGAACATGAACAGAGACAAGATCTCCAGCTTGCTGCCTGCACCCGGGCCCCAAGTTGCTGTGGGAGCCCATGGGTTGCCTCCTTTCTTACTCATAGGAGCATGTGGCAGTAGTGTGAAGGTCAGAGCTTTTACCTCTGTGAAACATGTTTTTATTTTTGCTACATGCCCAGGCCTCAGTTCTTTCAGGATGTGAGTCATACTGCACCAAAGTTCAAGCAGGAGGTAAGCATGGATTGGTGCTGACTAGATGCCAGGGGCC
Organism: Meriones unguiculatus; assembly: GCF_030254825.1. Classification (NCBI taxonomy): domain Eukaryota; kingdom Metazoa; phylum Chordata; class Mammalia; order Rodentia; family Muridae; genus Meriones; species Meriones unguiculatus. Next base: position 101,675,617 of record NC_083352.1, read on the forward strand.
TCACGAGCCTTCTCACGGCTTCTTGGAGAGTCCTGACTTTTTACAAACCTAGGATGGTTTGTGAAACCGTAGATTCGCCAGTTAGGATACAGAGCAGATACACAACCATTGAGAGGGAACGATGCCATAACTTATTTGCAGAGTTTTGTGAATGTGAATCATCTCTGGGCCATGTAGGGAAAAGACCCATTCATGGCTTCTAGTCATGCTGGGCGTGGGGCCTAATCCCACACTCAAGATTTTATTCATTTGTCCAGTGAGAATTTCTGGAGTACCTGGGGCTGAAGCCAGTCTGCTGACATGGTATCAGAAGCTAGTCAGTCCTGGGCCGGGGTCATGACAGAGCCGCAAAACACGTGGCACTCCCCATACCAACTCTTCCCACCCAATTTTACCTGGCCCGTTCTTGTACTCCCACTTCCCTTGGCCCCTCGCACCTGGCCCGCCGCATCAGTTGAGCGTCCTTGAAGAGAGTGAAGGTCGGGGCCGTCCCCAAGGCTGAGGCCTCCATGGCTACCCCTCGAATAGAGGCGTACTCCTTCGCTACGAGGCCAAAGGCCGCCATCAGGTCAAACCCTGGTGGAACAGGGAAGGATGGCCAGGGACAATCAGTGAAGAGGGAGGGAGGGGTGGGGCAAAGATTCCACTTGGAGAGGGGTGGCAAGGTGTAGAAGAAAGGGCCTGAGAGGGTGGCCTAGGTTCGGTTACCAGAACAGTGAGAGACTGGAACAGGGTCCTGAAGGTGGCCATGGGCCCAGCAGTACCTTGCCCTCCAAAGAAGAATCTAGCCACTTTCTAACCAGGCTAATATCTATCCCAGGCCACACTGTCCCCCTTCCTCAATTCCAGTTCTGACACTGGGGAAATTGCTCCCCCAAATGCTGTAGCTTGGAAAGGCGCAGTGGAACCCGTGACACCCACCTCACACACCTACCACACTCTGCCCCAACAAGCTTCATGTTTTTTCTCTTTAAGGAAGACCTTGCTGAGCTCCCCTCTAGCCAGCAAGGGAGCCTCAAGCAGACCCCTTTGTTCTTTGTAACCTGAGAGTTCTATGGTCCTGACCCCAGCGATAGGCTGAGGCTAGTATATGAGTCACTGGGGTGATCAGTGTCATGGTGCCCCCCCCAAGTGCAAACTCCCTTTACAGCATTAGTTGGCACAAATAAGAGAGTGAAGTCACGTATGTATCTGGTGTTTAACCATGTGCCACCAGGTACAGAGGCTCCCCTATTTCAAGGAAGCAGCTGTGTCTACCAATCCCTGCCAGCTTCGGGGCAGTGGCAGCCCCAGGCAGGGCTCTCTTATTGGGATGCAGGTGAGATAAGCCCTTCATACTACAGAGCCTATCTGCCTACCCTGTACTTTTAAGACCCTCCCTTGCTGGCGGTGCCTCATGCTGAGCATCTGTTCGCTACCCTCTCGCATAGTACTTAGGAGGACTCTGAGGCTTTGCATGACTTACCCCAGATGCCTGGTAACAGGGAGTCACCTAGGGCCTGAGTGTACCTAGCCAGTTCTGCCTCTGCCCTGCACATGCTGATGCTAACTTTGGAACCTCTCAGTTCCCCACTGTGAAGCAGGAATACTTCCCTGCCAGCCTTGCGGGCCACCTGAGAAGAAACAGGCCTTGACCAGCACCCTGTAGCTGATTCAGGATCATGGATGCTCAGTCCCAACCTTGGATGAGTCAAGAAAAGCAAAGCAAGCTGACACAAATATCCAGGACCTACCTGAGAGGGGACTGTCCGGGTGCAGGGCTGGGCAGGCTGCTGAGAAGACAAGAAGGGTCCGGTGAGTCACATCAAAAGCTAGCCCAACTACCAGAAGGAGCACTTGGTGGGCAATGTCAGGCCTCAGGTGGACCTATGTTCAAGTAGGCATATGCCCTACCTGCCTCCCTTTAGTTACACCAACCCTGCAGTCTCCGTTCCTCACTGCCATCCTGGGATCTCCCTGAGTGAGAAGGTGCCCCTCCCTACCCTGTGCACCCTGGGCCAAAACCAAGGTTCCACTGCGGACTCTGCCTAAAAATACTATGGGCCCCAAATGAACCCCAGACAGCAGACGGTAGGGTCAGGGAGATGGCAGGATGCAGCGGACAGCACAGGTGTAGGGGCAGAGATACAGGCTGACCCTGTACCCAAACATGGGGCAGATGAAGTCATAGTCAGGGCTCCCACACAGTGGTCATCCATGAGCAACGAGGAGCTAACCGGCGTTGGCATTTGGGTTGTAATGGGATGAGCCCAGAGGGGGCACCATAGCTGAGGTAGTAGGATTCCTGGCCTCTGAAGGTAGCTGTGGCCCTTGGGTGGTTGTTTGCTGCTGAGCCTGGCCTTGTGGGTTGGAGGATACCAGGCTGCTAGAGACCTGCTCATGTCCTGTGGCATCAAGGGCAGGTCTCTTGTGGGCAGAACCTTCCATTTCCTCTAGCCATTTCCCAGTCACTCTGATCCAGTCTGCTTTATTTGCTTTGGGCACTCTGCTCCCCATGGCCTCTCCACAGTCTGTGTTGGGTCTGGGGTCTCACTGGCTCTGGGCCTCATTGGCTGTGAGGTTTCACTGGCTTCTGGGGTCTCATTGGTTATCAGGTCTCACTGGCTCTGAGGTCTCACTGGCTCTGGAGTCTCACTGGTTCTGGGGCCTCACTGACTCTGGAGTTTCACTGATTCTGGGGTCTCATTGGTTATGAAGTCTCACTGGGTCTAGTATCTGGCCTACTCTGGAGTCTGACCAGGTCTGAAGTCTGACTAGATCTAGAATTTAGCTGGACCTTGAGTATGGCTTGGCTTGAGCTTGGGGCTTAGAAGGAGCTGCAGCATTGGTGCCTACTAACCTGTGCGGTATGTGCCAGACACGGCTACACTCTCGCCTGCTCCATAGACAGCTGAGACCAGGACTCTGTACTTGGTGGCAGACATCAGATCAGGGAGTACAACATGGCTCCTGGTGCCTGGTACAGAGATCTGGGGAAGGGGGGGTGGTGGTGGCTGGCCTTGAGCCTCTCCTCTTAGATTGCCTTCTCCTTTCAAGGCTGTATTCCCTCTGCCCATCTTCCCCTCCTTAAAGAAGCTGCTGCTCAACAGATATATACAATCAGTACCTAAGTCCCTGAGTGGCTCTGAGCCCTTTATGGACTCACCGATTTCTCTGGTCCAGAGCCTGAGGCCAGTGCATAGTTGAGCCGGTAATGGAGAACATGACCACTTGGTGGTGTCCAGCTGACCTGCAGGCTGTTGGGGGTCTTCGAGAACAAGACCAGGCTGGACGGGGGGCTTCTGCTTGCTGCAGCTATTCAGTGGCACAGGCAATGTGGAATTCAAGGCTCTCCAGAATGGAGGGGCCCACAGCCAGAAATCCTGCATCATGTTTTATGCCCTGCCTTGCCCAACCCTAAACAATGCCCCTGCTGAGTTTCCCCAATACTCCTAGAAGGTGTTGCATAGAGGCTATGTCACCCATGCTGGAGATTTTGGACCTCAGCCACCCCAAGAACCTGTACCCACTGTGGGCCCAGATACAGTGGTCCAGCCCAGAGTCTCGGAGACTCAGGGGGCCTGCTTGCCAGTGGGTCTGAGAGTACGAGGTCCTGGGTATGTGGATCCAGGAGAATGTGGACCCCCTCTGTGTTCCTCCTGCCCCAAGACCATCTGAACGGAGGATAGGCCACCTACAGGGGATGTAGCGGAGAGACACAGGGTCGCTGCGAGTGCCGTCCCTGTAGTAGGCAAGGATGGTGATTTCATATTCCACATGCCTCATCAGGCCAGGCAAGATGGCTGCACCAAGGGTCCCTGGTACAGAGATCTAGAGAAAGAAGAGTCCAGGGGTCCACCTGGATCATAGGAAACCTTACCTCAAGAGGTAGACTCACAGGCTATTCCCAAGATACAGGACTGGGATGGGAAAGGATCTGTGGCCATAAGAACTTCTCTGAAAGGTCATCTGCCCCCGTCTCCTTACCTCATGGGCCTTCCCCTCTCCCAAGGGTATCCACTTGATCTGATACACAAGTACACCAGACAAGTCAGTGGCCAACCATGACAGCTTTACTGCATCTCCTGGGAGCTCCATCACAGACAGCTGGCTAGGGCTAGGAGCTTTCTCTGGAAGGTGGGTTGTATAAATGGAGTATAGAGCACTGACCTAAGCTATTGCTTTCAGACAAGGGTCAGCCATAGGAGGAATGTCCTTGCTCTTGTCTCTCTGCAGACCTTTTATCCTATCTGTCCAGACACTTGTCCCCACCTGGCCTAGCACATCCAGAACAGACACCCAACACAGGCCCTTCGGTAAGATACAGTCCAGCTCCACCCCAAACTTGACTTCACCGACTCACTTGTGGTCACATGGCCAGTCAGCATGGAGGAACCACCCCCAAAGTAAAAACAGGAGACTCGGACATTGTACATGGTAGAGGAAGAAAGTGGGCCCAGGGTGGCTGAGGTGGCATTCCCAGGAACCTGAACCTGTGGGAGGTATACAGGCAGACCCGTCAGGCACCTACCAGGGTGGAGGCCCAGGTTCAAGACCTATAGCCAGGGCTAGCCTGTGACTCCCAAAGTAGGAAAAACGCCATCAGCCGTGGATCCCCAGAATGGCCCATGAATGGGGACTCCTTTCCCCAACTCACATTTTCACCCCACAACCATTCCGCTTCTAAATCAGGTGTGGCTGCAGTCTTAGCATGACATCACTGTGCATGTATGTGTGCACATGGATGTGTATGTTTCTTTGCTTTAGGTCTCCCTCCAATTCCCACCAGACACAGCTTCTAGAGGACTGGGACACTATCGACACTGTGTCCCTTGTACCATCCCAAAGGCTATGTATAAGAAGGCTAAACAGATACAGACTTAAGGTGTGAGCAAGAGGGAGGAAGATGATGTGGAGCGAGAGCCTAAGGAGACTAGTCTCCCCGTGCCTATGTGAATGCTGGATCTATCTAGAATTCTTTGTCCCCCAGGAGCTCTTGAAACTTTTGGGCCCCTGCTCTTACCTGCCCAGAGTGGCTGCCATCACCAGAGACATAGCTGACCTTGACCAAGCGCACAGGCCTCTGGGCTTCCCAAGACACACGGGTTGAGTTGTAGTTCACATCTGAGAAACTCAGGTGCCTTGGGGGTCCCAGGACAGCTGCAGAGCACAGTGAGGTCTCAGGAGCTGGCATCCCTACCCTTGAGACTAGGAAAAGGGCAGGAAGCACTGGGCCTGAGGGGTACATGGGTCGTTGAGAGTTATCTGTGGTCTCCTACCCTGGAGAAAGTTAAAGAACAGAGCAGGGTGACTCTTTTCACAGGGGTCGCCTAAAACCAACTGAAAACACAGGCATTTACATTACTATTCATAACAGTAGCAAAATTACAGTTATGAAGTAGAAACAAAAATAATTCCGTGGTTGGGGTCACACAACATGAGAGGCTGTGTTAAAGGGCCGCAGCATTTGGAAGGTTGAGAACCACTGTGCTATGGGAACAGACGGACACTCACAGGTCCTGGCGCGGATGCTCCGGGCCTCACTGGCCTCTGCTCCCCAAAGGCCCTGCACTGAAACCTCGTAGTCCTGGCCGGGCTCCAGGCCATCCAGCAGTACTTCAGGCTGTCCCACAAGTACCTGTGAGGAACATGGTGACAAAGTCTGCTCTCAGCACTGAGCCCCACAACCTGCCCCAGCCCAGCCTCCCTTTCCTCACCTCTTACCTCTCTCTTTCGCTCCTCCCCAGCGGAGGCAGCCAGTGAGTACCGCACCAGGTACTGAGTGGCCCCTGCAGAGGGCTGCCAGGTGAGGCGTAGTGTTCTGGGTGCCACTGCAGCTAGAGTCAGTGCCTCAGGAGGAGGCAGGGGTGCTGAGGAGGGGATGACCATCAGGGGAATCTCAGGGGAGTTACGGCACACGCAGAACGCATAGACACGGACAAAGGAGCCCTATTTCCAGCGAGAAGACTTTGAGCAGGTGGGGTTACACAGATGGGGCACAGCCAGGTAGGCAACCCCAGTCAGAGCACAGGATGCTAAGTCACATGTCCCAAATGTCAGTGGGCTGTGCTTTTCAGCTCACAGTTCTCGGGGAGCCAGATCACCCTGTTGGCCTAAGGCAATTTGCTACAAATGTGGTGAGGGATGTAGCCTGTGGGTTGAAAGAGCCTCACACAAAAATCTAGAGGCAGACAGTTGCAAGGGCTGGAAGAGGGACCTGAGGTGTCAATGAAGTGTGCAGTTTCCTTTTGGGAATGATGGCCTTGGTGTAAATAGCCCTTAATATACTGTTCTTTTTTGTTTGTTTTTTTCTCTCTCTCCTGTCTCTCTCCTTTCCTCCCTCCCTCTTTCTCTCTCGTTGGTTTTTCAAGACAGGGTTTCTCTGTGCAGCTTTGGCTGTCCTGGACTCAATTTCTAGACCAGGCTGGCCTTCAACTCACAGTGATCCATTTGCCTCTGCCTCCCTGAGTGCTGGGATTATAGGCATGTGCCATCATACCCGGTTTATGTTTCTGTCTTTTGAGACAGGGCTTCTCTATGTAACCCTGGCTGTTCTGGAGCTCACTGTGTAGACCAAGCTGGCCTTGAACTCGTAGAGATCCACCTGCCCCCATAGGGCTGTGATTAAAAGTGTGTGCTAAGTCCTGAATAGACTAACAGCCACCCATTGTCCCCTGCAAGTGGGTGAGTGTGGACACATGAGTTCTATCTCAGTGGAGCTGTTAACCAGGAATCATTGCAGTTCCAGCAGGAGCTGAGAGCCAGCAGCCTCAACCATGTACTGTTGCCAGTCAGGATGGGAGCCTTAGGACATCATAAGCAGCAGTAATGATGAGCCATGATGTGACACCATGGTGTTCAAAAGAGGACACCAGGGCAAGAGAGGCTTGACCTCAAGCCTCCTTTGGCTTGTGGAAACACTTCAGACCCATAGTTACCCATGGTCATGCCCTGCTAGTAACATCCCTAAGGGGTAGGACTCGACAAAGGTTACCCCTCTACCTGTGGTTGCCCGGCCTTGCAGGCTCTTGCCAAGCCCACTCTCATAGACAGGAAGCACAGAGACCAAGTATTCTGTGTTGGAGGTCAGGTTTCGAAGCTCCATGGATGAGACAGGCCCCTCCACCACCATCTGGGCAGAAAAACCCCATCAACAGGGTGTAGACTTGGGAGACATGATACTGTCATCCTGAGAGATTGGGTCCCCACACGGAGCAGAGCAGCACCAGTCACCATGGAGATAGGTGAGACTGTGAAACTATCCATTTATCTATCAATGTGTCATCAAAATCATATCTGGTGTCTGCAGTCACTGCCCAGCACTCCCCGCTCTGACTCTGTCTGATGAGGAGCATCTGTGTGTAGCCACCCACTCCCGACCCCACCCTCCTTGGCTCCCCTCCCTCAGGTGGACTTAATCATCTGTAGGCCTTCATTCTACTGCTCATCCACAGCTCAGAAGCACTCACCTGAACCATGCTGGTAGAGTCCTGTCAGCTACCCCAACTCCCAAGGATGGTCTTAGCAGAGGTTGAACCAGGGGACCCCCTCTTACCTCCTGGGCGGCACCACCCCTAGAAGGCTGCCATACAATTAGATACTTGAGGGGTGGGTATAAGGCCGGAGTCCAAGACAGGTGGACACTGGACGAGGTGATGTGGGTCAGAATCAGTCTAGTAGGCATGGGGAGGGGCTCCAGGACTGGAGTAGCTGCTGCTGGTTTGACTATGAGGAAAGGTAGTTAGGGATCAAGCAAGCACATCTATTTACCCCTCCCCCTGGTGACCATGTAAGGAGATACAGGGAGATCTCTCTATACCCACACCCAACATATCCAAGGACAGAAAAGCCCCTGGTTTAGGCTACTCAACCTCATGGGCCATGAAATTGGCTCGATGTAGCTTCAGCCCTCCTGTCCCTCAGTCACTGTGGTGCTGTGTCCTTACCTGGGCTCCTGCCCTGGATTTTTTGGCAGATGAGGCGGCTGAGCAGGGCAGCTAAGGTGGCTAGCTGAGGGAAGTCCAGCACATTGTGGACAGTGATGTCCAGTGGCTGTGATGCCAGGAGCTTCAGTTCAGACTCATCGGCATTCTTCACGCCTGCTTTGGGGAAGTGTGTGGCAACAGGAACGGGCCGCTCTGAGACTTTCAAGGGCACAAACTGAAGCCCTATGTCCTAGATCCCATGGGGTCTCGATGGAACACAGGACTAGACCAGGGGAAGCCAGTGTGCTTAGCTCTGGGAGCTCTGGGGGGCAGGCCAGGCTATGTGCATGCCGGTGCCACAGGTGACATTTCCTTCCCATCAAACAGTGCAGGGAGTGTGGTTAGCACTCCAGAGAGCACCTGGAGCAAGTTTTGCTGTATAAGCAGACGGGGAAGGATTGTCAGGCACAAGGACAGCTGCCAGGCAACGGACCCATTTGAGGGCTGTTTGCAGTGTGGGTTGGATGGTGACAGGGAGTTGGGAGTGTCACAGCAAGGGGGGAAGGGGCGGATGGTGCTGCATGGTGTAGCCGTGCACCTCTATGGAGCAGGACTCACCCTCTGGGGTCCATGGGTGGAAGCTGCAGGCACCCAATTCTCCAGCAGAGATGGTAAAGCCAGAGTGCACGTGTCTGTGACCCGGAGCCCACCCCAGCCATGAACATTCCAGCCCAGGGCCCAGGCACTACCCAGGCTCACCCACGGCAAAGACATCAATGTCCTGATCCTTAAGGATGCGGGCAGCTGTATGCACATCATCCTGAGACTTGCCATCTGTCACCAGAATCAACACCTTGGCAGCCTCTGGACGCACACCTGCTGCTGGCTTCAGATTCTGCCCCAGCACATGGGTTAGGGCGAGGCCTTAGGAACATAAGGGACAAAATGATAGTGGTATCTCCTCCTCAGGTACCCCCTCAACCATAGCTGATCCCGGCGCTTGATGCCTGGGCTCTCTCCTCACATGTCTTGTCTGTCCTGCCTTGCCTGGCTAAAAGCACTTGGGATCAGGGAGAGCTCCTCCTGTGATGGGTACCCATGGCTCAGCAAGGCCATGGCTATGCCTTCTAAGCCACCTGGAAGGCTAACAGTGCAGCTGAGTGGGGCCACACAGAAGCTGCCTATGGTCAGCACAGACCCTCGCTCTCAACAAGGTGCCCAAAGTTCCACACTTTTGCCAAAGGGTGGGGTGTGTGGTAATGGCAGATTTTGTGAAGTGTGAAGTGGGCTCACCCACCCATCACACGAATTTTTAGGGATGGGAGGGTTGTAAAGGGAGGTTAGCAAGAAGCTTCAGAACAGCCAAACCTCAAGGCCAAGGACGTACCTGTGAACGTGTTTCCTCCCTTGTAGCGTAGGCTGTGTACTGCTGCCAGCACTTGCTCCTTGGTGTGGAAGGAGTTCAGGTCCCACTCGGTCTGGGGATCTCCACTGTACTGAGTCAGACCTGGGGATGGGCTCTGGTTGTCGGGCTGAGGGTTTGTTTGTTTGTTTGTTGGGGGGAGGGGTAGTTCTCCGAGCTTTGCATCACCGGGGGTGGAGCAAGAATGTTAGGCAAGTGCTGCACTAGTGCGTCCTCAGTGCCAGGGCTCAGTCTTGAAAACCAGATCCACAGACTTGCCTGCTCTGGGTACAGCCCTTGGGAGTCCCACTCTCAGGAAAAGACATACTTTCTGGGCCCAAGGTCTCTCCAAGTGCTATCATCAGAGGCTCTGACTGGGAGCCAGCCATTCTTGCAGACCATAACAACAACACTGGTTCACAGGGAAAGTGAGCCAGTCCCAGGAGCTGACCCAGATCAAGTGGGCTTCTGTCAGACAGGTTGATGGACCTTGGGAGGCCGTAGCATTCCTTATCCTTTTCTGAGAGCAACTACCACCTTTCTGCTGCTGAGGACTTAAGAAGTCCAATCTCCCTCAAGAGCAGAGCAAAGGAGGTGGTACCCACCTACTTGGACTTTATCAGGTCCTATTTCAAAGGGTGTGATGATGCTGGCCAGGAAGTCTTTGACCTGCTGGAAGTGTCTGTGGCCGATGCTCCAGGACCCATCCACCAGGAAGATTATATCAGCAGGTGTTGGAGGGGTACAGTGGAACTGAGGGTCAGCTGAGGCAGGCAATAAGGGGTGAGGTACTGGGGGAGGCCATAGACCTCCCCCAGGATACCCGAGGTATTAGAGACCTGACTGCAGCCCTCAAAATATCCTTCCCTGGGATCTTGGGGTGGGGGTGGGGTGTCAGGGTTTCCAAGGACTTTGTGTCCCACCAGACTTAGAAAAGTCCTCGTGCATCCTAGTTTGGGGTTTTCAGCTCCTCTAAATCCCCTCAAAGCAGACTGATCACAGTCTCAGGTCTAGGAGTCACTTCTGCTTTCTAAGGCCCTGGCAGCACTATGTCTTGACCTGGCAATTTAGTTCCTGGGCTGAGAAGGCTTCAGTACCTACATTTCCAGGCCTAGATGCCTGTAGGTGGCCAGAGAGTGTCAGACCCACAGACAGTCCAACCTGGGCAAATTGGGAGGAATATCAGGTAGAGCCCTACCTATCTGGTAGCAACCAGAGACTACTTTTTTGGTCTCAGACTCTTCCATCACCCTAGAGTTCTTTGTAGATAAAGTGCCCCTATGTAAGGCCCTCCATAATTTGACAAAGATGACACCAGGGTAGGCCTCAAGAGATTTCTGAACACAGCCAGGTAATTTCTCTGTGGCTTCTGATCCTCTGTTCTAAAGGGAGGTGCAGGCCTGCCTGTAAGGACCTCAGTGGTGGGTAATGTTGTACTAGAAGAGTCTATCCATAGCAACATGACAGGGAACAGGGACTGGACATGAAGGAGTAACACCCTAGTCTGAGGACAGAAGTTCGGTCTCTGATGTAGAAGGAAGCGTCTTCCTGATACAGTGGCAGACAGGTGAAGAGAGAGCCTCCCTCCACCCGGCCCCACAGTACAGAGCTTACCTAGCTTCTCTTGCTTTCCCACCGAGACTACAGTATGGCTCTTCCTCTCCAGGTCTGTGGTTGGCTGAGTAGGATCTTGTACTCCAAGGCCCTGCTTGAGTTTCCTCAGATCCTTACTGGCCACTCCTGGAGGCAGGGTGAGGGGTCACAGCTGCTACCTCTCAGATCTAAGCTAGGGCTCTAGAGCAAAGACCACCTGGCCCCCGTAAATGAGATTAGTAAGTCCAGGAACATGATGGGTAAGCCTGAATTAAAGCTAGAACATGTGGTCAAATACAAACAAGAACTTCTGGCCACATGACAAGGATGCAAGAAGCTTCAGAGGGCTCTCCCCTCCCCCAGGATTTACTCTCACTCTACTCTGACCCACCAAGAACGGGCAGGTCCCTGCTTGAGGTGGAAGTGATGCTGGGAGCAGATGTTTTCTCGGGGTCTGGGACTACCAGAGGGAAGGAGGTAGGCTCCAGGGTGGGTACCACCAGCCTCCGGTTGCCTCTGCCCAAGGAATGGCTCTTCAGATCCTCAACTGCGGAGAGGGAAAGGGGAGAAGGGGACTGTGAGGATGCCAACTCTGAGCGGGAGCAGGGGCTTGGGGCTTGGGAGTGTGTGTGCTTCCTGGAAGGCCAATCCGTAGACCTGCCCACCTCACAGGAGGTGAGTGGCAATGTCAGGGACAGGACCCAAGCACTTCACAGGCAAAGAGCTTCAGGCCGCAAGCCCAGGCCACAGACTCTCAACCCGGAGACCTTCCACCCACATCCACCCCTGTCTGGGTATAGGAGGACTTACTCACAAACTCCCTTCGTGCCAGTAGGACAGGCCCAGAGTCAGTGAGCTCGAAGATCTGCAAGGTATAGCCCTTGGAAGGGCTCAGGCCACCCACCGTGGCCTTGGGGGTCTTGGTGGTCAGTATCAGCTCCTGCTCCAAGTCCCCTAGGTGGGTGTGGAGAGTTGTTGAGGTTGCCAACTTTTCTATACATGTGAGTGCACATATGTGGGTTGGTGTGCGTGCATGCTAACGTGTGTGTGCTGTACATGTTTGTGCATGTACATCTGCAGATGTACTATGTGGGGCATGCGTGTGTGCATGTGGATGTGGGTGAATGTTTGTAGATGTGTGCTGTGTGTGTTTCCATACATATATACCTATACACATATACATATGGAAAGCATGAATGTATGTCCTGTGCGTGTATCTTAAGGTGGTATTCATGTATGCATGTTCATGTGGATAGGTGAGTGTGTGCACCACATGTGTGCTCTGCATGCATGTAGGTACACAAATGTGTGTGGGTACATATGAGTTATGTGTCCTTCATGCATGTGTGCTATATGGGTATACGTGTACATGAATGTATGTGCATATGGGTACGTGCATTAGGTGCCTTGAGTGTATATATAGTATGTATGTACATATGTGTGCACATGTGTGCACGGATTACATACACAGTATAAGAAATCATCGAGACTAATCCCTCTTGAAGTCAGGGAAGAGAATGGGATGAGGGTCAGATAGGAGAGTAAGGGATGGGAAAAGGAAAGAAGTTCTGCAAAAGAACCTGCCTTGTGGGAGAGCATCTACTGTTCCTTCTTTGGAATGCTGTCATCTAAAGATAGGGATGGATTCCGGTATTAAAAACCAATCATAGCTAGGTCTAGTGGTACTCTCTTTTAGTTCAATCACTTGAGAGGCTCAGGCAGAGGTAGAGGCAGAGGCAGAGGCAGAGGCAGAGGCAGAGGCAGAGGCAGGCAGATTTCTGTGAGTTCAAGACTAGTCTTATCAACATAGCAACTTCCAGGCTGGCCATGGCTATACAATGAAACCCTGTCTCAAAATAAAACAAAACAAAAATCACATAATTCCAAAGGGACCCTGTTCTATCTAGGGGCAGGCAGGGTGCAGCCAAATGTCCTTGCAGTGGAGTCTCAAAAGATGCCTAGACTTACAGACATACTCACAAAGCTTCCGTGTCTCTAACAATGGGGAATAAAAGAACTTCCTACCTGGGAAGAACAGAACACTGTTTCACACAGTGGGCGGTCCTCAGACCTGCACCATGTCCCACAATAAGCCGTAGCCATGCAAGGAGGCACAGGCCAACATGCTTCTGTTGTTTATAATGTTTTAGCAGCAGAAGATGGACTCAAGCTGGGTGAAATCCAAGCACTCAGGGAGCGTGGCAGGAGAATTATTGAGTTTAAGTCTAACCTAAGCTATGCAGTGAGATTCTGTCTCAAGAAGAAGAAGAAGAAGAAGAAGAAGAAGAAGAAGAAGAAGAAGAAGAAGAAGAAAGAGCGAGAGAGAGAAAGACAGAAAAAAAGAAATGAAATGAGATGATGAAATACAGGAGGCTAGGACTGAAGCCACCTTCGCAGATATAGGCTAATGATCAACTACCACATTGAAAACATGTTATGAGAGTCAATATATCTGCAGACTCAGGACTCATGAAGCAGCACAGACAGAGGCGTGATGCTTGGTGGTTGCAGCACCACCCAGGAAAGGTGGTACGGCTGCTAGGCTTGCCACACATGTATAAGGATGTCTGCTGCTGTCTCCAAGGTGGGCACCAGGAGAGGAGGAGATAAGTAGCTACCAAGCTCATGAAGACACGAACTCCTCATCCTATACCTGCTAGCCAATCCTAACTTTACAGTAAGAGTAGAACACTGTGGCAGCCATCTGTGGTGCAGTAGAAAGACCCATGCCACTAGCAAATATAGGTCGCCTCGAGCCTGACCAAACTCCAGGTTCCAACTACCAATCTTCAGGAAACACAGGGTAGAGAGAAGGTCAAGCCATACAGCATCTAAAGATGCCACTGCTAGACAAGGACATGGTTATCTGGCTTCTCCTACAAGTAAATACGAAGGGAAAGGGAGAGATGAAAATTACGAGAGACACAGGAACCAGTAAGATACATGCTTCAGCTGGGCATGGTGCCTGCCTCTAATCCCAGCACTCAGGGAGGCAGAGACAGATAGGTCACTGTGAGTTTGAGGCCAGCCTGGTCTGCAAAGCGAGTCCAGAACAGCCAAGGTTACACAGAGAAACCCTGTCTCAAAAAACAAAACAACAACAACAATAAAAAAGATGTATGCTTCACCAGGAATGTGGTGCTTCAGGCCACACCTGGCAATCTCAGTATTCAGGGGCTGAGGCAAGGGGGTTGTGAGCTCAAGGATAACCAGGGCTACACAGAAAGACCCCATTTTGGGGGAGGGAGGATGTGTAGCATCGTTTGGGGTCCTAATTAAGACTTTCCAATTATTGTATGAGCTGAAGAGTTGTAGTTTTATTTGGAGGGATATTGATGGCATTTGTTTTGAGTTCTTTCTTCTTCTAGGTAAACATAATAAAATATTTACAGTCAGAATTGTGCCATGTCTCAGATTTGCTTTAAGGTAATGCAGCATAGAAGGGTGACAAGGAGGAAAACAAAGTTGTACTGGCCACATGTTACCCATGGGGCTTAGTGCCCAACGTCAGGCTCCATCACACTGTGCCGCCTTCCAGATGTTTACATTTTTCCATAAAAATATTAGGCCCAAAGAAGCCAAGAAGAGAATAAAAATGTAATACAAGTATATTAAAAAAAAAACAAATTGAAAGATTGTATATTTAAACTCAAGTAAATAGGGGGCTGGAGAGATGGTTCAGTGGTTAAGAGCACTGTCTGCTCTTCCAAAGGACCAGGGTTCAATTCCCAGCACCCACATCAGCTCACAACTGTCTGTAGTGCCAATTCTAAGGGATCTTGACACCTGACACTAACGCACATAAAATAATTAAAAAATTTTTTAATCTCAAGTAAATAAATTACTTTGTTAAATAAAAAATAGATAAAATGTTTCAACTCAAAGACAAAGATTGAAGTTGGAAAGATGGCTCAGCATTTAAGAGCATGAGCTACTCTTGTAGAGAACCGAAACCCAATCTAGGAGGCTCACAGCTGCCTGTAACTTCAGATCCAGTGGCATCCTTCTCTTCTGGCCTACAAGGACACCTGCACTCGTGTGTGTACACACACAATTTTTTAAAAAGACAGTTTGCCACATTGACTGAAAAGAATGCTCCGGGTCAGTATTCATCTAGAAGCTTTTCTATTTGATTAGTATTTTATAAGATATCTTTTAGCAGCTGGGAGTGGTGGTACATGCCTTTTTTAATCCCAGCACTCAGGGAGGCAGAGGCAGGCAAATCACTGTGAATTTAAGGCCAACCTGGTCTACAAAGCAAGTCCAGGAAAGCCAAGGCTACACGGAGAAACCCTGTCTCAGAAACAACAACAACAACAAAAAAGAAAGATATATTTTAGCTTTATTGATTCACTTTTTTAATGTTTTTTTTTAAATAATGTATTCTCTTTTCTATCATTTCCTTCTAGTCTACCTAAATTTACTTTTCTTTTCTATATAACTTATTATGGATACTTAAATTCTTAAGCTTTTTTTTCCCCTTTTTTCATTCACACCAGGCCTCATGCTAGACAGATGTTAGCACTTAGCTCCATCTCCATCCCTATAATTTTTCTTTTGTAACTTATGGAGGTAAAACTATTAATCTTCCTCTAAGCTGCAGGAGGAAAAAAAGAGAGAGCATCTATGTAGCTCCAGTTGCCCTTGAACAGGGTTCCTCTTGACTCAGCCTCTGAAATATTAGAATATAGTTGTAACCTTACAACACCCAGCTTGTTTTACGCCTTTCCTGCGTCATCATGACCTTGTCCCAGTAACTGGAGGGCTAACTGGGGTTCGGGCAGGCTTCCTTCTCACATGTTCACACATGCAGGATCCAGGCTGTCCTAAAGCCTCTTAAAGCTCTAGGACTCCTTCTGAAGGCAAATTGTCACTTTTTCAAAGCCTATGTCCTAGGCACTTTCTGTGTTCTCATGAAGGATACAGGAGAGAGCAGAGGCCTCTCCAACTGCATCTGCTCCATGTGATCATGGCTGACAAAGGAAAGGAACACAGAAATGATAGACGTAGCCCTGCCAGAGGGTGGGAGCCACAGATGAATGTGGGGAGCTGCCGACTGTGGCAGGCTCAGTGACTGCCTACTAACCATCTGAAGTGTCATTCCACTGCTTTTTTCAAGTGGAAAGCCTTGGTCCTGAAGGAGATGTAAATGAAATGCACTGTCTTTTATATCAAATCATTAAATGAGACAAAGGAGATTCCATCTTTTTGTTTTGTTTTGTTTTGTCCTGTTTCTCTGTGTAGCCTTGGCTGTCCTGGAATTCGATCTGTAGACCAGGCTGCCTCAAACTCAGAGATATGACTGCCTCTGCCTCCCAAGTGCTAGGATTAAAGGCAGGAGCCACCACCACCCAGCTAAGAGATTCCATCTTTAAAGAAATGTTGTTTTTGTCAAGAAGGCATGTGGTAGAAAAGTTCCTGTCCATGCCTTCAGCAGTTTTCCAAGTTTGTGCTCAAGGTTGCATCCTGCTCTCAAAAGCTGCTCTTTGCTTATCAACTATGTTGCTTTAAGTTAGCCAATCTGTAAGAATGTAAGAGCCAGCTATGGTCACTCAGGGTCAAGTACAAGAATTCTTTAGTCAGAAACAAAAGCAGTGAGACCTCTGGCTGGGTGTGCTCACTTGCTTAAGCTTGGCTACCCACCGTTCTGCAGAAGCAAAACTGTGCTTTGCCAAAGTACTTTCGATTGTGTGGTCATTTGCTTAAGCTCCCAGACCCATTTCTAACAGTCCTAACAGGGGGAAGAGAAGAGAAAGCCTAGTAGGGAGACGTGAGCGCCATACCTGCCATAGGTGTCACCTGCACCAAGTAGCCAAGGCCACTTCCCTCCGTTTCCCTCCACTTCATCTGCAGCTGGTCTTCAGGCAGTACTGCCAGCCTCAGACGGCCACTTACTGTAAGAACGGGATCGGAGTTTGGGGTGTAAGACAGACTCACCGGAAACCAACGGACTACCTCCTACATCCAGGGAGAGGCCTCCCCTAAGATGTCTGGAGAGACACAGCCCCACCTGTTGTCTCCAAGAAGAGTCTGTGGCCCCAAGAAGATCTGTGGGGGGAAAAAATCCCACATCCTTGGGATCTTTGAAGACAAGGCCACACTGATAGCTTCAGGAAGAGGCAGTCTAATTCTACTCAAGGGGGAGCCCCCACTGCAAAGGAGCTTCATGTCAGCACCCGGGAGGGGAGCGTACACCTTGTGATGACTGGAGGTGCAGAGAGGAACAGCAGCTGCCGGCCCATTGCCAAGGGCCCTGACAGCTGTCTTGGGTCTCACAGTTTCAAGAAGGATGTAGAAGCAGCCGTACGCTACTCCCCCACCTCTGCCCCAGCTGCCAAAGTCATGCTAGGTTGATGCATCCCTTGTGGGCAGATTGGACAAAGGACCTCAGCTGGGAATGTAGTAATGGCTGTCTGCTTATGTGCACACGTTGTGTCTGTGTACACCTGTGCCTCTATGTGGGCACGTGTAGGATGCACACTGTGCTCCAGCCCTCATAACAGGAACAGCAGTATGACGGCTAATGCTGTCAGCTTTTCGGAATCTAAAATCACCCGGGATATCAGACTCTGAGTATGCCTGTGGGGATTATCTAGGTTTTGTTAACAATGTGGGGGAGACACATCTTAACTGTAGATGAGGCTATTTCTCTGTCAGGGGATCCCAGACTGTCACTGAGAGAGTGAGTTGAGCACTAGCATACATAAACTCGTTTGTGCTTTCTGACGGTGGATGATGCAAGGTGGCCGCACCTTGACTTTTGCGCCTTGATGATTCCTTGACCCAAGAGCTAAAATAAACCCTTTTCCCTTAAGTTGCTTTTGTCAGCACTTTGCCACAGCAAAAGGAAAAGCAACAAAGACAGGGCAATTCTGTCATGGAGTGGGGTGCGAGGGTGGGGGGAGGGGGACCCATGATCCCTAAGAAGGTGGGGCCAAGTAGGGTCTGTGCTAACCTCGCAGGAAGCTTCCGGACTCTGTAGTATGGGCAGCTATTTTTGGAAAACTCGGACAGAGGACCCTTCTAGTCTCTAGGGGCACAGGAGAGATAGGCAAAGACTGAGGGTGTCTGGGATCAAACAATGACCCATTCAGAATGAACTATTTCCGGATGGGCTTGGCTGCTCTGACAGCGACCTATTGAAAGGCAAGAATGTGTCAGGATGAGGTGGGGGCTCTGACAGGCCAGCTGTGAGCAGCATCCCCCACTCTTGGCCATGAAGAGCCTTCTGTTTTTTCCCTCTGCAATGTTTAGGGGCTTTTAGAACTTCCCTCTCAGAGACAGCACAGGCTCGCTTCCCTCCCTAACCTCAGCTGCACCTCCCAGCTGGTGGTTGAACATGCGGGTCCTGCCTCCACACTTGGAGTCTGAGGCCCCAGGCCACCCCAGCCATGCAATGGTGGCCTATCATGCTAAGACCTAAGTGGAGGGAACAGCACGATGGTGGGTCTTGCAGAATCACTCTAAGTTGGTCATAGAGCAAAAGCTTCCTTCTAGTTGAAATCCTAGCCCAGAAGCCCCACCTTGGGGGTTCCTCTGTCTAAACAAAGGGAGTTGAGGGAACCTGCCAAGTGGCAGTCAGTCACCTCCCTGGGTAAGAGGACATGCTAGGAATTGAAGTCTCCAGGCCAACCTGAGTTGGAACCACTTCTAGTAGTGGAAGAGATGTTTTTAATCTGGAGGAGGCTAGACCAAGGTAACCCCAGAAATAGATTCAAACCAGTCCAGTGTTGTGAGAAACATACATATTGCTCCTGGGAGCTAGATGTAGTCATGAGTGTGGATACTGTGGTGAACACAGAAACATGCCTTCCAGGGACCCACATGATCCAGCAGCTCCACAGGAAGGAGTCTACAACACAGACCTTTCCCAAGCCCTGTGCATATTCCTTGGAAGCCAGAGAAGATACTAGGGGAGATCTTCCCAGTGGAAGTAGCTGGAGTGGCCAAATAGGAAGAGACCAGATGGAAACTCTTGTCCCAAGACTTGTACAGAGAAGGGGGGACGCACCAACTGTCTAAGACAGTGTAGGAAAGCTTTCTCTTCCTAGGAGGGAGGAGGCAGGAGTCTTGCTCTCCATTAGGCTGTGTGTGTGCTGTCTCAAACCACACTGAAAAGTTTACAGAACAACTAAGCAAAGCACTGATACAGGAATAAAATTTGGAGTATGCCAGTAATCTTGGGAAAGCTGACAAAAAAAAAAAAAAAAAAAAAAAAAGACTCCTTAAGCAACTGAAAGACCACTGAGCCAAAGGTCAAGGCAAGGCAAAAGCTGAGAATGAGGACTCTCCACCTCTGTTCTGCCAGCTTGTCTGTTGCTGTAACAGGTCTTAAGTAGGCATTTAATCTACAGGGAAGGCCAAAGGCTTGCAGCAGGGTTCCTCCTGCAGGCAGTGGGAGCATTGTCTCCTTACCTTGTCCCTGCCCCAGTGCCAAGGCGGCGCCCAACAGCAGCCAGAGGCAGAAGTGGAGGTGGGAGCCTCGGAGGCTCATAGTGAGCAGCCTGTGGGAGGAGAGGCCACAGCCCTTCACCATTTATCCATCCACCTGCCCCCCCCAACCAGAAAGCTAGTTCCCCATCCATTCCCACAGACCAGCAGGATATCTCCACAGACATCTGTGGTGTCCTGAGGCCTATGGCTTGTCATTATGGGATGTTGATGAAGACAGGATCTAAGACAAGCACTGGAGCCATGATGAGGGGTGCTGCTGAACACAGGACCCTGAGCTGCACAAACCTCCTGTGTACTCCAGGTACCCTCTACAGGAAACAATTCTCCCTGAGCAAGGTTCAGTCCAGCACACCTGCCCATGCCCCTTCTGGTGTTTACATCCACAACAGATACACACAGTGGGGATCAGCAAAAGATCCTGTGGCCCCAGCAGCTCCACACAATGTCTGGGATTGGCATAGAGAGAATCTTAACATCAAGGTCCTCAGATTGGGTGGCTTGCCCTCAAGCAAAAGGGATAGGAGAGGCCAAATTCTGATTAGAGCAGAAGCAGGCATACCAGGAGACACTGAGTAGGGATGGTGAGTATTGGGGAACTCTTGAGACCTCTCAGAAGTTGGGAGACAATGCTTGAGAGAGACCAAGAGTCCACTGCCTAGGGGTGGCACTTTGAAGGAGGGGACACAAACGTGACCCAGTCTGGAGTTCATGAGCCTGAGGTGGCAGGAGTCAGTCCTGAGGAACCCAGATCCCCAACCCCACTGAGCAAAGGACCTGCAGCTGCACAACTTCTCTGTTTGCTCAAGGGTACCCTCTGCAGCAAATCCAGCTCCCGGTGAGCAGGGCCTAGACCAGCAGGAAGGCTGCAGGCTGATACCCCAAAGTAGCAGTGAACCTGTGAGCTTGGGGGGCAGGGAGGGTTGTCGAACGACCCTTTCACAGGGATTGCCTAAGACAGTCAGAAAACAGTTATTTATATTATGATTCATAGCAGTAGCAAAATTAGTGATAAAGTAGTAACAAAAATAATTTTATGGTTGGAGGTCACCACATGAACTGTATTAAAGGATTGCAGCATTAGGGACCATTGCTCTAGAGTATATATATATGTGTGTGTGTGTGTGTGTGTGTGTGTGTGTGTGTGTGTGTGTGTGCGCGCGCGCATGCACCCAAGTTCTCAGTGCTATGGCCTGCTGTCCCCTTACTACAAAGCGTCAAAAAAATGGCCCTGCCTCCTAGACTCAATCTGAAGCCAGACCCCATCTTACCTCACAGCCAAGATGGTCACAGTTAATGAACATAAGATTCCCTCTGCTGGACACTAGCCCTTTTTGTATACCCACAATTCCAAACGTACCTGAGACCCTCACAGGATCCAAAGAACCTGCTTAGGTCTCCAGACCGTATTTGGCTCCTCTGCTTCCGGGGTCTTAGCACTTTCCCCAGTCTTTCCCGAGTGGGTTCTCTGGTGGTCCCTCATGCACCCCGCCCCAGGGCCAGACATGAATCACTAACCTGCTCCAAGAATAGAGTTCCTCACGTCCCAATACTTCTCGGTCTTGCTGTGACAAGGCTGGGGCTTAAGAAAGGCTCTCTTCCCTGACGTCACCACTCTGCCCGCCCTTAAGTCTTTTCCCCTCCCCTCTATATGCTGCGGCCTGTGTTGTGTATCCAAAAATGAGATGATCCCAGCACAAAGGACTCATTGCACATCACACTGGGAGTCCCACCAGGGGCAGTAGGAAACAGCAAGATTGTCCAACAGGCTTCTTGAGGATAAAGGCCAGTGTGTGCGCCTTGGGTACGCAGCATTAGGAGTCTGCCAGCAGCCCATCTGGGGAAAGGACCTTGGACCAACCACTAAAAGTTGGGGATGGGGTCCATGACCTCTGTTCCCTTCCTTCCTGTTTACCCAAGAACCCGACAAGTGTTTACTAGGAACAGGACCATGCCCACACTACTGCTACCTGGGATACCCCTGCACTGTCTCCTTTCATGAGCCACTCTAGCCTGCATGGGTTAGGAAAGTTCTGCCCTTAGCAAAGCTCTCCTGATCCACCTTGAAACCCCAGGGTCCAGCTCCTACAACTCTAGGCAAGCTGGTTCAGCAGACCAGGCCTGGGATTAAAGAACCCCTGCCCCGGCTCTATGGTTCCCATGGGGGTCCAGTGCTGCCTCAGCTCTATTTTCAACTACACACTGGCTCCATCCCACCCTAGCTTAGCCTGATTGAAGTCCTGGTGCCCTCATCCTTACCCACCCTTAGCCCAACAGCCCAGCTTGATTAGGGGATCTAGAACCTTTCCTGTCTTGAAGGACCCAGGTCTCCCTGCTGAGTTGCTCAGATCTTGGGATGTTTCTTGAGGCTGGATGACTTATGTTCCACCTGGTCAGAGGTCATTCATGTCTGTGTGAACAGCAATTGCCAGTTATCTCCTTCTTATATATTCTCTGAGCTGAATTTGCTCACCTGCAGGCTATGCATGGCTGCCAATTGTTCACAGTAGCCCTTGTGCAATACCACCCTTGCTAGGAGACAACCAGAGCTATAGATGGCCTCAGGCAACTCTGGCCAATAACAAAAACCAAGCAAGGGGCACGTGCAAGGGGTCCTTGCTCTGTTCCTAAGGCCCCACACAAACCCCACAATCTGGAATCTAGGCTCAGTCTCTGCAGACCCTCACATGGTCGAATAAACGTCATCCTAGCAATCTCTGGGTACATGCATGTGTGCCTACAGCACACAGGAGCCTTGAAATACCTATGTGCATTGAGAATCACCTCGGCACTCGTCTGCACTGTGATCCTTAGGTGGGCTACACTGTATATTTCTACCTCATGCTGCTTGGAAATGCCAGGAAAGCCCTTGTACCAGCCCAGTGGTCCTGCTTCCCCATACCTAGCGATGTCAGGCGTACACCCAATGCCCATGCTCAGGGATCCATACCATAACCCATGCATACTAAACCCAGAATGGAGTGCCCTTGAGTTTGCTCATCTTCCTCCTGGACCGCAGTAGGGAGGGAGTGACAATACAAGTGAACAAGGCGACTGTGATGACATGGCTAGCAGACACTCAGAATACTGTCTTAGTGGTTTCAAAAGACCAGGGTTGACAGAAAGTGCCCCTCTGGTCTGGCTAGTGTTTTGGGCAGGAAGTCTGGAGCAAAGCCTGACTTGAGACTGATGCATCCCCCATAGCTGGCCAGTGGCTAAGATCAATCTCAGCAAACCAAGTACTAACTGCGCAGGACACTTACTTGGTGGGAGCACTGCATCAGAACTCCTTGGCTTACAAATCTCCCTCTGCAGGCTACATACAGGGGCTCCATACTTTCCCACTGGCCATCTCCCACCCAAAGTCAAGAGGATGGAGGGCAGAGGCCACCTCCCCACCTGCCCCAAGAACATGGAGTTTCCGGAGAGGAGTCCACCACCCAGGCTACTAACATGGTCCAGGAAGGGCTGTCCACCCAAGCCACAGGCTGAGAGCCTGTCCAAGACCTCCTCCCTAAGCTACCTGACCAACTAGAGAGGCAGCCAGGGCTGCTCAGTCCCTTGCTAGGTCACCTAGGCCCAGATTGTCTGACTTAAGTCTAACTGGGCCTCCCTGGAGCCCGTCTGGCAAGTTCCCTATATACAGGCTCCAAAATACAGCCAAAGGCCACAGTAACTTGCCCTGGGCCTTACTCACCCTTTCCTTTGAGAGGTTGTAAAAGTGGTATGGAGAACCTTGGATTATGTTAAAAAGCCTCAAAACATACAGTCCCTCTATTTATTGAACATAGCACCATGTTCAGAAACTGTAGGTAGATTTCCCACTCCCAAGTGACCTGGGGCAGGCAGCTTCCTAGACCAGAACCGACTGCAGGTTTCACTCCCCTTATAGCACTTTATGTCCACTGAATCAAGGTCTCTGCTCTGGGAATGTTCCAGTATTCCATGAAGGTCCTTTCTCCATGCTCAGACTTCCTTGGCTTTAGGTTGACTTTCTGTGTTCTCCCACTAACTGTGGCTTCTCATTCCAAGTTTCTAACCTCTGATCTTACCTACCTGTGGTTGCTTTCCCGAGTATCTCCCCTTGCTTTCCTAGCTCAGAGATGTCCTGTGACCTGACTACCAAGAAGTGTTGTCTACTTGAGGACAAAGCACACAGAAGGGCTGCCCAAACCTAAGGCCTATCAGTTCTGCAGAGAACCATGAATCCCCAAGGTGGGGCAAACATTGGGACTTTAGGGCCCAGAGAGCTCAAAACCAGGAAGTAGGAGCAAACATGAAACACACAGACCACAGAACTTCAGGTCATGCACTGCTGGTCAAACTGAGGGTCAGACAGGAGTGGGTTTAAGGAGACAAGAGACGCAGCTGGTCTCTCCAGCCACAGCACACAGCAGTCATGGAATCCTGGGAGGGAAAGGCTGTCACACCAACCATTGATAGCACATGGGTCTCAACTGCGGTGATCCACAAAGTCCACAGGGTGGGAAATGGGATAATCTAGAAAGACAGCTGCATGCTGAGGAGACTTGACCAAGTGTGCTCTGACCCTGAGCAGGCTGGGAGGCGGCCTGAGCTGTCACAGACACAGTACATGGCAAAATACTAACAAGTGCTCTGCCTGGATGGAGGGTTCCCATCAAGATGCCTGACCCTGGCAGTGGCAGTTGGCCCCGCAGCCCACCTTTCACGCTCAGGCTGTCCGGTACCAGGTAGGAGCCGCAGATAGGCTGAAAAATGCTCCCAGCCCTTTCCTCTCTTTTCCTTATTTCTGAGCTGTCCAGGGCTGGCCAAGTTCAAGTCAGGTGTCCAGGAGGACATGAGCCCAATCTGCTTTGTGTGAGCATCTGTGGAGAGTTAGACAGGCTGATGCAGGAAAGGCAGAGGGTCACAAAGTGAGTTTCACAGCATAGACCACATGATGTGGACTTAGGTGAGCGTGTCGGCGGCAGTGTGAGCTCCAGTATTGCTTTTGTCACTTCATTTCCAGCTTTAAGACTCCAGGCATTTTCTTCAAGAAAGAACTAGAGCAAACCCTTCAAGTCTTAAAAGACATTTCAAGGAAATCAGATGTCTGGCTTGGCTGACATTACACAGGACTGCAGTCTTAGGGCTGCAGAGACAGTACCTGGTTCCCAAGAACCCAGAGTCCAGGGAAGCTGCTCAGAGGACCTGAGAGGCAGGTGGATGACATGTCTGCTGAGGCCTAAGAGGAAGCCACCCCACACCAGGCAGGCAGCACCGACTCAAGTCCCGCCTGAGCCACTGTCTTCACACTGAGGTCAAATGAAGGAGGAACAAGAAGGGTAAAGTGCAAACACGGCAGTCTCCCAGAAGGGCCGGGGTCAGGGTGCAGCAAGGCTCCTACCAGTTCTGGTTGTCCCAGCCCTCATCGATGGCCGTGGATGGGGCTGCCTTCTTGGTGGCCTTTGCCCTGCCCTCCCCACTGGCTCCCTCCCAGCTCTCCCAGCCATCGCTATTGCTGTTCTTGTTGTTGGATGCAGAACCTGAGCCCCAAACATCCCAGCTGTCCGAGCTCCTCCTCCCTGTTGAGGCATCTGCGTAGGTCCAGCTGTCACTGCTCGGGGACTTGGCCTTGGGGGGCTCAGCACTCCCGAAGGTCTCCCAGAAGCTCTGGTCTATGGTGCTGTTCTGGGAGTTGTCTCCGCTGTTGTTTTGGTAGCTGTGGCCCTCCACGGGTCTATTACAGAGAGGGACAAAATCTCAATAGTTGTCACAGAAAGACACTTGTGCTGCCTGTATCCCTCAAGCTGCCCAACCTGCTCAAGTCTCAGGGGCTCTCTAGGACAAGGTCCGGCCTATGTGACCAAGATGTGGCCAATGCCCATAAGAGCTCCATGCTGTTGTCTTCCTGGCTTAACAGAGGCTGCTGACCTTTCAAGTGCTCCCTAGCCACCCTTGTAGAGTCAGAACAGCCTACTAAGTGAGGGGCCTTTTTCTCTGACAGAGTTACCTCGGCCTTGGTAGGACTCCAACCTGGACCCAAGGACATGGACCTTTCAGAAGGGATTGAGTGCCTCCCACTACCTCAATCTACCATTCCTATCCATCACTCAAACTGTAGGGTACTGCCAGGCATGCCTTTAGTTCCAGTACTTGGCAGGCAGAGGCAGGTGGATCTCTTTTTTGAGGCCAGCATGGTCTACACAGCTAGTCCAAGGCAGCCAGGACTACACAAAGAAACCCCGTCTAAAGAAAAAAAAAAGGGGGGGGGGAGCATTAGGATATTTACTAGGGCACTGAGAAAGAAAAGATAGCCTTCTGTCTGTCCATGAGCCAGGGGCCCTGATGGTGCAGGTAAGAGGATAGTCACTGTGTCTCTGGTAAAGAACTGTTACAATGACACAACACTAGGCAGAGGGTGCTACACCAGATAACCAGCTTTCTCTCAGGGAGCCCAAGGGACCCAGGGCCTGGGGAGGGAACATGGACTACCTGTCTGAAGTGTCTTCAGCTTTTCCGGAAAAAAAAGTAGTGACATCACGCCATCCCTTACTGCCAACTCCCTGGACCTGGACGGAGATATGAAAGTAAGTTGGGGCTCCATTCTACATAGTACTTCTGACTCTAAAACATGAACAAAAATGGATGTTTCCCTGCTAAAGACAAAATTTGCAGGGGAGTCACATACAGACACACACACACATACACGTGCACAGTAACAGAGCAGCAGTGCTGAAACAACACTGGCTGTCGGCGGCTTAGTTTGCTGTGAGCATCACTCCCTTCCTTCTATGCGAAGGAGTTCCTGTGGTGGGTGGGTCAATACCACAATAGTAAAAGGCATGTCCTTCCCAATGTCACACTCAACACTCTGGAGGTGTTCAGAGCTGTGAGCCACCACAAGCCTCGTCTATACCACAGTGCAGTGGAAGTCTTCAGGAAGCATCCTCCATTGTCATCATGTTGGGAAAGCTGACAGCCCCACCCCCATTACACCAGGCTCTCAGGAGGTCACAAGAACAGCAACTGCTAACAAGGACATCTACACTTACCAAGGGACAGGCCAATGGCAGCAAGACAGAGAAGAAACACACGTTAGTGGCTGGCAAGTCCCCAACAACCAAGCTGTTTCCATATTCCTCATGCCCTCAGAAATCAGAGGGCAGCAGCCACTGCTGCTGGCCCAAGGCCCTACGGGGCTCCATGCCTGGAATATGGAGACTGGCTTTGGCTGTGCTGCAAGTCAGCAGGGTGGCCCTACCTTGGATGCCAACTGAGAGACCCCACTGGACACATCATCAAAAATCCTTCCCTCCTTCACCTGTTCAATTTAAAGGGAATTGTTAGGAAGACTGAAGCTTCAGCATGCAGAGACACCTGTCACATTAAGTTCCCCAAGTTTAACCAGGAGCCCATCTGGCTTTAACTTCATAAACCTCATCATTACCAAAAGACCTGTGCCTTCTTGGCAAAGCCAACTGCTGACCAGACTCCTATTAAGGGGAAGGTTGGGGACTACTGACTCCTCCCAGGACTGATAACCTTCTGAAGAGAACTGACTGTGGCCAAGCTACTGAAGTAATACCCTTGGGAAGTGCAATACCCTTGGGGTATCCTTGCAAACAGACTAGGAGGACTATGAAGGAGGACCCCATGGCCACCTGGACCAGAGAAAATTATAGGCAAGATTTGGCTGTCACAACACAGCCATGCCTCAGTGGGACACACAAGAGCTTTAACTGTCTGTGCCATCCATACCTTTTCCTGTGCAGGCTTGAGAACATTCTCATTCAGGCTGTGGCCCAACTCCGAGGCCTGTGGAAAGAGGTACCGTGTAGGCCTTACATATAGCAGCATTAGTTGCTAGTCAGTAAGCAAAGGGCAGCATAAGCTTTGCCAACAGAAAGGAGGGCAGTGAGATATGGATACACATGGTCACAGAAGTGACACCAGAACGGAAGAACCAAGATATGAAGGGAGCTCCCTCACAGTGCTGGAAACAGCTCTGGCTCTCGTCCACAAGTCAGGAGGATAGACCGGATCTGACTGCAGGCACTACTTCATCCACTTCCTGAAGCAGGCACTGAATCTTAGATGGGAGAAAAGCCTATGTGGGAGGCTGGGTGGAGGGATGGAGAAAAAGTTGGAGAAGAGAAGGAAGGGAGTACAGGCTCTCCTGGTGCCACCATGGTAATGGCCATGAAGCTTTGAGCCACCTTAGGAATGTGACTTGCCTAGACCATAACCTCAAGGCAAGACCAGGTAAAAGGCTTGAAGGGGGATAATTTATTAACATAGAAGGCTCCTTTCCGGCAGGATATGATTCCAGGAGTTATCTGGTTCGGGATAATTAAGCCATGACATGAAAACTGAATTAAGCAGCCTTTCTCTCCAGAGCTCACTGGGCCCAGATGACCTTCCTCAGGGAACACCTGGGCTGTGGATCTTGGGGGAGATGAGCCTCCAGCACCAGCAGGCCAAAAAAGGTGTGAGTACAACACACAGATGACCCAAGCACGAAGGGAGAGGCAGCCAGGAGCAAAGCACATGCTCAGCAGACATAGGGCAGCATGCACCAGTAGAAACGGGGTTTTACCGGCTCTGACTGCTGCTTGTAACCCCAAAACTTGACCCAGTTGGCATGAAGGCAGTTACAGAGAAAGAGCAGGTAGTGGGAGTCACATTAGCAATGCCCAGAAGTGCCAGAGAACACACCCTTCACCTTAACTTTTTTTTTCAAGGGTCTCATGGTGCAACCCTTGAACAATCCTCAGCTTCCTGACTGCTGGATTACAGTGGTGCACTACCATGCCCAGCCTGAACTACTTTATTACCTACACCAGACCCACACCAGTCTGCTCTGGGCCCTGGCATCTTTCTTTCTCTGTTGCAAACTTATCACTGTCCAGACTCCATCATACACCTGAAGAGTCTGACCCTAGCTTAGAAGCTCTGAGGCAAACCAGGTGGGCTTCTTCAAGGTGGGTCACTAGGGTACAGGGCTGGGAGGCAGAAGTGCACATGCATAGAGTGCTGCAGGCCACAGAAGCCTAAAACTCTGCTCATCTCACCCTGGAGAAGAGCTGACCAGAGCTCTAGACATGGCAGTTATTATACTCAGCTTGAAAGAGAAATAAACTGCCAAGCATAAGACTGCCACTGCTGGACACACAAACCAGGCTACCAAGTGGGGACGTGGGGACACCTTTCCAGGTCAACAGACTGAGCCTGAGAGCCATGGCCTAGACAGTCTTTTCCCTATGAGGCAGATATGGCACAGTGGCTTCACGTCTATCAGTGGCTATGGTAGACAGGGCTGAGGAAGCCTGGAAGAGGGAAGCCTCCTGCTCTCAGCAACTGGAGGCACTGAAGTGAGGAAACTGACACATGAAGACAGAAGAGGACCTTCTTCACTACAACCTCAGACCCTGAGCCCAGGATGCTTCTAGACACTGCATATAAGACTGAAGAGGTTTTTGTTCTTTACTTTTTTGGTTTTTCAAGATGGAGTTTCTCTGTGTAGCCCTGGCTGTCCTGGAACTCAGAAATCTGCCTGCTTTTGCCTCCTGAGGGCTGGGATTAAAGGTATCTGCTACCACCACCCAGCAAGACTAAGAGAGTAAGAGCTTCTCCTTTTTACCTTTTGACTTGCTTGGGATCCAAATTTTGTAGCCTAAAAGGAAAACAAAAGCAGCATGTTGTAGTCAAATGTCTTGACCCTGATCATAGGCCTTACTTATATGATGGAGCTAGTTCCAGAACTCTGGGGGAAAGCACCTAGGTAGTGAGCACCAACCTGACAACAGCTCACAGGGAAGGTTACTGTAGGGAGTTTGGCTTACCAGATGCTGTACCAAGCCCACAAACTACTGAGGCTATGAAATGTTTGGGCCCAGCAGCCAAACTACTTCTCCAACATGTGTGCAGTACAGTAGCTAGCTTATCTAGACATAAAGAACTGCTGACACTTGAGAAAAGGTAGGCCTGTCTACAGATGCCTAAGCTAGAAGGCAGCTAGCCCTCCTCTGGCACCAGCCTTTCTAGAGATGCGGAAACACATCTTGTCGACAGCAACTGCTCCATGACAAATGGGCACGAAGGGCAGATATAATGGCTTCCAGCTTGTTTGGGTGACTGTGGGCACTGCTGCTCTGGTTCCTCTGGACCAGTGGGCCCCCTTACCTCTACCACTGGTCCTCTTATTATCATGGCTACACAGCCCAACCCTAGCCAAAAGTCTATACCTTTTGGCTTCTTCCTATCTCTGCTTGCCAGGGCATTGCTAGAGCCAGACATGTTCCCCATACAGCATGGTCTGTTCCAATTAGAACCTTCAAGTTCTTTTCTCATTTTAAGTAAAGGTGAGGGTGAGGAGCTAGACTGTTTCAACACTACTCTGAAGACCTATCAGCTGTTCATTAGGGATTGCATCTGTCTCCACCCACATGAAATCAAGTCAGCCTTTGCAAGGAGTTTGTCCCTGACACAAAAAGGAACATCTTCTGTTATAGTAAGGGTTCCTGGGTCATCCTGCAGTGGACAAGGGCCCCTGCTTCTCTGCTAGAAGGGTGAAGATCAGTATGTGGAAGGACCCCAGGACCCTAGGCCAGTAGTGGACAGCATGCATCCCATAGTCACTTACGCCTTCCTTCGCTGCAGAAGCAAACTTGCTCGCCCCGGTGGTAAAACTGCTCCAGCCCTGACAAAACAACAGATAATGATGAGCTGTGACTTTTCTAGATCCTGTCCATCCCACATTCTTGACACTTCAGCACAGGAAGGCTCTATAGAAGGTACCTCAAACGCCTCTACAGCTCTTGTGACCTGCCAAAGAAGCCAAATGCTGCAGCAGCCACACTCCCCTTGCCAGCTGCAGCATACAGCACACTTCAGCACTGTCCTTCTTGGGAGGAAGAACTCAAACACCAACGGAAGCACAGGATGGCTACTTGGGCAGACCTAAAAGGGAGTTGACTGAGCTTGTGCTCACTTATTTCCTTACTGCTTCCTGCCTCCCAGAAGAGCAGGCAGTGGTAGTCAGAGGTCACAGGCCTTCCTCTAAATTCAAAGTTATTTCCTCACGAATACCTTCCAAAGTAAATTAACGCTACTCCAATATAAAAACATCCCGTTTAAACCACAGATGGCTTTCTTCACCCACAAGATAATGTAAAGAAACCACTACACTTTAGGAGACATCTATATTCAGTGGTCTTCCTTAGAAAATGTCATCAGAAGACAGGAATGCAGATGTCAAATGATGAGGAGAGGCTTTAAATACAACTCTACAGGGCCTGACATAGTGGTGCATGCCTTTAATCCCAGCACTTGGGAGGCAGAGGAGATTAATCTCTGAGTTTGAGGTCAGTCTGTCTACAAAATGAGCTGCCAGAAAACCAAAAGAAAGAAAGAACTATACACCAGCAAGAGGCTTTACGATAAAAGCCTGCTTTTCTGCCCTAAAGAAGACCCAGTGTGAAAGCATGAGAATGACTGCTGCTCCTATAGTCCTACAACAGTGACGTTCCTTGGGGGCAAAGGGGACAATTTTAAGCTAATCTTTGGTTTCTGAGATAGGCCCTCACTATGTAGCCCAAGCTGGTTTCAGACGCACTACAATCTTCATGCATGCTTCAGCTTCCCCAGTGCCAGGCTATAGGTGTGCATTACAATATTCAACTTCAGTTTTAAAACAATTTTGAGCCAGGCATGGTGGCTCATGCTTGTAATTCCAATATGCAGGAGGATGAAGCAGGAGAACCACTGCAAATTCAACACCAGCCTGTTCTTCATATGAGCTCAAGGAGGCTACACAGAGCTACAAAGGTAAGGTAAAAAATTCATTAAGGAGTAAACATTCTTGATACAAAAGAAGACAGTTGTATCAGTCTTCCATCTGTGTCAGTAAGTTCAGCAACTAGTGCACGTGATGTTTGCATTCTGCCCCTTTCACAGTCTCTATGCACCCTGCTTATTTACACTTAGTTTGAAGATCTGCTACCAGTATAAAAAGCCTTTCCCCTTTTTTATTTGTTTTTGAGACAGGGTTTCTCTGTGTAGCCCTGACTATTCTGTGTAGACCAGGTTAGTCTTGAACTCAGAGATCTGTCTGCCTCTGCCTCCCAAGCGCTGGAACTAAAGGTGTATCCCTATCATGTCTGGCCTATCTCTTTCTCTTTTCAATTTCAGCATCCAGACCAATTAACAGCAGTTCCTGCCAGGCCTTCGGGTGCTTGCATTTATGATCACTACAGAACACAACACCGCAATGAACAAAAAGTAGCTTAAAGGTTAATTTCCTTGGAAAAGCAAGTCTAAGGTGTCACACCCTGAGCTTCTGATCTGGAGCTTCCAAATTGAAATCAGACACATGTCCCCAAAGCCAAGCACCACAACCCAGGAGAATGCCAAAGCCTTGGGCAGCCTTTGCTTAGGGCCTCGTTTCCTGAGTCAGCCTACCCGGCATAGGCCAGGAGGCTACGTCAGCACTCTGCTGAACATAGGATATGCCCTAAAGATAAGAAGAATACAGGCTCCAAAGAGCTTTTAGTTCTTTGAGGAAGTCTTCCTTGGTAAATTTGACATGCATGTTTTATGGCCACAGTAAGTAAGTGGCTGAATACATTTAGGATATGAATAAAAGGTCATTTTTAAAAGAAGGTAAACAAGAAAGGGCCTTAAATCAGATCAAAGGGTATGTGCCCCAAGACTACCCACACTAGTCATGAAGGGGCCTCCCTATCTTGGCACTGGGAAACCACCCTGGCTATGTCTATCACGGGAGGCACTCTGTCCTAGGCCTTCCTACCGAGTATAGGGATGACATGGCATTGTTGAGGAAGTCGTCTTCTCTCTTCTGAGGTGGCACTGTGTTTCCAAACCCCACATAGCGATTCTCCTGAGCCCTGAGAATAAACAAAGACATCACCAGTCACAGCCATAGCCACAGTCATGAATCTTGCCACTCCTCAACAGTGAGACATTGGGCACCAAGAGAGGTACCCTTCCCTCTCATAGGACACACTGCATTCCGGCAAATGGGCACAGCAGCTATATAGATACTTTCTACCACATGACCTGAGGCTCCCAGCAAGACCTAAACCCTGGTAAGTGGGGTAACTGGAAATATCATTTACAGGCCAGTCAGATTCTAGGAAGAAAATGCATCATCTTTAATATTGGATGTTCTCTACATTCAAAACCTCCATTCAAACCTAGGCCATTTTGGAGCTTGCCACAAGTGACCCCGGGTTACACACACTGTGGACGCATACAAAAGGAGTGGGCCCACCTTACCCTAAAGGAAAGAAGCCCAACCCGATGGAGTGAACCCCTGCAGGGTGGTCTGTCAAAGATGCCCCCAACTGCTTGCTGCTATCCCTGGGGTTTGCTTTCCCTGGCTTGAGAGGCCTTACCCCTGATAGGAGCCGAGGTCATCATTCAGCCAGTCTTCAAAAGCTTTGTCCCCAGAGGCAGTCACATTCTGTGGCTGGCCAGAGGATCTGAAACAGAAAGTTAAAGGCCAGTAAGACCTCAACACCACCATATGAAACCACAGTCTTTGTGACAAGGACCTTTGATATCATATATGGGGCCAAACAGGCACCAACTCTGACCCATAGGAAGCTCAGGCACAGCTGAAAGTCCAGTGGTTCTCTGCCCCAACCTGACACCTGCCGAGGGTTCAGAGGTAGGAAATACACCGACGCATATGAAGTGAAGCGCTGAAGTGGGGCTAGGACATTCTGGTGAGGTTCTCTAGGGCCTGGAGGCAGATGTGCTGTCACTTGGCACACTGCCTGCACGGGGGACAGTCCTCACGGTGGACCTTGGTGTGTACAACAGGGACCTGCACCATCTTGGGGACTGAACTACGCTGTGACCAACAGCTTGCAGAAGACTGACCCACACGTGGCAAAAACATACCCCACAGCACTCTTCACCCTGCTGTATGACACACCTGCACAAAGAGGAACCAACCCCTCTGCAGATCAGGGCAAGATGAGACTTCTTATTTGGGGTAAGGTTTTACCTTTCAGAAATGCTAAAAAGCTACTTTTTACTCTGACTTCTGGGATTAGTTCACAACTGGAGCTGTTTCCACATGTGGAGGAAATGAGGTTTCTATGGGGATCCTGAGCTACCACTAACATTGAGGGTCAAGCTGAGGTCTGACTAGCAGGCCAGAGGAGCTACCGGTGGGCAGTGAGTTGCAGCGTCTTGGGCTGAGGTGGGGTCCAGTTCTGCGCAGGCGAAGACTCCAGAGACCATTCTCTACCTTCTGCCAAAGTAGCCACCTAACAAAATGACACAAGAAATGAGGAGACATACCATCTACTCAATCACGCCTAACTTCACAAGCCAACACACTACACCATCAACTAGGGCTTGCATGACCGTGTAAGTGCCAGTGAGCTACTGGCCACTGTGGCTCCAACTTCAAATGCACAAGGATTCATTAACTTGACCCCCAATCTAAGGAAGGCCAAATGTTCAGAGGGTCTGCAGCTAAGTCATCCCAAGGTACTGTGATCATCACTGCTCCTTTCCTCCCTTCAATTTGCATTCCCTCTGGGCAGGAAAAGCCTGCCCTAGGGTTAGTAAGGGCCGCTTGTTCTCGTCTGTCCTTAAGACAGTGCATGGTCTCCACACGTTTACAGTGAGAAAAGAAACCTGCCTCCCAAAGCCACTGAAGCCACATCCTGGCCACCTTGGAAGTGTGTACTATGTGTTCAGCTCTGTGTGTGAGGCAAGCCAGGTGAGTCCTTACCTTATCCCTGAAGAGTGCTGCAGCTCTGCTGCTGTACTTGTCCTGCAAGGACCAGCTAGGCTCATAGTCCTCCTGTGCCTCCAGGAATTCTCGGAACTTAGCATTGCCACCAGCCTTCATCTTCTCAAGCTCAATGTCCTTCCATTTGTCCATTGTTACAGAGCGCACAAAGCTAGAAACCAGATGTCTGATCTGATTACCAAGTATGAGGGGACCCAAGGAGCCTCCCAACCCAAGATCACATCCTGAGCTAGATATAGGTGCTTCCTGTATGGAGGCAAAAGCCAGAAGCTCCATGGAGGCAAGCTGGACAGCAGCTGCTATTCTTGGCCAGTGTTAGTGGAGTGAAGACCACCTAAAAAGGTGGAGAACAGCCCCCTAACATCCTGTCAGGCAGCAGTTTGGGCAGCAGGCCCCAGGACATGGGAAGGAGGACAGATGCAGGGTATGCAGTGGCCAAGTGGCAGGACACTGACCTGAGGTGCACCCCAAGCCCGCGGTGTCTCCCAGAGCATTCCAGGCAGATCCAGATGCCATAAGTCACGCTGACCCACTGAGGATTGAATGCACCACACTCAAAGCAAACCTGCGAAGGGGAGGCACACGCAACTCACCAGGCAGCTCAGGGCAGGGTGAGGACCCTAAACACCCAACAGATGCCCCAAAAGGATGCAGAAGAGGAGCAGGCCACACGTGCAAGTACCAATAAGCCCGATAGGGCTGCACAAGTTGGTCAAAGGATGTAGGTTCAGGACAAAAATGAAGGCGGCAGAAACTGGTATGAAGATAAAGAACCTCTCATGAGAAAACTCCTCAGAAGGGAGACCAGGCATCCTCCGCACAACCAGAGCAGCCGGACAGAAATCCCATTCCCTACAGCCACACTAGTGAGCACCAGGAAGTACTGGCTGCTCCCCTATGACATGAACAGCCTCTCATAGGAGGAACACAGTCATACCTGCATTTGACACCAAGACATTTACCAGCCTACCCAGCCCAGCCCAAAGGGTCACACTCACATTGTTCTCATCTTGTGCCCTGACTTCTTTAAGAACTTTTCTGGTTCTTGGGCTGGCCATGGTGCTGCAAGGAGGAAAACAAACTCTTACACTGGGTTACTACGCAAGAGAGAGAATGAACTGTGCAATAACATTATGTAGTATTGACTTCATAAGATCCGCCACCAAACTGCTCTGATTTGATAGCGGTGGTCCCGCACAGTACTGGAGCGACTTACCAAGGAGGGTCGGTCTTCACAAGGGAGGGGGATGTTGGGGGTGGGGGTGAGGAGGGCCTCAGGCCACAACCAGCAGTAAGCAGTCAGGAATGCCATGAAGTACAAATTCAGCCACTATGTGACACCAGTCAGCCTAATTGATAAAAAGCCCTGGCATTGGTGGTAAAACTCACAAGGAGTAACCTTACAAAAAACATGAAATGTCGCTGCTTAAGCTGTTTCCCCACCTGAAAGGGCAACACCTGATGGAATAGAGTCCTCTGCACTTCCTCCCTCTCCGCCATCTCTCCTCGGGCTGCAGGAAAGGGCAAGGAAGTATCCCTGGCAATGGTGTTAAGGCAGTCTGACAGAGGTTCTCTACGTCTGATGTTAGGATAAAGTTGTTTTCTGTAGCTTTCTGAAACCAAATCCTACTTCAGTCTAGCTTCCTTTTACTATATTAACTACGTTAGAATGCCATTCTAAAACCATGAACACACAAATGCAGACTCCTATATGTAGGACTCAGGCACTGCATGACTCATTAAGGCAGAACAGTTAGCACCCCAGGCATCTACTCACGCACACCCCCAGACAGTTCAGAGCATTTGGGGAGACACTGGGAGAGCTGAGTTTCCAAAGCTCTCTGCATTCTCTTCTAGGTGCCACATGAACAGCTGTACCAAGACCAATGCAGGTTTTCTGTACTCGATCTCAACGGCCAAGGCGCTGTGCCTGCCCTCAGAGGCTTACAATGACAAAATGGAGGCAAACAAGGCAACAAGTGAGCATCTCCTAAGACTACTCTGAATTTCCAACTGTGAAGTAAAGGACATTCACAGCTACAGGAGTAAATGTGGCCAAGTAGAAGATTTGGCTTGTTTTTTGTTTGTTTTTGAGACAGGGTCTTTCGACATAGCTTTAGCTGTCATGGAACTCACTATAGAGAGCAGGCTGGCCTCAAACTCACGGAGGGCAGCCTGCCTGTCTCTGCCCCCCAAGTACTAGGATTAAAGGTAGTACCACCATGCCTGGCTTGGTTTGAAGAAATTCTCCTGTGTGGCAACCTTTGGGTACTGGAAAGAAATCAGTTATCTTAAATGTTGTTTAATAATATAAAAAGTATCTCCTCAAAAGTCTAAATATGGCTCAAAAAAGGTTCAAGAATTCTTCTGTTGTTAACATTTGTTTCTTGGGTGTGCCCATGATGTGCTCACAAGTGCATGCCTAGAAGTCTGGAGGTGGGAGTTGGCTATCTCCTTCCACCATGTGAGTTCCAGGGATCAAGCTCAGGTGGTCAGGCTTGGTGGCAAGTACCCTTACCTGGCAATGCATCTCACCCACCCCTAGGAATTCCTAATAGCTGAAACAAAAATGACAAAATAGGCTTCCTTCAAGCACAATACTGAGGCAAATAAGGATGTTTTCAAACTTCATTACACTACATGTCACACTAGAGAGCACTTGGTTCTTAACCTGGAACATGATGAACCTCTAGGGACATAGCCCAGCCCTAATGGGTAACAAGGAGAAATACTGCCTTTCTCAGAACTTCTCCGAGCACACAAAACCCCATGTCTAAGTTATGCTTCCTAAATCTGAACAACAGGTGATTTCAGAACATCACCTTGTCCAAGGCCATAGTCAGGGCTCCACGGCTGCAAACAGCACAGCAGAAACATGAAGACTGAAACAGAGTAGAGTATTCCCGACCTCTGAGTGCCTTAAGAGGCAAACATAGCACATTCTTCGAAACCCAGGTAAAACTGCGAAAAAGTTTAAAAGCCTCGTCCTGCGGGGGGGTTTTGCTGTTGTTCTGTTTTTTCCTCCTTCGGCGGAGCATTCACTTCAAAGGCCAAGAAGTAAAACGAACAAACAGAGGCTAGAAAACCTGGCTTCCCGAAACCTCTGGAGAGAATGTTCTAAGTAAAGACCCTTTCCCGGCCAACTGGGCTGTGCAGAACCAGTCTGGATCTGAGAGCGCTCGGGATCAGAGTCCTGAGGGGCCAGTAGATCCGCGTAACCGCTAGACTGAAGAGCGGCAGGCTCAGAGGCCGAGGGGTCTGGACGGCGGCCGCACAGGGACCCTGGAGTTTGGGGTCCGAGGAACAGGAACCTCACGGGAAGGAAGAGTAGAGGGTCCGGGGCCAGGAAGCTGGGGAACGGGAAGTAGAGGTGCGAGAGGATCCATGAGCCGGGGAGTAAGTCAGGGCTGAAGACCGGGGGCGTCGGACGGTCTGGATATTAGGGGACCTAGGGCCTAGGGCTTCAGTCTCCAGGCTTAGAGTTCCAGAAAACGGATAATCTGAGAACCGGAAATAAAGGAATTGGGGGTCCGCGGGTCCCCGGTATCCTGGGTGCGAACTCACCTGCTGCCCTCAGGGGGTCGAGTCCGGCCGAGTTGCCAAGCTGGACTGGGCGCTCAGATCCTGGCCCCATCAGCCGCCAGCAGCTTCCGGCTACGTCGCGCTATGCAAGGACTCATGGGAGGCCTCCCAGGCGGTACTTCCGCCTCAGAGCGCGAGTACAGAAGCGCGGTTCCTCCTGTGGTCTGTCCCGGCCTTCCGTGCGGGATTCTCGGTCGCTGCAGCCTAGGCTGAGCGGCTTGCCGACGCAGAGCCTGTGGATCCGGGCTGCGCTCGCTCCGGCCGGGATTCTAGGAAATCCACTCTGCAGACCAAGGCCGGAGGGGAGCAAGGAACTTCTGTAGCTACCTGGGCCAGCAGTTCTGGTCAAATCAGTGGCGTTAGCTGCTGGTGATTTTTAGTTTTGTGTTGAATTTGGGCCTCTCTGTGCCACGAATTTCATCCTCGGCTGTTTTGCTTTACTTTGTTTGTTAAGTTGTTTTTTTTGTTTTGTTTTTGTTTTGTTTTGTTTTGTTTTGTTTTTCGAGACAGGGTTTCTCTGTGTAGCCTTGGCTATCCTGGAGCTCTCTCTGTAGACAAGCTGGCCTAGAATTCTTGAGATCCGCCTGCTTCTGCCTCCCAGGTGCTGGGATTATAGGCGTGCGCCACCACAGAACGGTTCATTTGACTTTCAAATTAACCAGAAGTTAATGTTTTATTGAGGTCAAATCAAACCCATCTGCTTCGAAACTTACCATGAGGCATTTTGTCAAATACATACAGCTGGGACCTGTATCACTCGGGGAAAATTGGACCCATTTTCCATCGACTGTTGGGTTGGTGTCACAGGTTTAGAGCTTTGTATAAATAGAGTAACAATATAGTCTTAGATGACTTATCCACAGCCTGATTTTGTTGTTTGAGACAGGCTCTCACACTATAGCCCAGTTTAGCCTGGAACCGGAGGTAGGTCTCACCCCCCTGCGTTCTGGAATTATGGACATGAGTCACCCCGGCTTGCTTCATAACATGACGTTTTTGTTTTTGTGAGACAGGCTCTTACTCCGTAGACCAGGATGTCTCAGAACTTTATCTGCCCTATGCAGGCGGGAAGCTCATTAACAAAATCTAGTCAGGCAATAGTGGTGCATGCCTTTAGTCCCAGTGCTCGTTGGCAGAGGCAGGCACATTGAGTTCATGGCCAGCCTGGTCTACAGAGACAGCTGGGCCTACTCAGAGACTCCCTGCCTTTAATAACAAGCAAATAAAAAAAAAAAGCCAGATATGATGGCTCAACCTTCCACCTCCTATATACTTACAAACTTAGACACACACAACCATGTGCAGCCTGGGCATAAGAAAATGGTGGCTGGAACCTCTGGTAAGGGTCTTCTGACTCCACTGGTCCTATGAGGATATGTTAATGGCCTCATCACCATTAACATACCACAGACCTAGCCATCTTTAGGCTGCTCTGCTGATTTTGTTACTGGCTAAGGGCAACCAAGATGGCTCTGCTTCACGATCATGATGATCATGTCATACCCAGATGACACTGCAACATAAATAACAGAAAAGTAGGAAAGGCCTTGAGCGCAGGCCCTCAATGATGTGAACCAGCATGACCCAAAGGGTCCTGTGGCTCCCAGCAAGGGTAACAGGGAGAAAATAGGCAGAGCTAAACAGGGCTGGTGAGGTGTGTTGGTGTACATTTTGTACATGTGAGCTTGTAAATGTATGTATTTGTTCATACATACGTACATGCATGTGTGTGTATGTACTTGGTGTGAAGCCAATGGTGTGTTACGTGTGTGTGGTGTGTGGGTGCCGTATGTCTAGGATCTCACCTCCAGACTCATAGGCCTCTGGTTCACCACCCTTCATCT
The DNA here is from genome assembly GCF_030254825.1 of Meriones unguiculatus. Taxonomy (NCBI): domain Eukaryota; kingdom Metazoa; phylum Chordata; class Mammalia; order Rodentia; family Muridae; genus Meriones; species Meriones unguiculatus. The sequence goes on from NC_083352.1 coordinate 101,715,148, forward strand.
GCATAGAGACAATGGGTATGATTACTGGTGTGCTGAGGGCAGGTGCCTATTCAGGACCACTGTAAAACAGGTTATGCTATGTATAGATTGTACAGCTACCAAGGATACAACCTAGGGCTTAGGACTAACATGCCAGGGTTCTATGGCAGACAAAAGTGTAGGTGCAGATTTGAGCTGCTCCTACCCATGGTTTCAGGTCATGTTGGCTAAACTGCTGCTTGGCAGGAAAGAGCAAACAGACCAGGCCTACAGGTGATCCAGCAGTATCTTCGCCAGTGTAGATTGTGTTTCTCAGGCTATACCCATCTTGATCAAGACATTTCTTCCTGTTTGTATTTGCTAATTTTATGTTAGCTTGACATAAACTGTAGCTATCCAAGAGAAGAGAACCTCAATTACAAAAATGCCTCTAGAACAGTGGTTCTCAACTTTCCTAAAGCCATAATCCTTTAATACAGTTCCTCATGCTGTGGTGAACTCCAACCATAAAATTATTTTTTTGCTGCTTCATAACTGTAATTTTGCTACTGTTGTGAATTTTAACGTAAACAGCTGATATGCGACCGCCACTAGACTCTCAGACTGAGAACTGCTGCCCTAGGTTGTAAATCAGGCAAGCCTGTAGAGCATTTTCTTAGTTAGGGATTGATATGGAAGGGCCTGGCCCATTGTGGGTGGTGGTTCTGGGTTCTATAAGAAAGCAGGCTGAGGAAACTACTAGGAACAAGCCAGTAAGCAGCACCTCTCCATGGCTTCCGCATCAGCTCTTGCCTCCATGTTCCTGCCCTGTTTGAATTCTTGTCCTGATTTCCTTCAATTATGAACAGTGATGTGGAAGCCAAATAAACCCTTTCCTACCCAAATTGGTTTTGGTCATGGTGCTCCAGGAAACACCACTGTTCGTTTGTATCAACCGGCTCAGATGGGAGTGCCCTTGAGTGTTAAGCTTCCCCTGAAAATGTTCTCCACAGTGGACTCAACTCCCTGACCTGGGATGTTTCCCACCAGCATTCACTAAGCACGCAGCCCTGACTGGCCTCCAGGGGGCAGGCCAGCCCATTTGGTGTTTCATCAGCAACAGTCCCTCCTTCCAGTATCCTGAAAGTCTATGGAGGAAAACATTGCCATGGAAGGTCTAGGTAGTTCTGGCAGACCATCCAGGTTTAGGATGCAAAGAATGGGTGCAAGGAGAACGGACTGGGTGCAAGGAGAACGGACTGGGTGCATGTTGCCTGGACCCCAGACCCAGAAGACTCTTGCCCTGTGTAACAACTGGCATAAACTGTGACTATGAAGTTCCTGGTGTCAAGAGGCCATAGTAAAGAGCCTGCTTGACCTGGAGCCCTTCCAGCCAGAGGACAGAACTAAGCCCTCCGGTATCAGGCCCACTGAGGAATTCAGAGTTCACAAAAGTAAAATCGTGGGCGATCCTGAGTCCTCATTACTAGACCTGTTATTTATCCCCAGTTGCAAGTGTACCATACAGCTAAAAACCTGAAATAGAACAGAAAGCACAAGGCCTTTGTGGGCCCAACTGTACCTCCATCCTCTGTAATTTACTTAGCATGGCCTTCCTGGTGCCCATGACATACAGCACCTCCCTCCAAAGAGGAGACATATGGTCTGAGGAGGGCACATACCAGACCTTAGGCAACAGCCCAAGCATCCACTCCCCCAATGGTGAGCAGGTTTGAGTCAGTTGAGGCTGATCTCCAGCTGACAACATACCTACTGCATCACACCCTCCTTTCTCCCAGGGGCCTCCTACATCCCCTTGAAATTTAGATCGTTCCAGTGCCTAGCGTAGTTGCACTTATTTACCAGCCCCCCTCTGCTGGATGTCAGCAAGCTTCTGTCTTTGCTGTGCCACTTCCCAGTGTATACCCCATTGAAGACTTTGCCTTTCTTTGCTTTGCTTTGCTTTCCTTTTTTTAATCTGTTGATACCATACCACCTCCGGATCCTTCCTGAATCAGGAGAGAAGAATGTGAGTTGTCTCAGGTCCACCCAGATAAGGCTGCTGCAGTGTGGCCTCTGACCCCTGGGTGGTGGGAGTGGCCTGATGGAGAAAGGCCTGGCCGAGTCCAGTTTGTCAACTCCCTGCCATAGGCTTGTAGTGTTCAGGAGGGCATGTAGCTGGGACAGAGGGAACTAGAGGAATGTCAGGGCGGGCAACACTCCAAGGTCAAGAAGCCATGCAGGCTTCAGAAGTACAACTGTCCTTGGACAGTAGTCTTGGACCATCCTTCCATCCCAACCCTCCAAGGAACTTGCAGCTGTGTTGGGTCACATTTGGTCACAGTAGCTAAGAATATGCCAGGACTGGCTAACTCCTCAGATTGCAGTTGTAACGGTTCAGATCTGTGGACTGTTATGGTCAGGACCCAAATATTCCCTGTGCCTTGCCCCCCCCCACACCTTTCCTGTCTTAGATGGGAGTCTTTCTTAATTCTAGTTGCTAGAATCTTAACTGGTGGACACAATGAAGAGACTGTATTACTTCAGGTGAAAGCTGGACAATGGAGAGCAGACAGTCCAGGACCCGCAGTATAGACCTAGCTTCCTCTGTTCTCCTTGGATAGGGAAACAACAGTTCCCTGCATGGTAAGGGAATTTTTAACTCTTTGTGTCCTCAGCTCCAGTAAGGCTAACAGCCTTCCTGAGGAAAATGCTGATGACAGACTAGTGGGACTTTGTTGGTCTTTTCTATTCTCTATGGGTTTCTTAGAGCAGGCTATCCCTTCAGGGCCAGGGAAGGGTCGCTCAATCTCCCTGTCCCAGAGAGCCTGGGAGGAGGGATGGCTGAGGTGTGGTGGCTGTACCTTGTCACGTCCAAGACCTGAGAGAGAAACAGGGTGTCAGATCCCTGCTGAAGTCAGGGGAAAGCTTGCTGGAGGCCAGAAGAATCAGGAAGACTAGTTGATGTGAATGTAGAAGCCATGACTTATATCCAGACCTAGATCCCAACACCAAACCCATGAGCCTGGGGCTGGTTTGCATAGAAAATAGAGGAGCACTGTAAGATCTGTGAAGGGGTAGAGGCCCCACAGGACAGAACCCTGGAGCCTCTGTAGAGTCAGTGGATAGAGAAGTTGGTGCCCACAGGGACGTTGAGAAAGGACTCAACGGGGCTGGATGAGAATTGGGATAGTCAACAATGGACTCAAATTTACCCCAAGGCCAACAGGATCAGTGGGTAGAGATTAGGCTATTGGAGGTCCACATAAAACCATCTAACCAAGGCTGGCACCTATAGTGGTGCCGACCAGCAGAAGGCCTGCAAGGTGATAGGCCCAGACAAGTGTGATCTGTCCTTAAGGCAGAATATGGGCTGTGCATCTCTCTCTGGATATGTGCTAGGCTGCTCATGGCACCTCCTGGCTACTCTTTGTCCCAGTCCTGCCCACTAGGGCCTTGGAATGATCTCTTTGGCATAAAATTATGATCTATGTTCAAGTATGAAGTTGAAGAAACCTGGCATCAAATCCTGCCTCAGTCTTCTGCAGGCTCTGGGAAGGTCATTTAGGATGAAGCTTCCTTTTTCTAGCTTATATGTGGAAGAAGATACAACAATAACCCACAAGGGCTTTTTTCCCTTTTGGTTTTCAAGACAGGGTTTCTCTGTGTAGCCCTAGCTGTCCTAGAACTCTCTCTGTAGATCAGGCTGGCCTTGAACTCACAGAGATCCATCTGCTTCTACCTCCCTCTGGGATTGAAGCCATAAGCCACCATGCCTGGTCCCACAAGGGCTTTTATGATATTAAAGGAGCTGGCAGGATGGCAGGGGCTGTGGGGACCACTACTATTGCTGCTGCTGAGATGGGTACTTTCCAGAATGGGGTGCCCTGCACAGAGAGACAACACAGACAGCCTGGGAAAAGTACTCAGGCTGTGTTTTGTCCCGCAAAATTAAAGTTAGGCCCACGTTGAGAAATGCCCATTGTGATTTTTAAGCTGAGTTTGCTGGCTGAAAAGATCATTTCTACATCCTCCTGAGTGCCTCCTGCTATGATTTAATGCTGGGGTCTCCTCTAGAATTCATGCTAAGCCTGAAACCTCAGTGCAAGAGCTTTTAAGGTGTGCTCATAGATGGCTGAATTAGAAGGCTCTGACCTGGGAAATGGGATAGCATTCCTGTAAAGGGGCTCCAGGTTGAAAGACTCTCTTGTCTTGCCATGTGCCCCTATGCGAAGTTTCAATACAGGGCCAGCCTGGAAGCATAGTGGTGAAGTTAGATCTTAGACTTCCAACTTCCTGAACTGTGGCGAGTAGGTTTCTGTTCTTTATAAACTATCTAGCTCAGGTCTTTTTGTCTCAAACTTTGGTTTCTTGTTGACATTTAGGAATCGTGTTATAAGCTCCATTGTGAGAGACAGAATAACAGGAAGAAACAGAAAGTAGGGGGAAGAGGGAGTGTGCATAGGATGCAGTGAAGGGGGAGCAGCTGCTAGTCTCAGGAGAGGGGAAGAGGGATCCAGTGGGGCGTGCAGCTGGCTTTTGATCTCTGAATTTTTCCAGTTTGTTTAATGAAACTAATGCTTGAAAGCTTGTGAGAAAGACATCAGTCTCGCTTGCCTCTGCTTTGCTCTACTCTTTGATCCATGAATTTCTGATACTAAAGATGAAGTCCCAAGACATCCCAGTCAGATCCATGGCCTTGGGCTCCTATGGCGAGGGTCCCAGAAAGCCAGGTATATGGCCACAAAGAATAGTCTCCCCCCTTCATGCTGTTAGACTTCAGGCATGGGCTCTTCTTCTGCTGCAGGGAGTTCTGATGTCCTAGAGACTGGATGAATTTTTCTAAGGGCACGTGGGCAAGCATTTATTAACCCCAGATAAAGCACCAACCATAGACCAAAGAAACTATTCCATCCAAGTATTAATGAACAAGTGGGTTTATCGGAATTGCTTACAGAAGCATAAGTGAGGGGCTGTTTACAGGACCAGGGTGATTCAAATGCAGCTACATCACTGAAAGCCCCCCTTCAGCATGGAGACTCATGTGCTGCATCCAGAGAGTTCACTGCACAGCTTGCAGAGAGCTCCATGGGAGGGTTTCCTCAACCCAGCAACTGCTATTGCTTATATAACCTCGGGGAGTACCTTGGAACCTGTAAGGTCTTCGCTTCCTGAACCTGAAAAGTTGCATGTGCTTCTCTTTGATCCCTCCAGAATTCAGAGGAAATAGGTCCAGGCTGAAGGCTTCCTCTGTAGCCAGTTGTGCTGTCTGACAGCCAGTGAATTCTCAGAGGTGACTGGCCTCACCTTGCTTACTTTGCTCTGGTCTTGCGTCCATATTCATTCACTGGGTCACCACCCTGGGTGGTGTGGGCCCCACTCTACACCGAACTGGTGGTGATCTCAATACTTGTGCTTAAAGTTCTTGCTCTGCCCTGGGACCCAGGGAGGCCCAGGCCTGTGGCTCACCACGCAGCAATGTGTGAGATTTTGTGAGAGCAAATGTGCGCTACAAGATTGAGCTTATGGGGCTTAGTTATTGGCACCTTCTCCTTCTCCTCCTCTCAACTGTGTGATCTCCTTCAATAGCTTCCAAGTCTGAAATGAGGATCAGGCTATCTGCTTCCGAGGATCAAGCAAACCTTCAAGGATCGAGCGAACCTGTTAAGAAGACAACACTCTGCTGGTTCCAGCAAGACCAGCCCACCTTACCCCAGCTGTCCTAGTCAGGATTCTCTAGACTCTAGGGCAGTGGTTCTCAACCTTCCTAACACTGCAACCCTTTAACACAGTTCCTCATGTTGTGGTGATCCCCAACCATAAAATTATTTTCTTTCTACTTCATAACTGTAATTTTGCTACTGTTATGAATCACAATGTAAGTATCTGATAAGTAACCCCCAAAGGGGTCTTGACCCATAGGTTGAGAACCACTGTCTAGAGGATCTCTCTCTCTCTCTCTCTCTCTCTCTCTCTCTCTCTCTCTCTCTCTCTCATAATTTGAGTGGCTTACAGGATTGGTAGACTAGTCCAACAATGGCTACCTATTAATGGAAAGTCCGAGAATACAGTAGGTGTGCAGTGCACAAAGCTGGATGCCTCAGCTGGTTTTCAGTATACATTGGAATCCTGAAGAAGTAGGCTCTAATGCCAGTAAAGAAATGGGCTTGCCAGCGAGAGTAAGAACAATCAAGCAAAAAGAGGGAGAGCTTCTTTCTTCTGGGTCCTTTATACAGGTGGCCAGCAGAAGGTGTGGTCCATATTAAAGGTGGATCATTTCACCTCAAAAGATCTGGGTTAAAATGGGGCTTCCCACTTCAAATGACTTAATTAAGAAAAGCCTTTTACAGGTGCACCCAGCTGCTTGGGTTTTGTTTAATTCCAGATGTAGTTAAGTTGACAGCCAAGAAGAGCCTTCATAAGTTCGCTCCTTACCAACTTGACACACAATCATATCTTCTTATGTCATGCTTAACTTCCAAATGAAAAGAACAACCAGTTCATAAGTATGCCTAACATGATCAAAACTATTCCACATACAATTACAAACACATTACTATATATTTAACCGGCTCATAATTACATCTAACATGATATAACTATCGGGAGTACAACTGCAAATACATTATCAATTTTAGAGTATGTGGCAATGTCCCTTGAGGAAAATTCTTTCATAAGAAAATTCATTCATAAGAAAGGCGGTCACAATGCAACAGTACAGGATGGTCTGTAAAAATGGAGCTTGGCACAGGGAGAGGAGGGTGATGAAACCAAGCATGTGCCTGGGCTGGACATTTAAAGTCACACTGTGAGGCAGATGAGATGTGTGACTGTCTGGTGTCTAAGCTCTACCTGCCCTTCCATGTATCCAGAGCAGGTGAGCTCCGGGTCAGGAGATTGGGGTGACGCAGAAATTTGATATGGCATAGCCCTGCTCTGGATACAGGGAGGCAAGTTCTAGACAGCTGAGAGACGGCCTGGGGTCCCAGCCACCCCCGAGCCACAGTGCATGTCAGGAAGAGTCCGCTGCTCATATCTGCTCTCCTGTGAATAGGAACACCCCTCTTGCCTCAGAGAGTGAACCCTAAAGAACCTCAGACAGGCTTTAGCCAAGAAGAACACAGGCTGGGCACCCACCTGTCTGAAAGTGTGGAGGGTGCACAGAGTCCTCAGGTAGGGTCATGCTAGCCCCACTGCTGCATTCTAATATCTGGTACAATTTGGGTACCACCGCAACCGGAGGCAGAGCGTAGGCTGCAGAAAGTATGTGCGTCTGAACGCAAACCATGCCATGGAGACTGTGGCCTCTTCACATGGCCATGGTGAGAATGTACTCAGAGGTGTGCACAGCGTGAGGTGATGGTCTGTGCCATCCAGCTATACGCACAGTGATTCCCTTGAGATGACATCAAACCCACATTGTAAAGGACTGAGTGGGCATTTGTCCACACTGGGAACATGTAGCTGTCATGACTAGAGAAGAGTGCCATATCTTGGTAGAAGTTAGGGTGCCACTAATGGTACCCTAAGCACTCTCCAATGCCTAGAAGGGTCCCACACATCAAGCATTCTGCCACATAACGTGCACCACGGAGTAACTTCCCCTGAACACCCGCCCAGGAAGTCCTACCATCTTCACGCAGCTTGCTCTGATAATCAGGACTTCTAAACATCATATGTGGTTCTACCTCTGACCTAGGCCCAGTCACCCCATTTAGAAAACATTGTTTAGTCTCTATCCTGGGAGGCTGAGGGGGGTGCTTTAAAAACCTCTTCTTGGTTCGAAGTTCAGTCTTGCCAAGGCTACGAGAATGGCCAGGAGTGATTGGGTTTTCCACTCTCTTATCTGCTTGGTTTTTCCCTCTCATCAGCCTGACCCCACACACCTCTCCTTTCTGAACTTTCTTATTTGTTGGGTCTAAGACTCGCACTTCCATAAGCCTGGATTAAGGGTCTTGGTTGGCTTCCTCCCCAAGGCTGAAGGCCTTGACCTACTTTTCTATTAAATGGGTTGGCAAGATTCTATCCTGCCAGTGCTGTATGTGACTGTCCACCAAAATGGGATAAGGGAAATTTGGCAGTTCATAAAATAGTATGAGTGGTTCGGGAGTCAAGTAGTCACAGGAAGTCACAGATCACTTCGCTGTGGGAAGCCAGTGGTGCAGGGTGCTCTGTGTACGATGGTTGTCACACAAAGGACAGATGTCCACGGATGCTCTGAGCATCCCCATGAAGCTGCGTGGTGCTGGGCTTCAGCTCTCTGTCCCTGAGCTGCTCAAGTCAAGCGCAAAGCTACCTAGACTCAGTTTCCTCAGAAGCCTGTGGCCTGGCATGAACTGCTTCTCCTATCCACCTCCTCTATCTTCCCACTACCCTTCCAGTGCTGGATTGAGACCTCCTTCTGCTGCTAGCATAATATTCCTGCTCCACAGACAGGCGCTTTATTATTATTATTATTAATTATTACTATTATTATTATCTAAGACTTGCACTATAGCCCAGTGCCTCCCTCTGACCATGATGTCTATTCCTGCCTGGATGTGAGGCTCTACAATTCCATTTTCAGTCCTTTGTGAATCAGGGTTTTCTGTGCACTGTTGTAGACAGGACACCCCCATGAGAATGCCTGGTGCTGATCTTGAGCAGACCTTCCAGACAGGTGAAGTGCTGGTGAGCCATCACTCCTCCTGCTCCTGAATCTTCACTCTCAGTAAGTGCATGGGGTGCCTCGGAACCCCCACAAGAAAGAAGTTTGATGTCAACAGCGCAGAGGTGTATGTCCCACCAGAGGACTCGGAGCAAGGACAGGAGCCAGTCCAAAAACTATCTGGGGTAGATGCGGCCGCTAATTCTTTTTCGAGCCAGCTGGGACAGAGTCTGTCCACCACGCCGCCCTTCGCTGCTCTATGCTGCCAGAAAGCCTTGCCATCGCCCCTTTAAGAAGGGGTCCCACGCCCCCTCTCCCGGCCGCTTGAAGCCCCCAAGGCTTCAAGGACTAGGGATGTTTAAGTGTGGAGACAGACGCAGCTGTTATGCAGAGCGGGAAAGATAGGGGGAGGGCGGGGTCTGACGAGCCGGTGGGCATGGGCGGGATCTAAAACAGGAGGGGGCGGCCAGGGCTGGGGTCTGCTAGGCTTCCCCGAGGCAAGCTAGGGCGGGATCTGCAAGCTGGAAGGAGGCGGTGTCTTCAGGGCCCAGCGGGCGGGGTGGTGGTGGATTAGGGGGTGGACAGAAGCTTTCGCCCGCGGCGGACTGTGGCCCACTCTGGCTGCAAAGGCTCTCGCAGCGTGAATACCATGGGCTCTTGCTCCGGCCGCTGCACGCTTCTTGCGCTCTGTGCTCTGCAGCTGGTGAGTCCGGGTGTCCTGAGTGGCTCTCCGGACCCGCAACAGCCTCAGGAGGCTTCTGGGATGACGGCTTGGACCTAGTTGCTGTGGGGCTTGGACCTAGTTGTTGTGGCCGATTTTTCCGGCTGCCAGGCGAGCGAGGGGAGCTGCCACCGTGCGGGATCCCAGCTGTGTCCTGCTGCGTTTGCTCGGGGAGTGGCATCCTGGTTGGCAGGGACAGGTGCTGGGGAGCGTCTGGGCACCCCCCGCCCCCGGCCCCAAGGAACAAAAGCCTTCGGGCGGGGCTGCCCCTGGAGTTGCGCTCAGGTCCAGAGTGCCTGGACGATGCTGCATATGATACCACACGCTCCGGAGGCGCCTGTGGCCGGGAGAAGCAAGCGTGCGTGTCTTACCGCGGCGGCACGAGGGGCTGAGCCGGCCGGCAGCAAAGTTCATGTCTGAGTGTGGACATTAGAGTCGGATGTGCTGGAGAGTGTGATCGCCTGACGCACCTAGCTCGTGCGCAGGCACTGTCGACCTGGTCTCCCAGTCTCCATGGCCTGTGGAGGGAAGAGGCTCTCAGGCAAGAATGTCTAGGGTTGAGCCCCCAGTCCCCTAGTTGAAGAGCCTTGGTCAGAGAACTTGGAAGGCGAGCAACTTTGCAGCTCTCCTTGAGCTTAGAGTCTGGAATGCGGGGAGCTAGGACCCTTGGAGGAAGGGGCTAAAACAAAGGTCGCTGGGGAAACTCTTCTGCGTAGATGCTAATGAGCCCTGGCTATCTGGTCTTAAAAAGGAAATGTAGCTTTGTTGTCTCTGGGCTGGGTGTGGACCTGGGCCCAGCTAGACTGGCTGCCTCCTCCACTGGTTGACGCTGGAGTTCACTGAGGAAGAAGTCGTTTCAAAGACGCTTTAAGGCAGTTTGGTGTCTTGTACACAGGTAGTGTCTTGTATCTCCAGGAGCTGTCAGGCATAATGTGAGGTTGCAGGAAGGTCCATGGTCCAAGTCTTCACTGGTCTGCAGGGTTTCTACTGGGCAGGTCAGACTTGAGAGGGCTGCCTCCGTCCTTTGAGCAGTGTGGAGTCTCTGTCTTTCTGTGAGCGACTCCCTCAAGGGGCTCCTGGAAAGAGAGAGAAAAGTCCTGCAGAATGACCAGGTAAAATACAGGGATGAACTCGCTGACTCTGAGGTTTGGAGCCTGCCCGATGTGGGAGTCAAGAAACGCAGCCGCTTAGGGGAGGGGAATTAAATTATTTGGTTTCCTTGCACTGGGTTTGGTAGGAGAGCGTTCTCTGACCTGTGGCTGAGAAAAGCAGGTGCTCCTGCCACCTCCGGTTTCAGGGATGTGGTCCTGGGATACAAGAGGATAAGGTCAGGGCCTGTCCCTTCTTGTTTGACTTCTCCTGGATACTGGTGTAACTTTGGGACAGACCTTTGGAAATTTGGATGCAGGTAAGAGGAGAGAGGTTTTGGGTCGTAAAGCTTCCCTGGACAGTGCTTCTCAAAGACTCAGTGTCAGCCAAGACAAGCCCCAAGGACTTTGTGAAGCTGCACTGAGCCCTGTATCCTTGCTTTGTCCAGCAGGCCCCAGGGAGTTGTCAAGAGTCTTTTGTCCTGCACTGGCTGGCAGTTGGGGGCGGGCCACCCTCTTCAGCCTCTGGAAAGAACAGGCCCAATGCCACCCACTGCTCTGGTCTCTGAATTTGAGCAGGGAGCAGAGGAAGCTGGGAGTAGCATGGGGGTCCCAAGGCTTTCCCTTTTTTGACAAGCGTGAGAGTTTTCTTGTTACCAAGTTACTGGACAAAGGACCTAAACAACTCTCCCTGAAGAACAGCAGGAACTTTGCCGGCTCTGAGCCAGCACTATGCTGAGACTGTTCCCAGTTCTTGCCTGGCTGTGATGACAAGACAGAGGATCCGGGGGCCAATGAAGGAGTCTGCAACTAGATTCTGCAGGGCCACTAGCTTTAACTTGCCTATCCCCATGCAATGGGAGACTCATGTGTGGCCATAGAGCTTCTGGGCATGCTAGCTTGAAAATGAGAGAATGTAACAGTACTCTCACTTCTTACACAGTTTTCTTTTCTTTTCTTTTTTTTTTAATTCAAAGCGATTTTATTGCTGGTGTATACAAGAGAATTTATGCCACTAGAGCAAAGGCTGTGGATGACTCGTATTTCCAATTGGATGGGAGGACCCGCTTAGTCTTATAGTATCGAGCCAACCGGTGAATTCTGCTCTCTATCAGAATCAAGCGGAATTTAGCATCCTTATCCTTTCTGTTTCTCTCAAGATGCTTTCGGACAGCAACGGCTTTCTTAATCAAATGGTAGAGATCCTCAGGGAGGTCAGGGGCAAGGCCTTTGGACTTAAGGATTCTCAAGATTTTATTACCAGTCACAAAACGGACCTGTGCCACACCATGTGAATCCCTCAGGATCACACCTATCTGGGAGGGAGTCAGGTCTTTCTTGGCCAGTTTGTAAATCTGTTCCTTCATGTCGTCAACTTCAGCCACGTGGGGACGCTACGGCGGTAGGGACAGGCCCTTCCCGGGAGCGTGCATGCGACCCATGATGGCGGAGGTCTGGCCCTTACACGGTTTTCAACCAGGACCTGGCTACTCTTCAGACTGAGGTCCTGTAGCAGCCTCCAGTTGGGGCCTCACAGGACAGTGCCTGGGGTTTCTTAGTGGACTAATAGGGCCATCTTCACCTCCCCTTCCTTTTTCTCCCTGGGTGGGATAAAGACCGGTTAGACCCAATCATTTATAAAGAGTCAGGCCTCTGTCCTCCTGTGCTGGTTGGTTTGTTTGTTTGTTTTTGGTTTGCCACAAATTTGTAATTTTATGTGTAGGTCTTCTCCAGGAGAAGGGGGCTGCTGGGATGGAGACATCTGGGCTCTGATACTTGATATCCATTCTGGATCATTTTCATGTCATGCGTAGAAAGACTGTGTCTTTGGTCAGCACCTCTAACAGCTGAATGGAACAAGCAAGCACATAGACCCCTGTGTGACTCCCTAGGGCAAGTTCCTTGTGGGAGAGAGGAAATGCCTGGGCACAGGGTTGGAGCTGCAAGTTGCCACTGAGCATGCAGGGGTGTAGACCCTGAGTCCTGCTTAAAGGAGAGATGTTTCCATTCCAGAAGATGAGAGGGCACACCGGCATCTGAGCTGGTGAGTGGAGGCAGCAGGCAGGGGTGAAGGTGAAAGATCCCCTGAGTGAGGAGCTTGGTCCTCAAAGGCTGTGCGCTGTTAGAGCAGTCCGTGGCTAGGGCTCCATCAACAGTCTCTGTCTTGAACATTCAAACAGGCCTCTGCTGTCATCCATTTTATGTCAACCATCTGGTGCCTCTCACTGTTAGTAGGAGTTCTGTAGGAGTGCTTCTGGTGAATTGAGATCAGTAGTAGAGGAAGTACCCATCCTGGGCTTGTCATGGCAGATCTGACAGTGCTAAGAGCCCTGAGTGCCTTCCCAACAGCTATGTGCTCAGTTTCACTAGGAATTCAGCAGTGATCTAGGGCTGCAGCTTAGTGGTCCAGTGAGTGCTTAGCATGTGCAAGGTCCTGGGCTTGATTCCAACCCTGGACACATACAGGCATGCGCATACGCATGCATGCTCATGTACACACACACACACACACACACACACACACACACACACACACACGGCTTAGAAGAGTTGGAAACATTCCATTCCTTACATCTCTTGACCCTACTGACACTCAGAAACTGTCAGAGCTGTGTCACAGATGTGTGCTGCTTTCTGTGATCTTCTAGGAAGTTAAGGGTGTGCAAAGTGAGAGCCTGCAATTCCCAGGTCATTTCTTACCCATAGGAATGTCCCAGGGTATCCTCTCCAAATCTAGACATGCCTTGGGACACAGATCCAGAAGTAGCAACTCTGGGGAACTCTGACAGACGAAGTGGGAAGAGGCAGGAATTTCCAAGGTGGTGGAGAGTCAGACACCAGAGGTTTCCATAGGATTGCTGGAGCTGTTGATTTTCCAAGGTCACAGCAGCAATATAAGCTCCCTAGTGGTATAAGGTACTGACTAGACAGTAGGCAGACAGCATATGTGAGGGCTAGCATGGTTGTGCTGGCAGGCATCAGTCATTCTGCAAGTTTATTGTGGCCTCAGTGTGCTGTGCTTGACTGCCATGCTTGGCTTGTGCTCCACCTCAAGACATTGTAGGGAAGGTCAGCAGGGGTTGGGCATGTGATAGAAAGGAGTTGTGATCTAGATGGCCAGAGAGAAGGATATTAATGAATTCTCAGCTCAAACAAAAGAGAAGGGGCCCTGTCTGCCAGGCAAATTCTGGTTGGAAGACTTGGAGAAACAGGCAGTTGGGGTCAAGGCCATCCTAGCAGGATACTGGGTCAGGGCCACTTGTGACACCAAGAGAGTAAGTGCTAGTCTTAGCTAACAGAGGGAGAAGCTGGTAAAGGCTTAAGTGTGCTGAGAATCCAGGTGGGTAATACAGGGTTTACTGGGCACAGGAGTTTCAGAGGCATGAGGTACAGATATGCCTCCAACCATGGATTCTGAGGTCTTAAACTAAGCCTGACCATTGAGAGCCCATCTTGATGGCGGCAAAGCGGGCCTGAGACTCTACCCTGGAAGCTTGAGCTACTCCCTGGGAAGGGCCTACAGTGGTTATTCTCCTCCTGAGGGCAGGAGAATGGCATGCTGGGTAACTCCCTTCTTGAATACCCCTCCTCACTCCCTGCTCATGGAGCAGGCTGAGACTGACAGTCCTGGTATTGCCAAGCACCCCACCCCCTAGCCTGGATCAAGCTCACTAAGTCTCAGTGACCCCACATTCCAGGCCCAGAGCCATCAGGGTGCGTCTGAGCTGGAGGAGGGGCAGGTCCTGAAGGAATTTGACAAATCATAAAAAAGAATCTCCCTTTAAAGAAAAAGTTATAAAATCATCCCCACAGGACAGCAAGTCTGGAAATAGCAGGGCAGAAAGTGCCATGGGCTTTCGGTACTGACCGGGTCTGTCATTTGGCTTCTTGCTGCCTACTGCTGCACAATACATGTGTGTACACACATACCTGCATGTATGTGTACACACACATCCAGGTGTACACACACCTACACTCGACTCTATATTTTATTTAGATGTGGAGTCCGTGTGTGGCCCAACCTGCCTGCATCCCAGGCATTCTCTAGTTACTTCTGGGACTGGAGTATCTTTGAACAAATGGCCTGGACTGGAACCTCAGGATCCAGAGATCTATTGAAATGGGTGTGGAAGGACTGCTTCTGCCATGTGTTAGAAATCCAGGCAGCCTGGGGAGATGGGGCCTCTTCCTGTCCATCTGTTGTGTGTAGCTGTAGGCCTGACCATCCACTTGTCCTTACAGAGCATACCTTCTGTGGAAGAAGAGGGGCTATGGACCCTTTGGGCAGCCACAGAGAGTCTCCTAGATCCAAACTGGGAGCAGAAGAAGCCTGGACCATCTCTAGAAAGGAAACAGAGGGCACAGTCTCCACTCAAGGCCTCTGTAGTTGTGCAGCCAACCACAATGAGGTGTTCAAGGCCTGACCAGGGTAGCTGCCACCCCAGCTATACCCCCTCCCCCTGCCATTCAAATATGGTGCTCAGTGACTATTGGCATTTATTGACCCATGAGCTCCAACAGCTTTAGGGAAGTCAGTATGGCTGTCCTGAGACTCTTCTTATTGGGTTGTGTGCTACAATACTTTCTACTCTGGGCCTTACTGCTTAGTCAGGACCCACCTGTAGCTGATTCTCCTAGAAAGAGGCTTCTGGGCTGGTTGTGCCTTCTCTGTTGTTTCTCTGGTGGCCATGGGGTATACACTGGCTCTGGTGGCCCAAGGTATCTGGGAAGATACAAGTATCCTGGGCAGCATGACCTCTTTAGGTCTTTTCACCTTCCGCTCAAGTGGAATTAGTTTATGTTTGAAAGAGGTGTTTGGGGTGTTGCTCACTTATTCTTTGGAGGGGACAGAAGCCCCACTTGCTTCTTCTGCCTGCCACTCCACTCCCTTATATTAGTGAGGGTTTCAGGAAGGATGCAGACAGTTTGATTAGGAGGCTAGACGGTGGAGGGGCAGGCCAGGCCAGCCCTACCTTGATATGAGTTACTTTCCTAATTGCTGTGACCAAACACTTGACATGAACAACCTCAGGGAAGAAGAGCTTTATTTTAGTTCACGGCTTCAGAGTTCCGTTCATAGCTGGTAAGTTATGGCACACGAGTGGCTCCCCTTGGTGGTGAGAGCGTGTCACGGCGGCTGTTCATGTGGAAACAAAACACAGGTGGGAACCAGGGATGAGCACAGCCTTCAAAGACCTGCCGCTGCTGACTCATTTGTACCAGTTAGGCCTGACTTCCTGAGAACCTTCAGGAGGAGAGCCTTAAGAACACTGACTGCTAAAACTGTCACTGACTGGGGAGCAAACATTATAACATGAGCCTGTAGGGGACTTTCAGATTCATCCCTAACACCTAGTTCACTGGATGTCTCTACTTGTGTGATTTTCCTAATCATTTGAAAGTCACACAATTGGGTTTCTTTCACACCCCATCGTTCATTTCTCTGTATAGTCCCTGCACTGTTTCAACATTAAGACTGTCTTAAGCCTTCCCACAGGGCTCTGATGAGAAGGTGGATGCTCCTGAGCTGTCCTTCTTGTCTTTGGCTGCTAACTGGCTACAGCATCTGACATGCCTATGTGGGCACCTGCAGTACACACTGCATAGTTCAAGTAGCATCTGGCACCACTGTGGGTGTGGAAAATCCCCAGCTTATATTCATGGTCAGGAAAGGACTATCCAGGTGGGCCATCCTCATCTCAGACAAAGCCGTCAGAGAACCTGGAACCAGCCATCTTTATATCACCCCAACACTGGCCCAACACATGCTTGCTGCCTGCAGGCAGAGCAGACTCTTAAACAACCCTGGAAGGATTCTTGGCATATTCCAATGAGAAGAGTGTCCTGATTGAGACACTGACTCCCAATTCCTTAGAGATGATGTAGCTAGAAGGCAGACAAATGATTCCTTGTAAAAATAAGCAAAGCTTTTGCAGAGCTCTCCAGTGATCCCTCCATGCATGGCTTCCATGTGAATGAAGAGGTGGGAGCCATCAGCTAGATCAGTTGTGTCTGCCCATGGAGAGCTGGTGCTGGCCAATCCTCTTCCTTAGTGCAAACAGCCTGTCAGGCCTAACCAGGAGCCAAAGATTTGGTTAAGCATCCCTCTGGCCACACTGTGAAAGGACAGAGCTGAGAGCTGATCCTTGAGAACTGACCGATGTGAAATTTGCCCATAAGGAACTGCTCCAGCGTCCATGTCCATGTGCATCACTGAGGAGTTTACTCATGTATAGAGAGACACCTTTCTAGGGGGCTAGCTTTAGGAAGGTTCTTTGGAGGTGGGAACTTGGCTGAGCAGAAGCTTCCTCACCAACAGCTGCAATCATGAGACATGGTACAGACCCACTAGGAGCCAGCAGGTCCGAGAGCTTTGTGACATGAGAGAAGACAGTATGTGTTAACACTTGGACAGAAGAGGGGCACTGAGTGTGAGTATTCTGTGACAGGAAGGGGGAACAGTGGGATCTGCAACATAAGAGAGATTTTTTTTTTAGCATAAGTGTTCTGTGACAGGAGTAGGGGCAGTGGGTATAAACACTCTGACAGGAGTGGGGATAACTGGTGTGAGCACTCTGATAGAAGTATGAGGGTATGAGCTCTCTACATAGGAGGAGCGGATGGCTTTGGGAACTCTGTGATTGGTCAGGGGGAAGCGAGTGTGAGCACTTGGTGGCTTTTGTGGGGCCCATCTTAAACTGATTCTGTTGGGCCATTCTTGGTGCTGATAGAAGGTCTGCCATTACCTCTCCACTTAGCAGCCCAAGTCAGCCATCACCCAGAGAACCCTAGACTCCTGTAGAGCATGCTTGTTAACAGTCTTCTTTTGAGACTTCTTTGGACTACTCACCACTCCGGTCCATTCACAGCAGCCAGGGCAATGCCAAAGCATGCCCAGTTGCAGATGTTTCCTGGGTGTTGTCAGCAGACTTTGGGATCCGGTCCCATCATACAGACCCCAAGCAGCAGGGAGGAACCGGTACGTTCATTGAAGTCAGTGTCTCTGGCCGACCAACCTAGTGACCAAATTACTCAACTCAGACTTGACACATGGCATGAGGTCATGTGAGGATGGAGGTAGTTTTTACCCCCAGGCCAGGCCAGTCCAGTCAGCATTGCCTTTCTCTTGATCTTGGCTTATCCAGCCTTGGAGAGGGCTTTCACCACTGTGAGACTTGCCTTAGGGTTTCTATTGCTGTGATAGAACACCATGACCATAAACAACTTGCAGAGAAAAGAGTTTATTTCATTTTACAACTCTCAGGTCACACTCTATCACTGAGGGTAGTCAGAGCAAGAAAGGAACCTGGAGGCCATAGCAGGGGCAGAGGCCATGGAGGATTGTGGCTTACTGGCTTGCTCCCCATGGCTTGCTCACCCTGCTTTCTTACAGCTCCCAGAATGACCACCTACAATGAGCTAGGCCCGCCCACATCAATCATTAATTGAGAAAATGCACCACAGGCTTGCCCACAGGCCAATGTGGTGAAGTTGTTTTTTCTCAATAGACTCTGGCTTATGTCAAGTTGACATAAAACTAGCTAGCATGGATGTTTCTCGCTCTCATACTAGAAGCTGCTTTTTGTTTTGTTTTTCAAGACAGAGTCTCTCTATGTAGTCCTGGAACTCTGTAGACAAGGCTAGCTTTGAACTCAGAGATCTGTCTGCCTCTGCCTCCCGAGTGCTTGGGATTAAAGGCTTGTGCCACCATCAACCAGCCAAGAAGCCACTCTTGGTCAGCATTTCCAGTGCTGTCCTGGTTGCTGGTACACGGGGGTCCAGTGAATGTCACAGGCTCAGATCCCCTGTGCTGCCCCTTTAACATTGCTTCTCTTCCAGAATGTAGCCCATCCGTTTTAGTCCTTCCTGGGCAAACTTTTGTCACCCTCAACACAGTGACTCCAGAGAAGGTATTAGAAAATGGTGGATTTAGCCCTACTTTCTCTCCTTCACCTATACCTGCACATGGAATGAAGCCCGTTGAAGGATGGGTGGTGTCGAAAGAAGGATAGAGAGGTGGAGAAATAGATGGAAGCAGGAAGGAATGTGTAGGCAGATGAAGGAATGGATAGATAAATGGATGATAGGTAAATGGATGGATGACAGATGATGAATGTACAGATAGTTAGGTGGGCGGATTCTTTGGAGTCTTGATTCTTCTTGTCATAAGTCTATTTTCCCCAAGTATAAAACACATTCCTTTATATCAGTCATTCTTTCCCATTGATCTCTCTGTCTACCTGCATGGAGGACAGTGTCTTCAGAGCTACAGCATCTTATGAGTGTCCCCAGAATAGAAGTGTAGCTAGCTTGTCAGGATAAGAGCCATCATTTTGTCCACCACTAGCCTCAGGACAACCATAAAAAGATCACTTACCAGGAGACAATGGATTCTCTGGGCTCTGTGTTCAGTACCCTGTGTAGGCTCAGGTCTCATCTGCCACCAAAGCAGCTGGGCAGCGCTTGAGGATCTGTGCTTCTTGTTTATGTCCCCTCCTCACCCCCAATTAGAACAGTCTTGGGTATGTGCCAGGCAGATGGTTCATGACCTTAGTCATAGCACTTGGCGAGCAGAGGCAGGTGGATCTCTGTGATTGCAAGGCTAGTCTGGTCTACATGAGTTCTGAATGAAAAATAAATAAATGAATAAAAAGGAAAGGACATGACTGGTCTAGGTATGGTGGAGGAAAAGGTTTATTGCGGATAAAAGGGAAAGAATTGCCAGAGGCAAGGACATCTGGGAGAGTCCAGAATGGACATGACCCTGAGTCATGTGAGGAGAAGGGGGAGGAAAGAGGGGAGAGCCAGACCAAGAGGCCAGGTGGGTAAAGGGCAGACAAAAACACCAGGAAACCAAAATGGCTGGATTATATAAGGACTTCCAGGTGAGGGAGGGTAGCCCAGCCCCTGGGCTAGATAGTTCGGGGTAGGGGTCAGAGTATGGCAGCCAGGAGGGCCTGTAACAGGTAGGGACTGAAGGATGCTGGGAGAACCTGTGTGATATGTTAATTAGGCACCTCCCCCAATTGTCAAGGTTGAGGCCTAACACAGTCCAGGATAGCCAGGACTGTGTAGAGCGATCCTGTCTCAAACAAAAACAAAAGAGAAAACAAAACAAAACAAAAACAAAAACAAACCTCTGGTGTTTTGGGTCTCCAGATGAGGGAGTGGGGACAAGGGAGCAGCCCAGCTCAAGGGAGGAAGGAACACTCTAGGGGTGACATTTGGGCTTGTCAGACTTGATGATTTTTGCTCGAAAGGCCACATCACAGGCACACAATACTGCTCATGGTTATGGCTAAGGAGGAGGTTGTGGCCCACTTAGTACAGATGTTAAGATAGATGTGAGGGTCCTTAGGAGGGAGGCAAATCTGGAGGTGGCCCATTAGGGTCCATTGCTCTTCATGGGCCACCTGTTCTTAGGTCACTGCTCTGGAACGGCAGGTGTTTGACTTCCTGGGCTACCAGTGGGCACCCATCCTCGCCAACTTCGTCCACATCGTCGTGGTCATCTTGGGACTCTTTGGCACCATTCAGTATCGCCCACGCTACATCGTGGTGGTAAGTTCACTGTGCCTGGCTGCCTCTATGCAAGGAGTGGGAGCCCCCACCACCCTTGGTAGCAGCTTGGGCAGAATGTCTTAGGTTACCACCTGGCCAGGGTGGGTTTAGGGAGGCCTTTCCAAGCTCAGCATTGGGAAGGTCAGACTTAGGGAGTCCCAACTTTGCCGCAAGTTCAAGGGCTTTCTTCCAGGGGGTTGGAGCGAATCTGATATCCCCTCTCTGAAGCTGCTGGGTTCAACTTCTGCCCTGTCCTTTCTGGCCTCCCTAGTATGCTGTATGGGCAGCTGTCTGGGTTACCTGGAACGTCTTCATTATCTGCTTCTACCTGGAAGTGGGGGGCCTCTCAAAGGTGAGTAAAAATAGGAAGGGGTTCATCCACTGGGTCTTGGCCAGATCACCATGTGACACTCGATTCAATTCGTTGCATGTTTCTTATTGGTGGTGGGAACTTGAAACACAGTGCTGACGGCAGCACCAAGACTACTTTGGCGGTGATCAGTGCTGTAGTAGTTTGGGAAGACTGGTTTGTGGGCGGTCACGTTGTTGGTAAGGCATCGTGGGTGTCAGTGGGCCAGGGCCTCAGGCTGTGTAGCACAGAGGGTGGGTCTCCTGGAAAAGGGTCTTGGAACCAGGCACTACCAGGGAGGAGTTGTTGGGAATGAGTAGACATCTGGCAGAGGTGTGTAGGTGTGTCCTTCTCAAAGAATGATGGGATTGGGGCACAAGCAGAAACCTTCCTTTTGTGGCCACATGGAGAATTCTGCCCTGGCCCACTGCCATGCACTGCCTGAGGAAGCTCTGGGATTGTGCATATTTGTTCTAGTAGTGTAGGGGACTGAGTTAGCCCTGATTGGGGTTATGCCAGTCCCAAAAAGGAAATAACTGACATGAGACCCAAGACCCACTGTGGCAGCTTCAGCCAGGGACGTGAATGAGGGTTTTGAGGAACCTGGATACAATAATAGTGAGGCCTGAGGTCTTCCCCAGGCAGGGGACCTTCCTGTAGGAAGGGGTGTGAAGGCTGAGGGCCAACAAAATCAGGCTTTCCTGTTGAGGAACAGTTTGGGAACATTTGTTCCTGTTTGATGCAGCTAAAGCCTAAGAGGAAAGGGTGGAGATTGGCTCCTTCATCCTTCCCTACTCCAAGCTGCGGTAGGTAGAGGCTGGCTGCCTCCTGACACTAACTTTTCCTGTTCCTTTGTCCCCAGGACAGTGAGCTCTTGACCTTCAAGCTCTCCCGGCATCGCTCCTGGTGGGAAGAGCATGGGCCAGGCTGTCTTCATGAACAGGCAGCCACAGCTGGCCTAGGGACACTGCATGGCCAGTACTTGGTGGTGGGTGCTGGCTGTGCCATGGCACACACCTATGTGGAAGCTCTACACAGTGGCTTACAGATCCTGCTGGCGGTGAGTGTGGGGACACGTACCTAGGCTTGGGGCTTGTTCTACCTGGGGCAGAGTTGGGGCTTTTCTCTCACATAAAGGCACCAGCTTTCCTCCTTGTTAAGCGGGATTGCCTCCATATCCTGCAAGAAGTAAAACCACACGTGGGCTTCTAACCTCAAGCCTATCTTAGTCACTGTTCTATGTTATGAAGAGAGACCATGACCAATGCAACCCATATGAAGAAAGCGTTGAATTGGAGATTTGCCCACAGTTTCAGAGGTTTAGTCCATTATCATCATGCTGGAGAGTGAGGCAGCTTAGTGGGGCATGGTGTTGGAGAAGTAGCTGTGAGCTATATCCTGATCCATAGAAAGAGACTAGGCCTCGCTTGGGTTTGGAACCCCAAAGCCCAGCCTCAGTGACACACTTCCTCCATCACACGGTTACACTTTCTAATTCTTATAATCCTTTGAAATAGTGCCACTCCGTGCTGAGCAGGCATTTAAATACATGAGCCTATGAGGGTCATTCTTATTCAGACTGCCACAGAGCTTCATTGTTCTTCTGGTAAGGCAAGCTCAGAACCAGAATCAAACTTCAGCCTCTGGTGATGCTGCGGAGTACCGGCAACCAGGAACAGCAACAGCAAAGGTGAAGATGGATGTCCCTGTATCTCCCTAGCAGATGAGTAGTACAGACAAGGAAGTAATCTAAAGACCCCAGTAGGGCAGTGAAAAGGAGCTAGAAGGCCCACACCAGCTGGTAAGGCTGCAAGTGGGCACCACTAATGACATTTTTTAATCCCAATAGGTCTGGTCATTAGGGTGGCACTTCAGTGCTTTCCTTGAGTCTCAGGGCCCTTGGGGGATATTTCACAAGTTCTCATCTCCCAGGTGTAAAATGAGAAGGCAGGGCAGAGGGCACACTTCCTGACACACAGCGGGCAAGGAGGCTGGCTGTGAGCCCACTGCTCTGAGAAGTCTGCCACAGAACAGATGCTGTGAGACAGGGAACAGTGTGAGGATCTGGATAATAATTTCCTAGCACTGTGAGATACTACTGCTCTCCAGGAGTCCTGCTCTGAGAAGAGCAGGCCAGTTCTGTGTCCAGGAGGCTCTTGTGTTGGATGTGGGACTGACTGTGTCTGGGTAACTTTCTCACTGCACTATTGAGCATGTAGAAAAGTTTCCTAGCAGTGAATCACTAGCAAGTGTCAGGTGTCACTGTCCTGTTGGTGGTCACATCCTCCCTGGACTCTCAGGTTGTCTACATTGAGCCTCTAGGGAGATACAAGTCTCAGTATTGCAAGAAACTGAGACATTACAGCTGTGATGGAGAAGGGTGGGAGGCAGAATTCAGGGGTGTAGGGCCATGAGGTACCAAATGACCTGAGGACCCCAAAGGCCTTTCTTCAGGACCTTAGCCCATTTAGCTGGCCAGGGAGCTATGGAGAGTGCAGAAAAGGCAGTAGGAGGAGAGGCCCAAGGAGGCACCTAAGGGGCTGGGGCTGAGGTAGGCTTCTCTGCAGATCTGTCTTACTGCCATGGCAGCACAGTAGCTCAGGCTTCAGCCTCCTTGCAAGGCCCAAGGTTTGGACTTGGCATGGTCTTCCAAGCACAGGAAGTTGTGGCATCTTTGGGGATGAGGGATATGTGGCCCGAGTGTTTGCTCTGAGACCTCACAGCTAATACAAGGACTGAGTCCAGGCTGGACTCTTCTTTAGCTATCTATATAACAGAAATATTAAGACAAACCCCTAACTCAGGAACAGCAGATGGCAAAGAGACTATGAGGTCCTCAGGCTACCTGTCAACAGCACCACCTGCTGAAGACAAGCCAACGGCACAGGAGCCTTTCTGAAGAACCCTTCATATCCAGAGTGGGCCTCAGGGACATACAAACTCCCATTATTGTCTCCAGCCCTCTCTTTGCTCTCAAGGCCTTTCACACCCTGCTCAGGTGGTCCAGGTGGACTATGTCCCTTTGCAGAACACTAATCCTCTGGATCCAGTGTTAAGTCTGGGCTCTCTCACTGCCAGTCATTGGACCTCTTACTGTGTCCCAAGCCCTATCATTCCAGGACAGAGCCCAGTGCGGTAGAACATCTTGTCCTGGTGCCCTCAGGGTCGGTCTAGACTTGGGTGCTTTACCTATGTGTCTGCATTTGGGTTGGTGCAGGGACTGGAGTCTTGGAAAGACCAAGCAGATGCTGACTCGTGGAGTCTACCTGGCTGTCCACAGAGAAAGATGTCACCAGGAGTCTTTTTGAAGGCCAGTCAGGGCCTCATCCAGCCACACCGGGGTACCTTATCCTGTCTAGGAAAAGAAGGGGCTGCAGAAGCTGCTATTAATGCCTTGCAGCCATTGAGTCTGGATCCCTATGCTAGGGAGCCTGCTACCTCAGTGTGGCTCAGGATAGGGCCCCACATATTTGGGCCCTCAAAGAGGCCAAATTCTGGCTTTATATCTGTATAAACAGGAGAAAGCTGGCATAGTGACACAAGCCTGCCATCCCGGCATATGAGAAACGGGGGGAAGGAGGATTTCTAATTCAAGGCCAGCCTGGATATATAGCAAAACCCTTTCTGAAAAATAAAACAAAATGGGGCTGTGATACAGCAGTTAGTAAAACACCTGTTTTGCAAGCACAGGACATGAGTTCAGTGCCCCAGAACCCATGTAAAACGTGTCAGGCATCTGGCGAGCTGGCTCAGTGAGTAAGAGCACTTGTTTCACAAGCATCAGGCCTTGAATCCAGATCCCATCACCCTGTCTGAAGGCAATAGGTACAGAGTACTAGAGCAAGTCACTTGAAGTTCTCTGCTGGCCTCCACATGCACACATAAGTGCACAGTCCTGAACATGTACACACACCATAAAATATATATACACACATAAAATAAATAATTGCAACAATTTCGAGATAAAAATATCACTGTATAGTCCTGGCTATCCTGGAACTCTGTGTAAAATCAGGCGTGCCTCAAACCCATAAAGCTCTGCCTGCCTCTTCTACCTCCAAAATGTGGGGATTAAAGGAGTGCACCACCATACCCGTTTCATGAAACTAAAGAACAGCCCTATCTGGTAAACATGGAATTGACTCTTTAGACCTCTCTAGCACTGCTCAAATTGGTAAAGAACAGTGGTTAGGGAGACAGCTCCTGGGCCCAAGTAGTGTCACTTTTCTACTTGTGTGCCTTAGTGAACCTTTTGGCCTCTCTGTACCTCAGTTAATCACTTCTTAAAATGAAGGCCATTTTGATAGATGGACTCAATGGGGTAGGAAGGAGGGGTTTAGGAAACTGTAGAACGGCAGCAACAGCAGCACAGCCCGTAGGATTGTGGGTGCCACACCTTAGGCACAAACAGGTTGGTCCATGGAGAAGCCTAGTCACATCTTGAGGCCCCCAACTTTCCCAGGCACACAATGCTTGGTAGAGGTCAAGTTCACAGGACAATCAGCAACTGATGGTATGGATTGAATTCTACATCTGAAGACATTCAAGATGCAAGAAAGTGTGAGGCAGATAGTGCAGGTGGCCTTGTGGCCTGCACTACACCTGGCCTGGGCATCCTGATCGAGTTCAGCCTTCACCACAGAAGCTGCAGTTATGTTTCTCTCCCACTGTAACCCAGTCAGACACTAGGGAGGATCCCAGTTGCCCTCACACCATGAGGGAACCCAAGTATGGTCCTCAGAAGAGAAAGAACTGATCAGTCAAGAGTCTCTGTCAAGAGTTCTAAAATTGCAGACTCTGAAAAGACAGTAACTGGCAACTAGAAAGACAAATGAAGGTCTTGCTGTACAGAATTATTTTGGTGGGACGGATGCTGGAGGAAGGAAACTCTGTATGCCTGTGGGGAGACAGCCTTCAGCCATACTTTCTCAAATGGAATACCAGCTCACACATCTGGGCTGCTTGTTCTTGTTTTTCCTGTAGAAAAGGGCCCTCTCTGTTGTTCACTTTGGAGAGTATAAGAAAGTGTCAGGCTTAGTTTTTGTCAGACCACTAGTACAAAAAGGCCAAGGGGAGAGAAAGCTTCCTGAAGAGGCAGAGTGGATGGATGTCCATTCAGGGAAGATCTGGGTGAACAGGGTGGACAGGAGAAGTGGTGGGAAAAGAAGGCAAGAGTGTGCAGGTAGGAGGTCATGAACCACTAGGGATGACTTGAGGCAGAGTAGATGCCAGTTTGGACAGAGTCTCATCCCTACGAGAACCTGTCCATGTTTCAGCATTTTGACCAACTTTCCTTGGGGGCCAATTCTGGGGTATGATCCTCCACTTCAGGCTGTCCCAGGGAATCACAAAAGACTGTCAGAGACATCTCAGGCCGCTCTTTTCACAGTGAGAAGGACTTCCAGGCTCAGTTCTGGACTCATTCCTAGAATTCTGGAGGCCCAGGGGGACCACAGCCTGCTCCTGAGCTAGGTAATATCTCACAGGCACTCAGCTCACGCATTTCCAGCTTCTGTCTGATGAACTGCAGTCTCCTTTGCCAGGAGGGTATGGTGGCTTCTTGGAGGGCTGCTGGGCAGGTCAGTGTGGGTAAGTGAATCCCTCGAAGCTGCCTGTTACTTCTGTAAAGGGACCTGCTGCATATCCAGAAGGTCCTGCTTCCTTCCAGTCACACTCACAACCACTGTACACCTTACTGTCACCTCTATAGCAGCTTCCAGTGCTTTTACTTGTGAGGCCACTCCTAGCTGTAGTGTCCTGAAATGCCTTCTCTCTGGCTCTCTAAGAACTCACTAGAGTTCCTGATTAGCTGTACCAATATTTGGGTGCACCAAATCATCCAGGGCCCTAAAAAGACAGAGACAGCTCCCCTCAGGCAAAGCTGTTGCCAGGCAGGGAGGTGGGTAGACATGATATAGGTATTATGTTGGGGCCCACAGGGGCAGTAAACTCTCCTGAGATTCATGGCAGCATCTTGGGACCTGAAATAATAGACAAAGAATGACTTGCCAGCACCAGGGCAGGGAGGCAGCTTTGCAGGAAAGTGGTTAGTTATAGGGGCTGATTTTTCCTTCTCTCGGATCTGCTGGGTTCCTCACTAGCCAACCTAGTCAAATAACCATCCTGTCCACATAGCCAGCCTTGCATGCCAGACACAGAGTCTAAATGTGGGGGGAGGGCTTGTACCCTGGACCTCTGCTGGAACTGAGTGGAAGGGGCTCACAGGACACTGTGTGATGACATAGAGAATGCAGGCCTAAACATCTCGGCTCAGAGGACACAGGGCACAGTCCTGCCCCCTCCAAACTATGCCTCAGGTGTTTACGCTCCATGGGAAAGTCCAGATCTTTCTCCATGTCCAGTTCTCCAAGCCCTGAAAAGGGAAACAGATACCACCCTTCGACTGGCTTGCTCACCTTCCTCGCTCACGTGCTGCTCACTGAGTAGTGGGTCAAGGGAGAACTGAGACATCCGGGAAGTGGAAGCTTGGGGAAGCAACGCAGGTCAGTGTCACAGTTTGGTTTTAAAGGGGAGGAAACTGAGGCTTGGGAGACGCAGGGCTTTCCAGGGTCCCTATGATGCTGCTGCGGTGAGATGGCTTGGAATGTCTGGCCTCTTGGTGTCTTTCAGCTCCTGGGTCTCGTCTATGGCTGCTACGTGGTCAGTGTGCTTACAGAAGAAGAGGACAGCTGTAAGTGTACATCTAGCAGAAGTGACAACTCTGGGCGCTGTATTACCTGGGGTAGGGCCTGAAGGTGTCCCTTAGGGATGCCCCGTGTCTGACCATAGTGGTGACAGTACAAAGATCTGAGAATTGGGGTGAGAGGGGCTGTTTATGGAGAGGAGAAGAGCAGCCCTCAGGTCCAAGGACCCCACACTGGCCCCAGGAAAGTCTGAGTCTTCAGTATCATGGCACCCATATTGATTGACACTTAGTACTAGGCAGGACCTATTTGGACAAATTGTCCATCTGTGTGAAGACCCCGTTCAACTTAACTTTGATTTGCAGCATAACACAGTAATTCTTCAAGCCATCCCTTTGGGGACCCCATCCCTGACATAGCCCCATGGAAAGTCCCTGCAGAAAAAGGATTGGCAGGGTGGGAAGACAGTCAGGGCTCCTGTGGACAGATGCTTCCCCAGAGTCAGAATTGAAATTCAAAGCCATATGCCCCAGAGAGTTGGGCTATGGGGTCAGCTGTTCCCATGTTGAAGAGATTTGGGCTTGATTTTAGAGGCTAGTGAGGGATGGTCTCTGAGCCCAGGCTCAAGCCCCTGGTGCTGCCTGATCACCCAGGCTACCGCTGGGCTGCTGGGGATGAAGCAGGAGCTCCACCTGCTGTTTGAATTCAGAACTGCAGCCAGCCCTGAGCTTCAGATGTACATTAATTTTGCCCAACAAGCCTGGCATCCACTAGTATGGGGGTGGTTTCATGGGGCAGGTGCTTGATGTTAGCGAAGTCCACAGGGATGATGGGGAGAATCTGGCAGGGTGGGGTGAAACCCTTGTTGGCCTCCCCACCTGACACCCTTCTAGGAAGGTTCACTCAGACCACAAAGCCAGAAAACTGTACACAGTGCCCCAGATAGATCCCAGCAAGGTTTGAGATACAACAGGGGACTGATTTGGGGGTTGTGTCTGTACTCCTTCACAAGACCTGGCAGTGCCCCTCTTGTTGGGAATCTGCCACTGGGAATGTTTTCCATTCTGCCATCTTTTCCATCATTTGGGTTTTATTTTATTTGGGCTTGATTTCTTTCAGTTGATTTCATTGGTGGATTTGACCCATTCCCCCTGTACCATGTCAATGAAAAGCCGTCCAGCCTCTTGTCCAAGCAGGCGTATTTGTAAGTATGGCCCGCTCAGCCTGCATTAGAGTGCTCCCAACACAAGGCTCTTCTCCTTGGAGACTTTATCAGGCATTTGTTTGTCAATTCATCTATCCATCCATCACCCCCCTAAGATCATGTTCTGGTTAGGTGTTGGATACAGTGGTTGTAGAACTCAGCCCCACTTGTTGAATTCAGAGCTCAGCGGGAGTACATTCTATGATAACTAGGTCCCAGAGTCTCAGGAATAGGAGGGATACCGACAGGCCACTCCCCAGGGACTTCAATGTTTCAGGAAGTGTAGGGGGTATGGGTGGCTGCTGCCTATATTTGGCCGATCACTTTTCCTTCTCTAGAGCAGTGCTGCAGCCTTGTACATCCCATGGCTGTGCCTGGGCTTCCTGGTGGTCCTGGGATTGAGGTCAGATAGGGCGTATAGGGGTTCTCTCAGTGAAGCTGCCTTCAGCTGACCTGATCTCGGAGATCCCTAACCCCTGACTTCAGAGAATCCTAGGCTATTATGGATAATGGGTATCAGAAGTAACGTAGCAGGACTTCAGCTCCCAGGATGAATGATGGAGAAAATACAGACTGAGGAAGGGGAGGAGCCTTTTGCAGGCTGCCAGCTGCAAAGTCTTCAGTCCTGACTGATAAACCCCTAAGCCAAGCATGGGCTCAATAGATCTCCATGAATAGGGGCAGCAGGCCTTGTGAGATTTCTCTTCAGTGAGGAGTTTGACCAGGGTGAAACCTTCACTCCACTTCCAGTTCCATAGGGATGGGCCAGGGTCATCAGAGTATAAGATTAGTACCTGCCCTGGGCATGACGAAGCCTAGTGCCTGGCATATGCCTTGAGTAATTGTCCCTTCCTTGGTTTTGTGGTTTTCGGTTTTTTGTTTTGTTTTGTTGATTTGAAGGTCTCCAAGGGAAAGGACACTATCCTCTCTCTCTCTTAGGCTGCTCTGATCTCTGCCTTCTCCACAGGCCTGCATAAGTAAGGGAATGGCTGACCCTGCTCCTGCAACCCAGCTTCAACCATGAAAGCAACGAGGAGACTCCAGGCCTGGAGTCACAGCCCTGCTTCCCTGCCTAGCATATGTTCAAGTTCACCTTGGATACCAGGGGGGGGCAGGGGATAATACAGGCCAGAGTGGCTACAACTGCAATTTGTGATTTCTTTTTTCTAAACAAACAAACAAACAAATAAATAAGAAAATACATAAGAGAATATAGAAACAAAAAAATTTCATCCCTGGTCCTCTTGGGCAGCTGGCAGCAAACTTGGGTAATTTTCCCAAGAGTTCCCTGGGTGCTCTGTCCTGGGATTACAAGACCTGCAAACCACAGACTGCTGCCAGGGAAATTGCCCATCAGAGGACAGTAAGAATGTTTAGCCCCCTCTCTGACATGAACTCAGTGGCTGGCTCTTTGATCACCTCCCCCTGAGGCGGGAGCAGCCTTACCAGGTCACAGAGGAAGACTATGAAAGACAGTCCTGATGAGACCTGATAGGCTAGGGTCAGATGGATGGCGAGGAGGTCCTCCCCTATCAGTGGACCAGGGAAGGGGCATGAGAGGAGATGAAGAAGGGAGGGAGGGCGGGATTGGGAGGGAATGAAGGTGGGGCTACAGCTGGGATGCAGAATGAATAAATTGTAATAAATAAAAAATATATTAATAAAAATTTTCTATTAAATAAAAAAAAAAGAATGTTCAGTCCCACCAGTAAGTCTCTACAAGCCACCAAGAGGCGTTGAATAAATACTGCAGTATCCCAACTGTAAGTCTTATTCAGACAAAGGCCTGCCTGGGCCCTGCTGAGGCAGTGCAGTCCCTGGAGCTGGACCAGAAGCCCTGCCATTCCCAAACAAGGAGAGAACCATGGGTGAAATATGGAGCCTGGGGCTACCACATAGAGTCTTCTTTGTAGAAAGTGGATAGCACCATTCAGAAAGAAAGACCCTGGGGACAGCCACCGAATTAGGAAATACACAAGGCTGGTGAGTAATTAGAAGTGCAGTTTCAAGAGGCACCTGAGGCCAGTCTATTCTGGAAGTGTAGAATACAGTGCAAGGTCAGAAAGGGTGTTTTCTCCAAAGTGGGAAAGAATTTGTGAAGTGACTGGAGGGGACCGGACCCCTGACAGGTGCTGCTCTGCGGGTGAGAAGTAGCAGAGACCTGTCCAGCATGGACTAAGAGACGTGGCCATGGGTGCCTGGGATAAAGCCTAGCTGAGCACGAAGGTGAGGCCTTCTACTTTATTATCTTCAAATAGACCCAAAAAGCTACAGCAGAATCACCCCCCACACCAGCCAGAAACTCTTCCTCCGGGCTGTCCTATGTCTGTGGTGGACACTGAATGTCCTCAGGAGACCCACTGTCCGCTCTGAAACAGGTTGAGGCGGGCAGGGGGCCCACCTTTTGGTACAGTGCCTGGAGGGAGAAGAGGAAGCATGTATGAGTTCCTTTCTCGTCAGACTTGTCTGAGCCAGGAGTCGTTGGCTTCAGGGACTTCCTTGACCTACCACCTTGTTCAGAGAATTCTCAAACACATCTTGGGGACACACTGACCTCAGAGAGACCAAGAAGACCTTGGCTCCTGTCTCTCGGCCAGGACATGGTGAAACACATTTATGTAAAAGTCGTTCCCCCGCCAACCCACCCACTGCATGAGCACCAAGCCCAAATCCAGCCTGCACGTCTCTGAAGCTGGCCTCCAAAGCCTGGCTTAAACACCTTGATGCCCAGCTAAATGAGAGGTGTCCCCCCAGGCCTCTTTCCTCTGACTCTACCTATGAAGGATTCAAAATAGTGAGTGGAGCTGGCCGGTGGAAGGAGGAAGGAGTGTGGCCTGGCCATCTCTGGAATGCTGCTGCTAGCCTTAGGAAGCAAGACACTCAGGTTGCATCCAGGCTTCGGGAAGGATGCTGGGGACACCCTGGGCCTCACCTGATTTTAGGACAGGAAGGTGCGTACACAGCTACAGATGGGCACCCTGCAGATCGGGCACAGCTGCAGGTTGGGGGCACATTCAGTACAGACCAAGTGGCCGCAGGGCACGAAGACCACAGATACGGCTCGATCCAGGCACACCTTGCACGTCCGCTCCTCCTGCAGCTGTCGCAGCTGTTCCTGCACATCCCCAGCTCCTGGGGACTCAAGAATTCACCAGCACCCTCAGGGCCCAGGAGACCGATTCCTCAGGGGGCGGGGTAAGCTTGTTACACAGACCCACCCTCTTATCCCTCATGTTCTTTCACACTCCCTCCCGTGAAAGAGGGTGGCCCATCCACCTCATTTGGGTCCTGGCTATACCTGGCTCACTGGCTTCTTCAGGCTGGGTCTCTCTTCTAGATGTGAGTAACTCAGGGCCTCCAAGGGCAGGAGCTGTAGACAGTTAATAGGAATGGGTTGAAGGCTTAGCTTCTGTGAGGGAAGGGAGGCCTAGTCCAAAGAAGGTCTAGCAGCCACCAAGATCCAGTTCTGTACTAGAGAGTGGAGGCTTTTGTATGGCACTCAGCTGCTCATGAGCTCAAGGCCAGAGGCTTCCTTGAGGCCACCAAGGACCCCGACTTCCACTTGGGTACTCTGCCTGCCCAGCCCCTTAGGTTAGATGGTCATAGATTATATATATATGTGCCACTTTGGAAAGGTCAGGAAACAAAGAGTGATGGATATCCAAAGGAGTGAGGCATGGGGAGCCAGGCAGTGCCTAGAAAGGGGTAGAGGTATCTCTGGCCCTTGCCATGTGACCCTCCTCCTTCTGGAGCAAGTCAGCCACCATTTGTGGCTGGGCACACCTGGGCTTTGGGTCCATGGTAACCATTCCCAATTTCCGCTAGTGTCTTTAAGGCAGAGGGAGTGGGGGGGAGGGAGGGAGAACCCAAGGTCTCAGGGTTGTAAAGAAAGACTGGTGGTCTGTGGCATGCTCTATCTATACACACATAGATCTGTGTTCCCAGAAGGCACAGGTAAAGGTCCAACCCTTTTACACCAAGGATGCTGTGTTTTCAGAGCCTCTATCTACAGGTGCCACCATCACTGGGGACGACACTAGACAAAACCCTGTCAAGCACCAAAGTGTCCAACAGACTCATGTGCTTTTGAAATACGTTAGTGCTGTCATGTCACATATCATGTGCCTCATGTCACAATGAGGCCTGGGGAGAAAAGCCACTTGCCTGTGGCCAAAATGTTGGCAAGCTTCTCATGTGGTCCCTGGAGTCAGGAGTCCCCTTAGGGGTCCAGGAAGAACTCAGATCCCTGACCCACAAGGCTCAAGGAAGGGATTTGGAAAGCTGTATCCTCTGTGGCTCTGTTCAACAGGCTTCTGGTTGCAGCCCAGTTGGCTTTCAGAAGCTGTGGCTAGAGCCCAGCAGAACCAGCCCAGCATACAGCTACACCCCAAGTTTGGTTGGTGTCTTTAGCAGCCTTCTCACTAAGAGTGAAAGGATGCAGTCGTCTTAACTGTGCTCTGGACACATAACATGTGGACACAGTCCCCACCCTCCTTGCTGACTGGCAGGTAGAGATACACAGCAATCCTACCCTCATGCAGGTTGCAAATGCCAACTAAACGTTAGGGGCTCTGTGGAAGGCTCACCTGAGGGGCTGGCAGGGGCTGCATCTTCTGGTTCTTCCCATTGGTCCTGTTAGAGAGCCATCAATGCCTTAAGTAAACAAAGCAGAGACTGCCAACCCACCTCAGTCCTGAGGACAGATGGACTTACCCAGGATCCAAGCAAGGGGGCGTATGTCTGGATTCGTTCCACAAAATCCCTTCCTTTTGACTGTAGCAGAAACTGACACCTGGAGAAGAGAGCTCAGGAGGCAGGACTGAACTCTTAGAGGCCCCCTGTCACATTCAAGCCCTATGAGCCTTTGAGATTCCCATGGAACCCACTATTCCCTTGACAGTTAGTCAGGGCTGTATTCCCCAGGGGCTCCTACTGGTAAAGCTATTCTGGAGATGGGCTCTGAGTACCTATAAAAGGATAGCAACAGGAGAATGCCTACCCTAGCAGCCCTAGAGAGGGCTCCATGAAGATTGGGGTTATCTTCCACCATAGAGAGATCTGTGGGAGATGGGGGGATGCTGGATAGAGTTTGTTGGGGCCTTTCTCATTAACCAGAAGACCACAGGGCCCTTACCTGGGAAACCATCGGGCATGCTCCGTCCAGGGATCATCCCCACGCTCCCAGCTCTGTAGACCCCCATAGCAGAAGAAACATCTCACTTTGTCCTGCTGGCCTAGGTATGGCAGAGACACATGGCTGGTAGCCCAACCTAGCTGGCAACCCCAGGGTATCCCTCTGTGACTATCAGAGCTCAGGTGGGCCGGTCAGCAGTTTAACAAGAAGGGAGCAAGGCACACGGGCACCTCTCTTGTCTCAAAGACAAATAATGACAATGCCTGGGCCGTGTATCAGAAGGGCCCGAGAATATTCTGGAAAGGCTGAGCTAGCATTTGTGTTGTTCTCAGAGCATGTGGGTTGGGTAGAGACAAAAGCTTGAAGCATCTGTAGCCTGGGAGTTTTAGGGCCTGCAAGAAAGATTCCTAATGATGGGATAAGGAGGTGACCCCTTCCATAGCAGTTTATAGTCAGGCTTAGTTTCAGTGGCTCAGGCCTCTCTCACCTCTACCCTCTGCCCCTCTCCAAACCATGGGGAGATGTGCCCTTCATGACCTCGTGCAGAAGTTACAAACAGGATTGCTTGCAGGCATATCCCACACAGCAGACACCCCTGGTCCACAAATCCCCCTAACATCTGTTGGCCTCCAGGAGACTCATTTTCAAGGAGGCTCTAACTGCCCCAGCCACTGACCCTTCATAACCAGTCTCCAGTTGTCTTAAATCAGTTTGGATTCTTGACTGGCCAATACAAGGAAAATGGCTGATTCCTCTCCTGCTAGTCCCATTGGCGACAATTTCTCTGGCTGTGCTCATACCCACAGAGCCCCTTGGTGGGTCTCACTGACTCTTTTTTATTTATTTATTTTTCTCAGCCAGGAAGAGATACAGCCAGAACCTGAACCATGAGTAAGGAGAGGTCCAAGCTAAAGGAGTGCTCTAGGTTTGTAACTGGAACTAGCACTCAAAGGATGTCTGGGGTTGGTCCCTGTACTAGCCTGGCACTTAGGAAGCATGGAGGATTATTTACAAGATGGGCATGAATCAGAATGCTTAAGCTGACCACCGACTCCACAGGGTGCATTCTGTTTTTTTTGTCTCTCTGGGTCCTAGAATGAAAGGGACTAATCACCTCTTTTCCAAGCCTGAAAGGCACTGATGGCGGTGGGGATCCCTGAGAAAGCCTC
This sequence comes from Meriones unguiculatus, assembly GCF_030254825.1. Classification (NCBI taxonomy): domain Eukaryota; kingdom Metazoa; phylum Chordata; class Mammalia; order Rodentia; family Muridae; genus Meriones; species Meriones unguiculatus. The sequence goes on from NC_083352.1 coordinate 101,749,623, forward strand.
AGAACCATCTGAGCCAAGTGAAACCACCCACCCAGCAGACCCCACCTGCTGAGGAGCCCTCAGAACAAGGCCAGCACAAGTCTAGGATCTCATAGTGATTTTGAATGGGGTAGACCCCAAGCCCTAGCCAGGCAGGGATAACAAGACAACCTTTCATCAGCACCTCCCTCAGGGCAGGAATGGACAGAACCTTTAGCCTGGAAGAGTGCTAAATAGCATCCAGACCACAGCAAAAAGACCCCAAGGTTTACCTGTGTGGAAGAAACCTGCAGCAGCCAATGGCTCAGGCTGGATTCCCGCAGTGGATGGCCAGTTGTAGAAGGAAGCTAGGCGGAGATCCTCTGAATCCATCTCAGGGAAGGCAGGCTCAGAAGAGTCTTCTTCTTCTGACCCTGGGCGCAACTGGCCCAAGATCTGCCCATCCAGGCAGTCCTGGCCCAGGACATGGTTACGGGGACAGCGGGGTCCACCCTGCTCCTGTGTGGGGCCATTGCTGTCTTCCCTGTGGCTTAGCTCTGGGCCACAGAACAAGTCCCTGTCCCTACCTTTAGGACCCACAGAAAGGACAGCAACTCTGAGCGAGTCTGAAGGAGAAAACATCACCGGCCCTGGAATGTGCCCGGTGACTTACCTTCAGCTCCTGTCTCTAGCCTTTCTAGAAGCTTGGTGGCTCCTGCTTCTAACTGCAGGCATAAGCCACTAGATACACAGATGTGCTGGTGTCCAGGGATGTGCCACTTTCTGAAAGAGGCCAGAGTGGCAGCCACGTGCTCTCTGCAGTGTGTCATGGGACCTCCTGGCAGGCGCATAACAAAGGCAGTACTCCACAGGGCAGAAAGCAGCTCTCAATAGGGGGAGGGACAAAGCTTGGGGACCCCTCCAATGGCATCCCTTAAGCCTTAGTAAGCAGGTCACAAACACTGACAAAATAGAGGAGGGGGCTTCCAGCCACTCTGGGTCCAGTTCTATGCAGGTAGAGATAGACCCAGACAGGGTCCTGCAGGGTAGAAAGCTAGGTTGTCCAGGGCAGTATGCAACCCCAACCACCATTCCTTTCATGCCAAGCCTGTGCCGATGTCTAAGGATGACCGGGTCACCTGCTTATCTTGACCTTAGTACTTAGGAGATCCCTACTTGGCTCATCCCTGAGTCAGAGTTAGTCTACCTGTCTGGTCTCAGGTTGCTTTTTGTCTGGATAGTCTAGAGTTAAATCAAGGTGGAACATGCCTGGCCCTCACCTGAGAAAAGCTCAAGGTTTGGAGTGTGTTTGTCCCAGGCCAGACATTCCCATTTCCCATTGCAAGTCACAGGGACTTGGCTCCACTAACCAGCCACAGAAAAATGGAACAAAGAGGGGGAGGTCATAACCCCAGAGAGGCTGCAGCTTGGTAAAACATACCTCAGGACCCCTTGAAAGGACAGAGAAGAAGGCCAAGGGGCTAGACCCTGGCTTTAAAATGCTCTGGGAGAACCATGCTTCACAGAACCCCTCATTGTCCTTTGAAATAGACCCAACTACTGACTATATTTCCATCTGCGGCAACAGAACCTTCTGGGATACCTCCAGGATATCACAATCTCTGCCTTTCTCTACTTGCAAGCAGAAGGGAAGAATCACAGCTTTTGAACTTAGAGCCTCTTTCTCCAGGCCCCTTACTGGACTTGGTTCCCCTGGATTGAGGCCATAGGGGCTGCTAGAGGAGAACAGGGGCAGCTGCACCAAGCATCTTCTCTGTGCAGGCCCAGGTTGGGTCCGTGTAGGTCTGAGCATTAGACCCTGGGCCTTCTACGTGTGCCTGGGGGGGTCTATGACAAGGGACAGTCTCTCCCAGTTATGACTACAAACATTTTGTTGTCCTTGTCTAAAGCATCTGAGCCAGTCCCTCTTTCCTGTTTGGAGGTTTGAGAAGCCTCCTGTCAGACAGGATCATCCTTTACCTGTGAACACAGAATGGGGCTTTCAGCAGTGCACAAGGACCACGAGAGAGACCAACAATAGCATGGTAGGTGCTAAAGGAACTGGGAACAAAGCACTCAGGGGGCTGTGCCAGTTGCTTCCATGCTCATGCTTCATAGAAACAGCACTAGTCTCTGCAACGCCTTGCCTGATGCCTTCATCCCTGTCATGAGCTCACTCTGCATGCTGAGTCACCTGCTAACACAGAGTACCTAGGTGGTGACCAGGTGTAATTAACAAGGCCCTGTGGCTCAAAGAGTAGCCATGATGTGACTTTGGGTCAGACAAGGCCCAGCGTGGGAGTGTGGGAACTGTTAGTGCTATCCTCTGTGTGTTCGAAGCCTAGCGTGAGGCCTGAGGGTTCCTGGGTGTGGTAAGGGAAGAGGTGAGAGAGAGAGGCAAGGAAGACAGAGAAAGTCCAAAGACAGAGAAAGCCACTACCCCCCTCTACAGACTGAGGGAATTTCCTTTCTGTGTGGTTTTATAGATCCTTTGTCCTACCCTGAGCTCTCCAGAGCAGATCCCAAACAGGGTGGAGCATGAGTGTCAGTGCCCAGTTTCGTGTTGACAAGGGGTAATGTGTTAAAGTTAAACTTTCTCCTAAAGGTCACTCCCCTGGGCACTCCAGGGGTATTTCTCGGAGCCCAGCGACCTTGAGATGTCCAGCCAAAGAGCATCTAAGCATCACGGGCTAGCTGAAATGACAACGGTCTTGTATTCCCAAAGTCCAGAGGAGTCCAAATGTCTCACGGGTCAACCCTTCAGACTGTGTGCTTCTGGGCCCAGACTCCAGAAAAGGAGGAATCCAGGACAAAGTTAGGTTCAACTTCAGGAAAGGCTGGATCAGGGAGCTCCTGGGCCCCAGGAAGGGCTGCAAAGAAGGAAGTGGGAACTATAGCCTGCAAGGGACAAGCTTGACACTATTTCCTCCAATTCAATTCAGAGTTGCTGGAGGGGATAGCGGATAACCAGGATCACTAGAACTTTAAGCTCATCTATCTGTGAGCCAACTACACATGCAGGTCACCAACTTTTCCCAGGAACTTGGACTTTCTTTGAGTGCCCCATGCTCTGGACCTTAGCAAAGTGTGGACATTTTATCTTGTTAAAATGAAATAAAATGGAAGATACAGCCCTTCAGTTCAAGTACTCAGTAGCTGCACAAGGTCAGTGGTTATGCTGTGGGACAGAACAGCCCAGGTCACCACTCACCCACTGCCCATGGGCTGAACACCAAGATCTAAGCGTTGAGGAGTGAGCCCAAGGTCATTAACACCTGATTCAGAGCACACCCTAGTGGCCATGATGGGAATGACAGCACGGGGTCAGAGACCAGGCCCTGGAAGAGTCATTGGAATTAGCCATACAACAGTGGACCAAACCCTTCAGAAAGGCTGTGAGATGGATGAGTCCCCAGTGTCATTTGGTTCTGAGGAGACAAGAAGAACAAAGGGCCAAATACCCGGAAGCTATCTTAGGGACTTCGGGGACTGTCAGGGAAGGAGGGATATGTGGCAGTGTCTGGAAACTGCGAGAACATGAGGGGGTATGGAAACCCAGAAACTAGCCAGTGTGTGCTGGAGGAATGGGGTGGGTATCAGGGCAGACCTTCCCCTATGGAGCCCTGATTGCTTTAGGATTGTATATTGCACATTGTCATAACTGTGACACACATGATCAAAGTTCATGGTGGACTGCCTCCAGCTTAGCTTGATTCATATGTTCAGATAATGCCATCGTTTGCACACCCTTCCCTCTCTGAGATAGCATCACTTCTTGTTAAAGATGGCCATGGAGAGCCTCTTTACTCACACCTCAGTGAAGTGAGGGAAAGGCATCTTGTTTCCCCGAAGGCACAAGCTTAGGACTGATGAGAACTTCCAGCATTGACACCAGCAAGCAGTTACCAGATTGAAGGGTTGCTGGGCACCGTGAAGGGCCACACCCGTAGTCAGAGAGTCTCCTACAGCCTTCCCACTCCCTACACAGCTCACTCTCATTCCTTGGGGAGGCTTGTTGGTTGCATGTCTGGTCAGGTTCTCACTACAGCTTCAGCAGTGCTCAGCACTCCTCCAGCTACCGCTTGCATTTTAACACATTCCTTGCCCCAGCCAGGCTCTAAGCCCCTCCCCGTGGTTAGCCCTGCTCATTCTCTTTCCTGCCTTACCGTGCTGACCCTTGCCAACCCCACCTGGCTCCCTGATTTGATTCCTATGATGCCAGCTTTGTGTATCTCCAACAGGGCCTCGGAATCCTTGTGGTTCCCAGGACCTGCACAGGCACCTTTCATTTCAGGTGATTCTTACCTAGAATGTTGCTGTAGTTACCTTCCAGACAGTCTCTGAAACTGTTTTGTAAGTGCCACCTACTGAGATGATTGGGCCTGAGCAGGGCTTGGGGAGTCAGCCCAGCCCAGCCTTCATCTACCCCAGAATCAGTTCTTAAAGCAAAAACCTCTTCCACCCTTGTGCCAGCAAGAGCCTAGGTGTGGGCACAGTGTACTCAAGGTCCATGAATGGATGTGGCAGGGTGGCTTGGGTGACTGAGGATCAGCACCATTCTACCTGAGAGAGCTTAACATTAAATATCAAATCAGTCAACCCAACCAACCAAACAAACAAACAAACAAACAAAAATCCAATAAAAAGCCATCATGGCAGGTCTAGAGGGAGCTGGTGAGGGCCAGAGGAGGAAACCTTTCTTGCCTTTTGAACCAGAGTTCTTGGTTTTCACCTTGCCCTGTGGAGACCCTGCTGAGAGCCAGACTTGGATGCCACATGAGTTGAATGAAGATGCCTGTTTCAGCAGCTTCTGTAGTTTCATGACTGAAAGTCAAGGCCTGAGGCTTACAAGATCCTAGAGTACCACCTATCTTTCTTATTCTCCCTCAGCTTCGAAACTGATATCCTGGAGATATCTGGATCCTGGGCCATCTGGTGCTGTTCTGGGGGACAGACAAGCACCACTATGGGAGTAGAAGCTAGCCACATCCTTGGAAACCCAGAGGTAGTCAATAGTCCACGGCCCCCTCAGTGGATAGCAGGTTTCTGGTCCAAGTTAGGCTGCTGGTCCTTGGGCGTGCTGTGTAGATGGAAAAGAGACAAGGGTTCGACAGAGGCCAAGGTTTATGAGTAGGTTGAAATTCAGATTGGTTGGCTGTGGCCTGGCATTTGCTCTGACTTCTTGGAGGCTTGCTTTCTGATCTAAGACCACGGAGCTGCTTGGCTTTTGAGAGCTGGGTTGGATGATGCATCTGCCAATGCTGGCCCAAACACCTGCACTCAACCCTGGATGCAAGAGTGGTCCTTGCTACAGGAAGCTAGACTTGGGGTAAGTGTCTGTGTTCTGGCTCCTGCTGTTTCTATGTGCAGAGAACCCTGATCCAGTCAGTATCCACTCACTTAGATTCTAGTTAAGAGATTTTCTTGAGACTAATGCAGAGACATTCTCTCTCACTCCTCCCTATCCTGCCTGCCTGCCATATCACAGGCCTGATTTATGGAGACTTGGTTAAACCATTCTTTTTGTGTCTAGATTGAAGGACAGCACCTGGCTTATTTTCTGTCCCTGTGTCCATGAATGTCTGGTGGGCAGTCAGTGTTCAGTAAGACTGAGCAGGTTGAGTAACTTTCTAGGACTGTGTAAGCATCCCTCCACACAGGTACTTCACTCTGTACATCCCAGGCATGGAGTAGGTGCTCAACTAATGCTTTGAGATGAGTGACTAATGGATGTTTGGAAGGAGAAATTATGACTCAAAGGAGTTTCTCAAGGTTGCTGCTAATGGGCAGAGGTAGAAGGAGCCCCAAGATCACAAGCTGGTTTCCTGGAAGACAAGCTAGACACCCCAGAAGTTATAGAAAGACAGGGTATCTGCTTCAGGGAGGAAGTTCATTTCCAAGAGGGCATTCACAGAGAAGAAAGAGGCTGTCACATTTGAGCACCTGTGGCTGTCTGGCACAGAAAGATGTCCTCACAGCTGGCCTTCATAGAGCCAGTGGTTGAGTGAGCTAAGCCCAGCACACAGCAAAGTCTTGTTTGAACCAGATGTCATTTGAAAACAGGGCTTGTAGCCTCTGGCCCCAACCCTTCAGCTCTCCCAGCCTCCTTGAAGGGCATCTACCATCTTCAAAATGGCCAAAAGATGTGCCCTGCAAGCCAATGATTGACCTGCAGGTGCCTCCCACTGGTGTCCTCCTATTGATGACATGTAGCAGAAACTAGGACATTTACTACAGCAAAGCCAGGGACCAAACACTCCCTGAAAGGGATGAATGAGCGCTGGGACCTAGCAATATTTTTCAGAAGACCCATGTTTGGTTCTCAGCACTCACATGATGGCTCACAATTTTGCCTGTTACTCCAGTTTCAGGGAATCAGATACCTTTTCTGACCTTCACAGGCACCAGGCACACACATAGTAGACATATATACATGAAAGCAAAGCACTCATACACATAAAATTAAAAAAAAATATTTTAAAGAGGCTGGAGAGATGGCTCGGGGTACAAGAGCATTTGTTGCTCTTTCAGAGGACCCAGGTTCAATTCTCGGCACCCATGTTGAAAGTCCGAACCATTTGTGACTCCAGTTCCGGTGCACCTGACACCCTTCTCTAGCCTCCTTGAGCACCAGGCACACATGTGGTGCTATAGACAAAACAGACACTCGTATACAGAAAATAAAAATTAATGAATATTTTATAAATTACATTTAAAAGATTTGTTTTATTTCATATGTGTGTGTGCCCGCTTGTCTGTATATGCACCACGTGCATCCAATGCTAGAAGAAGCTTCTGGAACCCCTGGGACTGGAAAAATGTGAGTTATCATGTGGGTGTTGGGAATCAAGCCCTGGTCCTCTGAACGAACAAGTAGTTTTAAACACTGAGCCCCCAAATAAACCTTGAGTGAAAGTGTTATTTGCTGTGGAGGAACAGATTCACTGAGCAAGGAGTCTGCCTGAAATAGCTAATGAGGTGAGTTCTTTGTTGGGGCTTCTTTAAGGGATAACCTGAGCTTTCCCCAAAGCGGGCTGTCTAGCTTTCCTCAAAGGCTTCTTGTCTTTTCCCTCTGGGTGATAGAACCGGGTTCAGAATCTAACGCGAACTCTGGTCACATATTGGCTCTCTCATCTCAGGCCCAGACTGTCGCAGGGCAGGCAAGGAGGCCTGCTTAGCACCCTCAAAACTTTGACAGATAGGTATATAAGTTAGCCACAGCCACCCACCTCCTCAATAGGCGCCGCCCCAGTAGTTCCACGTGACTCCCGACTCGCTCCGCCCCATCCCGTCCGGCCCCGCCCCTCCAGCGCGAGACTGAGTCCCAAGCGCGAAATTCTGGGCGAGAAGCCACGGCGCGCAGGCGCGATGGTGGCGACTCGACGGCGCTCCCGGCCTGCCCCGCGCGCTGACGTCGCGCAGCTTCGTCCCAGCCGCCGCGGCCGCCATTGGAGTCGGCGCCCCATCAGCCTGTCCGCTACCTCCCGCTGCCTCCCGCTGTTTCAGCCCGCGCGCTTACAGCTGTCGCCGCGCCCGGCCGCGCCCGCGGAGTTGGCGGCGGGGCCCGGGGCCGCGCGCGGCGTGACAGGCCCGGCCTCGCGGGAGGCCCGAGCCGGCGGCGCCCCGGTCCCGCGCCGCGCTGTTCATGAAGCATGTCGGCCACCAGCGTGGACCCCCAGGTAGGGACGTCTCCGGACCACGGTCGCGAGACCAGGCCGTGGACTGGGCAAGACAGATTGCAGTCTGGTCAGCGCCGGGGACCTGTAGGCTGGGCTGGGGTTGGGGGTACGGAGTCCGGGCTGGGAACCGGGCGGCCGGGTCAGGGCTTGAATCTCCGGGCCGAAGATTTGGATACCAGGCCGGGCCTGAGTTACGGGTTCAGATGGCGGGGTCTCTGGGCTTGGCCGTGGTCAAAGTGTGGGAGATCTGGAGGCCAGGCCAGGGTCGCGTCGCCCTTCGTGGGGCATTCTCCGGATAGTAACTTTGTGTTTCCTTTCCCGGACTGGGTGGTGTCCACCCGCATATCCTGGCCTGCGGCGACGCAGAGAACAAAAGGACAAGATAATAAAGGTGAGGAGAGTTCCGGGAAGTCATACGGACTTTGGAGGAGAACGGGGTATTGCCAGTGTGGACAAGAGAAAGTCTACCAACCTGGCTTGGAATCCAATGAAACTTAGTTTCCTCCGTCAGCTTGGAGGAGATGAAACTTTCCATTTCCGGGGTATTGACAGATTGGAAGGGGACTAAAAAATAAAGACGTACCCGGAGTAGTGCAGTCCTTCCCTCTTCACCTGCAAGAACAGTTACCTGGTGGGGGAAGGAAATAGTGATAAGGTGACAAGACGTCCTCGCAGAGTCGGGGGGGGGGGGGCTGAGTGACTGGTCTTCTGTTAGGTAGTGGGTGGCTGTGGAGGAGAATCAGCCAGCCAGCTAGCCTGTGGGCCTCAGAGGCACTGCCCTCCACCCCTAGTTACAGTCATAGTAAGTTTATTACCATCTCCTGTGCTATTCTGGCTTGTAATAAGCTCCCAAAACTTGTGAGACCTCAAAAGTGACACTAAATGTTTACTTGAAAGACTGTTCTTAGCCAGTGCGTGTTGTTACTTGGGTGTAACCAAATATGGTTCATCGTGTTTTAAGGTTGGAAAAGGCCCAACACTTTATTTACCATTCCTTTTCTTTCCTTTACTGGCTGTGCACTGTGTAAGTGGAGAATCAGATGATAGTGAGCTTCGATTACAGCCCTTTCCAGCTGAGCACCCTGCCCTCAGATCTCCACACACAACTGGGCTCTTAAAAGCATGTGTGCTCTGTCTGCCTGGCATAGATCTTCTGAGACCCTGTAGATTTCATCAGCGGGGGTGGGGGGGTGTCAGTACTAGAGCACTTGACTGGCATATGGCCTTGGTTCAGTCCCCCCCACCTCTAGAGTGGGGGAGGGGCCATCACATGACCCTTAAAGTCTGACTGTAATAAGTTTCTTGCCATTTATTTGCAACAAAATGACATCTAAACAAATTATAGTTGTATTTTTATTTTAAAAGTAGTTTATGAAGAGTTGTGCAGCATCATTCTAACTAGGCATGTAAACATCAGCTCTCGAGAGTTTACCCATTTTGAAATAGTTATCTAATAAAAATTGATAAAAATAGACTTTACTAAGGTTTCCATGCTTAAAAGTAATTTTTTAAATCTTGAAGATAATATTTTGCAACTTCTTGTTCTAGTACAAAATGGTTCTTTACATCAGAAGGATACAGTCCATGACAATGACTTTGAGCCCTACCTTTCTGGACAATCCAATCCGGTGAGTTTATTTTATTAGCATATTTTTTTTATTTTTTAAATAATTTTGCTTTTAATACATATATTATAAATATTTCTATTTTTTTGTACCCCAAACAGGAGATAGCCTAGAAAGTATTAGAAATGATAGAGTGGGCTAGGAGATGTGGTTTGAGCAGGTCTTCCTGCTGGGCCTGGGGCCTGAATGGAAGATAGTCTTCTCCATGTGGAGCAGCATCCCATTGAGGTTGAGTATAGGCAGTCTTCTAATTGATCCTCAGCATTTGTAGGCTTTTTAATGCTTTTTTAATGCTAACCATAAAGGAGTGTATGGTTCCCTGAAGCTTTGTGCTGTGTTCACTTTGTCTCTGGAGGGTTGGTGTTATGATCTAGGAGAGTAGCTAAGCACTGGACAGTGAAGCAGACTCCTTGTCTGTGCTCAAACCTGCATCAGGTGACTTGCCTCCCCTGAATCCTAGTTTCCTTTTTTTATGAAAAAATAATCCTGCTGTTAGGACTCTTAGGAGATGGGCATTAGAGAGGTTATATAAAGCACAGAGAGAGTACCTGTATAGTCCAGTAAGCTCCAAGGACTTTTGTTCTCAGGTAATTCAGGATTTCTTATCTTTGCCAGCATGGACCCCTTCCATTTTCATGTGTATGTATATATGTATGGGCACAAGTATGTGTGTCTAATGAGCCATGGGGACCAGGAGGTGGGGATCAAACACATATAGACTTGATGTTGATGTCATCTTCTATCATCCTTCTACCTTATTCAGTGATGCATGATCTGTTAAACCCAGAGCTTGCCAGTGTGGCTATGTCTTGGTTACTTTGGGAATCTCCCGCCTTTACAAGTAGGCCACCAAACTTGTCTGGCATTTACATAGGTTTGAGGGGTTCCAAACTCTGGTCCTAAAGTTTGAGTGGCTTTAAACTGAGCCATCTCCCCAGTCATTACTTTAATTTTTAAGTATGGGCATTTCCGTACATGCACAGGTGACCTCAAAGTCTAGAAGAGGGTGTTAGATCTTCTGGAACTAGAGTTACAGGTGGTTGTGAACTGCCTATATAGATCCTGGCAACTGAACTATAGTCCTCTGCAAGAATAGCAAGTGCTCGATCTCTGGGCCAGCTCTCTAGAACTATATAATGAAACTTTTTTTTAACCTTTTGAACATTTCATATGAACATACACTATATGTTGATCATAACAGCCTCATATTTCCCCAGTGTGCCCCTCCTATCTTCATGTCCTCTCTGTCCCCTAACCTGGAATCATGGGCATTTTGTGCCAAAGCATTGTTTTGGCTGTTCCCTGCACTAGAGAATCTCCAGTATCTCCCTGGCTCCCACCCACTTGATTCTATGTACAGGTTTTCATGAGAATTGTCTGCAAGATGTTTTCTGGTAACAAAATTGCCCTGATTAAAAACCAGAGACAATTTGGGTATGGTGGTACACAACTTTAATCCCAGGTAGAGACAGGTGAGTTCAAGGCCAACCAGGGCTCTGTAATAAAACCTATCAAAACAAACAAAAGGCCATAGACAATTTGAAATTTAGATTTAACCATAGTGTCTGCCACTTTTAAATGCCTGCTGTGTGTTTAGAGCCAACCAAGGCTTTGCTGGCCCTTCTACCAGAGGGAAATGGATTATCTGCCGGTTTTTGTTTTTGTTTTCCTCATTTGCTCCTTCTAGGTCATCTTAGAGCATTTTACAACTTTTCTCCATCTTTCTTCCCACCACATTCAGCATATCAGAAGCCTAAGAGTGTGAGGGAGCCTTAACCTTAACCTATTGGGTTGCATGGTTGCCCTGAATATCTGGGCAGTATAGGGTTGCAGAACTGACTTGACTTTCATTAGGGGCTGTTGTCCATGATAAGAACAAGTCATTAAACAAGTGTATTCTTTTTCCTCCCTTTTTTTTTTTTCTTTTTTAAGACAAGATTTCTCTGTGTAGAAGCCAAGGTCCCTGGCTGTTTTGGAACTCTGTAGATCAGGCTGGCCTCGAACTCACAGACTGCCTACCTCTGCCTCTTGAGTGCTAGGATTAAAGGCATGTGCACCACTGCCCAGCTCCTGGGTTTCTTTTAGCAGTGGTGTGTATTAAATATTAAACAAAACAAGGAACTGGGGTTGCTTTACTACATTTGAAATGTGATTTTATTAAGCAGGGACTCATGGAATATTTAGAAGGAGTTTCTTAAAAGTGGAATCGATTTTTCCCCCTTACTGTCAATTGCATGGCACTGAACTCCTCTTTTGGGGAAGCCATGAAAAGGAATGTTATTCAGGGAATCACCCCAGTAAATAGCTCTAGTTCCTGATGTCTGTATGCTCAGATGTGTGCTTTTGGTAAAGTGCTTAACTAGCATGTTGCTTTTTGTTTGGTTTTGGTTGGTTGGTTGGTTGGTTTTGGTTTGTGGAGAGTGGGTTTCTCTGTGTAGCCTTGCCTTTCCTGGACTCGCTTTGTAGACCAGGCTGGCCTCAAACTCAGAGATTTGCCTACCTCTGTCTCTCTGAGTGCTGGAATTACAGGAGTGCACCACCGCATCTGCACCAGCACATTGCATAAGAGTACATTTTCTAGAAATAACAAATTGTGTTAGGTAGGTAGAAAGTAGCAACACAGGAAGCTTTCAGGCTTTCACTTAAGGAAGCAGTTGAGGCCCAGCATGATAATGATGGCCATTTACCTCTTTGGAGAAGCTGGAACCTCTGTAGTCATTCAGCAAGTACCTACTGTCTTTGTTGTTTGTTTCTTCATTCTATCACCCTACTTTTCTGTAGTACATCTTAGTGCCCAAAGATTGTTTAAAGTGTTTGATGGACATTGCCACTCATGTTACATGTGACCACATTGAAGTTTGTATCTCCATACTCATTTGTGAGGAACTGCTTCTGGCCTTAGGAGCTTATCTTGAAAATTGAGCCTACCCAATCACCCAAGCTTTTTATCAGGGTCTTTGTGGTTTTTGTTTTTTTTTTGTTTGTTTGTTTGTTTTTGTTTTTGTTTTTCTGCCTACAGCCCATAGTTAAAGAATGCTGTGCCTTGTTAGGGTGTATGCAGCCTTTGTTGTTTGTGAATATCTGAGAGAAACTTGACACTTGGGTTACTGCCATGTCCAGGCAGTTCTGGTAGGCTTGGAATTAGCATATATGTGCCTGGCTATCCAGCCTGTGTCTGGCTTAGATTTTTGTGGCTACAGGTATATAAGATTCTTTAAAAGGTCCAATGATGGTACCCAGTTGGAGGAGTTTGCTACCACTACAGCTTCCCAGGGGGCCAAGGAAAGCATGCAGTGGGTCTTTACTTGCTCCTTAGCAAGTTGCTTAAACAGATATAGAAATTCCTCTGCATACTAGCCAAATAAGTGGCTGACATCACAGTCTCAGAAGGATCAGTCTTGAAGAAAGACCAAGAAAGTGCCTGGCCGAGTGAGTGTGCAGTGTTATTTCTCTTTAACCTTTCTTCTGTCTGTAATCTCCTGAAACAAGTGTTGTCATGCTGATTGACTGAGCAGTTTCCAGGAGTCCTAGTTGCTTGGTCACTTTTCAACCTTGCCTTCAATGCTTTCCTTTCTCATAATTGATTAGATTTGATTAGTACTTGTGTCTTAGCATGCTCTAGAGATGATCTGAAGGGCTTGGAGGAGACTGCCGTATATCTCCTTCCAGTCTCAGTTACTCTGATGTTTAGTCACCTTATTGTTCAAATGGTCTTGGAATTCTTTCCTTCTCAGAAAAAGAACAGAGGAAATGTTCTAGTCATTTGGGTCTTCCCCACCTTCCTTTTCAGTTAAGGTGATTAAACTTGGTTTAATACAAAAACAAACAAAAAAACCTTTTTAATTCTAGAACAGATTTATGGCTTTATTATACTTTACTATTTCCAAATGATCTAGGGATAACAGCTATGGTTATTCAAATTCTCTTTAATTCTTTGGAGTGTCTATTTTATTTATCTAATTTTCTAGTTATCCAGAGGAAAAGGCCTAAGAGCTCCAAGTTGTATTTTCACCTGTCAGTGTTCTCTGGCTTTGCCTGGAAGATTTATTTGCCTCCCTTGTGTGGTCCTGTTTTACCCAGACTTTGATTAGAAATCTTAAATATGGGACTACCCAGTAGTCTGGTAAGAGCTGTGGGAACCCAAGTGTTCTACTTAGAGGTGTTCATGTGTGAAGAACAACTTTTGAGTTTGTTTGCATAACTTAGTTTATTCAGCTGTGTCTCTGATAAACCATTTCATATTGGTAACTACACTGTGGAGCCACAAAGCCAGAAGGCACTGTCTTGCCTGGGGCATTTATAAGTGAGTGTAAACCCTAAGCTTGTGGCTGGCTGTATAGAGGGAGGAGGAGGGCTTGGACAGGCTTTGCATGCTTTACCAGCAGCCCCAGTGTATTTATTTCCAGGGCACATTTGAAGTAAATTGCTGCACATCTAGACCAGAACAGGGAGCATGTACTGATGGGAACCACTTCCTTCCCAGGAAAGGTGTATATCATGGACTGGCATTCAGCCTGGCTTACAGAGTTGCGGGAGCAGCGGCTACAGGTTTCTTCTGCATAAAATGGCCTGGTTGAGATAGCTTCACAAAGTAGCCTGATGCTTCACTTTCAGAGATTGAAAGAAAATACAATGGAGGTAATAGAAACCGGTCTGTTAGTGGGGTTGAGGTAAAAACTGGAATTGGGCTAAAGCACAGTTTCACGGTGCCTATGACCTCTCAGGATGGAAAGAATTAGGAGAGGTGGGGCTGCTGGTTCAGAGGCAAAGGGAGGGCGTGGTTAGGTGTTTGGACAACCTCCTGGATGCCCGCAGCACTTTTCAGGAGACCTTAGTAAACAATGGCCTTTTTATCTGGAATTTCACCTTTTCCATGGGGCTTGATTTTATTTTTACTTATTCCATCTTCCATTCTACAACTCAGAGCAGTGAGGTCTCCCCAACGCTATACCTTCCAGGCTGCTAACTGCTTCTCTTTTGTGATGCCTTACTGCCTTTGTCCTAAAAGTGTGTTTCTACATGTACATTTTTAGTTGAATCATCACACCCTTGACTTGAGGTGTGATGATTTTTGCAGAGAAAGTTAGCTGGGATCTTTGTGTTAGGATCTGAAAGAGACAATTTTAGGATTTGGGGCAGGGAGGTGTTGTGCTTGAATCTACCATATTCAGGTAGCATTTGGGCAGGGCAAGGCTGAAGAATAAAGGGGGTCCCTGTTGTGTGGTGTTGAGTGCATGGCGGGCTGTTTGTATAGCTCTGTTTTTAACCTGTGTGCTACGTCTGTTCTTTGGATGGTGGGCCTTGAGAGCTCATACCTCATAATCCTCATACCTCATTAATGTCATACCTCATAATCCTAAATTGTGTCAGTCTCAGTTACGGCCTAAGTGTAAGTCAGAATGACTTGAGCATCTTTTCTGAGTCCTTATTGCTGTTTTTCTGTTGGTTTGTGGCCCAGTGGGTTAGAATGGCATACCATCACTAGGGTCTTCCCTTCTATTTGCCTTTCTCATAATTAAAGTAGTTGCTGAGGAGAGGGCTGATCTTCCTTTGGAAGGACTATGCCCTCCATAGTCCTTTTAAATCCATGAAGGCATCTGTATGCTTCTGCCCAGAGCTTATTGATTCTTCTTCCCCCTGGCCCTGTTGTTCAGGCTCCTTTGAAGGATTCTGGGAGGAAGTATGCGACAGGAAGTTGCAGTGGAGGAGCCAGAATCACTGAAATCCTTCTAGGAGAAGATACACCAAGTTTTTTGGTTTTGTTTTGTTTTTTTTTTTTTTCATGTTTATAGACTATTTATAATGACCTATTTGTAGATGCTAAAAGTGTTTATTATAGGAAGCAATTATTCCACGTTAAATGATCTGAAGTAGTCTGATGCCAAGTAAAACTTTATTAACCTTCACTAGACATGTCCACCCCCAAGCACAAATTGCCATGCTATAGGAAGGTCCTTTATTTTTTTTTTTAAACCTCACTGATGAGATTGAAAAGAAATATAATGAGATAATAGAAACTAGTGTGTTGGTGGGGTTGAGGTGAAAACCAAAATTGAGCCCAAAGCACCTCTGTTATACCTGAGGACTGCGTGTAGAGAACCTCAGCTGAGTGTCTCTCCAAAGAGATGTTATTTTAGAGCTGCCAACTCCAAAATTTACATCTGCAGCCTAGGAAACTCCTTAGAGGTATAGTAAGGCTATCAGGTCAAGATGGTGAAGCATCCCATCCTTCCTCTACACCATTTTGCCTTTAAAGCCCCTCTCACAAGCCCCTGATACAGACAGAGGTGGGGCTTCGGAAGACTTAACTAAAGTGGGTCTTCTGCTATCAGATAGCAAGGTTCTTAAACTCCAGGGACTTGATATTGGTAAAGGCCTGGAACCGTTGAAAGACCTTGTTCTCCACGCTGAGCACCCAGGAGTGTGCCCAGGAAACCATGGAATGTGAAAGGCAGAGCCTCAGAAGAACTCAGCCGGGGGACTATTGGGAATGTCGGGTAGAAGAGGGTTTTAAAGGGCGTTGAATACCAGTGCCCAGGTGTGTTAACAGGTCAGTGAGCTGGAGCTTGCTAGTTTTATTGACTGTCGGGGCCATCTCAGTGCATTTTGAAAGCTGTCCTCATGCTTTGCTGTGCTATTGGTGTTGGTTGTAAATTTTACTATTTCAGGACTGGGTTGGATTCCTCTGATTGGTGAAGGTGGAAGGGTGGTTTGGGTAGGTCATTTCATCTGAGTTCAGATCATTGCAAAGCTGGTTTTGTATTTTGAGGCAACAGCTTAGGTTGCATTTGTTACGAATTTCTCTAGATCCTGACTTTTATTTTGACATTGGTGGCCAAAGCTTTCATTTAAGAAGAAATAATCATGTGCCATAGTAGGCTTTTTTCTGCTCTGCCTGTGTATGAAGTGGTCAGCATGGTGGGCTGTATGACAGGAGTCTAATTCATCACCTGTTTGTTTTCACAGAGTAACAGTTACCCCTCGATGAGTGATCCTTACCTGTCCAGCTACTATCCACCATCCATTGGATTTCCTTACTCCCTCAGCGAGGCACCATGGTCCACTGCAGGGGACCCTCCCATCCCATATCTCACTACCTATGGACAACTTAGTAATGGAGACCATCACTTCATGCATGATGCTGTTTTTGGGCAGCCTGGAGGTCTGGGGAACAATATTTACCAGCACAGGTTTAATTTTTTTCCTGAAAACCCTGCATTCTCAGCATGGGGGACAAGTGGTTCTCAGGGGCAGCAGACTCAGAGCTCAGCCTATGGGAGCAGTTACACTTACCCACCAAGCTCCCTTGGTGGCACAGTTGTTGATGGGCAGACAGGTTTTCACAGTGACACCCTCAACAAGGCCCCTGGGATGAACAGTCTGGAACAGGGCATGGTTGGCCTGAAGATTGGGGATGTTACCACCTCTGCAGTTAAGACAGTGGGTTCAGTTGTCAACAGTGTGGCACTGACTGGTGTCCTTTCTGGCAATGGTGGGACAAATGTAAACATGCCAGTTTCAAAACCAACTTCATGGGCAGCCATTGCCAGCAAGCCTGCAAAACCACAGCCTAAGATGAAAACAAAGAGTGGGCCGATAGTAGGGGGTGCCCTGCCTCCCCCACCAATAAAGCATAACATGGACATTGGTACATGGGATAACAAGGGCCCTGTTCCAAAGGCCTCAGCTCCCCAGCAGACACCATCCCCCCAGGCTGCCCCACAGCCCCAGCAGGTAGCTCAGCCTCTCCCTGTTCAGCCCCCACCTTTGGTCCAGCCACAGTATCAGAGCCCTCAGCAGCCACTTCAACCCCGCTGGGTGGCTCCTCGAAACAGAAATGCAGCATTTGGGCAGAGTGGAGGGGCCAACAGTGACAGTAACTCTGTTGGAAATGCCCAGCCTGCTTCTACCCCAAGTGTAGAATCCCACCCAGTCCTGGAGAAACTGAAAGCTGCCCACAGCTACAACCCTAAAGAGTTCGACTGGAATCTTAAGAGTGGGCGGGTGTTCATCATCAAGAGCTATTCTGAGGACGACATCCACCGCTCTATCAAGTACTCCATCTGGTGTAGCACTGAGCATGGCAACAAGCGCCTGGATGGCGCCTTCCGCTCCATGAGCAGCAAGGGGCCTGTTTATCTGCTTTTCAGTGTCAATGGGAGTGGACATTTCTGTGGGGTGGCAGAGATGAAGTCCCCTGTGGACTACGGCACCAGTGCTGGGGTCTGGTCTCAGGACAAGTGGAAGGGGAAGTTTGATGTGAAGTGGATTTTTGTCAAGGATGTGCCCAATAACCAACTTCGGCACATCAGACTGGAGAATAACGACAACAAACCTGTCACAAACTCCCGTGATACACAGGAGGTGCCCTTAGAAAAAGCAAAACAAGTGCTGAAAATTATTGCATCCTATAAGCACACGACCTCCATTTTTGACGACTTTTCTCATTACGAGAAGCGCCAGGAGGAAGAGGAAGTGGTGCGCAAGGTGAGTTGTCTTTGGGTACCTGTTACACAGGTGTCTCGCTGCATGCCAGGGGACCTGCACAATGGGCTGGAGTGTAATGGGCAGTCTGTTGGTCTAGTGACATATTCCCCAGTCAGGGCAGGTTGATACAGTATGAGAGGCATCTCTTAGCTATTACATCACTGGGATGAGCCAGTAGTGTGATGTTTTGAGTGGATGTCAATAAAAATCTTACCACTTTCCTGTTATAAGACATGGTAATCTGGACTACTGTGTATATACTTAAGAACAGAGAATACAGGAAAGCTGTTCTTTCTAGTGTCTGCCCAGTCAAGCACACTTAGAAACCAGTGTTCAAGGGGCTGGAGAGATGGCTCAGTTAGGACTACTGGTTTCTCTTCCAAAGGCCCTGAGTTCAATTCCCAGCAAACACAAGGAGGCTGGTAACCATGTATAATGAGATCTGGTACCTCCTTCTGGCATGCAGGCAGAATACTGCATAAATAGTAAGCCTTAAAAGAAAAAACAAAACTGTTCATGTGGCACCAGGAAGCCAGTGAGACTGCCCATGGTATTGGCTGTGCCTTGGTATTCCACCTGCCCAAAGATCTATGCACTACCACACCGTAATTGGAAGCTCTGGGTCTAAAGGTCAGTTCCTATTGTCCTTTTAGGAACTCAGAAGACCTACAGTTTGGGGGAACTTAAATCCACTTAAATCATTTAAGTACTAAGAATAGTGTACTGATGGGGAGCTGGCTTGGGATCCAGGTATTTTGTAATTAAAGATTATGGTTATGTGGTTAGGTCCATTTGCCTGGAGATAGTCCTAACTGATATGATGCCATTTGGTCTGCAGAACAGAAATGAAACAGGTCTTGGTGTATTATGAAGTGTTTATTACCTAAGAACATTTGTCCTGAGATTCTCTTTTTTTGTTTGTTTGTTTCATTAACTGTCAGTTAGCATGGGAGGTTGCTTGTTGGCTGGCCTCCAGTCTTTTTGTCCTCTGCGTTAGATGACTTGCTTATGTGAATAGTTAAGCATTTTGAGCAAGGAAGTATGGAAAAAGCCTCGTGGTAATGCTGCTGGTACCATTAAGTTACTCTCATCACATGTAGTGATGATGAGAAAAAGCATTAAGAAAGGGATGACATTTATTTCCAGTAACTGAAATTGTGTAGATTTGGCTTTTTAGGTATAAAATAAGAGATAGGCATTCCTTAACAGTGACATAAGTTCTTAAAAATAGGCTGTTAGTGATTTTGTTTCGGTAGCATTATCATATATATACCAGTGTAAACCAAAAATGCCTAGAGCATCTATAGATCAGACCACTGTGTTAGCACAGTATTGTTAGTGTGGTGTCTGCCTGAGTCAGAACAGGGGTGATAAATGAAACTTAGGTCCTTTTATCTAGTAGCTACCTATTTTGGTCCTTTTATCTGGTAGCTAGCTATTTGTGTTAATGCTGTGTTAAAACTGCGCATGTGTTAATGCTCAGTTTTCTTTTAAATACTGAATCTTCAGAGTTCCATTAAAAATGCCCTGGGTGGGCCCAGAGAGATGGTTCAGCAATTAAGTGTAGGCTGCTATTCCTGTGGACCTGAATTCAATTCCCAGTACATATATGACAGCTAGCAGCTGTCTATAATGCTTGACCCACAGGATCTGACACCCTCTTCTGGTTTCTGAAGGCACTGTACTCTTGGTTACATGTTCAGGTAAAACAGTTAACACATAAAAATAAATAAAATCTCAGAAAACAAAAGAACGCTTAGTTCTTTTATGTAACACACATATACATAAACACATACATACATACATACATACATACATACACTAAGTCTCAGAGATTGGTGATAGGCTTAGGGATAAAACTCTGCCCCTCGTTTGGTTGTGTATTAAAAATTATAAAGTCTTTTTTGTTTAATTTTTATTTAGGTGTTTTTTTGAATATGTCTGTGTGAGGGTGTTGGAACCCCTGGAACTGGAGTTACAGACAGTGGTGAGCTGCTGTGTGGGTACTGGGAATTGAACCCGGGTCCTCTGGGAGAGCAGCCAATGCTCTTAACCACTGAACCGTCTCTCCAGCCCCATAAAAACTTTTTTCTTTTTTCAAATCTTTTAAGTTTTTATCTATGCCTTCATGATTTTATATGCATCACATGTGTGCATATGCTTGCTGAAGTAAGACGAGGGTGTCAGATCCCATGGTATTGGAGTTACAGATAGTGGTGAACTTCCTGATTTGGATGATGAGAACCAAAAGAGAACCAAGTCTTCGGCAAGAACAGTGTTAGTCCCTAATTCTGCCATCTTAAAACTTGGATTATAAACTTGATTCTTAGATTGCTGTAAGGTCTCTGCTTACTCCCTGGTCTTGTGGTGAGCCTTTTGAGTGACCTTCCAGAGTTACAAGTTACTGGCATGTGGTCAGGGTCCCTAGTAGTCCTTAGAGGTCTTGAAACATTATGGAGGTCAGCATAAAGAGCCTCCTAGGAAGGACAAGTGACTCTTTCCCAAACAGTGACAGCCCCCAGCCATTAAGCTTTTTTTTAATCCATGGATTTGAGTGTTAAATTGTATTGAAGAAGACAAATGAATACTCTGGCCTTTTTTTTTTTTTTTTTTTTTAATGGTTCTAGTGGAATTTCAAACATCTCTTTATCCACAGTGGGACAGTCCTTAGGTGATTCATGCCTTTGCTGGGCTGTGTGCCAGCTACCCACCAGGTACTTTATTTTCCCTTCAAGGAGACTGGGCTGTTGGTTTATTTAGGAGTTGGAATCCCAGGTGTTTGGAGATTGAGAGTCTAGGCTTCTGAGGAATGCCATTTCATCTTAGAGTACAGTGGGAAGCTGGGAGTGGTACCACACACCTTTAATTCCAGCACACAGGAGGCAGAGGCAGGTAGATCTCTGTTTCAAAAAAAAAAAGAGCGAAGTCTGGAGGAGTGAAGAGCTGTGCCGCCTTCTAGGCTAAAATGTGCCTGCAAAATGCTTGAGGCTTTTGGAGACACCCAAGGTTCTTCTGACCTGAGGACAGACCTCACCATTTTTAAGTAGCATTTGTTTTTTAGAAAGCAAAACATAGCTAACATTTTCACAGTTGCTCTTTCAGAGTTGTTGTTTTTTTGTCCAGCTATAAATAGGAAAATATGCTAATTTCTTTTCTTCCTTTTTCCTTTCTTTGGTTTTCCAAGACATGGTTTCTCTGTGTGGCCATGGCTGTTCTGGAACTCACTTCATAGTCCAGGCTGGCTTCAATTCCAAGTCCTAGTTTGATACCTTGTTTTTATTTTGTTTTGTTTTGAGACAGTCTCACTATACAGCTGTGGCTGGTCTTGATCCATAGGCCTCTGCCTGGTGGGCTCTGGGATAAAAGGCATATGCCTCTATAGCGGTCTTTGTTTTGTTTGTTGTTGTTTTGTTTTTCAGACATAGTCTCAGATACCTTGCTTTTCAATTTAAATTTATTTTTACTCATTACATTTTACACATTTATTTGTGTGTGTGGTGGGGTGTAAAAGGATATGGGAGAGGGTGTGGCTCACTCCTTTTGTCATATGGGTCCTAGGCATCAGATCCCAGATTGTCAGACTTGGGAGCATGTGTCCTAGTCTGCTTAGCCACCTTGCCATCCCTATGTAGTTGTTTTGTTTAATCTAATCTATTAGCGGGTCTTTGTCAGAGTATTTAAAACAGTGACAGTTGAGTGTTCTGCACAGTGCCTACTAGCTGGAGATTCCTACAATGTTCTGGCCCTAGTCTGACAGGCCTCTGGGGATGACCTGGAAGGCCCTTTTAGGATGACCTGTATCCTCCTTCAGCACCCTTCCCCACAAAAAAAGTTTTATGAGCAATGTTACCTCTTTAAAGAGCAGGTGACAAACTTTGTAGCTGTTGCTAGAAAGCTATGGCTGAAGGAGCCAGACACTGTCTTCCTCTTCAAGGTGCTTTACTAGCAGCCATTTCACTCTGGGGAAACAGGCTTTTGGTTGAAGAGAATTTTCCTCTTTACACCTCAATGGAGGGTTGTGAATTCTTAGTAATCCACCTACTATTAAAGGTATGTGTGGGCAGAAGGATCAGGAATAGTTCAAGGCCAGCCTTAGGTACATGAACACTGCCTCAAAACAAACAAAACCCAAACTGAGTAATTACAAACTTCAGTAATTGTGTAGGTACTCTACTGGCAGTTTTTTCAGTTCATACCTAGGATGACTGCTGGGGATAGAACCTTTAACTCTGGGTATAATTTTTTATATTTATGCTCATTCTCCAGTAGCATGACAGTGGTACATGAGGGAGGGAGGAGGAGAGAGAGAGAGAGTCTGTGTGTGTGCATATATACAAGAGAGAAGAAAAGGGGGAAGAGAAACAGACATAAGACTATACAGAGGGTCCTAAAAGGGTTAGGACACAACATGGTGCTTGCTGTGTGTGTGATAGTATGTTTTCCTTGCCCCAGAGACACTCTGTTATGGGCTGAATTTAGATGGTGCAATGTTAGGAAAGACAAGGTGGCTTCTAGACCCACTGATCAGAAACCATGTAGGCAGACATGAAGAAAGAATTGGATGTAAGTCCCAGATTGTTGTGATGCGCATGCTGGGGGTGGAGAGCTGTCTGCGTAAGTAAGTAAGTCAGCTCAGTTGAGGAGTTATCCTTCTGACTTAGTTGGTACTGGTGGAAGACACAGAGGAAACTTGAGGTGGTGGGAAGGGCTTCAACTAGATGGCTTGTCTTGTCTTCCTGTCCTACTTCGCCCTGACTTGGAGCTTGCTTTTTAGCATTGGGCAGATTTTGGTGTTCTCTGAGTCATTGGTTTAATAGAATGAAAGAAAATTTAGAAAAGTTGTTCCTGTGTATCAGACATGCTAGAGTACCTTGCACATACCAGTCCTTTCCTTGGGTGCAGGTGCTTTTATAGATCTCCTATGTTTTATAGATCTCATGTAGCATGCTAATGGCATATGAGGGAGAGCTGGCTGGGTTGGGTTGGGGGAAGGCATGGGGTGATTGGTAGGAGACACTTGATGGGACACACGGCCCTATGACTTCTGTTCAGAGGGTCTTCTTGAGAAAGGATAGGCAACACGTGGTGCTTGAATGTAGATGGTAGTTCAGAAGCAGGTCCACGGGGACTGCCTAGACCAGGACACATCCATATTTGGCTGCAGCCTTGGCTTCAGGCATCACTATATGGGCCTTTACCTGCAAATCATAGTGCTTTATGAGCTAATAACGCTTCTCTTCTTCTTTTTACAGGAAAGGCAGAATCGAAACAAACAGTAAGGACAAGCCAGTTTGTTTTTGGTTAATGGTTGACTTTGAAAACAGTTATAAAGCTGTATGCTTGGTGCTGTCTCCGAGTCAGCTCCAGTGTCGTCCTCGTGCGGGGTTGATTGTTGCATCTTTATCTTTGTAGTTCATTTTTGCCAGATGGATCTGCATTCATTTGTATTTTTCTATGTATTATAATATTGTAGAACTCACTAATAAAGGAGTATTTTGTTTGTCAGCTTATCAGTCAGATTGACCTAATGCAAAATATAAATATTCTTCAAAACACCTAATACATCCCAAAGATATTTTTATTTTGGCAGAAATTATGTTCTTATTCTTATATCCAGTCATTTAATGTCCCTATAGGATACTTCATAGTTCTTGCCCTCTACTGCTTCACAGCAAACAAAGAGCCCATTCAGCATGTGCTGTTGGTGTCTTCTCACAGTACTGAAGTGGCTTGCCATTTTACGATCTGTGGTACCCATCAGAATGCTTACCTGCCCTTTTGAGTTTCCTTCTAGGCAGTTAACTTTTAGTTTTCAAGTGTGAGCACAGCTGTCTTTGGAGAAGCTGTCCATAGTTCAGTGCCCACGCAGAGTGGTGCTCCAGCTCTCCTTGCCACCATCTGCCACTGCATGAGGTTAGGCACTGTGGCAAGGAACAAGAAGGTGTTCTAAGTCTGGTTCAGCATTGCAACATTCTTAGTTGTTCGCAGATCGTTTTTAGTTGCCCTCTTTTGAGAATCCTGATGCTGTCTTAAGTTTTTATATCAGTAACGCTAAGCTTTAAATGTAGGATCTGATAGTACAGGCAGTGTGATGGATGCTGCTGCCGACTGTAAATTTCACTGTGTGTCTCTTTTTTTTTTTCTGTTGAATGGGTGAAAAAGTAAAAAAAAAAAAAACAAAAAAACAAAAAAAAACAAAAAACAAAAAACAAAAAATTCTTTAGAAAACACTTTGCTATCATGTTCTGTGGAATGAGGAGCCTCGGAGGAGCTCACTGCCACCTGGAGTTGGAGTTTAGCATGAAAGTGGTGCTCATGCCCGACGCCCTCGCATACTGAATCTGCACGCGCCCACTGTAGAGGATCCTTACTGTCTTAGAGAGCAGATACTTCTGAAACTATTTACTCCAAAAGACCCTCTGAGTTACCATTTAAGCTGTATTATTTAGACTTGTATTTAGAACGTGTCACTTCCTCGAGCTGTTACTGCCTGTACGGAGTCGTGGACAACATCGGATACCTGTCCTCTAGGAGAATACAAGCCTTAATAAAACACCTGTTGAGCAAGCTTGTGTGTGTTCTTGTCTTCTCTGCTGTGTGTGCCTTGTTTCTCTTGTAGCAGCAAGTCTGTGGAGTCTGCTCTAAGCAGTGGAAGCAGAGGCTGCAGTTTTGCTCTCCCCTGGGTAGTGAAAGGACAGAGGAACTTTCATAGTTCCACCTTGGACTTAGGATTCAGTCCCCCAACCTTGTGAGAATTTGCAGGTGCTAACAAAGGTGGGAGAACTCTGTTTATCAGTCATATATTGCCTAGCTTGCACAGCTGTCTCCAGGCTGGTACTTCTTGATCTCTGCCTTAACACCTTCATTCTTATATTTTCATGTTGCAGACAGCCAGTGTACTCCCCCTAGTAACTAAATCCCACGTACTAAACACTTCTTAAAGACTATGTATAGGGATGTGCACCAAGGCCTGTGTGTGAAGGTTGGAGGACAACTTGTGGGCTAGCCCATTCATTCCTTGCTAGGTTCCAGGGATCGAACTCAGGTCATCAAGCAGCAAGCACCTTTACCCATTGAACCGTCGTGCTGGTCCCTTCTTTTAATGTTTGTTCACATCAATTTTCTTTTCTTTTTTTTTTTTTTAGACTTATTTATTATGTATACAATATTCTGCCTGAATGTGTGCTGTTGCACCAGATCTCATTATAGATGGTTGTTAGCCACCATGTGGTTGCTGGGAATTGAACTCGGGACCTCTGGAAGAGCAGACAGTGCTTTTAACCTCTGAGCCATCTCTCCAGTCCCCCACAGCATTTTTCTTGCAAGGGAAAATTTAAAATGAAATGCACAAATCCAAGCTGCAATACAGTTAAACACACACACCCTCCATTTTGGAAACGGACTCTTGTAGCCCAGACTGGTGGTGAACTATTCCTGTCTCTTGTCTCCCAGGTGCTGAGCTTGCAAGCTGTGTGTGCCTCCATGCCAGTCTATATCAGTACATTATGGCTCGTGGGATTCAGATAAAGCTGAGACGCCTAAAGTGTAGTCTCAAGCTTTCCCCAAATACTTTGTCTCTACCTGGAAGATAATGGTTGATAAGGAAACAAAATGAGCTCAGGAAAATTAGTCTCTTGCCTTATTCTCTGCATTGCAACTCCAAAGCACTTCCTGTATTTTAGGAAGTTGCTTTTAAAGCATGTGTGGTTTATATTCTCTTGTGTGACTTGCATGTGTGTGGTCCTTGAGCTCTAAAGACAAGGAATTCCTAGCTTTGAAAGCTATTGGCTGAAAAGCACACAGAAGTACGGACTAAGAACAGGACATCTACCTTTGAGTACCTGGGATGACTGGGGGACTTATCCCATGGATGAGAGGAACAGGATCAATGGTCACTACAGAGGTGACAGGGACTTTAGCTAATGGTGGTTGCTGACTTTTTGTGTCATAAGTAGACAAGTACCCTTATTCCCTTGCTCTCTTGTGTGGAGTTAGGAGATGTGGTAGGCCACTGGGGTAAGGAAGCTGAAGGCCCAGGTTTGTGCTGTAATTAATACTGTCACTTTGTGAAAGGCTGTGCTGGCATTACTAATGTCCTTACTATTACATTCCCAGATTTGTCTTAAAGAAGCCACACTTAACCCCTGAAAAGCTCACAAACCTTTAGCAAGGTATGTTGGTTGAGGTCTGTCTCTAGAAGTTGCTTAAAGGACCTATGGCGTTGGCCATCACACCAGCTGCCATGCTCTGGGTAATCTGGAAGGCATGTGATGACCATGTTTTACCTGAATGCATTTCTGGACCCAGGACTCTTAGTTGGCCATCTCTTATCCCTCTTGAGTTCTTGTGATCCAGAATTGGCGAGCTCTTTTTTCACTTAGGAAAAACTTTATGGTCACACAAGAAAGGAATTACTTGTCACACTGCTATATGTCATAGGTTACTAGACCTGGCTTAAAGAAACTAAAGAAATGGGTTGTCTTTGGCCTCCCTTTTTTCTGCAGGAAGTGATATGGATGTGGAAGAGTACTCCAAGATTCTGAAGCAATATATGCAAATAAATAATGGGTTTTCTTCCTTCACTATGTGGCCCTATGACTGACAGTTTTCTATAGCTGGAATATATATATATATATGTAAACTTTTAGAAAAGGCATTTTAACAGTTACTCTCATATTTAAAACATCATCCTGTGAATGACAATTAGGATAAATTTATTTGAGCTCAATCAATACCCAATTCAAAGTATCTCCAAAGTCACCAGGCTTCCTTTCTATATGGATCTTCCTTCAGCTCATAATCATTCACTGAAGACTATTACCAAGAAGAACCAGGAGGGGCCTTCGAAGAGAGGCCACACTGGCCTGCAACTTTTTGCTCACATGGGACAGAGCAGTCTTAACTTCCTCCCTAGGTGTGAGGCTAGGTACCTGAGTTAGGAACGCATAAATTTGTTTACCATGTCATATCTAGAACCTTAAGAAGCCATGCTTGCCAAATCACCAGGCTGCCCATCTCCATGGAAGGAATGAATCCAGGATTCCAGTGGCCACTCTAAAGAGCAGCTTGAAGTGAGTAGGTACCCACTTGACCTGCTTGCTTCCTGTGGTGTAATCTCAGTGTTTGTGGTTATCCCTTCCTTTTCCCAAGTGTTCAGGACACCCTGAATCAAAGAATGACCAACAGACATCAATACCTCGGTGGTGGCTCTGATGCCAGGGGTGCTGTGCATAAGATGATGTCTCAGCCACACCCCATCCTCTACAGCTCCAGGGCCTAGGGGAGGCTGATCCATATGAGCTCCGTTGTGTGGCAGGGTATGGAGAGGGCTGTGGAGTGCAAAGTGCTGGGGACACAGTACAAGGCTGGTCATCAGTGTCTGGACTTAAGGAAGAGTAAGAGCATGGGATCTGAGTGGAACTCTACAGTCTTCAAGGAGGCTCAGCACAGTGGGTCTTAAGCCCTGAGATGAGTGAAGCCCCATCTCTGTTCAGTGGGGCATCTTGGGTTAGTCCCCCTGTTAGGCTCATCCATGTCCCAATGTATCTCTTCCTCAGCTCTTTGAGAGCCAAAGGTGTGCAGCCCAATCTGCTGGAGGAGTTCCTGATGCTGCATAGGCATCAGGTGAGTGTGAATGTTGCCCACAAGACAAATCGCCCCACCAGCCTCCCTGGATTGATCTGTTCGGGGATGCCTTGCTCCAGGGTAGCATGGGGAATAGCCTTAGCTGCTGGCTACTCTGTGCTTCTCTGTTATCCACAGCAGGTTATTGGAGCAGCAGCTTGCCCATCAAATGGGTGGGAGCACTGGGAGACTTGTGCTTTCTCCTCCCTCCGTGTTTCTCTGCCCTTAGCTAGGGATGGCAAGAAGAGACCCTGTCTAGTCAGGCATGGTAGAGTGGTATAGTAGAGAGGCTAGACCACCGGAGACACTAGGTAAGGATCCTAGAGAAGCCTCTTCCTTTTGGTCACCACTCTTGATGGGCATATTTGGGGTGTGAAAACTTGGGAGTGAAGAAGCTCTGAAAAGAACCTCTGGTTAGAATATCAGTGTGGGCAAAGGCTGCCAGGTGGGAGCCTGGAGTCTTCTTACCTTGAAGTTTCTCTGTGCACCGGACAGACACACGTGAGCCGAGGAGAAACCTGGAAATGGGCCTTTCTATGGGCTGTTAGGTCCTTAGGGGCTCTTGGGAGAGCTCCCATAGTTAGGCAGGAGGGCTGTGAGGGGCATCATCACTGCCCACTCTAAGCTAGGAAGAAAACTGCACCAGCTACTGGGTATTTCTCTAGATCTGGAGTGATTGCAAAAAGCCTTTGAAGGTCTTTCCTGACCTTTTGGAAGACTGAAGGGAAGGATTTGGAGACTGTCAGCAGTTACGTGAGTCAGAGGCTACTTGGACAGTACTGGCCAAGGGTCTCCTGGTATGAAGAGAGTTCTCCTGATGTGTGGTTGGGGCCTGTACCATGAGCCCACTCCACTGCTCAATTCTATGTTCTTAGCTGTACTCTCACGGTTCCTTTTGTCATCTAGGTTAATCAGCTTTCAGTTACTGTAACAAAATGCCTGAAATAATTAACTTATAAAGAACAAAGATTTATTTGGCTCACAGTTTGAGGGGTTGCAGTTCATGATTGGGTGGACCCCAGGCTTTTCAGCTTCTTACAGAGGTGTGGATGGCCATGACTGGCCGTGCCTGGTAGAGCAAAACTTCTCATCTCATAACCAGGAGCAAAAATGAGAAACAGGAAAGGCCCAAGACTTTACCATTCCCTTCATGGATACATCTCCCAGGCTCAAGTCCCTCCTACCTGAGTCTACCTCCTAAAAGTTGCTACCTCTCATGATACAACCTTGAAGACAAAGACTGTAGCATCTGGGAGACTTTATCTGAAACATGGTGCCTTTCTATGAATGAAGGCCTTTCGGCCGGCTTTGGGTAGCCACAGTTAGTTCCTGTGCCACATCTTTATTCTGTTGCTCTGAAGAACTGAAAACAGGACCAGACAAAAAGAGTGTCAAAAGGCCCCACCCTAAAGTGTAGAGATGATGGTGGCAGCAACTGATAAAGTGGATGAGGGAGATGGTGATGGTAGAGGTAATAATGATTATGACATGATGATGATGGTGGTGGAAGTCTCGATGATTGTCTGGCAGTGATAGTGATAACGATTGAGACAAATGATAATGAAGGTGACGAAGATGGTAAATGATCACATTGATTATAGTTATGATAACTTCACATTTACTCCCTGGACATGTCTGAACTTAACACCCAACCACAGATGGAGAAACTGAGGTGTAGTGGGGTGAAGGAACTGGGAAAATCCTGACCCCATTAGTGTGAAAACACATCTTTTTTTATCCTTGTGCTTTGTGGCTGAGTGAACCATCTTCCTCCTTACTGTCATTAGGGTCCCCTGCTTTTCCTGTCCCAGTTCTAGCAAGTGCCAGGTAGAATACATTTTGCTTCATCAGTGGGGTCCTGTCCCCTGCACACTTGCCTAGACCTTGGTGGCATTTATGGCCTGATCCCTAGAAGAGACTCAGGAATACTTCAAGAAATGAATGAACCGAGAGCATACGGAATTTCAAGGGCCTCGTCCTGTGCACCTCCCCTGTGGCGTATGTTGCCTTAGGACTGCTCTCCGGATGTGGACACTCCTGCCTCCCCTGTCATTGTTCATGGTGATTAGCCTCTGTCTGGACAAGAACCAAGGTAACTCTGGGGCTGGTTCTCTCCAGCATCATCCATCATCCCTGTCCAGGTAGAGAAGCCGGAAGCATCTCTGAGGTTCCGCTACGGCGTAGGCGCCTGCAGAGGATCTTGCCACACACACCCAGGCGGCCACAGCTGTGTGCTAGAGTATTCCGTGTGTGCCTCAAACAAGGTTTTATACTGCTTCATCGTACTTCAGACTGCCTGAGCTTGGTCTATGTACTTTGTACATAGTCACATTCTGTTCCAGCGGAGGCGTTGCCCCCTGGGGAGTGGTGGTTCTCAGTGCCATGTGGACCAGGTACAGACTGGGACTGAGAAATTTCCCAAACCTGGTCATCCATTCATGTGGGCTCACACTGTGTTTACAGGGATGGGCTTTATTGGGGTAGTTCAAGAATCTTGATTCTTGTTATTTGGCTATCTGGACATATGCTGATAATAGCCCAAGTCTTCTGAGTATCTGGAGCACCTTATAAACGTATAGTGGTGTGATCCAGGGAACAAACAGGCTAGAATACTCGGGCCTTCAGGTGCTGGGGTGTATCCTGCCTCTGCCATAGTCAGTGGTAATTTGAGTGGCAAAGCGGGGCAGAGAAGGACTACATAGAATCCAAAGACTCTGGGACAGCCTGGCAAGACCTGCTTTTTTGTTTGTTTATTTGTTTTTTGTTTTGTTTTGTTTTTTGCAAGACCTGTTTAAAGTGGCTGAGAACCAAAGATGAAGCCCAGCTCCTGAGAAAGTGTTGTCACATGTCAAAGAATGGTGTGCTCCTGTCCTCCTGTTTCTACGCACAGTGCTCATAAGGCCTGCCCCTCCATCAGAACCTCAGTGGAAGGGTATGTGTATGGATTTCTAAGTCATGTCTGACTCCCATCCCCAGCACAGATAAAAACTCTAATCTTACTGTTGGAGACTTTCTGTGTGGTGAGGACTGCCTTGCCATCAGGCTTTGGCAGCCAAAGGTGGAAAGTGTAGAGCTTGGAAGGGCAGGCATGGTGTTATTGTTGTTGTTATTATTATCAACCTCTGTTATTATTACATTTTGGCTGATGCTATGTATCTAAAAAGAGCTAGGGAAGTCTGTGTCTAAGCTCTGGAGGGATGGGAACAGCTGTGAGGCTATGGGTGACAAGAGAGGTGCCTGGTTGTGCATTCTCCCTTTGAAACAAGTTCCGCCCAACCAGCACCATCATGGTTCTGCTTCCAAGGAAGCCTGGGCCTGCTCATTTGACCCACCAGGAAGTCTCAGGTAGCCATGGGGATACTGGTTTACCCTTCTGATGAAGGTGAGAAGAGAGCACGCTATCCGGTAGAACCTGCTGCTAGGCAGCAGCCTCGGCATCTGTTCAAGGGTCCAGGAACCTCTGTTGGGTAGAGGCAGAATCCAGTCAAGGTTAAGGTAGGGGTAGGTGGGCCTGGGCCATCGTGGTAGAGGTGCCTCCATTCTGGACTCCCATAACTCTTTGATCGCACCTTTGGGAGATGCTGCAGATGAAGCTCCACTGTGGAAAGCTGGCTTTGTATGCCGTGTGGACTGGGCATAGTGTGAGGCTGGGAAACACTCCAACCAAGCCTGGGAGGCTACATGTGTGTGTGCGCTTGAGAAGATGGGGTCCCCGTGGTGAATCAGACCCTCTTTCCTCCTTCCTGACAACTGAAGTTCTTCCCATCTTTTCTTTCATCTCTAACAAGCTATGGCAGTGGCACTTCATTTTAATTTTCCTTCTGAAACATCTCTGCCCCCACCCCCTGCATCAGGAGTGAAGGTTGGTATGCTAAGGGGCAGAGAGTTTGGAGTCTGGACAGAGACTGTGAGAAGCCTGGACTGCAGGGAAAGAAGGACAGGGCTCCTGTCCACATGAGGTGCCATGTTTAGGAGATGAGATCAGGGAGAGCCCTGGGACTGGATGTATGGAGAGAGGAGGCTGCATTCTGAAGCATCTCCAGTCTCAATAGGCCAAAAAGGTGAAAAGTATTTAGTATTTCCCAAGAAAGCTATGAGGTGGCTGCTCCAATACAGCAGCTCTGTGGGGCTTCATTTGGGTGGAGATATGCTCATATTGATGTTTGAGCCATCTATCTCCTTTCTCTGGTCATTGAAGAAGGCCCTGTACCCAGAAGGGGGTTGGAGGAATGTTCCGAGCTCTTTTCCCAAGCTTGCTGTTGACCAGGTTGGCACCCAACAAGCCATATGCTGAGCCCTGGCTTCTGAGTGGGCCAGGCAGTCTATGTGTAGGGGTGAGTGTGTTCTAGGCTAAACAGAGGGACGGACTTCCAAGCTAGCCCACAAAAGACTGGGCACAAAACACAGCAGTAATAGGCTGGAGCCCTGGGCGTCTCAGAGTGATGCTGCCACTCAGCCCCCACGGGTAGTTCTAAGCTGAAGTCACTTGCGTGGGGCCTGCCCACACCTCAGCAGACAGTGATGCACCCCTGGGTACAGTGAAGCCTGAAAGACGGCCTTCCTACTGACTGTCTCATGTCTGCTAGCCATGCTCACTTCAGTCCTGTGCTCCTGAACGGGGGCCCCTGGTCTCCACTGAAGGGGGTGCAATGAAGGTGATGCTTCTCCGGGGAAGCTTGTGTCAGTGCTCAGGGCAGCTTGCCATGTGCTTTACCATCCAGTCACTGTTCAGCCTACCTCCTTCACCCTCCTCCCCAGCCCAGTCTCTGCTCACAGCCCAGAAGGTCACCGTGGTCAGGAGCCAAGTCTCCAGGAAGGGCAGTGGTACAAGAATGGAGATCCAGCTCCAGGGAAGAGGCAGGGAAATTTTTTCTCTCAGAAAATAGTGAGACTTCACGGTTCAGAGAAGCCCCAACAGAGCTCAGGCTGAACAAGGGATACATTCCTGTGCCCACCAGGAACCCCTACACTAGGGGACTGCGGCCTCTACCCATTCCTTCATTATTGCCTTAGATTCACCTTGGGGCCCTTCTCTGGGGTCACAGGTGACCAATTCTCCACCCAATTGTGAGGGAAGAAGGGGAAAAAGAAACACCAAGCTCAAGGTCAGTGCCGTAGACAGGCCAAAGCTTGCTTAGGCCCCTTCTCCACCCTCCAAGGGGCAGAGGCTCTGCAGGAGCTCTGCTTTGGGATGGGATGCAAAGGCACTAGCGGTCCATGATTGTGTGACAGTACGCATCTCTCCACGGAGTACCGAGGAAGGCTCTCTGTGCATCTCTTTGTGTCCTCATGTGGGCTCCTTTGTCCTGCTTTTCTGCTACCTGCACAGGACTTGGGGCTAGGAGAATTTGGGGCGACCCAGTCTGTCTCAGTGTTAGAGCCAGCAAAGGGGCTCATACTCACCCCTTTGAAATGAAAAGCAGGTCTGGAACTGGCCTGAGGGGGTGGGGGTGCAGAGGTGCAGACCCCCTTCACTGACAGTCACCCTATGTCAGCAGTTCTTGACTTGAGCCTCAGGACACCTTTGGCAAACGCTATCTCTAAAAATATTTCCATTACGATTCATAACTCACGGAATCACGGTTACGAAGTAGCAACAAAACATGAAGTAGCAACGAAAATAATTTTATGGTTAGGGGTCACCACAACACGAGGAACTGTATTAAAGGGTCACAGCATTCTGGAATGTTGAGAGCCACTGCCCTAGGTAATAGGGCCTGTAACCTTGGGGACTGGGACCGGTGCTGGGAGGAGACATGCCAGAGCAGAGTCTCAAACAAGGACGCCAGCAGGTGGCGCTGGCTTCCGAGGACAGAAAAAAAAAATGCCTGCAGCAGACCTGAGTGGGTGTCACTGCGGCTGCAGATGGTGGTGGGGGGAGGGAGGAGGAGGATTTGTCATTTTCTCCCTGGGCTGCAGAGCCTCACGTGCCTCGCGTCCCGCATAGCTGGAGAGATGTTTGGGGGCGGGATGCGGTCCGGCGTATCCACCCAGATTTAGACCTTTGGTGCAGATGCAGGTCCCTCACTTCCACAGCTCGAACCTCAGCCCAAGACGCAGAGGTGTCTTCAGAATCTCAGTGAACACCGCCTCCACTCCGCGTCCCCCAACCAGAGTGGCCAGGGGACAGACTGCAGTGACCTCAGACCCTACCCCACTTCCCCGGGGTTACCGCGGCAACTGTCCAGGGCCCGCTGGGTGGGAACAGTGATACTCAGGACATCCCTTTGCCCCACGCGCATTAGCGCCGGGTCTCCCTGGGTGACTCCACCGCCAGCACCGAGGACAGCGCCCAGTACTGCCCGTGGGTAGCCGGGCGCGCCAACCCAACCCAGGAGCCTGCACACTTCCCTCCCGCGCCTCTCAGCCCGCCGCTTCCCCGGCCCCTCCCTTTGTCTTCTGGCCCTCGTCCCCCTGTTCGGGATCTCGAGCACTCAGAGCTGCGGACACACGTGGTCAGGGGCCGGGTGGCCACAGTCTCCCCCGCGGCCGCCCCCACCCTCCTCGTGACGTCCTAGGCATGCGGGCCCCTTTGTGTCCCGCGGCCAGATCCCCGGGCCCGGCAGCTGGGCCGCCCTCTGGGCGGGCGCATTGTTCGCCGGATTTGTCCGCGGAGCGAGGGGCCACCGGGGGCCGGGGCTCGCCTTTTTTTCCCCGCGGGAGGGGCACCGCGACGGCCGGGCTCCCGGGCCATTTCCATGAGAAAGGAGCGGCGGAGGCGCCTCTCTTGGCATTCACCGCGTGCCTTAATTGTATAGACATTAAATCAAGGTCCGCTGTGAACACGCAGAGGGGCCCTCAGGGCTGCGGCGGGCGGCGAGCGGCTAGACCGGGTCGGGGCCCCCGGGCTGCGGCTTGCGTGGGGTCCTACAGCCGGAGGGGCGCGAACGCTCCGGCTTCTTGGCGGCGGGGCGGGGCGGGGCTCGGCGCTAAGCTTGGCAGTGCAGCCCCGGTCCGCCCCCAACTCCGAGGAGCCCGCTCTCCTTCCCCTCCCCGAGGTAGAGAAGGGCCCGGGCATCCCTCGGGGGGCTGGGGAGGGGGAGGGACGTTCCCGCAGCAGGGACCCCTGCAAACGGCGGCCAGGGGAGACGCAGGAGCCGGCCGGGGTGAGCGCGCGCGTGCTCCGGGCCTGCTGCTGCAGTCTTCTGACGGGCGCCGAGCCCGCTCCGCCCCGGCGGCGCAACCTTCTCCGCGGCTCGTCTTCCCGGCTCCTCCGCCGGGAGCGCAGCGCGCGCGACGCGGTGAAAAGAAAGAACCTCGATGTTCAAGACGAGAAGCGGTCTCTCTCTGTCTCACTCTCTCTTTTTTTTTTTTTCTAACAACCCGCCGAGAGCTCTCTTCTCTCACCGCTCAGGCCGGCGAGAAGCTGCTCGAGGAGAGAAAGACGGGGTGACCCGAGAGGCCGCTTGCCGGCTCGCCCCGGCCCGGGCCACCGGCGCAGTTACCCGTCCGGGCGCGAGCCGCCGCCGCCGCCCGCTGCTCCTCGGCTGCCGCCGCCTCCGCTCCGCAGCACCGCCCGCGCTGTCGCCCGCTCCCGCCTCCGCCTCCTCCTTGGCGCCCGCGGTGCCCGCACGCCACGGCCCCCGGGGTGGAGGAGAGCGCGGGGACGTGGCCGAGGAAGCCGGGCGAATTCCTGAGCGCCTCCCGGGGGCCCGGAGTCCGGGAGGGTCGGCACTGCGGGAGCCCGGGGCTCCGGCTCTCCTTTGCCCAGCCCGTGTGCGACCGACCCGGCGCTCGCCGCCGCCGCCGCCGCCGCCGCCGCCGCCGCTGCTGCCTCCGCTCGTATCCGCGCTCGGCTCCGGCACGGAGCGATTATCACTGGGGCGCGCGGTGACGTCACCCGGACACCGGCCCCGCCGCCTCCTCTCGGAGGTGTCCTTGAGAACGGAGGGGCGCGCGCCCCGCGTACACGCGCACTCACGCACCGCGCGGCCCGGCGCCTCCCGCGCGCCCGCTCGCCGTCCCGCTCCGCGCGCCCCCTCGGCTCACGCGGACGCAGCCCTCGAAAGCCTTCGATTGTGCCCGGCGCCCCGCGGTCACGCGTATGCGGAGGAACCGCCTCTTTGACACTCTCCGAACTGCTCCTTCTGTCCTGCCCGCACCCCCACCCCCACCCACGCGAGAGCTTCTCCCGCGGCCCACCCACCGACCGCGGCTCCTCGACACCCACCGGCCACACCCCGCCGTGCGGCGAACACACGGTGCCTCCTCGCACGGGCGGCCGCTCTTTCCAGAATAACGACTCCCGGCACGGTGGCTCCCCGCGCCCCCCTCTCTCCCGGGGGAAAGAAAGCGGTCCCAGCCTCCTGCGGACCGCCCTGTGTGGAGGAGAGGGTTAGATGTCTCC
The DNA here is from genome assembly GCF_030254825.1 of Meriones unguiculatus. Taxonomy (NCBI): domain Eukaryota; kingdom Metazoa; phylum Chordata; class Mammalia; order Rodentia; family Muridae; genus Meriones; species Meriones unguiculatus. The sequence goes on from NC_083352.1 coordinate 101,785,343, forward strand.
TCCAGCCCCCAGCAGACCTCTCCCCTCTTTTACCCTTTCCTTGCCTACAGGGATGGGGGTGGGGGGGAGCACGGTCCACAGTTCACAGCTGACTGCAGGGTGGGTCTACTCTTTGCAGCCTATCGAGGGAGGGCTGGCTACCCTGATCTGCTCCTTTAGGGCTAGGGACCAGCGGCTTTCCCAAAACGCCACTCCGGGCCTCCCCAGAGGGCCTTTGTTCCTGGTGCAGGCTAGAGGAACGGTACGGAAGCGGACAGGCCTGGGCCAAGCCAGCCCTTGAGCCACCTGCCCTGTAGCAGAGGCTAAGTGACCCAGGATACAGACTCTTCCCCCCCCCCTTCTTTTCCAACCTTCTCCAGCCCTGTGAAAGCCCCCGAAGACACTGGGAAGGAGGTCATCTCCGAAGATCTCAGCCCACTCCCGGAAGGTCCTCGGAGGTCAGGACACTTCTCTTCTTTCAACACACAATCCTGCCCTTGGCAGGTGTCAGTCGCAACTGACGCTGGAGAATCCCCTCACACAGCCAGCTAAGCCCACCTTTGCTTACGCCCAACCCAAAGCCAAGGAAGCCACCCACGGCCTGCCAGCCCCTGCAGCCCCAGGGGGCTGGGGTGGCTTCTTCCTGTCAGAGCCAGCTTCCCTCTGCCTGACTAGCCGTCCCGTGCCCCAGGGGGCCCCCAGCACCGTCCGGGGCGCCGAAGCTTCAGGGTCTGCTGTCCATGGTGTTGAAGGCAAAGCCTGCGGGAACCGCTTCCCGTCCGCGGAGCCTGGACCCTCGCCCCACCTAGGGCTTCCAAGGACAGCAGACCCTTTACCTTCCCTCGGCCCCACCCTCGGCTTTTGCAGTGGTCTAAGACATCTCTGCTTCTAGCCCGCCCGGAGCTCGTTTCTATTCGGAGGGCGCGCGGGGGTGGGGGTGGCACTCCCAAGAGCCTCGGGTTTAGGAGCGCGCTTGCTACGGGGCCGGCTCCGCACCGCGACTCCTCAAAGACCAGTTCCCTTCCCAGGCCAAGGACCTCCCTTCGGGCCTCCCCTGACTATTTGGGCGAGATATTTACTCCAAGTCAGAGCGTGGTGCTTGGGGAGTCTGGGCTGCACCCCTTCCAGGGGTCAGATCAAGTTTATTTATTTTTTCGCATCTCCGCCGAAGCATGCCTGTGCGTTTCCTCCTGGTACATCTATGCGTTCAGTCCGGAGCACCGGTTAGAATCCCTTGCTGTCTATTTCCAGTTCCCTGCGTCCTGCCGCCAGGCCCTCATGGGCTGGGGGAAGGGCTGTCCTGGGCGTGGGGGTGGAGCTGCCTGTGCGCTGAGAGAAGGGGAGCCCACCCCAAGCATTCCTCTGCCTGTTTCTTTGAGGCCGCCCGGTAGGGACCTTTTTGATGACCCCGGAACCTTGAGAGGTTCCGTAAGAGTCAACTTACTGATGCTGGGCCTTGGCTCAGGTTTGCTCTCCCCTGGACTCCTCACGGCCCAGCCTCACCTCTCCACGCTCCTTCTTCCCGGCGCAGCCGCCTCTCCCCGGCACACTGCGAATTTGTATTTGTAGATTTATTTATTTGTTAGCTCCTGGGTACGTGGGGGAGAGGAAGGGGCACGAAGGTGGGGCGACACAGTCCAGTTGGCTCAGGCTCCAGGTTCCAGGCCGCTGCTCCGCTCGCACAAAGGCCATGCGCGCCGCAGCCGGGCAACTTTGAGACGGGTCAGGTGGCTCAGGCAGGGTGGGGGCGGGAGGAGGAAGGGAAGGATGCGGACTAGACCCCCTCCTTTTCCCTCTTGCCCTCCATCCGCGAAAGCCTGCAATAGCGTGGGATTAAACAGATCAACAGAAACCCGTGGAGAACCCCCTCCCTTTCCGCCCTTTCTTCTTCGTCACACCACCGCCCCCTCCTCCGCAGGAGGCTTGTCATTCCTCCAGAAAGGGGAGGGGCCTTGATCCACATCTGGGAACAGCTGGCCCACAGTCTCTTGACCCTTGATCCTACCCTGGCTGTGAAGAGAGAAGGAATGGGGGAAGAGAGCCCTCAGGCTGCTGCAGCACCCACAGCCCCCCTCCGCATGCGTGGCCTGGGGAGAGCGTGGTAGGACAGATGCAGGGCCGCAGCACAGATGTGGTCAGTAGAGGGAAGAGGGAACAGCTTTGCGGGGCTGGGTGCAGGGACTCTAGGCCCAGCTGCAGCCCCAAGTCCCTCTGCAGGCTTTAAATGGTACGTAGCGTCTCAGATCTAGCTTGGGTGGTCAAAGCAGCTTGAAGGCCCCTACACGGGAATGTCACAGGCCTCAGCCTCTTCATACCCAGTCTAGGGAGCCGTAAACCTCTCTTCTGAGGGCACCTTGTCTCCTGATGCAGCCGGGGTTAAGACTGAAGCTCTCAAGGCAGGGCATGTACTTGATGCCCAAGGGGAGAGGCCTTTGAAGCACCCTCCTCCCCCCCAAAAAAAAAGGTACCTGGGAACACTTCACTGCCTGCTTTATCCCATGGTGAGAGTGTAAAGCTGAGTGGCTCCCACCCAACACTCAGAGGGTATGCTTTACACCTGGAGATGCAATTAACCCTGGCTACCCCTAGGCTATGGCCTGGGTGGGCCCAACAGGGAAGCAAAGATCTTCTTCTGGCCTTGCTCCTCCTAGTCCTTTGTAGAGGTGGGGGGTGGGACCCCCACCACGACTGAGGGCTGAGGGCGGAGCCAGCCACCACAAAGACTGCAATTGTGAGTGAGGCCGGGTGCACAATGGGGCAGGGGGGCTAGCAGGAGCCTGGGCCCTCCACATGGAAATGAGGCCAAAGCCCCTTTTTCTCCCTCCTGTGCCTGGCTTCTTCCTCCTTTTCCTCCTCCTTCTTGACTAGAGTGAGCACCGTGGACAGAGCTCAGATGACCGCCCCTGGAAGGGAAACTCATCCTGGTCCAGGGTCCCTCAGAAACTCCACCAGGGCCTTCTACACTGCTTAGACTTGCAAAAGCCAGGTAACAGCAGGCTGGGGTGGGGGTGGGGAGGGAAGGAGGAGTGCAAACAGGAGGCAGTGTTGCATCCTTAAGGACTGACCAGGGCAGACAAAGAACAAGGAATTCAGGCTGATCTTCTGGCCTGTGGCCGCGGGAACAGGCCTTTTGTTCCTCAGGGTCCAACCTTTTGGCTAGTGGAATATTTGGCTGGGATCTGGTGCTCCTGTGAGTCCTGTGTTTCCATTCACCAGGGCAGACATGGCGAAAGCTGCCCCTTCGGTTCTGTCCCTTTCACGGAGTAGACTTTGACTCTTACGAAGAAACTTCTCTTTACCTCTAGGGTAAGCTTGAGACCCTAGGCAGAATGCTGTGGGAGGCTGGCTCTTACCCTATGGATCTTTAAAAAAAAATTTTTTTTAAATAAAAGTTGCTTTTTTATTTGTTTGGTTTTTTTTTTGTGTGTGTGTGTGTGTGTGTACATGTATTGAGGGAATGTACCAGTGTGCATGTGGAGGTCAAAGGTGGAACATTGTTGATTCCTTCTCCTTTTTTGGGGGGTGGGGTGGGGAAGAGTACGGTGTTTTGAGACAAGGTTTCTCTGTGTAGCCTTGGCTCTCCTGGACTTGCTTTGTAGACCAGGCTGGCCTCTAATTCACAGAAATCTGCCTGCCTCTTCCTCCTTTAGTGCTGGGATTAAAGGTGTGTGCCACCATGCCCGGCTCTTTTCTTACGTTCTGTAGGATCAAACTCAGGCTTGGCAGCAAGTGTCCTCACCTGGTGAACCGTCTTACTTCCACCTAGAAACCTTGACGTCAATAAAAATCACCAGGAAGCTAGGAGCCAGTACTGCTCTATACCAGCCAGAAGACTGGGTCAAACATCAGAGCAAGAACTTGGGGAGGATTCTTCCTGGTCTCCTTGGGAGTTCCTCCAAGAGCTACAGGCCCACTCCAGGCACTGAGAACTTCTGACAGGGTTACCCCTTAGAGGCTCTTTCTTTTAGAACTTAGGCCTCAGAGCAGCGAGAATAGGCCACTGAAGAGCAGAGGCAAGGAATTCCTGGGAGTCTCTCTCTCTCTTTATTTTTTTATTTTTCATGTTTTATTTTTTCCCAGAGCTAAGGATGGAACCCAGGGCCTTGTGCTTGCTAGGCAAGTACTCTACCACTGAGCTAAATTCCCAGCCCCCTGGGAGTCTCTCTCAATAAGACCCCACCTTCACCTGACTGCTCATCCTAGAGCTGGACAGAGGAAAGATGGAATAAAGACATCCTAGGCCCAGTGTTCTTTGCTCCCTTTTCCTCTTGCTAAATATGTATAGGGCAGAGTGCTCCATGCCCCTGCTGCCTCCACAGTTTATAGCCTGATTTCTGAGTCCCTAATTCAGCTGGGAGTGCTCCTCCTGTGCAGCCCTCCTCAGCTAAACGCCCTCCCAAGTGATAGCTGGAGCTTATACTGTGCACAAGAAATGTTCTGCATTATGCTGGCTCCTTGGCTCAGAACCCCTTAGGCTCTCCAAGGCCCCAAACCTCAGGGCCCCACCAGGGGGAGCCCCATCACATGATACCCGCAATGCTGAGCAGGCTTGATCTGGAGCTTCAGACTGAAGTTTCTGAGGAGTGGCTTACCTCAGGAGTAGTGAGGAGACAGCAGTAAGAAGCCCTGGCCTGGGCTATAGGGCTGTCCTGTCAAGGTGTGCTGTGAAGAGGCTTGCTCTGGCTCGTGCTTGTGTTGTTTTCCCTCTCCCAGACAGCCTGCCATTCTCCCAAGGGTGCCTGTCCTCGTTGGTCTCTATGCACCCACACAGGCTCAGCCAGCTGTGCTGTGCTGCTGTCCAGTTTGCAAAGGGCTTCTGGGAAGGTCCAGAGATTGCTGTCTGTTGGTAGGACGGCAGCCTTTCTGCCTTCTCTTTGGGTATGCCAACCCTGTTCTGTGCTAGCACAGTTCCTTGAGTCTCTCTGGACCTGGATAGCAGGATTGGCTTTGAAGTGAACAAAAGCCTTGACCCTTCCTTCTCTGGTTATGAGGAAGGGGTTCAAGATTCCCGGTCAATGGTGCAGAGGCATGTGTCACATGCTACAATCACTGACCTTAGGGAAGAAAACGGGACCAGTCTGTAATCAGTGCTCAGTCCTCTTATGTGGGGAGTCTGGAAAGGCCAGGCCTGCCTAGCTTAGGTGGAGATGCATAAAGACTGTACCCTGGCCAGGTGTATGCAGAGAAGGGCCTTCATCACGTTTCACATACACAGATGCTCTTTGGCATCCCACCGTCAGGCTGAAACATGGGTAGAAGCAGTTTTGCCTATTTGTACATAACTGTGTTCATTTCAAGGTATTGTTCATTCGAGGCAAGCGGTAGGTAGTGGTAGTTCACTGACCACAGAGAAAAATAAACTCTGTTTAAACACAGCTACTTAAGTGAAAAGAGTGGGTGGAAGAGATATGATGTCAGCAGGGCAGGAGATGGGTGTCTGTGGTCCAGAGGCCCAGGGGTGTGGGAACAGCTTGCAGAGGCTTCTATGTCCCTGGAGGGTCACAGAAAGGCTCTACACAAAGGCTCCTGCCAGCTGTAGTACCTCACTCTCTGCTTTGTGACTTTTACATTTTTACCATTTTTCCCCCTGGAGGGTACTTGGAGGGCTCTTCTGGACCTGGCCTGGTGCATCTGGAATAGCTGTAGAGGGGTGGGGGTTGACCCTGGAGTTCCCCCCAGGGCACTGGGCCTTGTTATTGAAGGCTCCTCTGGCTGGACATGGGAGGGTGCCCAGAAGATGCTGTTCCTGGTGGGAGACCTCTGGGAGAGTCTAAGCTTCATAGAGGCTGGCTTCTGGGGACTCAAGGACAAAAACCACTGTAGGATTGCTGGTGGGCTAAATGACTCCCCAAGGACCTAGAACCTGTAGAGAGACTACCTTGAGAAGAACAGGCAGACAGAGGTTTGACAGCTGTGCAGCTGCTCAACTTGTAGGGCATACTGAAAGCAGGCCTGATCCCTGGGCTTTATGAGACCCATTTAGATACAGGGAGGCAGGTGACATGCGCAGATCTCCCTAGACTGAAAGGCATCATTTATTGCCTTAGCCCAGGAAAGGGAGAGGAGTGCTTACGGAGAATAGCCCAAAGGAATGTGGTGCCTGGCTTTGCTCTGCAATCCCTGAAAGAGAGATGCTGCAAGAGAGTGGATAATGCCTGGCCAAGTCCTTGACCGCTGGGAACCTCCCTTGCCAGAAGCCCAGGGGATACTTCCTCCCTTTGCTCTTTTCTGAGTGTCAGCTTCGGTCCCCCGAGAACAGGAAAGGAACCAGTCCACCTGTCCATTCTGTGCTTGGAATCTACTCTCTCTATCCTTGGGAACAGATGTGACCCCACATGGTGAGCAGGCGTATCTGCACAAGGTTTTCGTACTGCTCAGCCTGGAATATGGGGACTCTTAATCCCATCTCTGCCTCCAGGGGCCCTGCCCTTGAACCCCAGAGATACATCTTGTACCAGGCCAGCCTCGGTGCTGGGTTGTGCAGCAAGGGAGTCTGGAGGCTCTGGGTGCAGTAAAACTTCACCTTCAGCAGGTGGCAGACACCACCACCCTCCTCTAGAAATGCATGTCGGTGACTCGGAAGAGGGAATGGGGTTGTTATTGAAGGTTGCAGAAGTTAGAGTAGGAGAGGGAGGCTCTAGGTGCCGAGTGTGCCAGGTCTCTGGCACACATCTGGCACATACTGTTCTCAGTCCCCTACTGGAGTCTACCTAGATCTGGGGTGGGGAGAGCATCTCTTCCAAGGCTCTGCCCAGCTTCCAGTTTTCCCTGATGACTTTCTGCTCCCCCTGCCAGACCCCAGCCCTCTCCATGGGCAGATGGTTGCTAGTTCAGACATCCACAGATGGGAGCCTTCTCTGAGTTCTGTGGGTCTAATAAGACTGCAGTAGGAAGTGCTGCCTAGGAATTGGCGTGGCTCCTTCCTGTCACTAAGGGTTCCCACAGTATCACTGTCTTCCTCTAGCAGTCGTACCTTAGAGAGGACAAGTAATTGGTTCTCTGTACATGGCTAGGAAATGAAGATACACCCTTCTTCATCTCTCAGGAGGCCCATATAGATGGGACCTTCAAGGGCTCTTTCTGGACTTTTTTTTTTTCTTTCTGGACTTTTAAACCTTCCTCTAGTCCCATCTCTACCCTCACACATTCTCCCCTGCCCTCTTGTCTCCTCTGCCCCTCCATGCCTCCTCTGCCCCTCCATGCCTCCTCTGCCCCTCCATGCCTCCTCTGCCCCTGAATCTCTATGTCCTTACTCTCTTCAACACCCATTACTTTATAAAGGCCCACACTACAGGAACTGGGCATTAGTCTGCAGTACCCTCCTCAGCCTCTTGGAGGGATATGTCTGTTCCCCCAGGTCGGTCAGCATGCTGCTGACTGTCCCCTGGTGTAATGTAATGTCAGTTGTTCAGAATCAGACAGACCGGGAATGTTTCTATCTTATCATCATCAGCTGTTCTGACCCACAGTATACTCCTCTGAGAAGTGGAGACAATAAGATCTGCCTCCTGGGGCTTTCCAGCGAATTTTAGGAGACACAGAGGCAGAACCTGTTCCAGGGACAGCTGTCCCACATCTGTGAAAGGAGATGTGGGACAAGAGCACACACTTATGACACTGTTCCAAGGAGCTTGACTTGTTAAGAACCCATCTCTCACATACTGAGGGGTTAGGCCTTCTAGAGAGCACTGGCTTTCACCAGCTTTGGAAGAGGAGACTCCAAAGTGAGCTGGTGGCAGATTCTCAAATCTAGATGGCAGAGGCCCCCAGTTCCAGGAGAAGGGGCCAAGGCAGTGAAAGCCAAGGAAGGGACAGTTTTTTTTCTTTGGCCTAGCCACTCCTGAGGCTGCTGAGGGGACAGGGCTCCTCCCTTGTGGAAATGAGCTGCTTCAGCTGGCCAGGTGCTGTCCAAGGTACTGTTCAGCCTAGAGGACTCTGTACCTGCCTGAAGAAGGTAGGTAGTTCTCAGGCAAAACAGGTAACTTGACAGGAGCCACAGCACAGCCAGGGCCTGCCACAAAGTATAGGGATCACATTTCTAGGGTCTCCTGGCCCAGCTCTGGACTCCTGAGAGGCTCCTCCCTGGACTGTTCTTACTGTTCTTATACCAACCTTATAACCTGGGCCTGTTAGGGACAGATAGGGCCTTGGTGTGGGACAGTGACTGAAGCCCCCTCCTTGCCGCCTCTGCTGCAGTAATTGTGTTCACATATTCCTTGCCTCTGCTCTGGGGATTTATTGGACAAGGAAGGGACAGGCTCTCTAGGGCTATTGTCACTGCTGTCTAACCAGTGTCAGCTTCTCCACCCTAAGTCCTGACTGAGCCTCAGGCACCCTCCTGACACTACTTGTTCATCCTATAGTTGTTCCTATTTCCATTGTTGAGGAAAGATATAAAGTTGGTGTCCAGAGGACTTGGGGACCACCCCCACCAGAGAGGCAAGGGAGGCAGGTGTTGGCAACCAGGTAAGAAACAGGGCATGGAGGGACAGACCAGCCTCCCCTTTACCAAAGATCAGAGGTTACAGCAGGCAGGAGCAGGGAGAGGAACACTCCAAGGTTGGGACTGGGGGGGGGGGGCGGGAGTCTTCTGAGTCTCGTTGGGGTTTCTAGTGTCTCAGATTGGGCGTCTGGGTCCCAGGTGAGGCTTCTCAGTGGTCAGGTGAGACACACATTAGCGACAACCATCTTCTCTCTCTCTCTTTCTCTCTCTCTTTCTCTCTCTCTCTCTGCTTCCCCCTCTTTTTCTCTTTCCCTCCCTCCAGTAATGGGAGTTGGATCCAGGATCTTGACAACACTGAGCAGCTGTTCTACCACTGAGATATATCCCGTGTCTTCTTTTTCCCCTATTTTGAGACAGTGTTTCACTAATCTGCCCAGGCTGGCCTTGAACTTGCAGTCCTCCTGTCTCAAATTCTGAAGTAGCTGAGATAAGAGGCCTGTGCTACTGAGCATGTTGCCTTGTTTACTTCTTGTTGTCTTTTGCCAGGGCAAAGGAGAATAACTTCCACGCTGTATGAAGGAGAAGCCCTGACTGTGGAAACTGAGACTCAGGGGCGGCAGTCACCCCGAGTCTGTCTATCTGGGGCATCAGGCTGAGTGACCAGGACTTCCTGTCCCTAGTGCTGCCTTGTGAGCTTCTCTGCCCTTGTGCTTTCCTTCACCACATAGGTCATGACCCTTTCTACCTCCAGTATACCCACCCCTACTGTGGCTCAAGGGAGGAGTTCGGGCTGGGAAAGAGCAGAGGGAGCATGCTGGCTGCACATAACCTCCACTGCTTGGAACCTGTGCATCACCCACCAGGCTGTGAGTGAGACTTGGGTGAGGAAGGGCAGCTTAGAAAACGAGATGATTGCTCTGACATCTTGGGAGTGACCATCGCCGAATCTCGTGTCTGTGTGGCCAGAGCAGGCTCTGTCACAGTGCATTATTCACAGGACAGTGCGCAGGCGTGCAGGATTCAGAATCCAGATGGGGTTCGGAATGTGACCCCTGACCTACTGTACCCTGAGACTGACTGGTCAGCTAACCCAATGAGTCTGAGCCAGCGACTGGATCTCTGTCTGCCTGAGCGACAGGCTATGATTTTAATCAGAGACTGAGCCCTGACTACAAACTGGGTCCCATTGTTTCCATTTCACAGATGGGGAAATGGATACTGTAGGAGCTGCCAGTTGGATTGCCACCTGCCTGGCAGGTGGGTACAGTGAGGCCCTTTTGTTGCCTGTACAGACTAGGTAGGTATTGTCTGTCCAGGGATGCCACCAAAGGAGGAGGTGACTGGGGAAGAGAAGGCCCCTGTTTTCTTCCCTGCTGTTTCAGTTTGTCGGAGTCTCCCAATCATGTATGCATTTTCCACAATGTGCTACCTGCCTGGACTCTCTTCCCCACTTTGTTCTTCAACAGGTACTCACCCAGAGAAGGGTGATCCCTGTGCCCCAAAAGAAGAGCCACGGTATTGAAGGAGGAGTTTTCTTTTCTGGCCTCGCTGCCCTGTAGGAGTGACCTGTCATTGTCCTTGGACATCAGTCCTGCCACCCTGCCAGGCTAGCTCTGAGCAGAGGCCGAGATGATGGGCTAAAGGGGCTGTGTCCCTCTAGGCCTGGTGTTAAATACACTTCACACTAGGAAAAGACCACGGACTCTGCTGTTCCAGGCCAGCGCATCTCGCTGTGCTGCGCTCTTGGGTGGGGCAAAAATGGCAGCCTTACTTATCCCTCTTGTTTTATTAATCTGAAAATGCCACAACGTGTAATTAAACTGACAAATGGTACGATTCGTCGATATTTAGCGTAGTCTCAATGTTCTGTAAACTTCAGCACTAGCTGACCAGTTTAAAAAGTTTTTGTTACCTCAGAGAAGTTCCCTAGTAAATAATCCGTGTCTGCCTTCGACAGCTAGGCCCTGGGATCTGCCATTAGCTGTGTCTGGATTGGAAATTTTCAGGGACTTCATGAGAGTGGGTGCGTAGGACTGTGTGCTGTGCCATCCATGCTATAGCAGGTGCTGTGTTCCCTTCCACTGCCAACCGATGCCACGATAATGGGCCGTATTTTGCCCACCCACTCGTGTCCACCGACACCAGGTGGCTTTAGAATTTTGGTTGTGGAACGGTGCTACTGAGCACATATGTGCATTAGGTGTGTGCACCCTGCTTCAGTGCTCCTGGGTCTACCCCTGAAGCAGAACTGGCTCGACCTTTGGAGAAAACACGAGGCTGTTTTCTGCCATCCCTTCCTCATGTGCAGCATCCTGTGAGCGTCATTCCAGGCCTTGCCACTAGGTTTGCTCCGCATCCCCTCTTCTTGATCTGTAGGGAGTGTCTAACCTTAGAAGGATCCCCAGTGGCAGCCGAACACCTGGCTGCGGATCCACACCCATGCTGGACATAGGTAGAGGTGGGGCTCCTGGGGGTCTGGAGTTCACCCAGACCTAGGCTGAGCCATCTGTGAATGAGAGCCCTGAATGAGAGCCATCTGGGAATGAGGACCCCTGATCCCTGGAAATGAGGAACTCTGACCTAGAATGACTACTGCTGCCCTCACTTCCTGGTCTGATCCCCATGGCAGGGGTCATGTGTGGCCTCCTTACCTAGCTCACAGTGTTGTACTTTCCTGTAGCCAGTATAACTGAACCCCATTCCATATGATCAGGAATACTACTTCTTTCCCTCTCCCTCCTGCAGGTGAGATGTCAGTGGGCTTCCCCATTACTGCTGTCTGAAGCTGTGTTTGTTTAGCACAACCTTTCAGTTGTCATCATTGATGAGTGATGTGGAAAAAGAATCATTGAGCCAAAATTATCTCAGGCTTCTTCAGTTTTCTGCAATGTCCCCATCTGAGGCCCAACTGTTAACTTAGTCATCACATTTCCTGGGCTTCTCTGGGCCACAGCAGCTCTCAGATGTCCTTTTCATGGACAACCCAACAGTCTCCAGGGGGACTGGCTGATAATTCATGAAACATGCCTGCTGATACTTGTCTGAGATTTGTCCCCAAATGACCCCGAAAGTATACTTGGAGGAGTATACAAGGGGGCAAGATGACCTTTTTCACATACCCTGAGAAATGTAAACGCTCTGGCCCTTGTGATGGGACCCTAGCCAGCATCTTCTGAGTATCTTTGTGTACAGCCTGGGAGGGGAGGTGGGGAAGCTGGGGGTGACCCAGGTTGGCCTATATCTAGAGTGTAGGTGAGAGGGCTTCTTCCTGATGAGGCACTGGCAAGAGATACTGTCTGGAACGGGGACAATGTGAGCAAGCCGATAGTTACTAGAGGCGGCTCTAGCTCTCCGAGCCGGCCAGGGGTGTGTCTGTCCTCCCCGCAGTCTCACGTAGGTCAAATCTCCGGCCAGTGGACTCTCAGGCCTTACTGTTTCCACTGGGCACATCCAGAATGTGAAGTAAGAAGAGCAGTGGGCAAGGCAGGCCCCCAGGCTTGGTGGGTCCTTGACCCAGTCTTCTCTGCATGAGCCCGGGGAGTAAGCTGGCCATGTCTGCATTCTTCCCAGAGGACTCCCTGTAGCCAAGGAAATTTCTGAGAAACCAGCAGGGCTCAGTCTGAGATCCCTTGTTGGAGGGACCTCCTGCCAGACCTATACATACTTTGTGAGTGGAAAAGACCTTCACTTCTTGGCAAAGTCCTTGGCAAAGAATCCCAGGCTTGAGGTCTTCCCAGACTCTATTCCGTACTACTTCAGACAGTGGAATCTACACTTTCCTCTCCTGATCAGCTGCGTATTTATTTTTGAAGCTATACAGGGTTTAGGGCAAATAAGATCATCAGAAGTCACCAGAAAAAGAATGAAATAAACAAAAAACCAACACAGACCAGGGCAACTCTTCCCCTACCTGTCCCATTGTGGATTCTGCCTGTGCTTCGGGCCTTTATAGCCCATCCCAGAGCCCAGATGTCATAGCCAGTAACTCATATAGAACCATTTGCTTCTTGAACCTGTTTCCTCACCCGTCTGACCAAGACCTAGCCTAATGAGAAGGAAGTGGGACTGTGGCCAGGAGGAAGGTCCCGCTGAGTAGAGTGGCTCTAGGCTGTTTCTGAAACATTGTCTCCAGAGCTGCTACACCCTTCAAGGCCTGAGGCCCTTGCTCAGGTGTCTGTACAGTCACCGAGAGAGGGAGGATGACTCTACATTGTGCAGAGGACTTTCCCTGTACTAAGCCAGATGGGAATTGGCCCTTACCTGGCCCGAAGGGACACTGTGGTCTACTCCAAGGACAAGTCAGGGAAAATTTCTACAGAAATAGCACCAGGCAGTGCCAGAACCCGACGGCCATGCCAGGACTGGCCAAATTCAACTGGGTAGGTTGAAGATAGCAGGGCAGTGGGGGAGCCCAGCCCTATTGCATCCTGCTTTGCCCTATCCTGCCCTGTGGTTGCTAAATAGTTAAAAGCAAAGAATCAGGGAAACCAAGCTGTCAAGTAGTTAATTGACTTTTCCTCAATCAGCTCAATGAATATTCATGAGGTGGCTGGTCCTCCTCAGGGCGCTGTTGTCACTGCTGCTCCTCTTCCTCAGAGCTGACATGACATCCTGCGCCAGCCTCTTCCAGCCCACAGTTGGCTCTGATTGGCTCAGCTGCACTCTTGAAAATGCCATAGCAACCCTTGGCTGGTTGCCTAGCAATCCTTCCTTCTATTCCCTCCCGCCCCCCAAAACCTAAGCCAGTAATCCATAGGCTTAGGGTGGAAGTGTCTTTATGTCATGGCGAGTGCGTGCACACATGTATATGAATGTGTATGTGAGGGTGTGCTTGTGTATAAGTGTGCAAGAGGAGGACGCTGAGGGAGCCTTCCCCTTTCCATTATTGTCCTGGCTCCACCACCACTGATACAGGATATGGGGCGTAGACCCCTGGCCAGGCAGGTCATCTTGGTATGCTCACCACAGCACCCAAAGCCAGAACCCTCTAACTTGAGTCCAGTCCACCACTGCTCAGAGATCATGGGGCCCAGGGCTTATCTTCAATGCTTTGGTTCTTCAGTGAGAAGCAAAGGCGTCCTCATCTGAAGTTACTGTCCAGCACGAAGGATGTTGCTGGGCTTCTGCTCTGTGCAAAGCCTGGCACAGATGCCTAGTTGCCCTGCTTTAGGGAGCTGCTGTCTGGGATGGCAGATGCCCCCTGCAGGCTGTGTGGGTCATCAGGTGGGTGTTCCTGGTATAGATGTGTTAGAGTAGCCACCAAGAGACTGTGGGAGCTAAGGCTAAACATTGGCCCAGGAGCATGGTGGGCACTCTGACGTGTGTCCCATCCCCCCATCCTCTGCACAGGTCTTGGAGGGCTGTGTTGTGCTCAGTCCTGGGCCTGCCATCAGCAGCCACTTTCTATGGACATTAAAAAAAAATGTCAGACCTTGGGAGGAAAGCAGAGGACATCACTGGGTAGTGTCAGCTTTGTTTTTTGCCTAGCTGGAAGGTTCATGGAGGTGGCATACCAGGGAGGTAGGCATGTTGCCTAGACTAAGATACGGGCCCCCCAGCTACTTGCTGTATAGCAGTGCTGACACAGTGGCGCTGGAAGGCCCAGGCTTGAGTCTTACTGTGTGTGGATGGAATGCCAGAGTGGGGATGTAGACAGTTTCCTAGGTGCAGAATCCTGTTAGGCATTACCTGGGGCAGGCTAGACCGTCTGGCCTGAGTGGCAGACCTAGAACCACATCCCTAGCATCCCATCAGGGCATTCTGGCCACTGAAGAGGCTGCAGGGAGGCCTGGTGTAATTCCCAGAAAGACGTAGGGGGGTGATTATTGTCCTTGTGAGAGAAGATAGGTGAAAAATGACAACAAATGCCCAGGGGACAATGCTACATTCTATAACGACGAGCTATCATAGCACCCAGCAGCGTGTCAGGGGTAAGAAACAGTGAGCTGAGGCAGAGTCAGCTGCTGACATTTAACCATCTTCCACACCCCAAGTTAGAACTGCGCATACATGTGTGCACCCTGTGAGGGGTGTGCGTGCTTAGGTACGTGCAACGTGTGTCCGTGTGAATGTACATGCAAATACGTGTGCATGCCATTGCATGCCTGCTCAAGCGTGAATATGCACCCATATGAGGATGTGTGTGGATATACATGGGTACGTGCCCATGTATGAACATATGCATGTGTGTGTGTGTACATGTGCATACAGTTTCATGTTGGATGTGTTGACATGCACGGATGTGTGTGCAGATATGTGTGCCTATACAAGGATGCATGTGTGTGCGTGTATCTGCATACATATATAAAGCACACTCAGCGTGAAGTACACTCAGGGAGGTTGGGTGACAACAACGGATATGGACACCTTATTTTTGACTAGTAGAAGCAACAACGGCCAGGCTCCCTGCTGAGCCCTGCTTTGGTTTCCCTGTTAAACACAGCAAACGTGCGTCTCCAATAAAAAGCTACACAGCAACTTAATCTTCAATCGATTGCAGAGAAAGGAAAATAAAACCCTGCTCCCTGGGGCCCGGGCTGCCTGATAGGCAGTTGTTCTTGATATAGAATGTGGGCGATAGGTACATTAAATATAAATGGAGATACAGAGCGGATCAATAAACCCCGCTTCCTCCATGCTAATTGAAAACTGAGTCAAGGTTTGATTAATGTGGAGGTCCTTTGGGTGCAGCAGAAGCCTTGAATCAGTTCACGCCAGGTCTCCCTCCCCAGGGAAGGTCAGGAGCTGTGCTCCATTTGGGGCAGTAGGTAAGGTCTTTCCAGCTAGTCCTGGAGAAAGAGGCATGGCGTTATTGGGGGTTGTCAGCCTGTAAAGAGGGAGCAAAATGGCAGTTCTCTAACCTTCTCAGAATCTCAGGAATTAGGGCTCACCTGTGCGGCTTCTGGTATGTCTGAACGAGATAAAAGCTAGGGAACCCTTGCCTGGAGACCACAGTGAGCAGGATTTGGGGCAAATGAGGCCTTATAGTGATAGGCATAGTGGGTCTTCAGAAGTAGCTAAGTCCCTCTGAGCCCGTCTAGGAGAGTGAGACCCCGTGATATGTCTGGGGTGTATTTGCTGTCCTGGGATTTGGGGAGCTGAGTACTTCATTGAGGTTATTGTCTGAACAGTGGCGCACTCTATGTGCCAAACAGAGACCCTGTGGGAAAGAGGTAGATTAATCATGAATTCCCGGTCTTCCTTTAGGAGTACTGATACACTGCACGGGCAGAAGAGCCCCAATCAAAGACCACAGGAGAGGGTGGCAATGGGTCAGGCCTGGCCCTTTGGTCCACACATAGACTCCATGCTCAGCCTGGGAGCCATAAGAGCTCTGGCCTTACAGGCTAAGGCTGGGGTATCTTGAGAGGATTTGCTGCGTGCATGGGTGTGGGAAACGTGGGTACATGTATGTACAAATGTTTGGTATAAAATAGTATGCTATTGCTTGAGTATTCAGTATCACACACTAGGGCCTTAGCCCCCATCTAGTGGTGTGTATTGGGAGGAGCTGGGCTGTAGGAGATGGGGCCTGGCTGGAGGAAGTAGACCATGGGAAGGGTCCCTAGTGATATTCCCACCACTCCCTCACTTCCTGTGTACCACGAAATGAGCAGCCTCTGCCACGTGTTCCTGTTGCCATGATCTTCCAGACCATGGGCAGAGAAGCAACCGAGTGACACGGACTAAATCCTCTGAAACAAATCTTTCCTCTCTCGGGTTGTTTTGTGAGGTATTTTGTCACAGAAGGAGACACTAACATAGTGGTATCATGGAGGGAATCAGGGGCAGGTGGAACCCTGTGTCTTCCTTGGTGTCCAATGCAGTAACGTACTCCTCCAAAGACTGATGATGTCTTTGATGACAGAGACCAGCGACATTAAGGGCTTTACTTCAGACGGCTTTCTTTTTCTTGCCGACTACTGAGATACAATTACCTCAAATAGACTGTATTCCAGTAGTGTGAACAACAGGGGTTCAGAGATATCCATCCTGGAGGCCATCACAAGACCTGAGAGAATCCTACATCACCCACAGCCCTTGCCCTCATATAGGAACCCTGGCTATGTAAATCCACTCATGTCCCCTTTCAGGTAGAATTCTGGAGCATGATCTTCTAGCCTGGCTTTCCCCAACAAGCCATGTTAACTCTTTTGTGGTGTGGCTTCCTGTGTCCTCTTGTGGCTGAGCTATCCTCGTCACCCATTCAGCACAGCTTGTTCTCCAGTCTCTGGGAACAAACGTGGGAATGTCTGGGTTATGACAGTTGGGCATTTAGCTGCTGTGAGCATTTTCCACAAGTGTATATGGGTTTCCTCATTTATCTTCTGTGAATACTTGAGAGCCAGATAGCTATGCTCAGTGATGGGTAGATACTTAATTTCTCAAAATTCATATAAACAGCCTGGAAAACTTTAGGGTAGTCACAGTAATATTAACCGTCACCATTCTATAGTTCTAGAATGTCCTCACCATCCCAAAGAAATTCCTTGTCCAGTCCTGGCTATCACCAATCTGCCTGTCTCATTTGCCCACAGGGAGGGTTCATGTGAGGCACTGTGAGGTGCTGACATTGCGCCTTGATGGTGGAGAGAGATACTACTGCCAGTTAAGGAATATGGCACCTCCTGGAGTGGGGAACACAGGAAGCAGTTCTCCCCGGAACCTCCAGAGGGAGCACAACCCTGCCGAGACTTAGTCCAGTCTCAGACTTGGAATCTCCAGCATGAAAAAAGAAAGCGTGTGCTGCACCATGTTTTAGCAGAACCAGGAACTAAGACGTCCTCTTCCCCAGTTGATCACAAATATGGTTGATTACATGGATAGGTCAGGGCCGACAAGGTTAGCTGGAAGCCTTGGAGCTCTGTTCTTCCCGTGAGTAGGGCCCAGAGCTCTTCCCTCCTTTTCAAGAACCTGTGTAAGAGGGACAATGGCTGTGTTGGAGGTTGGGATAGTGGAGCAAGGTTGCCTGTGAACAACCAAGAGAAGGGAGCTCTGAGAACTGGTTCTGGCTTCAGACCTGGGTGTGGATGGCCTGAGCTGCTGTCCTGATCTCAAGCCAGTGGGAGTTCCCCAAAATCCTTCGAAGCCCCAGCTCCACACTGGATCCTCAGCTGAGTGCCTTGCTAGCTCAGTAGGTAGAACATGAGACTCTTAATCTCAGGGTCTGGGTTGGAGCCTCATGTTGGGCACCAAAATGTTGTGATTAAAAACAAATTATTTGGCAGAATATCTTATCTTAGAGTTAGGGTATAGAGTGTGGATCATGTCAAATTCCAGAAAATAGGTCAATATTTGGTCAAACCCAAGTTTTACAGAAAATGAGAATGAACTTATTTTGGCTTTGTAAAGATGGCTTTTAGTCATAAGATGGAGTCAGGTTGAAGTCAATTTCTCCATCCATGGTAGCCCTGGGGTTGATTTTTGTCACAAGCCTACTTATCCTGCTCCTGTTTGGAAGCCCTCAATGGGGCTCACTCAGGGCATCCTGGATCTTCTTCCATCCAAGTAGGTCAGCTTGGTGTTGACGGAGAGGCCTTTAAGGGTCCTTGGCCTGTTATCATGTTCGGAAGAGCTAGCGGTGAGCATCAGGCTTGGGACATTGTATGCCCTCCTCATGAGGAGGGGGAAGAGGCCCAAAGCAAGACCTGGAGGAGAACTGAAGCCTCTCTGTTTCCAGTCTGCCTCTCTTTCAGCGGTCAACTATCCCACTCTCTACCCAGCGGCTGGGTGCCTGAGCATCTGTGACCTGATGTAAACAGAAGACAATCTATCTGCGGTCTCAGCTGAGCCTGGGACTTTCATTCCGGAGGCACCAAGGCTGCCTTCAGACTCATGAGGGTGGAGATGGGGGTGTGGGTGTGTTTTGTGTTTTGTGTTTTGTGTTTTGTGTTTTGTTTCTCTGCTATCTCAAAGGTGCTCTGTGCCTGTGCATGTGTTTACAGACCCTCCGTATCCATGCCGTTTGCAGATTACTTCTGTCTCCACTGTATTCGCAGAACGCCTCTGCCTCTGTTCAAAGTTCAGAGGAAGTCTTTATGGATAACAGGCCCTTGGGTATAAGCTAGCATCAGGCAAGTAGCAAATAGCAGGGGTTGGGGGTGGAGGAAAGGAATCTGGGCCCCACTGGAGAATACCAGGGGGGACGAGGTCTAATGACTTCCCCAACTCAGTGAATCTCCAGCCCTGGAGTAGCTGGCTTTCTCTCATCTTCTTCTTCTCCCACCCTTGGTGGCCCAGTAGCTTAACGATCTAGGAGGCAGGTGTGCAGCTATGTTCCCTCCTGCTGCGGAACTGGTGGAGCTCCAGCAATGACCCAACCTCTGCCCACAAGAGCTTGTCTATCCCAATCCTGAGAGTTTCTAGAGATTTACAGAGTTATGGTCTTACATAGCGACTTCATAGACCTCCCACCTGCTCCAGCCCAGTTTTTGGTTACACTTGGATTTGAAATTTAGCAGCCGCTCCTCTGGGCGGGCAGGATCGCACCTTCAGCCTGGGCACCTCAGCAGCTGGCTCAGCCTCCCACACACTGGCCTTTATTACTATGTTAATTTGGAAAACAGGTCACTGGAAATTAAATTTCTCAAAATAGATCATCAATTATAACTACATTCTATTAAAATAAGAATGTCTGAACCCTTTCTTACTATAATGGAAAGCCACATTCTTGGTGGTGAGTTATTGTGGCTGTTATGTCTTATCTTGAAGACACCTTTCCTCCAGACTGTATAAAACACTTCTCGGAAACCCTGACGTACCGCCACTCGGATGACAGAGCACATGAGAACAACAGGCAAGACACTCAGCCATCAATAAAAGCAAGACAAGCTTTATCCACCAGAAACACAGGATCCTCTAATCTCAGTCCTTAACACATTGGTCTTTGGTAGCAAGGACCACATTGTGTAGCCTTGAACCCAAGTTCAAGCTACTCAAAGAATGCCTTTGAGCATTCAGGTAGAAAGCCATGGAGGTTGACACAGAAACCCAAAAAGTATGCTACCATGCCCTGTGTTCATATTCTTCACTCCACAGGAGTTCATGAAAAGCAATTCCAGCAATGTGGAGGCTAACGAACTTGTCTAATCACACAGACTTGTGTCTTGACCCCTTGGCGGGTCTTCCTAGTCCTTTTTCAGATGGGTCGGTCCTGCTTACTCATTAGGAGAGCACAGAATATGGGCCTACCTTAGCTTACACGAGAAACATAGTTTATACTGACTGTTAACTTGATAGGAACTGAAATCACCAAAGAAGGGAGCCTCTGGGCTTCTCTATAAGGGACTTTTTCCTTTCCTTTTTCTTAAAATTGTTTATTTTATGAGTGTTTCCCTGCTGTATGTATGTGCACTACCTACCTGCCTGGTACCTGTAGGATTTAAAAGAGGTCATCAGATCCTCTGATCTGGAATCACAGATGGTTATGAGCTCCCATGTGGGTGCTGGGAACGGAATCCTAGTCCTCTGCCAGACCAGTAAGTGCTCTTAACTACTGAGCCATCTTTTCATCTCTATGTTTCCATTAGGGTTTCTAGCTCTGTGATAGCATTCCCTGACCAAAAACAACTAGGGAAGGATAGAGTTTATTTTATCTTATACTTCCAGGTCAAAGTTCACCACCGAGGAGGAAACTCATGGCAAGGCAGGAATTTTAGCAGAAGCCATGGAGGAATGCTGCATCCTGGCTTTCTCTCTCCATGGCTTCCTCAGCCTTTTTTACAGCACCCAGGACCATCTGCCCAGGGGTGGCACCACTCACAGTGAGATGGACCCTCCCACATCAATCATTAATCAAGAAGATGTGCCACAGACTTGCCTTCAGGCCAGTCTGATGGAGGGCTTTTCTTTTCTTTCTTTCTTTTTCCTTTCATTCATTCTTTGTTTTGAGACATCGTTTCTTTATTATGGAGCCCTGACTGTTCTGGAACTCCCTCTGTAGACCAAGCTGGCCTTGAACTCAAGAAATCCACCTGTCTCTGCCTTCTGAGTGCTGGGATTAAAGTGTGTGCCACCACCCCCAGCTAGGAGACATTTTTTTAAAATATTCATTTGTTTATTATTTATACAATATTCTGCTTGCATGTATGCCTGCAGTCCAGAAGAGGGCACCAGATCTCATTATAGATGGGTGTGAGCACCATGTGGTTGCTGGGAATTGAACTCAGGACCATTTAGGAAGAACAGCCAGTGCTCTTAACCTCTGAGCCGTCCCTCCAGCTTGGAGACATTTTCTTAATTAAGATTCCTCTTCCCAGTTTGCTTGACAGTGGACAAATAACAGCAAAAAGCAAACAAGCAGAATACCCAGGGTTTCCTTGATGAGGTTAATTGAGGTTGGAAGACCCATCTTGAGCGTAGGTGGCATATCCCGTGGTCTTAGACTGAATGAAAAAGCTAACAACAACACCAGCTTTCATCTCTTCAGCCTTTTAACTGCAGGGGCAGTGTGACCAGCTGCCTCACATTCCAGCTACAGGTCTTCCTCGGCAAGAGGGAAGGATCCTCTCAGTCTGTGGACCAGAATAAACCTGTTCTCCCTTAAGTAGCTTTTGTCAGGGTACTTTTTTTTTTTTTTTAATAGCAACAGGAACAGTAACTAACTCAAGAAAGCAGAATTCCCCCAGAGACTGACTTTCTGTGCTGAGGTCCCAGACACACAGGAAGACAAATAGGAAAACAAACAAACACACAAGCAAACAAACAAATATGATTTTGCTCTTCAGTTTGAACAAAAGCACCCTTAGTGGACAGTTCTCTTCGCTGGCAGGACCGGACTACTTTTACTGCAATTTGTTTGCACTGCTATGTTCCGGGTTAAGAGCTCTCTGAAAAATGACTGATTCTTTTCAGCGAGTGCGTAGCGCTGGGCTATCAGGCTGCTGGCCAGGCTGCCAGGTACTGTGTTCGGTGACATCATTTCTCTCTGGCTCCTGCTGCAGAGGCAGAGATGATGTTCAGGTGGTCAGTCAATAGGCTGGCTCTCTGAGAAGAGTCCAGGGCTACCAAGGTTGTACGCTTGCTTTTGTTTTGAGCTCTTTTTCCTGTCTGGGTTCCTAAAAGCCTGTGTGGACAAACTGATGACAGGAACCTGATTCCAAAAGCCTTTCTGACAGCACTTGGAGTCCCTGGCCAGCGGATGATATGTGTGTGTGTGTGGGGGGGTGGCTCTTCAAGTTTCTCCAACTCCCTCCCTATGTCCAGTTGTCGGCCAGACCTGAGGACAAATCAGGCAAAACACAAAGTGAATTCAATGTCCTGTGCCCTTGTTCTCATAGATCAAGGGCCTTACAACTAACAGAGTATCAGGCCCATCTTCCAGTGTCTGATGCACTCTCTCAACGTGGCACAAATCTTCAGTGTCTGAATAGTGAGCTCTGAGAGAACAGAATGTGTGATGCCTGGAATTGCCACCCTGCAGGGACAAGGCTGCCCAGGCACCTGCTGCATTTAACAAGTGAGCCTGGCTGGCTCAGTGTTGCCTTCTTGAAGGAGTGATTGATTTGCTGTCCCCACTTCAGTAGACAGAGACGTGGTTCCTTGTGCCCAGGTGAGACTCTCTGGAAAGCTGGAAGTAAGAACCCTTGTCCACTCACTGGGGAGGAAGGAACATTCAGCTAAATTTTCAGTGCAAATTACTGTTCCCGGATGGAACCATGGGCAAGCGGCCTTGCATGGTGTGCTGACCAGCCTACGTCCTCACAATAGAGTGATACGTGGGCAGATGATGTGGCTTAGAAAGGGTGGTGATGCTGTGTGGCTCATCCTGGCTGCGAGCATTCAAACCATTAACTCCTTACTACACGTGTCTGGATTCACTTGGGTAAAAGATCTGGGGTCAGAAAATCCGGGCACAGCTATGGGGATGCCTACCAATCATTTGCAACAAGAAAAACAAAACAAGAACAAAAATCACTTAGATGCTTTTGCATCCTCAAGGCCCTGAAAATCGACATGAAAAATCACAGGGGAAGGATGACAGGGGAGATGCCTAGGGCTTTTCTACATGGACTCTTTGATAGCAATGCTCTTCTACTTGGAGAAATTCTAGAATCCTCCTTGTTCCAAATGGTGTAGGCTCTTGGAATGTGTTACCACCATCCATTTAACCAGGAATTTTTCTTGGGCCCCAGAGATACCATGGAGGGCTATTCCAGGAGACGACAAAGTGTGTCCTACCACTTCTACTCTTGTATTCTGGAGTCAGGGCTCAGCCTCTGTGGAGGCCTCCCCCCATTTGTAGGAGTTTGTATCAAGCCTGGACACACTGAGGTCTAATACCAATTATGGCCCCGTAAGTTGTAAAATCTTGACACCCATCTGGGTCTTCCCAAACTTGGTCTTTCAAAGGATGGCTAGCCTGTGAGTACTGAGTAGGAAGGTGAGATAGTCCTTATGCTTGCCAAGACACCCCCCACCAGTGCCTATGACTGAGGAGATGGAAACCCCATGGACAATTTAGATACAACTCTGGGACTACCTTGATGAGGGACCAGAAACTGAGTGGATAAAGTAACGGAAATTGATTCTCAGTTCTTGACAAGGTCAGGGGTATGGAATCAAAATGTCACAGGGTTGCACTGGCTCTGAAGGTTCGAGGGAGGATACTTCTTTCCTCTTTCAGCTTCTAATAGCTCATGACATCCCCTGATTGTGGCCACATCACTCCTGTCCCTGCTGGTCTTCAAGTTACCTCTGTCTGTGTATCTCAGATCCCCTTCTCCTCACAAGGACACTAATTGTTGCATCTGAGGTCATAATCTAGTGTGATCTCATCTTAGACAATGACATTGGCAAAGATTCTATTTCCAAATTGGGTTGCAGGGTCAAGGAACCCTCAGAATCAGCCTTCTATAGATCAGAAAAGACTTTGACTCTTTCTACCTGATTCTCCTTCACCTGTTTCCTTTGAGTTTTCATCTTCGCGGGGGGTATTTCTTGAAACAGGTGTCTTAATATGTGGCGAAGGCTGGCCTCAGACTCTGTCTCAACCTTCTTAGTCCCCTGGGTTCTGGAATCATAGGCAAGAACATCTTTTTGACTGTTGTTGTGAAACAGGTTTTCATTGTGTGTCCCTGACTAGCCTTAAGTGTTCTTCGTAGACCAGGTTGACCTCAAACTCATCGAGTTTGCCTCCGCATCCCAGCTCTAGAATTAAGGGCATGTACTACCTCACCCAGTGTCTTAGTCACTGTTCTAGTGCTGTGAAGAGACCAAGGCAATTCTTACAAAATAAAGCACTTAACTGGGGGGTTGCTTACAGTTTCAGTGGTTAACTCATTATCATCATGGTGGGGCACAGGAGAATGTAAAGCTTTACATATCCTCAGGTGGGGGTGTTGGGGTGGGGAGGCTTGGGCTTTTGAAATCTCAAAACCCACTCCCAGTGACACACTTCTTCCAACAAGGCCACACCTCCTAATCAAATAGTGTCACCCCCTGATGACTAAGCATTCAAATATATGAACCTATAGGGGCCATTCTTATTCCAACCACCACACCCAGCAAGGGCATCTTTTCATTGCAAAGCATATCCCATCAAAAGCAGCCACCCTTCTCTGTCTCCCTGCTGGAGGCTGTTTTGATTCTGTCAATTTTGAGCTGGCAGATAGACAGGAGAAGTTTGGTCCACACTTGGTACTTCAACACGCCCCTAACTATGGGGACTCAGAAGGTGGCGACTGCAGTGTGCATCAGCTGTTGGTGACCAAGTCATCTCTGTGCTGCCTCCACGTGATGTCAGGCATTACATCCCAGATGAGAAGTTAGTCAGTCTGGAAACCTCCACGTGTGAAGAGCCGCTGGGTGAGCTCACAAATAACACCTCTTAGAGTTGTGTAGGCGTAGACCAGCCTGGTGTCTGCACACAGGATGTCCTTGCCGCTGTGGTAGATGCCTGCAGACCAGCAGCTCTGTCTGTGGGGTTGCGACCCCTCTGGCAAACTTCTACCTCCAAAAATACTTACGTTACAGCTCATAACAATAGCAAAATTACAGCTATGGCAGATCAATAAAAGTAATGTTATGGTTGGGGGTCACCACAACATGAGGAAGCACATTAAAGGGTGGCAGCATTAGGAAGGTTGAGAACCACTGCAGACGACTCTATGGCTATAGAGCACACACTGGAACTGTGAGCATCAAGCTTGCAAGTTCCCGAAAAAAATCCGGATCAGGGACCAGCTCATCCTGAGATGGGGCTGAATGTACGGTAAGGATATAGGTGGGTTTGCCTTTTAGATCCAACAGCTCTGTGATCTTAAAGTAACTTTCACCCTCAACCTCTCATCCGACATACAGAGCCAGTAGGGTTAGACAAAATTAGTAAAAAAAAAAAAAAAGGGAGTGGGGTGGGGATATTGATAGGAACAGAACAGAAATCACGAAGCAAAGAACATGGAAAGTCAGAAAAGCTTCAGATTGGTTCTGATGCAATTAGTAAAAGCGATAAAGAACAAAAGGGAAGATATTTTCTCCGTCGAGAATAGTATGAACTTTAGAAGGTGCTGTGGTTTGGATGTGTTTGGCTGGCCACTGGGTGATAGTGCTGTTTTGAGGTTACAGAGTTTTTAGGAAGTTGGGGCCCAGCTGGAGGAAGTATAGTTAATGTGTGTGTGTGTGTGTGTGTGTGTTCCTCATGAATTATAGCCTAGCCCTGAGTGTGGCCTGAGTGTTCACCTCTCTGGTTCACCAAGATGTGAACAATCAGCCTCGCACTCTGACCGTAATCCCATTACAGAAATGGTCATTTCTTCCCCACCAAAATGAAGTGCAGTCCTTGAAGCCAAGAGCCCCCAGAAAGCCCTTCCTCATCATGCTGGCTAGTTTTATGTGCTGGCTAGCTAAAGTCATCTGAGAACAGGAAACCTCAGCTGAGAACACGCCTCCATAAGACTGGGCTGTGGGCAAGTCTGTACAGCATCTTCTTAATTAGTGATTGATGGGGCAGGGCCCAGCCCATTGTTGGTGGGGCCATCCCTAGGCTGGTGGCCTGGGTTCTATAAGAAAGCAGGCTGAGCAAGCAAGCTTGAGGGGTAAGCCAGTGAGCAGCACCCTCCATGGCCTCTGCATCAGCTCCTGCCTTCAAGCTCCAGGTTGGAGTTTCTGTCTTGACTTCCTTCTGTGATGAACAGTGATGTGGAATTGTTAAATAAACTCTTTCCTCCTCAAGTTGCTTTGGTCATGTTATTTTGTTGCAGCAATGAAACCCCTAAGACACTCATTTAAGTTGTTTATCAAGTATTTTGTTACAGTGGTCAGATAGTAACTAATGAGGAAATATTGTGAAACAACCTCAAGCCAGAAGATCGCATAGCAGAATAAAAGGAAAATCCACTTGAAAACATTATAAACCGAAACAGAGGCAAGAATGAGGAAAACATAGAACGATACAAATAGTTGCAATCTAGTAAAGGAAATGGAGTCAAACAAAACAACCTCACTACACAGAAGACTGCAGGGTTAGCCAACATATAGGTATTCCTCTGTATACCTAAGGAAGTGAGATTATAAAGTGTAGTCTCTTTCAGAAAATACAGGATGAAGGAAAACATTTTGTTTAGGAGCCCAGCTATGTATCCTGGTAAATACTGAACAAGTCATTCTCCAGGGCGGGAAGGTGTGATTTGTATAGTATGTCCATGTGTTTACTTGCCCTTGCTCATTTCAAGCATTTCAAGGTGGCATTGGGGGCACATAGGTGGTAGGAGGTCACATGGCTGGCTGGTTGACTCCTGTGTAGCACCAAGGCCAGCAGAGCTTGACTCCAAAGCTGACAAAGATATTATAAGTCATGAAAATGACAAACCAAGTGTTTCTTATAAATAGGGACGTGGGAATCCTACACAAAAAAATTAGCAAGTCAAAACCAGCCTCACAAATGCCTAAGGACTGCGTCTCCCTGAAATGTTGCAAGGTTAGGTTAATGCTCAAACATCAGTTTATTTTTACCATATTAAAAGATCAAGGCAAAAACCCATGATTGTCTAAATAGATACAGTCCAGAAATAAAAGCACGAGTTTTCACACATTTTCATAATAAAGGTCTACTCACAAGCTGACGTTAAAGGGAAGTTAGTATGATAGAAGGCACACGTGGAAAACCTACAGTTTTTCTCTAAGACCCAGAGCGACTCAGTCATTTTTCTGACCTGGAGATAAGCAATGAGCCATCAGGAAAGGAAATACATAGAAAATGTATGCCTTATAAAAAGGGGTGTGAGGGGGAACTGGAGAGGTGGCTCAGTGGTTAAGAGCACTAACTACTCTTCCAGAGGACCTCAGTTCGAGTCCCAGAACCCACATGGTGCTTTATAACCATCTGTAATTCCAGTCCCAGGGTGTCTGACACCCTCTTCTGGCCTCCAGGCCCACCAGACATGTATGTAGGGTACAAACACTCATGAGGCAAAACAGCCATAAAAACAAATAAATTTAAACTTTCTAAATGTGCGAAGGGGCTGGAGAGACACCTGCGTGGCTGAGAGCATGCGCTGTTCTTGCAGAGGACTGAGTTCAGCTCCTAGCACCCACACTGGGGGCTGGCTCAGGTGTGTATGTGCATGTGTGGGTACTTGTACCTGGGCAAGCATGTGGAGGACAGAGACAGACTCCTGGTGGCTTTTTCTATCACCCTCTGACTTACTTCCTTGAGACAGAGTCTTTTGCTGAACCTGGAGGTGGAGTGGAGGCCATCAAGCCCCAGAAATTCTCTTGTATCTGCTGGAGACCTCTGGGGTTATAATCATGCGTGCACTCGTGCCCAGCTTTTTAAGACAGGGGTACTGGAGATTCGAACTTGGCTTGTCATGCTTTCGCAGCAAGCACCCTTACCCACAAGCCACCTCCCCATTAAGGCTTGTCAAAGGCGGATTTAGGAAAATGAAAAGACATGTCTAAGGTTAGCAGAAGCATTCACCTAGAGCTGATGAAAGATCTGCAGCCATAGCATCCTGGCTCACTTCTGCAGAGCAGAGCAGAGACAGATCACCGGTGGAAGACCTAGTCAGACAAAGCTGGGTAAGTCTATCTGTCTCCAGTGAGAAGCACATTAGAGTAATGGGATGTTGTCACCACCTACTGGAAGGCACAGGACTGGTGCACCCTGGCCCTCTCATGGGCAAGTGGACTCTAATCCACTGTCCCCGGGGGTGTGCACAGGATATGGTTTTGTTGAGTAACAAGTGTTTTTCTCATAAAACACGACCTCTTCCATTCTTTCAATCCAGAGATGCATTCATTGCCAGTTGGTCAAGCGATCACGAACGAATGTCCACACAGACGTGTACGGGAATGTCCTCCAGAAACTTTGCTCCTGGTTTCCTCAGACGGTAATCTTGTCCAGCGAGTTCTTGAGCATCAGCACGCTGCTCAGAGGTGTCCAGGGAATAAACATTTAATTCTCACGGCTCATGATGACTCCCTGGGACACGGTGCTGGAGAAAGGAACCAGACACGGGACACATTTAATGAAGTTACACAAAGATGATGTTCTAGAAGCAAACTGTACTAGCAAAACAAAACAAAGCCAGAAAATGGGCTGCCTGCCACCAGGCACTGGCTGAGAAGAGGCACAAGGGCACTTTCTGGGCACTCATGAATTTTCGAGGTGCACAGGTTTGTAAAACCTCGGTCACACCTTCTGTGTATAGGCATGAAGCCGACAGTACACGGACTGGAATTGCTGGGTGGCGGGGTGGGTGCACAGCTTATCATTTATCAAAGGATGGTTGATACCGACAGCTTGACAGGATGGAGAATCACCTAGGATACAGTCACCTGGGCACGT